>NC_080070.1:46052607-46655751 GCF_949987535.1 Balaenoptera acutorostrata
AGCAGGTGGTGGCTTAGTGTTTCCAAGGTGGGTTTGGAGCTTGGAATCACATTCTGTCAGTTTGCCTCGGCTTCCGATGCTGTCTTGGGAGTTCATTCCAAGATGCCTTGGAATGTTGCCTTGGTTTGCCCCCAGCGGCAGGGCAATTACCTGCGACATAGAGTGGCGTCACTATTGCGAGGCAGTGGGGAGGCTCAGGAGAGCCGGGCCAGAAAGGAAGAGTGGCACAGACTGCAAGGAGTTCTTGCCTGGCCTGGGGATACCCTGGAGAGCCCTCTGCATGGGCAGGGCAAGCGAGACACACAGGCAGCTCATGCCTCGTCCTGCTCCTCCCGGCAGGTAGGGCAGAGGCACTGGTCGCCCACTGAGACAGGGGAGCTGGAGTGGAGGCTGCTGTCGCCCCTGTTGGAGTCATGGAGCTCTCCTAACACAGAGGTGTTGGTAAGAGCGCCGGCTCTGGTGTTAGTTCCTCCCGCCTTTGAGTTTCAGGACTGCTACTTTTGTCCCCGCCCCCCTCCCAATTGATATGAATCAATGAATGTGATGGTATTTGGAGGTGGGGCCTTTGAGAGGTAATTAGGTCATGAGAGTGTAGCCCCCGTGATGGAATTAGTGTCGTTATATGAAGAGGAAGAGAGCTAGCCCTCCTTTCCCCACCCCTGTCTCTCATCCACGCAAGGATACAAAAAGAAGGCGGGTGCCCTTGGACAAATTCCTTAACCTTTCTGAGCTTCAATTGCTTCACTTATAAGATGTAAATAATTATTATTCCCACCTCTAAAGAGTTCAGACCCTTTAGTATAATATTCAAGGACCGTCAGGACCCAGCCCCAACCTACCTTTTCAGTATCATTCCTGGTACCTTGTACTCTGGCCATCTGAGATGCTCTCCCATTTCCCAAACACACAATCCCCATGCACTCTCCATGCCTTTCCTTATTTTTTCCCCTCTGCAGGAAATACAGTGTTTGTCTCTTCTGGGCCTGGTGAAATCCTTGTTCTTAAAGCCCTGTTCTCTGAAGGTTCTCTAGTCCCTTCCCGTATCAGTTATCTATTGCTGAGTAACAAATTACGCTGCAGCTTAGTAGCTAAAAGCAACAATGAACACATATTTCACTCAGTTCTGTGGGTCAAGAATCTAGAATCAGATTAGCTAGGTGGGTTTTGGCTCAGGGTCTCTCATGAAGTCACATTCAAGATGTCAGCTGGGGCTGCATTCATCTGAAGCCTTGACTAGGCCTGGAGGACCTGCTTCCATATGGCCGCTCACATGACTGGCAAGTTGACGTTGGCTTTTGGTGGGGGGCCTCAGCTCTTCACCATGCGGGCCTCTCCACAGGGCGGCTTGAGTGTCTTCACAGCATGGCTGCCTGGTTTCCCCAGAGAAGGGATCCAAGAGAGAGCAAGGTGTGAGTAGCAATGTTTCTATGACCAGGACTTGGAAGTCATACACCATCCCTACCCCAGTATTTTGCTGGTCCCTGGTTTACTACTGACTCAGTGTGAGAAGGGAGCACACAAGGATGTGAGCATTAGGAGGTGAGGCTCACTGGGAGCCATCTTAGAGGCCGATATCACGTTTCCCCAACAGAATTCAGTGTTCTGGTGTTCAGCCACATTCATTTATTTACAGGGTCTTTCTGTGCTATACAGTAGATACTTGTGCACTAGTTTTATTCATTGGATGCATTTGATCTGTTCAGCCTGCAGGCAGCTGGTAACGATGCGGTGATTTATGGTGCTGGATGTCACAGTGCTGGCAGTGCATGTCTGAGCAATGTTTAGGGTGTGTGTGTGTGTGTGTGTGTGTGGTGTGCTTGCACTTGTGCCCGGGCACATTGGCTCTCATGAGCTGAACTTACCGTGAGGTGCTTGGAGAGAAATGGAGCAGCTCTGGTTAGTCGTGGCTGTGTGGTTGACTCGTACCCCGGAGATCTGAGGACCTCCTTGTTTGATTCGGGTTTTGCGCCCTGCTGGTGGCTTGGCCAGGGTGGGCAGTGATCTTCTAGGTCAGCTGTTCTATTTAATGCCTGCGGAGGGGGGTGCGTTTCCCTTGCCCTCTCTGCTTGGACCCTCCTTCTCACATGCACACCCTCTCAGCATCTATCCTCAAGTAGCTTTCAAAGTCGTGCTGGTAACTGTTCTTTCTCACAGCATGGCTGAAAGAAACCAAGGGAATTGGACATTGAATTCAATAGTGTGCATTTTCAAAACCACCCAGGGGCTTGTCAGGGAGCTCTTAGAAAGTGTGCTTGGCTGTTCCTTTTCAAGGTGGGTTATGTCCTTCAACGCCTTGCTTCTGGACCAGTACCATCAGCACCACCTGGGAGCTCGTTTGAGATGCAGAATCGCAGGCCCCACCCGAAACCGACTGAGACAGAATCTGCAGTTTAACAGGATCCCCAAGTGGTTTTCATGCCTGGGGAAGTCTGAGATGCAGTGTTTTGGAAGGCAGCCTTCTGGAAAATTCAGTCCCTTTGGATGGCTCCTGAATGTACAATGCAGGAGAAGGTTCCCAGGCGCCCTGCGTATCTCCTGAGAATCAAGCAAAAAAAGAGACTTGGCTGAGGAGGTGGAGATTTGGCTTCGCCTGGAGATCATTGTGGAAGTGAATGTTAACCAGTGGGTTGCTGAGGCTTATTTAAAATAAAAACATCTCTCTTTTCTTTTGGCAATGATTTAAGTGATTTTACTTTTGTGGGTAAAGGGTTTGGGATATTTTTGTCAAATGAGGAGTGAATGGGGCTTGTCATTCTGGAGAAGAGGGGGCTCAAAGGGCTGAGGCCATGATCGTTGTCATCCAATGTTGGAAGGACCCTGAGGAGGAATGGGAATCAGGCTTGTTCTGTGAGGGCAGAAGGAAGACCTTCAGAAGGATTCCGTAATCATGGAGAAGACCTTGCTAAGGTTGCAGAACTAATTAGAGGTGAAGGGGGGCCCATCTCCACAGGGGCTGAGCTGCCATCTGTAGGGGCAGGTCCAGGCATGAGCTGGACCTGCCCTTGTTTGGGACGTTGCAGGGGGTCTAAGCAGGACATGTGGAGCTGGACCAGTTCCAGTCCTGTGAATTGTCGAGAAAAGAAAAGGGCTCACAGAACTGGGTTCATTTCCAGCTTTCCCATTTACTAGACCTGATTTGGGCAAGTTATTTAACTTTTCTAAGCCTCAGTTTCCTTATCTGAAAATGGGAATAATAATCCTCACCTCATGGGATGGTGTGAAAATTAAATAAAAATTATGGGTATAAAAAATTATGGGTGTAAAGTTCTTGCCAGTGCCTGGCATGAAGTAAGGCTTCATACACTACAGTGTTTTTCCTTCCTCTTCTCTGTACTTATTTCCTTTGCCTTATTTGGGTTGGACTTAATTAGTTAACAGTTTGAACAGCTGGCTTGATACTGGATTTTAATCTTGTTCATTTCTGTTTCTTGTTAACTGCTAGTGGTACTGGTTTGCTCAACTGGGGTGTTTTAATGAGGCCAGAGAAGTAAGGTGGCCCTGTATGGGCACTGCTTTGGTCACTCAGGCGTCACCCTTGTTGTGGGCCAGCAGTCCTGCAGCCTGGGGTCTGTGGTTGTCACCAGGGCATCAGCCAGGGGGCTGGGCAGAGCCCCACAGGCTGTTACCATTGGGAAGCAGCCGCGTGCATGTCGGGTGGTGGTGCTTTGGAGTGACTGCTGACTCTGGACTGGTGTACCAGCACCTGAATTTAGAGCATGTTTAGACATATCTGCTCTTGGATAAATTCATGTGTCCATCCGCAGATGCAACACTTTTGTAGATGGGAATAGGAAAGAAGGCAGAGTTGCAGTGAGAGGCATTTTATAATGTATCAAGAGAGGAGAGAGCTCTTTTCTCTGCTTTTTACTACCCCCTCCCTCAATTAAAAGCTTTTCTTGCCTGAGAAAGGGAGAGATTTAGGGTAGGGTTGGTCCATCTCAGTCTGCTCCCAGGCCTTGAATGTACCACACTTCTCCCCTCTCCCTGGAACAGATCCCATCATCCTCTCCACCTCCCTGGCTCTCACCTGCCCCGGGTCTCCTAGAAGCCTTCTGTTCTCCTCACTCCAGACCACCACAGTCTCTACCTTCTGTGGACAAGGACCCTTCATTTGGCATTCAGCAGAGTTTAGATCATGTCATGTATTAATATTATTTTTCCCCAACTTGGGCTCGGGCTTCCTGAGGTCAGGACCTGGTAGCTTGGCCAGGTGGTTTCTGCAGAAATACCAGGTACCGTAATAAATTTGTATTGCAATAACTCCAGTAATCTGTGTAAGGAAGCTCAGTGCCAGGCCTTCGGTCTCAGTGGACTCCTGCCCACCCAAGGACCAGTTGTATCCATCCTTGAGTCCAGCAAGACATGGGGAGGAAGGGGCTCAGGGAGTGAGTGCTCAGTAGAGGTTAATAGATTGTTTGATCTGAGTAACTGGAAGCCATGGAAAGTCAGTCTGAAACCTGGCAACTTGGAAAGAGAGGCCAGGGAAAGGGAGCCAGGAAGTGATTGAAAAACGTAAAATTCACTTTTATTAATATCCCACTTTGTTACATAAAGGATTGGTGTACAGAGCAAAATAGAAATAAAATATAATTTGTGGAGTGAGGTTGGATATAGATAAATAAACAAATGTATACAATTAGGACCAGGGAAGAAAGAAATATATTACATGAGCTTTTTCATATGACCCCAATTCCTTCAAATTAATTTAAAAAAAACATAAAGGGCAATCTGTTTCCCAAGCTGTCTTCTCAGGTTGGCAGAGACTTATTTGATTTTCCTGTCTGTCTGTATTTCATCGCACCCTGGGTTGAATGAGCTGGCGAACCACTCTGCCCTCTGGCAGGCAAGCCTTGCCCTCTGCAAGGATTTGCCCATTATTCCAGGAGAGAAGGGCCTGGAAGGTGCACCATCCCTTCCACTCTCAAATTATCAGCACTGATGAGTCATCACTACAAATCGGTTTTATTTTCTTTTGTGCAAGAGCCTGATTCGGAGTCGATTTGACAGGCAGATGGGCCCAAAAGGTATAATGAGGCAATGCCGAGCATTTCTGAATAAAGAAGTGGAGAAAGGAACAGGCTGAGGGGTGGCGAGGCCTTTTATGTCTCTGGGGCACACAGTCCAGTTGGACCGCAGAGCTCTGTTCTGTTCATGGAGCAGGAGAACAGAGCGCCTCCCTCTGTGGTGCTTCTGACCTGAGGCTCAGTGGAGGGGAGGCAAGGGGTTCTCCTGCCAGGGCTGGGTTTCTTGGCAGTAAGGCTCGTCAAACAGTACTGATACTCACATGCTAAAAGTGTGATGGGTAGCATGCAGGTTAAGAGCACTGGCTCTGGAATAAGGTGCTACTGGATTCAGTTTCCACATCTGCCATTCGCTAGTTGTTTCATCACGGGGAATTTACTTAAGTTCTCAAAGACTCAAGTTTCCATATCTGGAAAATAGGGAAATAATAGTGATAACCTCAGAGAGTTGCCGTGAAGATAAAATTAGGTAATGAACGATCAGTGCTTAGTCCGGTCCTTAGTTATATAGCAGCTCTCATTTTAAGCAAGTCAAGTAATATATTTTTATATAAGTATTTAATTAATTCAGTTATCTCTGTGAATTGTCCATTTTTTTGGCCCTATTATTTTATGGTCTATGCAACCTGGCAGAGATTTTCCCACACACCCATCCTATCTTCCCCCTCCAGCCTCTCCCCATCCCTCCCGTGACAGGCTTTGGTAACGTATCCCAGACACATCTTGCTAAACTCAGACTCAGCATCAGAAGGCTTCCTAACACAGTACTCTGCTCGGCCATTGCCAATCAGAGTTGTATATGTTTATGCTTAAAACATATCCTGGGGTTGTCAAGCATCAATACTTATTAAACCCAATGGGGGCAAAGGAAACCAAGTCCTTTACTTTTACCCTTGACAAACCACTATGAGGGAGTTAAAGAGATGGGGTACATTCCCTTCTCTGAGAATGCTGGACTTGGAGCCGGAAGAAATGGATGGTATTTCCAACTCTGATGCTTGGCCTTGGTCTCATCTTGGACAAGCCACTTGATCTCTTGGAATGTCAGTTTCTTCCCCTGTTAAGAGAATAGGTCTTGCCTCCTGGGAGCTGGTTTTAAGAGTTCTACTGTTTTCACACGAAGATGAATTTGATTCTAGTTCCTATTCCCTTGTTACTGTTTTCTAACTGTGGAAGATTTAATAGGGTTAGGGAGACACCTGGTAGCTGGGGTTCTTGCGTGAATGTGGCAATGAAGCTCCTCTCTTTGTAACTAGATTCTTCCTCTTCTGGATCCTGTTATTGTGAGTCCTGGCCCCTGTGACCATCTCACAAAAGGGCCCCTCTCTGCTGACCACCTCCCGGTCTTGTGCCAGGTACGAAATCCCCAGGCAGGTGACCTCCCCCAATCTCTGTAGGCTGGTACATGGCTCTCACTGGGGCTAGAGCCATGGGGTAGAGGGTCAGGACTTAGCGTGACTTTTCTCTAGGGGTAGCTCTCTCTGGAGCACAGCTCTTATCTGCCTACCTTCCTTGGAAGGCAGAGAGGCTAAATGGAAAGAACCTGGGCTTTGGAGCCAGGCATACCTTGATTTGGAATTCTGACACACAACTTCGTGGTCTTGGAAAAGTTACCTCACTTTTCTGAGTTCCAATGCCCTGTCTATCAAATGGGAATGACAGTCTTACTCAGTGTGAAGGCAGGGACCATGACTGATTGTTCAGGGCTTTATCTGCAATTTAGTCAATGCTTTATAAGTATTCCTGAAGGACAGAATGGATACTTTTTAAAAAAAATATTTATTGGGCTTCCCTGGTGGCACAGTGGTTAAGAATCCACCTGCCAATGCAGGGGACATGAGTTTGATCCCTGACCCGGGAAGATCCCACATGCCACGGAGCAACTAAGCCCGTGCGCCACAACTACTGAAGCCCGTGCGCCTAGAGCCCATGCTCCCCAACAAGAGAAACCACCACAATGAGAAGCCCGTGCACCTCAATGAAGAGTAGCCCCCGCTCGCCACAACTAGAGAATGCCAGTGTGCAGCAACGAAGACCCAACACAGCCAAAAATAAAAACAAATAAATAAATAAAATTCTAAAAAAAAAAAAAATTTATTTATTTATTTGGATGTGCTGGGTCTTAGTTGTGGCATGTGGGACCTTCGTTGCCGTGTGTGGGATCTTCATTGCGGCATGTGGGATCTTTAGTTGCAGCATGCGGGATCTAGTTCCCTGACCAGAGATCGAACCCGGGCCCCCTGCATTGGGAGCGCAGACTCTTAGCCACTGGACCACCAGTGAGTCCCCAGAATGAACACTTATAGAACATTTAAATGCTTGGTGGGTGTTAATGTCCTTGTACCATCTTCTTATATTGCTTCCAGTTCTTGGCCCCCACTGCACTCTGCATGGTAGGAGGTTGGTCATTGATTCAATGCTGTGTGCCAGGCATTTAGGCATTAGGGATATAGTATTTTTTTCATTGGCAGAGAATCTGTGCTTGTGTGGGGATTAGACTGTAGTGGAAGGAAAACGCAGTAAACCCAGTGAATGAAGAACAGAGCATATGAGAAGGTGATAAGTGCTTCCAGGAGGGATCGTGCAGGGAAGGGGGATGAGGCAGAGGGAGAAGGGGGGTCGGGAGCTGCGATCTTAATAAGGTGGTCATGGAACGCCATAATTAGAAGGTGACAGCTGGGTAAGCTGTCACTCGATCTTGGACGGAGTCTCTTTCTCCCCAGTATTCCATTCGGTTTTCCTTGCTTGGGTCTTTGCAAGTGGAAGGCAAGGTGAGGTGAGGCCAAGCATCTGTGAGCAATGCCGAGCTTCACCTTCTACAGAAGCTAGGAGGGTGCCTGGAACCTCATTGCAACACTGTCTTCTCTGAAGTCCCTTGTGTGTGGTTTTCCAGCCAGCAGGCTTCCCAAAGGACCTCACCTGGAGAGGGCCCCTGGCAAGCCCCAGAGCTCGTGGCAGAGCAGCAGCCAGCCGGCCTGCCAGGCAGATTTCCTTGCAGGAAGCAAGGCTCTCCTGTGGAACTGCTTTCTCATTGTGTGTTTGCCCTGGCACCCAGCACCCCAGCTGCATTTATGCTCACCCAGGTGCCAGGGTTTTCAAAACAAGGGTGGCAGTGTTTTTGGTGTTAGTTTTGGTTACAAAGCAGTGGGTACCTGCCCATGCCACCACTATGACTGTTTGGACCACCCTCCGCATCTTTTTCTGATGGCCTGGAATGTTTGTGACTCAGTTGGGGTTGGGATGTTCATTGCTCTGAGTTAACTTCCTTTCTCAGCATCCTGTCTCACCTGCCTCTCCCCACTGGTCTCCTTTGGAGACTCTTTACTTTAAGATTTGTTTCTGGCCAATTTTCTGGGGGGGAAACATAAAGCAAACATACCAGGGGCACACTTCATTTAGAATGCTGCTTCTCAAACATTAAGTAGCTTTCGAGGCAGTTGTTTAAATTCTAGAATCTTGTCTTCCCTTGCAGGATACCGTTTCAGTGGGTCTGGAATGGGACCAAGGAATCTGTATCATATCATCATCATCATTATCTTAAAGTCAGTTCCCTAACTGAACACACTTGGATAAACCCAGATTGAGAGACATAGTTTACCTCCCTAACTTGCTTGTATGTCAAAGCTGAATGAAGTAGACTGTTGCAGTCCTCCCAGAGTTTAGCCCAGTGTTGAGCTCCCAGGTGGCTCTCAGTACACATGTATTGAAGGTTAGAGGCAATGTGAGGTGAATCCTTTTATAAAGAACCCTTCACAATGTGAAGAGTTGCCCACTAATTGATCTCCATAGTTGTGTTTGCAGTCTTAACTGTTGAATTTTTCATAAAGCAGAGGCATGTCTCTGTTCAGGATTTTAATGACAAAACAATAGCATCCTGAAAAGAAGAACTGAATAGGGGTAATTATTTTTGAAGGCATCTTTTCCTCCCTGAATGTTGCTTTGATAAAGGTGTCTGAAGTTAACACCATTTGTTAGTGCTTCTCAGCCTTAGCTGCTCATTGGAATCATCTGGGAACTTGGAAAGTATGGATGCTTGGGTCCCACCCGCTGAGGCCCTATTTAATTGGTCTGGGCGTCAGGAGTTTTTAAATCTTCTCCAGTGATTCTTACATGTGGCCAGGGCTGCAAACCACTGACCTAGAAAGTGTGGAACCCCCTGGAGAGGGGAGTGGGTGATTCATTTTTTGAGACTTATAGGGAGTCCCCTTGGACTAAAGATAGAAGGGCCCCTGGATTCTGTGATCCAAGACTGCTCTGAAATCTGAATCTAAAATATGTTTCATATAAATAAATATACATACATATATAATGACCCAAACTATATATAATAGTTAATTGTTTTCTACCCCTTTAATTAAAAACATTTGTTTCTGATTATAAGGATGGCACGTGCTTATCCAACTGTTGGGTTTATGTAGAAAAGTATAAAAAAGGCTGATAATCTCCCCAAATGCCAGCACATGGAAGAAATAACTGTTAATATATCTGGTGCACATCCTTCCACTCATTTCTCTGTGGCTAAATACACACGGCAGCCTAGATACACAATTCAACACCAATGGAATTAATGATACATATCGGTCTACGTGTTATACCCAACATGACTTTCGGTAAATCTACATAATAACTTTCCTTAAATGGTTAACTTTCCTTAAATCTACAGAATCACTTTTATGAGATCTTGCCAAATTCAAGCTCTAATTACACTTGATAAATGGAACATCTACTTCATTGTTGAAGCTTGCTAGATATTTTTTTTAAAATAAAAGGCAAACAGCAGTGTAGGAAGGCCCCTCTGCTGGTCAAGAAGCCCTCGTGTGTCTGAGCCGGCCAGCATTGTGCTGGTGGACCATCGAACATGTCGGGGCAGTTTGTGGGCTCGGAACAGAGGGGCTTAGCAAGCTTGGCCACAACCACTCCTTGTAGTGCTGGTCTCTGTTGAGTCTTAGTTTCATTCTTTAAGACCTTTAAGAGGTCCTGTGTTCACCTGCCTTCTGGACCCACGCCAAGGGTATAGAAAGCCCACGCCAGTCAGCAAAGAGCTGCCTCCCGAACATCCAGGAGCTGGACTCACCCATAGGGGGCGTCTCAGTGGTGACCCATTGCTGGCCCATGGGTCTGGACGGTTACTCAGTTATTAAGCTGACAATCTGCATTTATATTTGAAACCTCTTGATTTTTAAATGCAGACAACTAATTGTTTAAAAATTAAAGACATTGTAGGGGCCAAGCAGAACACACCTGGGGCTTTTTATAGTCCTCTGGAAGCCAATCTGAGGGCTCTCTCTACGGAGCCATCTGTGGCACTTGGTATCAATTTCAGTCTACTTCCTTCAGTTCTAAAAATATTGACTGAATGCATTATTCTGCATGCCAGTCACTGTTTGAAAGATTGGAAACAAAAAGATGAAAAGTTATGATCCTTGTCTTGGGTGGGGTAATTTATAGTTTAGAGCAGCTGTTCTCAAAATATGGTCCCCAGACGTGCATTCTCAGTATCACCTGGAAACTTGTTAGAAATGCAGATTCTCGGGCCCCATCCCCAACCCACTGAATCAGAACTTGCATTTTAAAAAACCCTGCAATTTAGTTTAACACACCTTCCTGGTAGCTCTGGTGCCTGCGCCGGGCACCGCTGGTCTCACCACTGAAGTTTGAGAACCACTGGTCTGCGCGGGGAGTGAGGAGCACGGGCAGAGATCTGTGGAATGCAGAAGCCGTGCTGGGAGCCAGGGGAGCTTTTCAGAAATGAATGGCTCCTCCTGAATCCTAAAGGATGAGCAGGAGTGAAGCAGTGGGGAGGGGTGTGTAGAGGGGAGGGGGCAAAGGAGCAGTAGCAAAGAGGACAGAGAGTATGTAGGGCGTGTTTGGGATTTGTCCATTTAGAGCGTGTGGCTGGGCCCTGAAGGAAGCGCTGGGAAATGCAGTGAGCTGAGAAGACTAGGCAGTGCCAGGTTTTCAGTACTAGGTCAGGTTAGCTGGATTGCATCTTGTGGATGTTGGGACATCATGGGAGACCTTGGGGCACTGGGTCTGCATTTAGGAAAATAATGCTGGTAGCAGGGTTCGAATTCCTTCTGGGTAGAGACAACTCTCACTGGCCTAGATCTTGATTCCTGCCTCTCCTGGCGTGACTTGGATCTGGGTCAGCAATTCCCACCCTTGGATAGGGTGGCGGGAGGGGAGGAAAAAGCCTGTGGGTGAGGAAGCAGCCGTGGCTGCACGTGAAACTGTGACGGTGTCGTGACCACCCCTCCTTCTTCCCTCAGGGAAAACATGCGCTCTCCAAGCTGAGCATTTTAGTGCCTGCTGGTGTTCTCAGCAATGGCGATGGTCTTCATATTCCTACTTTAAAAGCAGCCCGTCAGTTTCTGCAGCAAACATAACCTTGCTCTATTTCTTTCTTTAGAGATCTGTAGTGTCCAAAGAGGAAACAGTTTGAACTCAAGGCCAGGAAACTCACGTCAATAGCCAACTAGGTCTTGCTCCTTTCTCCCGCCCTCCCTCTCTGTCTTCCACTCTCCATTTCTCTCTCTCTCTTTCTTTCCAAAATGCTGGGGTGTGAGAGATAATGGGAGCAGGATGCAATGTCACCTCCCCCTGCTGGTTGTTTTGTATAATGTCTTGTTTGTAATATATACAAAGAGTGCAGACAGTGGGGCAATGCAAATGACAGAAGCACAAAGTAGACTGAGATTAAATTCATTAATTTAAAAAATTATGGGGGCTTCCCTGGTGGCGCAGTGGTTGGGAGTCTGCCTGCCGATGCAGGGGACGCGGGTTCGAGCCCTGGTCTGGGAAGATCCCACATGCCGCGGAGCAACTGGGCCCGTGAGCCACAACTACTGAGCCTGCGCGTCTGGAGCCTGTGCTCCGCAACAAGAGAGGCCGCGACAGTGAGAGGCCCGCGCACCGCGATGAAGAGTGGCCCCCGCTTGCCACAACTGGAGAAAGCCCTCGCACAGAAACGAAGACCCAACACAGCCAAAAATAAATGAATAAATAAATAATTTAAAAAAATTATGGTAAATTTAAAAATTTTCACCCTTTTGAAAGGGTGAAAGGAATTTTTTGACTCCTTGCATTCTTTGCAAAATGATGTAATACATTTCTGAAGTAGTTATTTCTTTTGTTCTGTACTGCAAATTCTCATAGATGAGAATGATTTTAATGATTACATTAGCAATCTCCTTTATTCTGCATATGTATTGGATGTTCTTTCCTAAACTAAAATGAACAGGTTTTTCCAGTTGATTGCTTTGAATGTTCAAGTTGATCATAAATATTTACAAAACACCCAAGGTTATAGTCATTATGGGCATTAAAAGTGATATTTAAAGTGGATGAAACTTGTGTTTCAATTTAACAATTGATATCTTTTTTATCCATGAAGATGGTGTTCGTAAATATAGGGGATAGTAATTATGACCCTATCAAGATGATAAATTATATAGAGGCTTTTCAGAGGAGGGTGAACGACCCTGCTGAGAAGCATTAGGGGTAAGGTTTTCTAGGGCAGCTCTCTGGACAATTTTCTCGATCCTCCTATTCGTTAGACTCTAAATTTAAATATCCTTCTTAACAATAACCAACCTTACTATCTTCTGAAATCCCTGCCTTGCTTTGCGCCATGGATCAAGAAAATCAGACTGATATCAGGTGGTTGGGGTGCATTTGTGTGCTGAAGGACATCCCGGTGAGAGGACGCTTAAAGCAGGAGGATGTGCACTGGCTTTGAAGCCTGGTGTGCACGCCTCTTACTCAGTGCGTGCAAGCCAGTTAACTCCTGTAAGCCCAGTAAACTAGGTATTGTTTAGGTCGTCTCCAGCTTAATTCACTATTCTAATCAGAATGATTAAGACTTTTGACCTCGTTTAGACATTGAGAGCAGCACTGGAAATATAGAAAGAGAGGGAGTGAAGTTGCCTTTATCCTTTTACAAAGACTCTCAGAAACAGCTTAATAGTGAATCATCCAGAGGATTAGCTGTAGGTTGGGCATATTCTATGGACACATGTGCCTTGCTCTTAATTGTATCTTCGGTTTTTTTTTTTTTTTCCAGTTGCAAATGAAGCCGGAGATAAGACTGCCAGACCACTTGCCCGCTTCTCCCGTGAGTAAATCTTGTTTCCCTCCTTTCCTGGGCTCCTTCAGAGCCTTTTTGCCTGTGTGGTTCACCCTCCCAGGTGTCAGTAAAACACTGCCAGTAAAAGAGTAATATAGGAAATATCTTCAGTGGGTTATTACTCCATTTGAGCCCCATCACCAGTGAGTTATTCTTTGCTATTGCCTTTTCAATCCTTAGAATTGTGTTTTATCAAACCATGTTCTAGGGCTTTGCTATTCGAAGTGTGGACCTGGGAGCAGCAGAATCGACATTGCTTGGTGGCTTTTTAGAAATGCAGAGCCCCAGGCTCACCCCAGACCTACTGAATCAGGGTCTGGATTTCAACAAATCCCCAGATTCCTGTGCACAATTGAGTTTGAGAAACACTGCACTGGAGAATCCCCTCAGAGTACCTTGCCGTGGGGTGGGCTTTTTCTGAAGAATGAGTGCAGAAGAGTCTATGAAATGCTTGTAGTTGTCAAGGTCCGTTACACGTGTGGAAGCATCGTCACCTCCCAGTGTGGACTTAAGGCCTAGCTCCACTGGCTTTACCTCAGTTTGGTGATATTTTGAAGCTCAGATGGAATCTGTAACTGGTTCTCCTTTGGCACTGGGATGTTTGTAAGGGCCTAGGAGCTCCCCATCAATTTCACTTGACTCCTTTGTCTCCAGGTCTTCATCCCAATGGGTGAGCAAGAGTCAAAAGCCTCTTGATGTTTTCTGTGCCAGAGTGATCAGCAAATAATACATTTGCCAAGTTAATGCATTCCCTGGGATGAAAACCCAGATCCCAATGAAGGGAGTGGAAATACCAAGGGAGATTGAGTAGGGTTGGGTGGAGATGCTCCCCAAATGGGCTGAGCATCCAGTGGAGAAATAGTGGAACTGTAAATCAAAATAGATGGGTTTTTCTTTCCAGCACCATCACTACTTGCTGGCTTTCTCTTAAAGTAATTTCACTTATGCTTTCCGAGCCTCAGTTTTCCCATCTGAAAAATAGGAAACTCATACCCATCTTCTCTCTTTTATAAAAAAGTTACCATCTTTTGAAGTGATGGCATGAGAGTCACTGCGTTGTTCACATAGGGCTGACCAAGTCTTGTGTGTGGGTTCTGCCAAGATAAGTCTTAACATGTAGAGTAGAAAGTATCATTTCTTTATTTCGGGGGCTTCTTCCAAATTCTGCCTTCTAGCTCTTTTGGGGGGGGGGCTTCAGAACTTTGGGATTGATTCCTAAAAATGATCTTTATAGAACTGTAATAATAGATGATAATGAAAGAGCATTAAGTGCTCACATTTTAGAAACTGTGTAATAAAACACTTGCTTCTCACAGGCCCCATTTTTCACTGCCCTCCTACCTGGAATCGTTATTTCCAAAATAAGTATTTCATCCCACAGCTCAGTGAGGATGATGAATATGCTTTTAGTCCCTTTATTTCTTCGTCTCCTGAGCAGTAGTCAGGCAAATTAATAAGCTGGGGTGGTAATCCGACCACGCTGTGCAGGCTGCACCCCCATGGGAGTTTCTGCCGTTCAGAGGCTCATCATGAGGTTTGGGAAGCGGATGGAGCCCTTTAACCGAGAAGCTAGAATGAAACCCGGAGCAGTTTGGCCCTTCACAGAGAGAAGAGGGTACCTTCTCTTGTAAACGGCTTCTACAGATTCTAAATTGTGTGACTGGGTTGGAGGGATGGTGTGTCACTTGAAAGCTCATTAGTAGGAGCTAAGTGAGGATATGAGGGAAAATAATATCTATATAGGAAAAACATAATTAGTGGCAAACCAATTAAGTTGGGCTGATTCTGAAAAGAAAAAAAGAAAGGAAAAAAGTCTCCTGACTTAGTGCAATGTCCTGGAAAAAAGTCAGATAGCACATTAGCTAAATCTTTCTGTAGCAAATACTAGAGGGAAAAAATTAGGTGGCTTTTAGGAAGGGAAAAATATCCTTAATGTAGCATTGTCTGATTGGCACTCACTTCACTTCACCACATTGAAAATGACCTTTTTCATGTGAATGAAGTGTTCATTTTGGGAAGGATTTCCCAGACTGGAAGGATTTGGATGATGGACTTTCCTTTGGAAACTGGAAAATGAAATACTGCAGCATTCTCTAACTTTTGCACCTTGCAAGACATATGAAAGCCCTGACAGTGTTCGCGGCCCAGCATGTAATTAGGAGGAATTCAGGGTGGGAGGCAAGAACATAGGCCGGTAATGTTGTGAAAACTGGACCCTCTGGGGGTTAAGCAGAAAAGAGCTCAGGGTAGGGAGGAAGGGTCTGGCCCAGTGGTCACCCAAATAGTCCCAAGATTTTCATCCCCTTTGGGGTTTTCACATTCTGATTTCCAGTGCCTCATTTCTCTGTAGATTTTGCCCCTGCTTGAATCCATATACTTTTCTTGGCTACCCTCTACTGCAATGGAAATGAGCTATGATGATTATAGTAAGAAATCCTAAAGGAGAACCAGAGGAAATAGAGTGTAGGAGTCATGAAGACATCTGGCTTTTCCAAGGGCTGGCTTCCCATCCTACCTTGGCCATCTAGTTTACCAGCCTTGCAAGCTCATTCCAGTCCGTTTCCAAAGAGGGTCGCTTCCACAATACAACCCTGTGCTTGGCTTTCTTCTCTCTGTGACTGACACTACCACCCAGGACACTGTGCTTTCCTCAAAGAAATTGATTCCAAAACCTATGGGTCAAGCTTACTTCCTATGACTTTTAGACTGGAGACACTTGCTGTGACATCAAACAGCAGGGCTGAGGTGGTGGGTGCCGTGGAGTGAGTCCTGTGAGACTCTGGATCCTATCAGGCCCCTTTGCCACCCCATCTTCATCACTTTAGTCTTAGCAGTGCCTTAGTCAGAGCATCTATCTAACAACCACGGACACATAGAGTAACAAGGAAGTCATCCTCCTAGGAGTGGGCTGGGGAAGGAGCAGGAGGGAGGGAGGGGAGCAGTATTCAAAAGAAGTGGAGAATATTATCTTTCCCTCCAAAACCTACAGAAGAATGACAGTGTCAAGGAGAATGAAGGATTGAGAGTGACCCCGACTCTAAGGCACCGTGAGAGCCCAAAGCACGTTGGCTTTACGTCAACAGATGGTTTAGAATGGCTCCCACCATGAGGCTACCTATCCTTGGGTTGGAGTCCCTGTGTGTGGGGACCACCCTTCTCTGTGCGGTGGGTGGGGTGAGTGGGCAGAGCATCTCCCATGGGTACTGCATGCAAAGCTTTCTGACAGGCAGTGCTCACACAGCTATGCGATGTCTCCATTTTTACAAATGAGGACAATGAGGCCGGGAGAAAACACTGAGAATCGCTCACTGCTGGAATTCTAGATCTTCCAATTCCAAATCTTGGCTGTTCACAGTGCACATTACTTCCTCCTTGGTCTAGGGGTTAGAGTTTGCTGATTCTGGGACTTGGGGATTGGGGGTCTTCCAGCTCAGTCATGGAGGTACTCAGGCTTTACCACAGGGCAGGCTTCAGAGATCCACGTGGCTGTGACCTCCACTACAGTTGGTTTCATCTAGGGCGGGAAGACTTTTCCTCCAACATGCCCTTCCACCAGCTTACTTATATCAGAAATCGCCTAAAATAAGGGAAAAACTTGATATACACATCCCCTCGGGAGTGGGAACACAGGGATTCATTCTTACTGTGGTGAAAATGATTGATAGCAGACCTTTTAATTGTTTTCTCCAGATACCTGAAAATGTATTCTGAGTGTGTAAAGAGAGGGGACAAAGGGGTTACTTCATTTAATTGTTCACTCGCTCATTCATTTAGTTACTCATTCAAATAGGTACTGAACACTCATCAGGGGCCTGGCTCATCCTCGTGCTGAGGATACAAATGCTGATTAAAACAAGATCCCTGCCATCCAGGAGTGTAAAGCCTGATGTGAGAAGACAGAAAAGTTAGTCCACAGTGAGGAGTGTGCTGTCAGAGGGGGTCAGGAAGTGGGGGCAGAGGGAACACAGGGCAGGGCCTCTAAACAGGTTAGATCGGGTTTCCCTGGGAAGGGCATGCTTGCCTTGAGTGTTGAAGGGTGCTGCGAGTTCAACACCCCTGAGTGTTGAAGGGTGCTGTTGAGGAAGGTGTGGGAAGCGTGTCCCAGGCAGAGAGAACACGTGGGCACAGAGGAGCCTCGCACGTTAGGGAAACTGGCTGGAGAGGCAGCCCGGAGTCAGGCTAAGAGGGGTCTTTGTGCTAGCCCACGGAGTGGACCCTGATTCTGGGGAAGCCTTTGAAGAGTGTCACACTTGGCCAGCATCTCCCCCTCCTCCTGGAGCTGCAGGTGGCCTCTGGGGACCAGAGCTGTGTGGTGAAGAACTGGACCTCCCAGCCCAGCTCCAGACCTCAGTCAGGGGATGAGCTCCTGGAGCCCCCTGACACTGGGCTCCTGACATCGGGACTGTTGGGAAGGAGTCAGCTGGCCCTGGGGCCGGGGGGACTCCTGCTGGTCCAGATGTCTGGGATGCTGGGAGGCTGCCCTCATGCGCCAGCCCCAGAGAGCCCTCCTCTCTGGAGAGGTCTATTTTATGTGTATGTCTGTCTCCCATTAGACAGTAGGCTCCTGGAGGCCAACGGACCCCTGGTTGAGCATGTATTGACTGTGCCTGGTGCAGGAACAACTGCCTGTTGAATGAAGACTGAGTAAACTACTCCCCTGCCTGCAGCTTCTCCCCACTCCTCCTTATCCTAACTTCTTAGGCAGAGTAGGCTCTCCCACTGCCAGCACACACACTCCCGGATCCCTCTGGATCCAGGCCTCCCTCAAGGGGCTCCCATATACTAACGTGAGGGTCCTCAGAAGCCACGAGGGACATGGGCTCTGGTGTCAGGCCTGGGTTTGGGTTCTGAGTCCAGGAATTCTGAATTCTGTGTGAACTTGGGCAGGTAACTTAATTACTCTAAGCAGGAATGAGTGCTAAAATGCTTAAAAACATGTGACGTGGTCACCGACCAATCAGGACAGATGTTGGCCATGGGTGACGTGAAGGAGGGTGCAGGAGGCCCTGATAGGCCAGTCACTGGATGGGGTGGGGGCAGCTGCGGTGCATATTGGCCCTGATTGCTTGGGGTAAATAATATAAAGCATAGTGTTTGCACACCGTAAGTGCTCAGTAAGTGTGGGTGATTGTCATTACGTATATTATTACCCTGAGTCATTTTCCTCTCCCCGCCTACCTCTCTCCCTCCCTCCCTTCCTCCTTTCCTCCCTCCGTTCCTCCCTCCCTTCCTTTCACATGTGTTTATTGAAGATTTTTCTCTGCTAGGCCCTGGGGACACACAGATGAGTAAGTTTGTCTTCCAAGAGCTCACAGTCTAATCAGGGAGTTGGAGAAGTAAGTGGCTGCAACGCAGTGTGTGGAGGGAAATGCGAGGGATTGGTACGGGGGTGGTGGGAGCTAGATGGGGGAGACTTCATCTGGCCTGGGTTGGGGGTGGGTTCAAGGGAGTCTTCCTGGAGGAGATAAGCGTTAGCTGAGGCTTGGGGAGTGTGTGTGGGTTAACAGGTAGAAAAGGTAGGAAAAAAAAAAAAAAAAGAAGCGATACCACTCTTCAAGGAATAAAGGCCATGTGTAGTGTTCAGAGGTGGCCACAGTGTGGCAGGAAAAGCTCAGATTTGGGTGTACATCTCTACTCCAGGAGGCTTAAAAGAGGCTGCATGCAGTGTAATGGACAGAGCACCTTTTGAGAAGGGAGTGCACGGCATTGGAAGAGACTGTCCTGAGGGAGGGGTTGGCCCCAGAGCTTGTGTAGCTGGGCAGCTCCATCCTGGAGTTTTGATTGCTTCCCTAATTGAGGAAGAACAGTTTCTCCCCTGAGATGAGTAATGACTGAAAAGAAAATAGTGGTGTCAAAAGCAGTAAGAAAATGGAGCCTAATTAGTAATGCCTGCAAATTTGGCCTCTTTTGTTTTGGGAGGTAATAATCCAGATAGTGTTGAAAATAGATTATCCTGTAAAAGAGCTGGAGTAGTTTCGGTGGATGGATGATAAAGCAAAGGGAGGTCGCCTAGTATTTTTATATTGGGTGTATGACTGGGTGAATGGTCCCCTTTCCTGGGCAGAGATGGGCAGGGGCAGGCAGGGATGTACAGCTAGGGTGGGTGCTGGGTGAGCCTAGTACCTGTTACACGGTAATGGCCATTGTGGAGCCCCAAGGCAAATTCAAATCACGTCTGACAGAGCGCTCAAGTCCAGCCAGAGATTTTTTTCTAAACTGACTGTCACAGCAGGGAGGGTTTGTCACAAGCATCGAGAACTTGAGTTGGGGGTGGATGGGTTACAGAACCCAGATGATGAGAACAAGGACAGGATAAAACGGGTGGGAGTGAGGGCTGAGAAATGCCACGAGCAGTGATGGGCTGTGTCTGCCGGCTGGGTGTTCAGCGTTCTCAGGGGTGTGTGCTGTGAGCTAGAGCCATATAAAGGGCCCAGCGCAGGGCAGGAAGCAGATACGGAGATTTCCTGGTTTGTCTTAAACAACTGTAACTATTTCCAAAACGTTCAGATCCTCTGTAGAGCTCTAGGTCCCACCTCAGTAGTATTCACAGACCGAGCCTCTTCATTTCCTACTTGCTCCCGCAGAAAGTTACCTTCAGCAATGGCAGCTCTAGGGGCTTAGGGGTAGCAATGCAGCTCAGTGGTCTTCAAAGTGGGGTCCCTGGGAACTTGTTAGAGATATGAGTATTTGAGCCCTTTACCAGATCTGCTGAATCAGAAACTCCTGGGGGTGGGTCTCAGCAATATGTATTTTAACAGACTCTAGTGGTGATTCTGATGCATGCCAGTATTTGAGAACCACTGCTGTAGTTGGAAGGACTGTGTTATGGTGGTGGCAGAGATAGAGGTAGAGGTAAAAGGCAGCATGCAGAGCAGTACAATGGTTTTATTTAGTTTATACATTATAGAATAATACGACTAGCAGTTTTCGATAACTGCTTGTAATATGTAATTGCATACAGACATAAGACAGAGCAAATGTTAATTGTCCTTGTCAAAGAATAGTATATTATTATTATTTTAATTGGAGGAGTTTGTGGGGGCTGATGGAGATAATGGGAAGATGATCTAAAGGTCCCCCTAATCCTCCCTTGTGACTGGCACTGCTCTGCATCGTCTCTTCAATCTAATCCTCTCTTTTCTAAGATCATCTCCTATCTGGCCCTGGCCTCTCCTACTCCACAACAAGGTCATTATAAGAACTGCTTGGTTGGCCCCTAGCTTCTTGCTTGTAGCTTCAGATCACTCTCCACACAGTAACCTGTACCGTCACGCTCTAGTTTTTGTCATGACATATTTGTGTTTCAGAACCACAGGGAGTTACTCCCTAACTTGCGTTCATCCAAGATTTATCTGCCTGACCACAAGGGTCCCACTGCTCTTTCTTACCCCCTTTCTCCATCCCTTTCATCAAATATAGTCGTTATCAGCCATGCAAATCTGCTTGGTTCAGTAAACAGATATATCAACCCATTATCTTAGATTTGAAAAATTTCAAGTTAGACTAGAACTTGCAAATGATCCAGTCCAAACCTCACTACTTCCTGTAAAACTCATCCTCTTTGTGACATCCCTGTCAGGGGGTCATGAGCTCTCTGAAGGAACCCATCCAGTGATGGAAAACTCACCTTGTCTTAGCGAGGGTTGATGGTAATGGTCATAGTGATGGACTAGAGTGTTATGTGTTTGGGGAACTAAAACCCACTCTGCTTTTCTTTTTTTGAATGCGTTTGAGCAAGTCTTTGAATACGTCCACTATATCACTTGGTCCCCAGTATGTTAGTCATTGGTCCACCAGTGGATGGCCGATGATACTATAAGTAGCTTCTAGAAACTTGTGGACAATATGTAACCCAGATGTTAGCTGGAGGCTCTTGGTCCATTGAGATCTAGTTAAATAGGCTCAAATCACTGTTGTGTGCCCTTTGGAGATTCAGAGCAGACCTCAATGTTTCCGTGAATATCTGGGATGACTTAGTGTTCTTCTGGCCCTGATTTCCTACCTCCCTTGATTGTGTTCCTCTGTATGCTTCTGGCTATTTTCATATCTGCTCTGACATAGACTCAGATGCAGGCCAAAGCCCCTTCCTCTTCTCTTCTTCCCGTGTAACCAGAGGCTATTGGTCAAAGCAAGACTTGACTGAAGATTAGGGAAAGAGAGATCACAATATGCAATTGTGTGCAGACAATTTAAAGTCATAGTTCTCTTCTCAACCGTTCTTTCACCCATCCCACAGCCAGTAATTTTTTTAAAGACCACGCTGCCCATGTAGCTCCTGGCCTACCACCCCTTGATCCTCCTCTATCCACCGTCCTCCATTCTTTACCCTTTATTTCCACTTCTCTCTTAGGAATTAAAAGACACTCCTCCCAGTCTCTCATGCAGAGCAGCATGACCATCATGTTAGTTGCTTTGGTATTTGCTGACACCCTTGCCTTCACCATCTCTCCTTTACTTTCAACTTATTTCTTTTCCTCTATGAAGGCCAGTTTCTTCTTCCTTAATGGGAATTGTGGTCCAGCCTGTTGAGATACTAACAGATATTTAACTCCTTGCCACAA
This sequence comes from Balaenoptera acutorostrata, assembly GCF_949987535.1. Taxonomy (NCBI): domain Eukaryota; kingdom Metazoa; phylum Chordata; class Mammalia; order Artiodactyla; family Balaenopteridae; genus Balaenoptera; species Balaenoptera acutorostrata. Next base: position 46,074,315 of record NC_080070.1, read on the forward strand.
GTGTATAAGCTTACACAATTAAAAAATCTGATGAGAATTTTTGTGTGTGTGTGTGTGTGTGTGTGTAATGTGACCCCAGGGAGGGCAGGGAAGACATGGATTGGCTGTTGTATGCCAAGCACCTCCTCCCCTCCCCTCTCAATGTATACTCCTTTGAATAAAGTTAGGATAAAGTTTCTGATTCCAGTAAGAGGTGGACTAAGAAAACCTGAAAATCCTCCAATTTTTTATAAGCCCAGAGGAATGCTGAGTAAAATATTTTTTTAAATGCCCTTAAATGCATAGTTAAACTTGCAATATAGAAAGGGAACTCTGCAGGTGGTAGAAATGAAAGAGGAATTTAATATCAGTACAGCAAGCTGTAAATATGCCTGCTGATTCTGCAGCTATGCTGCATGGGGGTGGTGCTGCTAGTTCCATAGGGTCTAGTAACACATGTTTTAACATCCACCTGGGGAAAGAAGTTAAGGCCTTGGCCTGTGCAGCCTGGGGAGTTGGATATGAGACTTCTGCCTGAACTTGACTCTTAAAACATATGGCAGATCGTGTTTTCCAAAAATATTTGCAGCTCTATCTCCCATCCCACATGCTCTTCTTGCAGAGTGATGTTGACAAGCCTCCCACTGAGATGTGAAGCCTATGTCCCCTCCCCTTGAATTTGGGTGGCCTATAACTGTGGCAGAATGTTGCTACGTGACTTGCAAAGGTAGATCATCAAAAGTGATGCTGCTTCCACCTGGGGCCTGTTGGGATGCTTGTTCTTGGAACACTGTCATCATGCTGTGAGGAAACAGAGAGGCCATATGGTGAGCCCACTGCTGCACCACCCATCCCAAAGTACAGGTTTGTGAGCAAAATAAGTGGTTGTTGTTGTGGATTGAAGCCACTAAGTTTGGGGTGATTTGTTATGCAGCAATAGATAACTGGAACAAAGGGCTACATACTCAGTGAAAGAGGGACCTGAAAAACAAAATACATCCATTAGCATAGGGAGATAACAAGGAAACTTGTTTGCCTCCTCTTGCTCTTGAGGAAAAGTCTCCTCTGGGCAATGGAAACTACCTGCCTGGTCCAGGTACCCTTTCAAACTAAGAAATTAGTAAAAATTGGTTCTGTGGGCTAGTAATGGCAGAATCAAATGGAAAGATGCAGTAAAATCAATTGCAAAAATATTCTGAAATATTAACCCAAGTTAATATTTTCATATTAAAATTTTCATATTTCAACCCAAGTCATAATGTATTTTCATAAAGAAAACAAGGAGCACTAAATATCAGCTCACAATCAAAATTTAAAAAAAATCCACAGGGGCAGCAATCCACCAGGATGAACGAGAGTCAGTGAGCACAATGAATAGAGAATTAGAACCCTAAGACCTCGAGGTAATATATTGACAAACTGAAAGAAAACATGAACTATATATATTTAAAAATAAAGATATAAAAAGAATTGACACTCTAAGAAAGGAACAAAAAGGAAGATTTTTAAGAGAACCTGTAGAACTTCCAGAAATGTGAAAGTTAACATTAACAACAAACAAACAAACAGACAAATAAACCCAAACACAGTTTATCCACCTGTGTTGGGTAGGAATAAAAAGGGAAATAATGAACTGGAAGATATATCTGAGGAAATTATCCAGAATGCAGCACAGGCAAACATGAAAGAATGGTTAAGCAATATGGAAGATAGAACGAGAAGGTCAAACATACATCAAATAGGAATTCTAGAATGAAAGACCAGAGAGAATATGGGAAAACTAGTAACTGAAAATCTAGTAGCTGAGAGTCCTGCAGAATTGATTAGTGATATGAATCATCAGATTGAAGAATCATACCTAGTTTCAAGCCCCAAAATAAAAACTAACCCCATTGTTAGACACATAATAATGAAACTGTAGAACATAAGCAATGAGAAAAAACTAAAAACAATTGGAGAGAAGAAAGATTACCTACTGTGTCTGAAACTGTAAGTTTAGCTCTTCTATATTAAAAGAACCTTGATTTTTTTAGTGGGGCCTATGTCTCCATCCTTCCAAATAGAGTGCGTTTCTCAGGTTCTCTTGAAGCTAGGTATGATGACATAACTAAGGTCTGGTCAATGAAGTGTAAGCAGAACTGTTGGGGAAGATTTCTGGAAACTTTCTTGAGGCTCTTGTGCTCCCTTTTTTCCTTTTCTTATTTATCCCTTCTCCACCCTGCTGCCTGGAACACAAATGTGATACTGAAAGCTCTAGCTGCCACCTTGGACCACAGGGATAATGGTCACACCAAGGGTTGGTAGTGTGGTCATAAGAAGACTTTGTGGAACAGAGCTGCTATATCAGCCATGAAATGCTTACCGCTAGATTTTAGAGAGCTTAACATAAACTTCTGTCATGTTTGATATTTTCAAATTTTGAGTCTCTGTTATGCAGACATGTATAATCCTAACTAATGCATCTACCAAGAGTAATAATTAGATTGACTGCATACTTCTCAATAGCATATTTAGAAGTCAGAAGACAAATTGAATATTTGTGAAAGGATGAGGGAAAAGAACTGCCAACCTGGAATACTATACTGAGAGAAATATCATTCAAGAGTGAGGCCAAAATAAAGACATTTTTCAGGCCAAGAAATTCTGAGAGAATTTATTATATGTATACCCTTGCATAGAGAATTACTAAATGCTCTATCTCAGGAAGAAGACAACTGAACCCAGAAATAAGACTAAATTATGTTTAACAATTAGTTAAAAAGGATATTGGGTTGTTTTTAGTTTTTTAAAACACAGCTTTATTGAGATATAATTCATATACCGTAAGGTTTTGCTGCTAAAAGTGTACAATTCAATGGCTTTTAATGTATTTGTGGAGTTGTGCAACCATCACCATAATCTAATTTTAGAAAACTTTTGTCATTCCTAAAAGAAATCTTGTGCCCAATAGCAGTCACTTTTCATTGAGACTCCTACTCCTAGTCCTAGTATATCACAAATCTACTTTGTGTTTCTATATATTTGTCTATTCTGGCCCTTGTATATATTATAAAAGGAGTCATATAATATATGGTCTTTTGTGATTGGCTTTTTTGACTTAGCATAGTGTTTTCAAGGTTCATCCACGTCGTAGCATGTATCAGAATATCATTCCTTTAAATTGCTGAATGATATTCCATAGTATGGATATTCCACATTTTATTTTTCTTTTCATTTGAGTTGATTCCACTGTGAATAATGTTGCTATGAATATTTGTGTTCAAGTTTTTGTGTGGATGTATGTTTTCATTCAGCTTGGATGTATGCCTAGGAGTGGAATTGTTAGATCATAAGGTAACACTAAGTTCAACATTTTGAGAAGCTGCCCAGATCTTTTTCAAAGTGGCTAGACAATTTTATCAGCAATATATGAGGGTTCTAGTTTCTCTAAATCCTCCCTTACACTTGGTATGGTTATTCTTTAAAATTTTAAACCTAGTAGGTGTGAAGTTGTATCATATTGTGGCTTTGATTTCCATTTACCTAATTACTAATAACATTAAGCATCTTTTCATATGCTCTTTGGCCATTTGTATATCTTCTCTGGAGAGCTAGTTAGTTTTTAAGACAAAAGGCAGCATTCCATTCTCTGATTTTCTAGTTGAAGGAAGTACAATAAAATGAAAAACAGTCATCACAAGGAAGCTGCCAGTTATTTATGAATAAAAAGTGGAAGAAAACAGAGACCTCAAAAGCATCAGTTCCCACACTGGACTCATCATCTCTATACAAGTTCCTACTCCTGTGTTTCCTAACTGAATTGGTGCCATTTTATTCACTAGGCAACATCAACCAAAAACCTAGAAATCATATGTGCATCTCCCTTCTCCCTCACCAGTCACCAAATTGTACTGGATCCATCTCGTGAATTCCGTTTCCTTCAGATCCTTTCACTCCATTCTCACTGCCACAGCTTTATTTTAGCCCCTTGTCATCTCCTACCTAATAGATTTCACTGAGCCTCCATTTTCCTCTGTGAAGTCTGTTCTCTTCCCTGCCAGAACAATCTTCCAAAAGATAAAGCTGACCATGTCATTCCTCTCCTTAAAAGCCTTCAGATGTCTGCTTCTGGGAAGATGGAGTAGACACACTTTTCCCTATCACTCTTGTTAAGTACAACTAAAAACTCTGGTCGTTGTATATAAGACAAGCAAAAAACAAAAACAAACAAACAAACAAAAGACTCTGAAAGATGAAGAGAAGAAGCCAGACCAGCTAGAGATAATCGGGACCTGGGGAATGAAACAGTGGTGAAGTCTCTGGATTTTCTTTTTGCCTTATACATCCCATTCTTGGAGATGGAGAAGCCAGAATCCTGGAAATGCCAACAGATCAGACAACAAAAGGCCCAGCAAAACCCTGCTCTCTGTATCCAAAGGACCAGGGAAGGGACAGTCTAGCAAGACAGAAAACGTTTAGACAATAACTAGACACTCCACTCCAACCAAATACCACAGAAAAACTGGGGCCCCATCCTCACCCATGCCAACAATGGCTGGGTAGGGAAACTGAATGTCTAGCCTCACATGACTATGAGGTGCCCTAACACCCCCACTGTGGTGGCCTTGGAGAAGGCCAAGTAGGGAGCTGGCCGGTAATGAGGTCTCTTTCCCACCATGGTATCAGTGGAGAACATGTGGGGAACATGGAGTTCCAACTCCAATTGGTAGTGAGGCATCCTTCTTCTTCCCTGTTGAGGTGATGTCACAGGAGGACTAGTGGAGAATCAGGACTCCATAACTGGAGAATCAGGACTCCATAACTGCCAAATGGGACAGAGGCCAAACTCATCAGATGTCACTAGAGGTCACTTGGGGAGCTGGAATGCTCACCCTTTTCCAGCAGTAACAAATTTGCCCCCCCTCCTTAGGTGTCAAGGAAACTAGAATAGTTAAAATAATTTTGAAAAAGAATAAGGTGTAAAGAATCAGTGTATTTGATTTTAAAACAATGTATAAATAAGGACTAGGTGGTACTGGTGAAAGGATAGATTCATAGATCAATGGAACACAATAGAGAAGCCAGAAATAGATCCATACAGATATGCCCAACTGATTTTTGACAAAAGCGTAAAAGTAATTCAATGGAGATAGTATAGTCAAATGGTGTTGGAGTATTTGATCATTCATAGGCAAAAATTCAAACCTCAACCTATGTTTCAAAACGTATACAAGGGCCTTCCCTGGTGGCGCAGTGGTTGAGAATCTGCCTGCCAATGCAGGGGACACGGGTTCGAGCCCTGGTCTGGGAGGATCCCACATGCCGCGGAGCAACGAGGCCCATGAGCCACAAGTACTGAGCCTGTGCGTCTGGAGCCTTTGCTCCGCAACAAGAGAGGCTGCGATAATGAGAGGCCTGCGCACTGCGATGAAGAGTGGCCCCCACCTGCTGCAACTGGAGAAAGCCCTCGCACAGAAATGAAGACCCAACACAGCCATAAATACATAAATAAATAAATAAATAATTAAAAACAACAACAACCAAAAAAACCCCCCCAAAAAAACAGCTTTATAAAAAAAAAAAACGTATACAAAAATGGACTTCAATGTAAAATGTAATACTGATACTATGAAACTTAGAAAAACAAAACAGGAGAAAATCTTTGGAATATAGGGCTAGGAAAGAAAGATGTTATTGAAAACATGATCTATAACAGGAAAAAAATGGGTAAGTTGGACTTCATCAACATAAAACCTTTCTTCTACAAAATATTCTGTTAAGAGGTTGAAAAGACAAGCTACAGTCGGGGAGAAAATATTTGCAAGTAATGCTGCTATCCAAGAAAGTTCTGGTATCTATAATTCTCAAAACTCAAAAGTAAAAAATAAACAATCCATTTAGAGTATGACCAAAAGATATGAAGAGATATTTTACCAAAGAAGGTGTACAGGTGGCAAATAAGCACTTGAAAAGATGTTCAACATCAGTAGCCATTAGGGAAATGCAAATTAAAACCACAATGAGATACCTCTATATACCTATCAGAATGACTAAAATACGGAGAAAACCATGGTTGGAAAGGATACATGCACCCCGATGTTCATTGCAGTGCTGTTTACAATAGCCAAGACATGGAAGCAAACCTGAATGTCCATCGACAGATGAATGGATAAAGGAAATGTGGTACATATATATGCTATGGAATATTACTCAGCCATTAAAAATGAAATAATGCCATTTGCAGCAACATGGGTGGACCTGGAGATTATCATACTAAGTGAAGTAAGTCAGACAGAGAAGGACAAATGTCATATGATATTGCTTATATGCGGAATCTAAAAAAAAATGATACAAATTAACTTATTTACGAAACAGAAACACTCACAGACTTAGGGAGCGAATTTATGGTTACCAGGGGGAAAGGGTCGGGCGGGGGACAGATTGGGAGTTTGGGATTGACGTGTACACACTACTATATTTAAAACAGATAACCAGCAAGGACCTACTGTACAGCACAGGGAACTTGGCTCAATATTCTGTAATAACCTAAATGGGAAAAGAGTTTGAAAAAGAATGGATACTTGTATAGATACAACTGAATCACTTTGCTGTACACCTGTGACTAATACATCATTGTTAATCAACTATACTCCAATATAAAATAAAAATTAGAAAAAACAAATACACGATTTAAACATATGCAATTTATTACATGTCAATTACACTTCAGTAAAGCTGTTTAAAAAGTCTTAAGAGAAAGAAAAAAGAATGGCTAAAATAAAAAAATAGTGATCACATCAAATCCTGGTGAGGATACAGAGAACCACATCATTCATACATTGCTGGTGGTACAGCCACTCTGAAAAAGTTTGGCTGTTACTTAAAAAGCTAACATGCAACTACCATATGACCCAGTAATTGCCCTCCTTGGAATTTATCCCAGAGAAATGAAGTCTTACATTCACACAAAAATCTGTACATGAGATCTCACACCTATTAGGATGGCTAGATACAGGGGTTGGTGAGGATGTGGAGAAATTAGAACCTTTGCTCACTGTTGGTGGGAATGTAAGATGGCGTAGCCACTGTGGAAAACAGCTTGATGGCATCTCAAAAAATTAAAAATAGAATTACCATACGCTAGCAATTTCACTTCTGGATATATACCCCAAAGAATTGAAAACAAGGACTTGAAAAGATATGTGTACTCTCTTGTTCATAGCAGCATTATTCACAGCAGCCAAGAGGTAGAAGCAACCCAATTGTCCGTTGATGGATGAATGAATAAACAAAATATGGTAAGTACATACAATGGAATATTATTCATTCATGAAAGCAAAGGAAATTTTGACATGTTGCAACATGAATGAACCTTGAGGACTTTATGTTAAATGAAACTAGCCAGTCACAAAAAGACAAATGCTATATGATTCTAGTTGTATGAGGTATCTAGAGTAGTCAGATCCATACAGACAGAAAGTAGAATCACGGATGCCAGGGACTCAGAGGAGGGGAGAATATTGTTTAATGGGTACACAGGTTCAATTCTGCAAGGTGAAAAGAGTTCTGGAGATGGTTGGTGGTGATGGTTGTACAACAGTGTGGATGTACTTCATGCCACTAAACTGTATACTTAAAAATGGTTAAGATGGTAAATTTTATGTTATGTGTATTTTAACCACAATTTAAAAAACCCTATACATGAGTATTTATAAAAGCTTTATTCATAATAACCTCAAATTGGAAACAACTCAGATGTATTTATCCAGTGAATGGTTAAACAGACCGTGGTACGTTTCTACCATGGAATGCTACTCAGCAATTAAAAGAACAAACTATTGGTACATGCAGCAACCTGGATGAATCTCCAGAGAATGATGCTGAGTGAAAAAGCCAACCCCAAAAGGTTATAAATTCCGTGTATATAGCGTTCTTGAAATGATGAAAATATAGAAACGGAGAACAGATTAGTGGTTGCCAGGAGTTAAAGAGGGAGTGAGGTGGGAGGGAAGTGGGTGTGGCTGTAAGTGGGCAACGTGAGGGATCCTGGTGGTGATGGCAGTGTTCTGCATCTGTGTCAGCATCCTAGTTGTGATGTTGTACTATAGTGTTACAAAATGTTACCATCAGGGGAAACTGGGTAAGGGTACGAGGGATCTTTGTATTACCTGTTACAAAGTTCTTGGCATACCACGCAATGCCCTTCAAAATCTGGCCCCAGCTGACCTCTTCTGTCACGCTAATTCATCATTTAAGCCCCAGAAACATGAAAGTACTTGCCTGTCCATGCTGCTTCACTCCTCCGTGCCTTTGCACGTGTGTTTCCCTCTGCTGATCACCAAGCCAACCCATTCATCTCTCAAAACTCTGGTCAGGGGGCACCTTTTCTATAAAGCCTGGTCTGACCCCCCAGGACAAAATTATCACTCCCTCATTTGTTTGACATCTATATATTTCTACACAGGTATATTATTACTTGCTTCATACTGTATTATAAATAGCTCTTTATTGACTGTTTCCCTACTAGATTTTGAGTTATTTGAAGGCAGAAACTATGCCTTGCCAGTCAGTATATATAAATGTTCAATAAATGTTTGTTTAGTTGGACTGAAAGCAGAGTGAATGGGAATGTTCCGGATCTGTAACAATTGCAGACAAGGGGAGGAATCCCACTCATTGCCTGGACAGCTCTTAGGGATCCATACTCAGTTACCTAACTAGAAAGAAGTCAGATGCATTTTAACTTACAGGACTCCCATGATTTACCAGTCACAACATCCTGTGATGCCTTCTTTTCAACAACTATTTATGGAGCACCTATTGTGTGCCAAGTACTGTGTCTGCTCCCCTCCTTGGACAGGCAGGTAGGCCAAGGTAGTGCAGTGATTCCTGCCATCATGTGCATTAGGCCCTGGCTAAGTCTTGGATTGAAGCACAGGGTAGACACCTATAGTCCTGTAGGCTGTGAAATGTGTGACTCCAAGGACATCATCCTACAAACTAAGCTATGAACTACTTCCTCTGCAACTGTACAGTCCTGGAGGCTCTGTTGAAATTCTCATGTTTGCAGGTGCAGTTCTTGCAACTTGTGAAAGAATTGCCTCAGTTCCAAGTCTGTAAATTTTAGCTTTAGGGAAGCTAGGTTCCCTAATATAGGGCAAGATAGGAAGGGAGGTCAAGGTGTGAAGCCAGTTGGGTGAGAAACTGAAGAAAACTCATGCATGTTACAATTAAAACACGTAGAAGAAAAGACTGACAAGAGATTCATTCATGTTTTTAATATTGGTTTACAGCCTCAGAAGCAGATATCTTAGAAGCAGATAAAAAAAAAGTTAACCTTGGGTTTCCTGGTGGCGCAGTGGTTGAGGATCTGCCTGCCAATGCAGGGGACACGGGTTCGAGCCCTGGTCTGGGAAGATCCCACATGTCGCGGAGCAACTGGGCCCGTGAGCCACAACTACTGAGCCTGCGCGTCTGGAGCCTGTGCTCTGCAACAAGAGAGGCCGCGATAGTGAGAGGCCCGCGCACCGCGATGAAGAGCGGCCCCCGCTTGCCACAGCTGGAGAAAGCCCTCGCACAGAAACGAAGACCCAACACAGCCATAAATAAATAAATAAATAGAAATTAAAAAAAAAAAAAAGTTAACCTTGAAGGACATTTTGGGTGCAGGAGTGTGAAAATGAGTAAATCACAGTCCTTTCCCTAAAGGAATTTACTGCCAACAGATGATCCGTTCTTCTTATTTTATTACCGGCAATGGCTAGTTTGGGCCAGAATTAGAAAGAGTTCTTCTCTGTGACTAATATATTGTCCCCAAAGCCTCTGTTTTTCTGGAACTTTTGATTAAAATCTCTAAATCTCCAAGCGATTACTTTCAAACACATATTTTTGATCACAGTACACATACCATTTAAACGTGTCTAGGATGAACGTGGCACATTCTTCCAAGTGCTCAGAGCACTTTCATGTAGACTATATTACCAAATTCATTCCAAGTTTTTATAATAAGGTTAAAAATCAATCCTGGAACTTCCCAAAGGAAGACTAGGCAGATTTACAAATGAATCATCCAGCAGATGGTAAGACTTGGGTTTTTGCATGCTTTGCAGACATTAGCATACTTCAAGGTAGTTATGCATTGAAAAATTTTCACGATTATGGGGGAGGTGGTATCTGAATTAGCGATAGTCTAAGTTACAGAAAACTTAAAAAATACTATCTTCTAACTCTCAAGTACCCAACTTACACTAACCATTAACAGTGTTTGTCAAGTAGATTTCACTCTTAGTAGGTAAAGCTTCTCTTTTAATTAGTATACTAAATGAATGCTGTCAAATTTCTTGAAAACAGTCTCCCTTTAATCTTGTCTACATCATTACTCTGCTGAACAGACTCATTCTTTTGATGTGTGACAAAGAGTAATCGAGACATTTCCTCTTGGAATTGATGGTCTCACTGTATAGTGATCCACTGTACCAGATGAATTTCTAAATAGACTTTGAAAATTATGTAGGAGCTGTGCCCATCAGTTGGGTAAAGACAGATGCAAGGCTTTGCTTCAAAGCAGATTGGGCACTGTTCTTACTGTTCTCTTTAGGCTTGGGTTATGTGTTACTTATTGTGAAAACTAGCTGTTTGAATAGGAATGTCAGTCTTACTCTTGGTTCTTTCTGCTGAATTTATCTGGCAGCCGAGGTAGACAGTGAGTGAAACCTAGAGTGACTTACATACCTTGCCTTTCAGAAAACAACAGGCTCTGTATCAATCTTTTTGCATCCCAGAATGATTACACTAGGGTTAAATCCAAAATAAAACTCCAAACAAAATATGAAGAACTAGGGAAATGAAACACCATCCTAAAGACTTCGGGAAAAGGTAGACTTCTGAAAAATGACCTAATATAGGAGCCAAAAGAAAAAATGTAAATGCTACTTTGCATTCTCCGTAAGAAGCAAAAAGACATAGACCCTGTGAGATAGGAGCAGAAAGCCGTTAAGAAGAAAAGCAGGTTGATTTTGAGTTGAGATGCAAAAAGGAACAGTGCACAGAAAGTAAATATGAAACATAGGAATTAAAATCCTCACTGAAATATAGAAATGGCACTGAAAAGATTTTAATCAATGATTGGAAGACACACTTGAGAAACAGTGTGTTAGACTATAGAGGAAAGTGATGAAGAATTGAAAACTCTGAGAAAGGATAGTAGGAGGTCAGAGAAGAAAGAACCAACACAAATAAATTAATCATAGATATTCTGAGACTAAAGCCACACAGTTGGAACAGAAGCAGTCATCAAAGATAAAGTTGAAGGCAGCTTGCCTGAACAGAAAAAATTAAGGTCTGAATTTGCATATTGAAAGGGCTTGTTGTGTTCCAGAAAAAAATGAAAAATCAGTAAAAGTAACCCACAGTTACATATACGCTAGCAAAATTTTTGAAATACGAAGATAAAGAAAAATGTCTGCCTACAAAGGGAAAAAACACTATCAGACTTGGTTCCTAATTCTCTTCTACAGCATATAAATAGCAGAAGATAATTGAGAAATTGTTCAGAGTTTAATGTAAATTCAATAAATCTGTCCCTAAATTGTTGTTCACATGTATCTCATTAACCAACGTATCATTCTTGGAAAGAATTATTCGAGGATATACTTAAGCCAACTGAAACATGAGTCAAAATAAATTCTGTAGAGCTGTTCTGTCCCATTAAATGTGGCTATTGGGCACTTGAAATGTGGCTAGTCCTAACTAAGATCTGTAAGTGTAAATACACATTGGGTTTTGAAAAAAAAAGAAAAATATAAAAATCTCATTAATAATTTTTATGTTGATTACTTATTTAAGTGTAATATTTTGGATTTATTGACTTAAAGAATATAATTTATTAAAATTAATTTCATTTGCTTGTCTTTAATAAGTGTAGCTACCAGAAAATTTAAAACTACACATGTGGCTTATATCTGTTCTATTGGACAGTGCTGCTCTTGAAGATAAATTATTCTGTTGAAGAACTGTTGAGCACCAAAACCAGGTAAATTTATCCTTAAGTTCAAATAGCTATTGGACATAAAGTTAGAAAACAAAATGTAATGTGAAACACAATTCTTAATCGCGGAACTTCTTAATATTAAAATAACAATTTAGAAATAAAATTCAAAAATTCACATAACATCAGTGAAAGTGAATAGAGGAATAGGAAGCCTAGGAAGACTAATTTAATCATCTCATACAGGCAAGAGTCAATGGAAACTGTGTTGTTATTGATGTTGGCAGTAAGATAATAAGAGAAAGAATAGAAGAATGTATATTCTTAAATTTAAAAGTAACTATCATAGTTTTCCAATTATTACAACTACATATTATTTCAAAAGGCAAAATTAAAACAAAAAAATGATAAGCAAGAATGTTTCAGGTGAGTACAAAGGAAAAGGAGATAGCTGTGGCAGTATTAAACTTGATAAAATGCAGAACTCAAGAAATAAAGAGCTGAGTCATTTTCTACTGATAAAGGATGTAGTCAACAATGCAGATGTGATAGCTCTATACCTTGTTTTCTACACATAGAGTGAATCTTTTCTTTAAATTCAGTGCCCATGAAATAGTTACAAAAATTACCATGTGTTGGATGACAGATGACATCAATAGATTCCCCAAATCAAGATTAGATCACATAGAACATAATCTCTGACTCTATTGTTATAAAATCTAGAAAGTAAAAAGAAAAAAAAGAGTTAAAGAAAGAAGGAAAAAAGGAAGGAAGAAAAAAAAGGAGAATGGAAGAAAGAAAGAAAGAAAGAAGAAAAGCTTAAATTACAACAACCAAAAATACTTTAACGACTTGAAATATTTTTTCAGAAGTAGTCAACTTCTGGGTCAAAAAGGACATGAAAATTTCCATTGCAGTCTTCTTAGAAAGGATATTCAATGAGAAGTTGGCATATCAAAACTGATGACATGTATCCAAAGCTATAGACACAAATGCTCTGATTTAAAAAAATAAATTACAGAAAAAAGAGGAATATAAACTTATTCAAAGTAGGGGAATGAAAATATCAATCTAAAAGCCAAAACAAGTGAATTAGAAATGAGAAAAGCAGTAGAATGTATAGATTCAAGAGCTAGCTCCTTAAGGCAATAAAAGTAACTTATGGAACGGCACTGTCCAGAAAACATTCTATGCTGATAGAATGTTCTGTATTGGCACTGTCCAATACAGTAGCTACTAGTCACATGTGTCTGTTAAACACTTGAAGTGTGACTGGTGCAACCGAGGAAGTAAATTTTTAATTTTATTCCATTTTTATTTTATTTTATTTTATTTTATTTTAATTTTTTAATTGAAGTATAGTTGATTTACAATGTTGTGTTAGTTTCAGTGATTCATACATATCTGAATTACTTGCTGTACACTTGAAACTAACACAACATTGTAAATCAACTATACTTTAATATATATATATATATATATTCTTTTTCAGATTCTTTTCCATTATAGGTTATTATAAGATATTGAATACAATTTTATCCAGTTTTAATTGATCTAAATTTAAGTCACCACATATGATTAATGGCTACCATATTGGACAAAACAGCTCTAGAAAGTAAACAGAGAAGAAAATAAATAAGTAAAGAAATACTCAAAACTATTAATATATAGGCGAAGATTAAAATACAAAATGCCATAGAAATCTGTGCTAACAAAATTGAATATCTCTACAAACTGGTAATTTCTAAAGGAAAATATTGACTCCAAAAGAAACAGATACTCTGAATGCAGCAATAACAAAAGAAGACATTGAAAAATTTGTGAAATGATTACTTTGCTAAAGATACTTTGGATCCTAAGAGTTTTATAGGCAATTTTATTCAAATACCAGGGAATAGGTTATTCCCATGATGATGACTACATAAGAGATGAAACTAATGGCTTATTTCCTTTATGAATATAATATGCAAAAAGTCTTAAATAGAATACTAGCAACGCAAATCTCTAAGTATACTACAATAACAATACAACATGACCAAATAGAACTTACTTGAGTAGTGCAAGGTGGCTTCACTATTAAGAACCATTTTATAGTATAATTCAGATGTCGTATAGATATGACTTTTAAGACCTATGCATGGTTGTCTCAAATCCCCATCCCACATCAGTTTCAATCTCTAAAATTCAATCAGCAGAGTTTTCAGGAGTTTCTCTAGGTTTCTTCTCATTATCTCTGGCTCTCTTTTCCTGAATCTGTTGAATTTTCCCCTACACTTTGCATCTTGCAGATGTTGATTTACTCTTTTCAGACAACAAACAAGTATGGGACACAGGCCATTCTTCATAACTTCTGAATCCTCTCCCCAATATCACTTTCACAAAGCAACCTGTGTGTGAGATCTTTACTGTTCTAGAGAGGTGGTTACATTGGATTTCCACACAGCATTCAGTTTAAACATGGATGTCAGACTTATATGTTCTTTGAAAGTTCTTCACTTATTTTTTGCCAACTATGGTTCCAGCAGCTATATTGCTCTGCCTTCTCTCTCTCCTCTCCTTCTTTTCCCCTCTCCTTTGTTCTTGCCCTTCTCTAAATTCTGTGCATTTTGTATGAAGAATAGTTTAACTCTTTCCTTGTTGTTTCTCTGTCCCTTAATCACTCTCTGTCATAACAAGATATTTTTCCCACAAAGTTCCCTAGAGGAAACTTGATTCCATCTGGAAAATAAGTTTTTTTCCATTTTGCTACTAGTTTAACACATCAGTAGGTGAGAGTGAGAGAGTGAGAGAAAGAGAGAGAGGTAGAAAGATGAGAGAGAGAGAGAGAGAGAGAAGAAACAACACACGATCATCTCAGTAGATGGTAAAGCCATTACCATTAAATATTTTATTTCTTGCAACAATAACCCAAACAACTAGCTTATCAAAGGGAATTTATAATAATGCTACAACAGAAAACTTCATAGACATTTCACAAATAGAAAATGAAGTGAAGTAGATAGCCTCAACCACCAGAGGGCAGACAACAGAAGCAAGAAAAACTACAATCCTGCAGCCTGTGGACCAAAAACCACAGTTACAGAAAGACAGAGAAGATGAAAAGGCAGAGGGCTATGTACCAGATGAAGGAACAAGAAAAAACCCCAGAAAAACAACTAAATGAAGTGGAGATAGGCAACCTTCCAGAAAAAGAATTCAGAATAATGATAGTGAAGATGATCCAGGACCTCGGAATAAGAATGGAGGCAAAGATTGAGAAGATGCAAGAAATGATTAACAAAGACCTAGAAGAATTAAAGAACAAACAAACAGAGATGACCAATACAATAACTGAAATGAAAACTACACTAGAAGGAATCAATAGCAGAATAACTGAGGCAGAAGAACGGATAAGTGACCTGGAAGACAGAATGGTGGAATTCACTGCTGCGGAACAGACTAAAGAAAAAAGAATAAAAAGAAATGAAGACAGCCTAAGAGACCTCTGGGACAACATTAAACGCAACAACATTCGCATTATAGGGGTCCCAGAAGGAGAAGAGAGAGAGAAAGGACCAGAGAAAATATTTGAAGAGATTATAATCGAAAACTTCCCTAACATGGGAAAGGAAATAGCCACCCAAGTCCAGGAAGCGCAGAGAGTCCCATACAGAATAAACCCAAGGAGAAACACGCCGAGACACATAGTAATCAAAGTGGCAAAAATTAAAGACAAAGAAAAATTATTGAAAGCAGCAAGGGAAAAACGACAAATAACATACAAGGGAACCCCCATAAGGTTAACAGCTGATTTCTCAGCAGAAACTCTGCAAGCCAGAAGGGAGTGGCATGAAATACTTAAAGTGATGAAAGGGAAGAACCTACAACCAAGATTACTCTACCCAGCAAGGATCTCATTTAGATTTGATGGAGAAATCAAAAGCTTTACAGACAAGCAAAAGCTAAGAGAATTCAGCACCACCAAACCAGCTCTACAACAAATGCTAAAGGAACTTCTCTAAGTGGGAAACACAAGAGAAGAAAAGGACCTACAAAAACAAACCCAAAACAATTAAGAAAATGGTCATAGGAACATACATATCGATAATTACCTTAAACGTGAATGGATTAAATGCCCCAACCAAAAGACATAGACTGGCTGAATGGATACAAAAACAAGACCCATATATATGCTGTCTACAAGAGACCCACTTCAGACCTAGGGACACATACAGACTGAAAGTGAGGGGATGGAAAAAGATATTCCATGCAAATGGAAATCAAAAGAAAGCTGGAGTAGCTATACTCATATCAGATAAAATAGACTTTAAAATAAAGAATGTTACAAGAGACAAGGAAGGACACTACATAATGATCCAGGGATCAATCCAAGAAGAAGATATAACAATTATAAATATATATGCACCCAACATAGGAGCACCTCAATACATAAGGCAACTGCTAACAGCTATAAAAGAGGAAATCGACAGTAACACAATAATAGTGGGGGACTTTAACACCTCACTTACACCAATGGACAGATCATCCAAAATGAAAATAAATAAGGAAACAGAAGCTTTAAATGACACAATAGACCAGATAGATTTAATTGATATATATAGGACATTCCATCCAAAAACGGCAGATTACACGTTCTTCTCAAGTGCACACGGAACATTCTCCAGGATAGATCACATCTTGGGTCACAAATCAAGCCTCAGTAAATTTAAAAAAATTGAAATCATATCAAGCATCTTTTCTGACCACAATGCTATGAGATTAGAAATGAATTACAGGGAAAAAAACGTAAAAAAGACAAACACATGGAGGCTAAACAATACGTTACTAAATAACCAAGAGATCACTGAAGAAATCAAACAGGAAATCAAAAAATACCTAGAGACAAATGACAATGAAAACACGACGACCCAAAACCTATGGGATGCAGCAAAAGCGGTTCTAAGAGGGAAGTTTATAGCTATACAAGCCTACCTAAAGAAACAAGAAAAATCTCAAGTAAACAATCTAACCTTACACCTAAAGAAACTAGAGAAAGAAGAACAAACAAAACCCAAAGTTAGCAGAAGGAAAGAAATCATAAAGATCAGAGCAGAAATAAATGAAATAGAAACAAAGAAAACAATAGCAAAGATCAATAAAACTAAAAGTTGGTTCTTTGAGAAGATAAACAAAATTGATAAGCCATTAGCCAGACTCATCAAGAAAAAGAGGGACAGGACTCAAATCAATAAAATCAGAAATGAAAAAGGAGAAGTTACAACAGACACCGCAGAAATACAAAACATCCTAAGAGACTACTACAAGCAACTTTATGCCAATAAAATGGACAACCTGGAAGAAATGGACAAATTCTTAGAAAGGTATAACCTTCCAAGACTGAATCAGGAAGAAACAGAAAATATCAACAGACCAATCACAAGTAATGAAATTGAAACTGTGATTAAAAATCTTCCAACAAACAAAAGTCCAGGACCAGATGGCTTCACAGGTGAATTCTATCAAACATTTAGAGAAGAGCTAACACCCATCCTTCTCAAACTCTTCCAAAAAATTGCAGAGGAAGGAACTCTCCCAAACTCATTCTATGAGGCCACCATCACCCTGATACCAAAACCAGACAAAGACACTACAAAAAAAGAAAATTACAGACCAATATCACTGATGAATATAGATGCAAAAATCCTCAACAAAATACTAGCAAACAGAATCCAACAACACATTAAAAGGATCATACACCACGATCAAGTGGGATTTATCCCAGGGATGCAAGGATTCTTCAATATACGCAAATCAATCAATGTGATACACCATATTAACAAATTGAAGAATAAAAACCATATGATCATCTCAATAGATGCAGAAAAAGCTTTTGACAAAATTCAACACCCATTTCTGATAAAAACTCTCCAGAAAGTGGGCATAGAGGGAACCTACCTCAACATAATAAAGGCCATATATGACAAACCCACAGCAAACATCATTCTCAATGGTGAAAAACTGAAAGCATTTCCTCTAAGATCAGGAACGAGACAAGGATGTCCACTCTCACCACTATTATTCAACATAGTTCTGGAAGTCCTAGCCACGGCAATCAGAGAAGACAAAGAAATAAAAGGAATACAAATTGGAAAAGAAGAAGTAAAACTGTCACTGTTTGCGGATGACATGATACTATACATAGAGAATCCTAAAACTGCCACCAGAAAACTGCTAGAGCTAATTAATGAATATGGTAAAGTTGCAGGTTACAAAATTAATGCACAGAAATCTCTTGCATTCCTATACACTAATGATGAAAAATCTGAAAGAGAAATTATGGAAACACTCCCATTTACCATTGCAACAAAAAGAATAAAATACCTAGGAATAAACCTACCTAAGGAGACAAAAGACCTGTATGCAGAAAACTATAAGACACTGATGAAAGAAATTAAAGATGATACCAACAGATGGAGAGATATACCATGTTCTTGGATTGGAAGAATCAACATTTTGAAAATGAGTATACTACCCAAAGCAATCTACAGATTCAATGCAATCCCTATCAAAGTACCAATGGCATTTTTTACGGAGCTAGAACAAATCATCTTAAAATTTGTATGGAGACACAAAAGACCCCGAATAGCCAAAGCAGTCTTGAGGCAAAAAAATGGAGCTGGAGGAATCAGACTCCCTGACTTCAGACTATACTACAAAGCTACAGTAATCAAGACAATATGGTACTGGCACAAAAACAGAAACATAGATCAATGGAACAAGATAGAAAGCCCAGAGATTAACCCACGCACCTATGGTCAACTAATCTATGACAAAGGAGGCAAAGATATACAATGGAGAAAAGACAGTCTCTTCAATAAGTGGTGCTGGGAAAACTGGACAGCCACATGTAAAAGAATGAAATTAGAATACTCCCTAACACCATACACAAAAATAAACTCAAAATGGATTAGAGACCTAAATATAAGACTGGACACTATAAAACTCTTAGAGGAAAACATAGGAAGAACACTCTTTGACATAAATCACAGCAAGATCTTTTTCGATCCACCTCCTAGAGTAATGGAAATAAAAACAAAAATAAACAAGTGGGACCTAATGAAACTTCAAAGCTTTTGCACAGCAAAGGAAACCATAAACAAGACGAAAAGACAACCCTCAGAATGGGAGAAAATATTTGCAAATGAATCAACGGACAAAGGATTAATCTCCAAAATATATAAACAGCTCATTCAGCTCAATATCAAAGAAACAAACACCCCAATCCAAAAATGGGCAGAAGACCTAAATAGACATTTCTCCAAAGAAGACATACAGACGGCCACGAAGCACATGAAAAGATGCTCAACATCACTAATTATTAGAGAAATGCAAATCAAAACTACAATGAGGTATCACCTCACTCCTGTTAGAATGGGCATCATCAGAAAATCTACAAACAACAAATGCTGGAGAGGGTGTGGAGAAAAGGGAACCCTCTTGCACTGTTGGTGGGAATGTAAATTGATACAGCCACTATGGAGAACAATATGGAGGTTCCTTAAAAAACTAAAAATAGAATTACCATATGACCCAGCAATCCCACTACTGGGCATATACCCAGAGAAAACCGTAATTCAAAAAGACACGTGCACCCGAATGTTCATTGCAGCACTATTTACAATAGCCAGGTCATGGAAGCAACCTAA
The DNA here is from genome assembly GCF_949987535.1 of Balaenoptera acutorostrata. Taxonomy (NCBI): domain Eukaryota; kingdom Metazoa; phylum Chordata; class Mammalia; order Artiodactyla; family Balaenopteridae; genus Balaenoptera; species Balaenoptera acutorostrata. Next base: position 46,093,944 of record NC_080070.1, read on the forward strand.
ATGCCCATCAACAGACGAATGGATAAAGAAGTTGTGGTACATATATACGATGGAATATTATTCAGCCATAAAAAGGAACGAAATTGAGTCATTTGTTGAGACGTGGATGGATCTAGAGACTGTCATACAGAGTGAAGTAAGTCAGAAAGAGAAAAACAAATATCGTATGTTAATGCATGTATGTGGAACGTAGAAAAATGGTACAGATGAGCCAGTTTGCAGGGCAGAAGTTGAGACACAGATGTAGAGAATGGACATATGGACACCAAGGGGGGAAAACTGCGATGAGGTGGGGATGGTGATGTGCTGAATTGGGCGATTGGGATTGACATGTATACACTGATGTGTATAAAACTGATGCCTAATAAGAACCTGCAGTATAAAAAAACAAACAAAACAACTAATACTAAACTTTCATTGGGTTATTTGTATGGAAATATGTTAATATAAATGTTTCAGACATTACATGAAATTTCTAAAAAAAAAAAAAAAAAAAAAAAAAAGAAAATGAAGTGAAGCCAGCAAAATGATAAGGTTGCTTGCTATTGGCAATATGGTTTAAAATTCTTCTGGAAGTTTTAGCAAATGCAGTAAGACATGAAACAGAAATAAGAGGCATAACTATTTGAACAGAGAATGAAAAAGTACTATCGATGATATATATGCTTACCAAATTGAAACAAAGAAACAAGGAAAAATTCTTAGAAAGAGTAAGAGTTTAGTAAGGATCCAGACTATTAAGTAAATACACCAAATGAATACCTATTTTATATTCCACCAATAACGATTTAAAATATATAATCTAAAAATGTACTCTATTAATGAGTGACAAGCATATAAAATGCCCAGGAAACAAACTTATTAAGAATTTCCAAGACAGAAGAACATTGAAACTTTACCGAAGGAAATTAAAGTCTGAAGTACATGGGAAGACTTTTGGTTGGTAGGCAACAGAAACTCAACACAAACTCTCTTAAGTTCAAAAGGGGATTTTCTGGAAAGATACCATAGTAGTTCACAGACCTGTAGAAGAACTGTAGAAAACTCATAGATCTGGGAATATAAGGCATTAGAACCAGCACATGCCACTCTCATTCTTTTTTCCTCCTTTCCTTAGGCGACTGGCTTCATTTTCTCAGGCTCCTCCATGCATTGACTGGGACATGGTTGCTGGCACTAGCAATCTAAAGGGAAGGAAGTGACTTTCCTCTTCAGTATGAAAAATACCACAGGGAAGAACTGTGATTATCTGAGATTGGGTTGTATACCCACTCCTTGACTCATTACTGAGGCTAGGGCCATGGAATAGTATAGCTAGAAAGCCCACCAGACTCACATGGGATGAGTAATGGGGGAGGAGACATTCCCAAAATAAAGTGAGAGGGGCTGTTACAAGTAGGGAGGAAATGGTGCTTGGGTAAACAAATATGATAGATATTCCATACTGAAAGGACATTTCATCTACCTGGATATGAACATGATATATTGTGAAGATAATAATGCTTATGAGAAATAAATTAATGAAACAAGTAATTATACTTTTATTAAATATCATCTCAATATAAATTCAGAAGGGAGATTTCTCTTTAGAAATTAAAAGAAGTGATTTTAACTAAGGTTTTCTTAGAGACTTAAACAAGTAAGAAAAACTGAAAGAAAGGGGGAGGTCTTGCACTATCAGATATTATAAAGTTATAATAATAATGTGATTCAGCTGTTTAAAAAAGTTAATTTAACATGATAACTCAGAAATAAACCCTAACATATTTGAGAATTTAGAATATGTCATCACAAATCAAGTTGTATTCTTATATTTTGCTAGCCCCGCCGCCCCACCTCAGTGTGTATGATATCTGAAATGGAATTAAATTTTCAAATCTCTTCGAAATTGCAGGTAGCAGAATTTCTGAAAAGTTTCTAAAACCAAGGCTTAGTATCTTGAAAATAACAGAGCAGTACCTGTGTGACTCTTTTAAAGATATTCAAAACATTATTGACACTTTACGTTCTGTACCATCATTATTGTTTTATTTTAGTCAGCATAAAACTCTTCATCTGGGCTTTATTAGGTTCATTCCGGACCTCTGTACCCAAGCCCCAATTTTCCTACCCCCTGGGAATTTTAGGAGCCTTATCCTCGCAAAAATAGAGAATGCCTATGAATGCCACGTCATAGATATTTTGAGAATCGTTGAAGGTTTCCAAGGTTTTTTATTTTTTCTTTTTTTTTTTTACCTTCCTGGAGAATTAAGTCTCTTCTTTCCTTTGTAGGACTCTAACTTCTCAGCCTTCTGCCAGCATAATGCTTGTGTATTTTTTTTTTTTTTTTAATCAGGAACCCAGGTGATAAGTCACTTGTCAGATTTCAATAGGATTACCACATCGCCTTGGGCTCCTCATGCCAGCAGTTTATCAGGCTGCCACCATTAGACACGCTTCAAAATGAATCTGTAGTTATTTCAGATTTAGATTCTTCTCATCTCATTTTCTTGCCTTCTTGTCTTTTCTTAACCCATTAAACTCACCTTGCATTATTCATTTCTCCCTGCAGCCTGAACCTCCTTCTTTAAAAGAAGCTGCAAACATGCAAGAGACTACACATCAAGGTTCTCTCTAGTTGCAGATGGGGTGTATCTTACTTCTCATGTAAAAGGATGTCTTTTCATAGTAAAAAATGCAGAATATTTTGCTTGATCTACACTGTGTATGTGTTTATTTACTCATAAATAAAATACAAACAGTGTGATGTATCACCCTGAGCCCTGGATTAGGAGAATGAGAATTTGGGGTCAAAGCAATTTGTGTTTTCTAACTCTATGATCTAGGTGGTTTGATCTCTTGGAGCCTTAATGTCCTAGTGTTCAATAGTGTTTCAATAATACTTACTTTGGAGGGTTGATGTGATGATTAAATGACGTAATGCAGATGAAGGCATCATGACAATGCCCAGCACATAGCAAATACTGAACAAATGTTGGTTCATCTGAATCTGAGAGCTTGTTCTCCTGATAAGCTCAGTGATAAGGATGCTGCTACCAGAGTTCGTGACTCTGGAAAATTTATACTCAATCTGGAGTGTTCATAGAGTATACAAAAAGTTGTCTTCGTGAAGAGAAGAGAGAAGATTTATGGCAGGGACAGAGGGGGTGATAACAGGAAAGGTGAATGTAATGGGCATTTAGTGAGAGTCAGGAACAAGTCAAAGGAGAGAGGAAAGCTGGGATGGGGAGGAGAGGGGAGTGGGCAGAAGCAGATAAGATGGAGTGGGCTGAATGGAGTTGCTCATCTCCTGCACCTGAGCCACATTATTTTTGGTACCCTGAAGGCTTAGTTTATCTATGATTTCCCTCGTGGGGTTTTTGATATTATTAAGAGAGACCCGTGTGACTGTTTCCATATTTTTGCTTCTACTTAGTTAGTCAGAAACATTTCATGCTTTCAAAGTCAACTTAAAATAAATTAGAGCAGGGGAATTTTTTTTTTTTTTAATCAGAAAAGACCATTCCAGTGTCCCTGGAGATTGCTCTGCCCACGTTTGTGGAGAATCAGAGGAAGAGTTCTTTCCCATTCTCTCAGATTTCAAAGAGGAGAGTGCCCAAAAGGCTCACATCAAATTGAGTTGGGATGAGCCCTGTCAGGGGGCTGTGATCCCCCTAAGGCAGGAATGAGTAGCAGATGAAATTCTGGTTGTATTCTCTAGGATCCAAAGACTGTGTGGAAACTCTATGAGTTGGGTACCTTTTGAACTCAGTGTCACTCCTGTTGGCCCCCTTTTAAAGCTCTAGCTCTACTGCGTTCTCTTTATTTCTGTCCCAGGGAGTCTCTGATGATGTGGAAGTGGCACCACAGTCATGCACAGTAGACCCAGAGAGCTAGGGACTTAATACCCTATGTTGTTACCCTTGTCCATGGGATGAGAGCCTGTAGATAAATGCTGTCTCTTCTGTTGCTTGGGAGGATCATTCTGAGCGTGACCTACAGCTCCTCTGAAGATCTCTGACAGCAATAATATAAGAGATGGGAGGGAAGAGTTAGGATTATTTTGTTATTATAAGGTACTCAAACTACCTGTGAAGGGGTACGGTATTATTTGAAAGTGGACTTGGATTAGCTGTAAATGTATATTGTGAACTCTAGGGCAACAACTAAAAACAGTTAACAGAATAACTATAAGCAATATGCTAAGAAAGAGGAATCATGTAAGATGCTCATTTAAAACCATAAAAGGCAGAAAAACAGTGGAAGACAAAAATAAGAACAAAACAAAAGCAACAAAGAGAAAACAGTAATAAATATGGTGGCTGTTAATCCGATTATATAGATAATCATTTAAATGTCACTGGTCTAAATTGACCAGTGGTTTCAATGTACTGATTAAAACATGGTTAATAACCAACCATGGTGATAGCTCAATATTGCACCTGTGTGCTGGCTTTCCCTTGTTGTACCCTGATTCACTCTCTCTGTCCTCCACTCACTCCTGCTTCCTGAAATCACTTCCAAATAACCTACTTGCCATGAGCCCTTGTCTCAGGATCTACTTTCTAGAAGGAAACTAGGCCACAACCCTACATTGGAAGCAATTCAGGATGGGCTAAGAAAGGCCCCTTTCTCTGAATATGGTGGTATTCTTTGTTTCACTTTTAATATGTTTCCTGTGATATATTTTTTACTTAAAATTGTTGAAACCATTCTGTTCACCTTTTGCCTTAAAGGTTTATTTTTTAAAAAATAGTCCGTCATTACTAATTAATTTACTCAGCAAACATCTCTTCAAGGCCTGTTGAGAACAATCATAAGTTCATACTGATAGTTCTAATTCAGATCCCAAACGACAAGATTCTTCTTCACATTCTCCTGTTGCCTACTTGTATTTTCCTTCTCCTGAAGTGAGAACTCTGGATCCCTGCACCCTCATGACAGCTGCTCATTTGCTCTTTCCTATGATATGTATGACATAGTTTAGATTACTACTTTATGATTACTACTGACTAGAAACCTGCTAATGGAAGTTCAAGATTTCTTTGCAGTGTATATGTTTGTGTGTGTGCCCTTAGAATTGGTCTCTGAGGATGTATAGTTGGAGTACAGTATTCAAAAGATATTTAAATTAATTCTTGTTTTCCATTATGGTTATGTTACCAATTTGATATACAGTTAGATTTGATAGTTTCTGTTTGTATTCAGTTTTAGGATTTCTTTATTCCTTGCCAATTTGATTTTCTTTTTGAATATTAAAACATTTACATAGTTCAAAAGTAAAAACTATCTGCAAATGCGAAGTCTTTCTGTCATCTTTAGTGTATTCTGCCTACTCTCAACCCATCCCCGTGTAGATAACCATTTTCATGGTTTCTAGTCTGTTATTCTTGTTTGTCTTTTTGCAAAAATATGCAGACATTTCCCCTATCTTTTACTCCAGAGATAGCATAATACACTATCAAATACTAGATAGCATAATATACAACTCATGCATGTTGCTTTTTCCGCACTTAGAATACATATTGGAAATCACTCCTCATCAGTTTACAGACTTTGGGATATTAGTAGCTCATTATATATATGTAGCATAGTTAATTCAATTGACTAGTATGGTTAGGTTAATTATAGGAATTTCTCAAGGGGTGCAGAAAATATTGGTTATGGACAGCATGAGGACTTTGGTATTGCTAAAGGATAATTTAAAAAACTCATAAGAATCCAAAGTGAATATATGTTAAAGATCTTATTTAACTCATTAATTGATGAAGAAACCAGTAAGATGTTACAACTGGTTTGAAGGAGAATCCAAAGAGCGAATATACAAATCTGTCAGGAAAGCTGAGATGAATTTGCTTATTAGATGTAAAACTGGCAAAATGCATCATATCTACAGGGCAATAATTAATTGCATTCCATGGGACAACTTTACATTTCTAAAACCAAAAATCATTTGCATTACTGTTAGTTTTCTCCAATTTTCAGAACTGTGAAATAGCTACAAGACAATAGAAAATGGAGATAACTGAGATGGGTGAGCTAGACAGGATAGTCACTAAACTTTTTTGTCTATTTCAAGTCTTTAACCATTTCTCTTAACAATGTTTATGGAGCGGATGGGGATGAGGGGTAGGGGAAAACAGATTTATTTTTCTGAAGACTGGCTCTAGTCTGAACCACTCAGTATCTGCCTCGCATTTTTCTGCCTCTCCAGAGTTTCTTGAGGGCAGGGATGGTGTAATAAAAGTTTCTGTATGTCTTGGAGGATCCAGCACAGAGCTCTAAAGTGCTCCGCACTGTGCTAGAGTACTGGGGGCACAATCGTAAATCCCCTTCTGTTGATGGTTGGCATGTATCAGTGGACTCATGCCCCAGGCATATCCACTATTTTTGTCTTCCCATTTTGTGCTGTGTTGTTCACGTACAGCAGACTGTTGTCAATAATTTACCTTCTGAAAGAGATTAAAACAGAAATAGCAAAATTCTCCTCATAATGTTTCGTGTTATGCCAGCTTCCTGGATCTCTCTCGGGTTTGTGCCTTAGGCCAGGTTATAGGTGATACGGTACTAATGAGCTGTTATAATTAGATCCTTGTGATTGGAGCCCAAGTTCTACTTAAATTACAGCTTTTATCAAGTCAGATAATGGCTGGAACACTCCAGGACAGGGCTGAGGCTTTGATATTGCCCTTCTTTAAAACATTTATTATTATTATAGTTTTAAAAAAATTATTGTTTGGGTTCAGTGAGAAGGGTAATTTATTCCCCATTTTATCCTGCTGTGAAAAATTTTCTTATCTCAGTCACGATAGAAGTGTTTGCTGAAATAGAATATTCTCATTTGAATCACGTATTCATCATCTGTGTGCTTCCTCTTCATGAATATGGAGGGGATCTTTGCTTATATTTTCTATCTTGAAATACAGCTTTTCAGAGCACGGTTCAACTGCAGGCCCACGAGCTGCTCCACCCCCAGCATTTTCTAATGGCATCACAGTCTACCTGGCTGCTTAACCAGAAACCTCAGTCCATCTTGCCACTTCTCTCTCTTCATCGTCTACACCCAATCAGTTACCAAATCCTACTGATTCTCCTTGCTTATCTCCTAAATCCACCTGTTTCTGTCTTCATTATCACTGTGCTTTTCCAGACCCCTCATTTTCTCACGGCCAATTTGCCATTTGGTTGATCACCCAGTTCTAGGCTCACACACACCTCCCAACTGGAACATCCTCTGTATTGCTGGTTCCCAATATTTTTTTAAGCAAAGACCCTGCCCCGCCCCCCCCCCTTAAGTTAAAAAACAAAACAAAACAAAAACCAAATCAAAGACTATCCCATGAGAGTGATTGTTCTCTGGGTTCTCAAAGGTCAAGAGAACCAGGCCATTTCCATTTTTTGAGTTTCTCAGAATATTAAAAAATGTGAGGAAATGCCAAAATAAGCTATAAAAATTGTAGTGTGTTATAACTGTTTGCATTTAACAAATTAATAATTTTAACATGAGAAAACTGTGCAGTGTAGTTATGCCTTTCACATGATAATTGGAGGATTTATTAAAATGTCAGTTCCTAGTACTTTATAGAGGGTGTATCATTTGGATATGGGGAACACCTTTATGTTAATATGCTGAGCACACATATAACATTTAGGAAAGCATTTGGCTACAAACAACCAAATACCTAAGAATGTAATAAGTCAGTATTCATATGTCTCACATCTAGAAATCTGGAGATGAGGGAGACCAGGGAAGCTGTTCAGCTGTGTTGTCGGGGATTCAGGTTCTTTCCACCTTTCTATTTTTCCATATGCAAGATGTAAGCTTTTGTCATAATGTTTGTCACCTCATGGTCACAAGATGGCTGCTGTAGCTCTAACACATGTTCACCTTCCAGTAAGAAGAAGAAAGAAAAGCAAAGGGGAAAATAAGGAAAGGCAAAATTTAAAGGGACAAAAATGTTTTTCTCCTGTTGAGACTTTACTTTTTTATTGGGACAGAGACACTAGTCCCGGGGATTTCCACCTACATTTCATTGGCCAGAATTATAACATATGGTTAGCCATAGCAGTAAGGGAGGCTGGGAAATTGAGTATATTGTTTTCTAGCCTCTTTGGAAGAGGAAGGCAAGTAAAAAGGGAGTTGGGAATGAATGTTGAGTGAATCCTATTTATAGCTTCTGCCACAGTCGTCGTCTTTTATTTTTTTTCTTCCTTTTTATATATTTTTTTTATTGAGGTGAAGTTTACTTAACTTAAAATTAACCTTAAAAAATTATTTTTATTTTTATTTTTTTTAAACATCTTTATTGGAGTATAATTGCTTTACATTGTTGTGTTAGATTCTGTTGTATAACAAAGTGAATCAGCTATATATATATACATATATCCCCATATCCCCTCCCTCTTGTGTCTCTCTCCCAGCCTCCCTATCCCACCCCTCTAGGTGGTCACAAAGCATGGAGCTGATCTCCCTGTGCTATGTGGCTGCTTCCCACTAGCTATCTGTTTTACATTTGGTAGTGTATATATGTAAATGCCACTCTCTCACTTTGTCCCAGCCTACCCTTCCCCCTCCCCATGTCCTCAAGTCCATTCTCTACATCTGTGTCTTTATTCCTATCCTGCCCCTAGGTTCTTCAGAACCATTTTTTTTTTTTTAGATTCCATATATATGTGTTAGCATACAGTATTTGTTTTTCTCTTTCTGACTTACTTCACTCTGTATGACAGACACTAGGTCCATCCACCTCACTACAGATAACTCAATTTCGTTTCTCTTTATGGCTGAGTAATATTCCATTGTATATATGTGCCACATCTTCTTTATCCATTCATCTGTCGATGGACACTTAGGTTGCTTCCATGTCCTGGCGATTGTAAATAGTGCTGCAATGAACATTTTGGTACATGAGTCTTTTTGAATTATGGTTTTCTCAGGGTATATGCCCAGTAGTGGGATTGCTGGGTCGTATGGTAGTTCTATTTTTAGTTTTTTAAGGAACCTCCATACTGTTCTCCATAGTGGCTGCCTTCTTTTAAACTTGCCAGTGTATCTTTGTAGCTGCTGGTACAACTTCTGAAGGTTTTATTGCATGTCCATCTGGGACCCCTGATGGAGAGATAGCTTGGATCACATGACCCTTCTGATTCACTGACTGAGAAAATGAAAAACCTATTATGCATTCATTAGTGCTTTTACATAAATTTCTAGTTTATTAATCATATCTATATATACTTAAAAATTAGTCGTATATATAGACTTCGTTATTTCATCTACAGATACAGTGGATTCACAGACCTCTTCATATAGCCTTGCTAGTCCCTATGGGTTCACTACTCTACAGCACCCTAGTTTCCTTTCAGGAACACAGAAATGGTCATGTCACCATAACCTTGGTTTAAAATCTTTAGTTCTTTTTTTTTTTTAAATTTATTTTATTTATTTATTTATTTATTTTTGGCTGTGCTGGGTCTTCGGTTCGTGCGAGGGCTTTCTCTAGTTGCGGCAAGTGGGGGCCACTCTTCATCGCGGTGCGGGGACCGCTCTTCATCGCGGTGCGCGGGCCTTTCACTATCGCGGCCCCTCCCGTTGCGGGGCACAGGCTCCAGACGCGCAGGCTCAGCAGCTGTGGCTCACGGGCCCAGCTGCTCCGTGGCATGTGGGATCTTCCCAGACCAGGGCTCGAACCCGTGTCCCCTGCATTAGCAGGCAGATTCTCAACCACTGCGCCACCAGGGAAGCCCTAAAATCTTTAGTTCTTTTTTGCCTACAGAAGAAATTCTAAAATGATCAGCATTTTATTCAAGGCCCTATACAACCAATCTTTGGCCTTATCTCTGGTCACTGTCCTCTCTCTCGAGCTGCTTTGTTCTGCCGCTGAGCCTTTGCACATGCTATTTGCACTGAATGCTCTTCTCTCTCTTCCCCATCTGCTGAAGATCTGTTCCTGCTTTAGACTCATATCAGACGTCACGTTCGCTGTGTGGCTTTCCCCAGGGCCCTGAGGCAGAGTGGGGGAGCTCTCCTCTGCCCCTTCTAGCACTTGTTTGTCCCTTAGTTATGGTTCATTGCCCATTTATTGTGATTGCTTATAGGCTGACTCATCCCAGGGGAACCAGTCTCATTCGTCTGTCTATTTCGAGAGCCCAGAATGGAATCTGGCATATTGAGGCAATTCAAAATTTGTATATTGAATGAGTAAATGAAAGAATGAATGGAAATAGGCAGGGAGTTCATTGTAAGTTCTTCGCTTAGATCAGATCTAAGAAAACAGGCTGCTGCTTTTGTCTTCCTCCTAGAACCAGACCTTCGTTAACACAAAACCAGACTTTCATTAATAGGACCAGATCTTATTAAGATATGTGTTTAGGACTTTGAAAAAGCTGTCTTCCGTTTCAGGAGTTGGAGGGCTCTGTTTCCTGCTCTTAATGTGCCTTAATTTTCTCTGGATTGACACAAAAGCAGTTTGGATGTGGGACACCCCCAAGGGTCATTCGTGACCATGGTCATTAAAAGAGTTGTTTTCGGACCCATGGGTGTCCTTGGTGAAGGTTCAGGGGTCCTCATGAGGTGCTCCCTTTTGTGTGTGAAGTTCTTTTGATCTTAGCTGCAGAGACAACCTTCAGGCACAACAAACTACGGTGATTTCTTCTGTTGTGGGCTGTGGATGGTTGATCACAGAGGCATCCGCACGAGCATACGAATGTGTTCTCTACCCACCGATCACATGCATGTGCATTAGCTGGCACTGCTCCTTACCCCTCCATGCCCACCTCCTCATGCCCCATAAAGAGTCTTTGTGTGAATTAGAAAAAGGTCCTCCTTCTGCACGGATGGGATAGAAAAAGCCAACCCCCTCTGGATGGACACAGCTCCATGGGTGCATGACTCAGAGACCTGACAGTATATCTGAGCGAAGATAAAGGCTTTCTTTCCTCTGGGAAGAGGATAAGCAGCACCGGCCAGTGGTAACTGGGTAATGATAGTGGTCATGCCCTCAGTCTCTACCTTAAAAATATAACTTGCTCATAGACATTTAAAATAATAACTATTTTTATTATTTATTTTTAATACTTATTTGTATTTTTATAATAGCTCTTAATTTTAGAACATTTTTAGATTTACAGAAAATTTGCAAAGATAGTACAAAGAGCTCCCAAATACCCCATTCCCAGTTTCCCCAATTATTAAGCTTTTATATTAGTATGGTACATTTGTCACAATTAATGAACCAATATCGATATACATTATTATTAACTAATGTACATACTTTATTCAGATTTCCTTAGTTTTTCCTAATGTCCTTTCTTAGTTTCAGGACCCCATCAGGATACCACGTTTAGTTATCATGTCTTCTTAGGCTCCTCTAGGCTGTGACAGTTTTTCAGACTTTCCTTGTTTTTTGATTACCTTGACGGTTTTGAGGAGTACTGGTCAGATGTTTTGCAGAGTGTCTGTCAGTTGGGATTTGTCTTTTCCCTATGACTAGACTGAGTGTTTTAATGGGTTTTATTATTTTTAGGTGTGGTAAAGCCAACAGATCAGGGGATGACTGCCATTGAAAAGATAGTTTGTTAGTATTCACAGATCCCAAAAGAGGGGGTACACGTCTTACCACAGAGGCCACGCTGAGAAGCATTGGGGTTGTTGTGAGGCGGAGGGAGGGAGGAACTATGGGCAAGAGTCTTTACTGTGGTTTCTGTGGGAAGGAATGGGTTCTGCCAGGTAAGCAGGCTTAGGATTGGCTAGATGGAATAATTTTAGTGGGCTCTGGGGCATAGGGGCTGTCCCTAGATGTCTGGTACCTGTCTGGGGTTATCGGGGCAGGTGGAGAGTGGCTCAGGATGTGAAAGCTTGGTGAGGGAGGTGTTGGGGTGTGGGTGCTGGTTTGGTTGGCTGGTATCTGAAAAGCATGCCCCTTGGAGGGGGGACTCTTCCTGAGGAATGGAGGGGAGGGAGGAAGGGGGAGGTGACGGAGGCAGGAGGCCAAGGCAAGATGACTCAAGGGTATTTTCTGGTTGTCCAAACAGGGCATGTCTGGCATACGCATGTAGGGCAGATGTTAAAGTATTAAGTTTACAGAAGATAGGAACATGCTTAGTACTCTCGGGTTATATATTTTGGGGAGAAAGACCATGGAGGTAAAGTGCCATTTTCATCACGTCGTATCAAGGATATAACTTATCACTGTTGACATTGACCTTGATTACCTGGCTGATCAGGCCCTATTTTGTGGCACCATATCTACTCATGTCTGCCTTTAATGTTCATCTCATATGTTTGAAGTGTTTGTAGGGTAGGGTATTGGTAAACATCCAGTGTAGTTTTCCTTGAGTCTTGATCTTCCAGAAGAATGAACCTGCCTGTAGTGGGTTCTGGTTCTTAGATGGGGGACCCTCTTTGGGGTAGGTGTCTCCGCGGAATACAGTCTTGAAACTTGGGCCTTATGCAAGATAAGTTCACAGGGGAGACTTGTGTCTGAATATCCTGCTGTTCTCTAAAATGGTAGTCCTTTGTATACTTCCAGTTGCTGAATAAATACTTCAGTAAATACCGACAACTCTGTCAGGAGTTGGAGTTGATTACCACTGAAATGAGACAGGATATATATTCATAATACTTAGCTGTGAGTTAAAATGCTCGGAGTATTAACCTATTTTTGTATATAAATTTTAAAAATCCTGGTTACTCCATAAGTTGCCTGACCAAAACCTTTTGGAGCCCTCTGATGTTGGTGGAGATCATGAAAGGTATGTCAGTGTTCCTGCTCTGCTTTTGAAAATCCCGAGTTGGGCAAGGCAGGCCATTGAGTTGGTTGGTAACTCACCTTCACCCCTTTTTCCCCCTCATGCCTCAGGGTCTAAGTCGCAGAACTGTCTGTGGAACTCCCTCATCGATGGTCTCACAGGGAATGTCAAGGAGAAGCCACGGCCAACGATTGTCCATGACCCCCGGCCACCGGAGGAAATCCTAGCTGATGAATTGCCTCAGCTTGATAGCCCGGAAGCCTTGGTGAAAACGTCCTTCAGGTTTGGTGCATTGCAACTCAGTTTGTTCCTTCTTATTTGCTTGTGGAGTTATTTCAGTCCAGTTGGATGCCATGTCAGCGTGGCCAGCAAGTTACCTCATTTCTCTGCACTAAGTAAATTAGAATTGATGAAGTAGTGTTGGAAGTAATGCCCGCTAAACTTCTGGCTGGATTTCCTGAAGGTAGTGAAGACCATTTCGGTAGTTAAGTTGCTGTTGGTATTTAATTGGTATTGGCATGTAAATGCTGAGGCAAAGGATTTACTGACATTGGCAATTTGAGTTGGATTAATGAGTCTTTTGCTTCAAAGGAGGATGACGCAGGGAGATAAGTGCACAGGGAAAACGCACGTGGTGGGAATTAACTCAGCCCCGTGCCTTTAGAGTCCCTTGCTGGGGGAAGTTTTCTAGTTGTAAGAGAAGTGAGAGCTGCTGCCTTCTGAAATGCAGTGTGGATCTTCTTGTGTGGTTTCCCAGGTGGCTGTTGACTCTGTTCTTGTTCATCGTTTAGTCCTGCGTTTTCCCGCAAAGTTCTCTGGTGTTTTCTTTTTGTATTGTGCTCCACTTCCATCATGAGGCGTCTCCTTACCTTCTCACCTGTATTAAATAGAAATCAGTCTGGGTATGGATGCGGTACAGAAAAGTGATTCTTTTTTCTGAATGGGTCTTTCAAACTCACTTTTGAAATACGCAGTCGTACTGGTATCAGAAATTAAGATTTAATGATTTTGCCAGCCTGCCTTCCTCCCCTCCTTTCCCCCTGTTATTCTAATTTTACTTCTTTCATTTTTCTTGCCATTATATAAGGCTTTCATACTCTCCACATGGCTAGTAGTACATGTAAGCTTCCCTTTTCTTCTCTCATAAACAAATCAGACAGGATTTGGAGTCCAGGAAATATACTTGAAAAATGTGCTCTCTTTTGCATCCAGGTGATGTGTGTAATCGCCCAGTAAAAGCCATTTCACTGTGTGAAGGTTCTTAGTGTGGACTGAATTTTAGGTGTGGTAAGGCCAAGAGATGAGTTCTGAAAAGGAGTGAATAAGGGTTTGGATTTCTTTATATAATGTGACTGATGCAGTGACGGGACCAGAATTGCAAGGCAGATGCTTTTCTTATTCCTAGTAAGGGTTTACTGCATTGTGAGGTTTAAATAAAATAAAAACCACTCAAGTAGAGAGAAGTACATTCTATGAACCTGTGATTCTCTGCAAGTGACTGTGGGGGGAAGAGGGGAGGGTGAATGGGTCTCATGGTCTGTGTGTTCTCATCTCCAAGTGTCTCTGGTGGAGTCAACCCCTTCATATACTGTCTTCTGGTAATTACACCTTCCACCTCAAACCAGGTTCATCGTCTTCTTCAGTGAATAGCTAAAGAGCTGCTCCCATTAAAAGAACATATTATTTGCTAGCCCAACTCCATTACCATCATCCCTTCTCTTTGCATTCCCTCTGTGCTCTTTAACAGAGAAAAGGTACTGATGGCCATGAACTTCTTTTGATCTGCTAGTTGTATTATGTGCCAATGTCTTGGTTCCAGAAAGAGATTAAGTTATAAGTTTGTTAAGGTCAGGATTTATTTCTGGTTCCTTGTAGCACTTGGTGTGTAGTAGGAAAAACACAGTAGGTGTAAATATGCCAGTCCTATAGCAGTGGAAGCCAGAAATGTATTGGCATTTGTTGTTCATTTACTGGTCTCCTTAATACAATTCTGTGCTATCCTGGAACCATCCTTTCTTCCAAAGAAGATAGTTGATTTCAACAGCAATGTTAGAGGGTGAATATTCTCTAATGCAGTTGTCCTTAATTGTGGTAGTAACGTCAGTTGTGAGATTTGTTGCAGATAAATTATTATAAGCAAAATGTGGGAACAGCTTACTTATCAAGAAATAATTTAGAGCAGAATCAAGGTTGCTCTTGTAGCAGAAGACCTAAATAGACATATCTCCAAAGAAGACATACAGATGGCCAAGAGGCACATGAAAAGCTGCTCAACATCACTAATCATTAGAGAAATGCAAATCAAAACTACAGTGAGGTATCACCTCACACCAGTTAGAATGGGCATCATCAGAAAATCTACAAACAACAAATGCTGGAGAGGGTGTGGAGAAAAGGGAACCCTCTTGCACTGTTGGTGGGAATGTAAATTGATACAGCCACTATGGAGAACAGTATGGAGGTTCCTTAAAAAACTAAAAATAGAATTACCATATGACCCAGCAGTTCCACTCCTGGGCATATACCCAGAGAAAACCATAATTCAAAAAGACACATGCACCCCAATGTTCATTGCAGCACTATTTACAATAGCCAGGTCATGGAAGCAACCTAAATGCCCATCGACAGACGAATGGATAAAGAAGATGTGGTACACATATACAATGAAATATTACTCAGCCATAAAAAGGAATGAAATTGCATCATTTGTAGAGACTGTCATACAGAGTGAAGTAAGTCAGAAAGAGAAAAACATCATATATTAATGCATATATGTGGAATCTAGAAAAATGGTACAGAT
Organism: Balaenoptera acutorostrata; assembly: GCF_949987535.1. Lineage (NCBI taxonomy): Eukaryota > Metazoa > Chordata > Mammalia > Artiodactyla > Balaenopteridae > Balaenoptera > Balaenoptera acutorostrata. The sequence goes on from NC_080070.1 coordinate 46,109,470, forward strand.
GAACCAGTTTGCAAGGCGGAAATAGAGACACAGATTTAGAGAACAAACATGTGGACACCAAGGGGGGAAAGCAGGGGTGGTGGTGGTGGGATGAATTAGGAGGTTGGGATTGACATATATACACTAATATGTATAAAATAGATAACTAATAAGAACCTGCTGTATGAAAAATAAATAAAATAAAATTCAAAAAAAAAAAAAAAGGTTGCCCTTGTAATAATACCACTTGTTTTCTAGATGCCTTTTGGATTGCAGAGAAGGAATGAGTTATAGCTGGATATTAAATAATGTGATAGGAACATATCACAATGTGTTCCCCCCACCTCCCTTTTTACTCCAGGAGTGAAAAAACCTGGTAATTGCTGACTCCAATATTAGTGACTCTGGAAAATCTAGGACGACCAGTGCATTATGCTCCTACAGTTTTAGACTTCAGGGGTGCATCCATGATCCGCGCTCTCAGTCCCTACAATAACTTCTTTAACCAAGCAGTACAGTCGTCCCTTTGCTGAGACTGAGGTGCTGGGTTCTTTTTTCTGACTCTGAAATTCAGTCTCTCAGCCACCGTACCGTGTGTGTGTGTGTGTGTGTGTGTGTGGACACACTTATACACAACCCCATACACAATTAAGGGATCCGGGCATGTGACTGTGAACATCCTGCCCTTTGCAGTTCTGCAGAGTCTTGTTTGCTGCGGGGGAACACATGGTTCTCGTGAATTGGCATCCTCTTGTCCTCATAGCTCCTCTGCAGGATCGTTACCACCGAGCAACAGGGGAGAAGTGATAGCTTTGCCTACTCCCTTCTCTTTCTCCTTGTTCACACTTGGAGGGCATTTGGAATTTGGGTCCACAAAATATGGTCATCATTTTTTTTTTTTTTTTTTTTTTTTTGCTTGGGCAAGGAAATGCCTCTTTATTGGTGCTGGAGCTGTTCCTGAGGCAGTCAGACCATGGGACCCTCGTTGGGACCCTTGCCCTCAGCTACTTCCATCTGTGGGAGATACTCTGTCCCAAGGGCACCTCTTCTATCAGCTTCTGTACCTGATGCAGAAGTGGGCATGGTAGGTGGGGGTATCCTTCCGGGCAGCAGCTGGGGACGCACGTGCTGGTAGCGCTCGACAGCCACCTCCCGCTCCTCCACGCCTTTGAGCGGATTCACACAGAGTGAATAAGATCAGACTTGGGTTTTGTGGGTCCAGGTGCAGACCCTGTGGGCTCTGAAAGCTCACGAAGCCTCTGGCATGAAAAAGTCTCTTTCAAAACCCGAGACTTTTGAAAAGAGGAAAGTGGGAACCATAACTAAATAAAAAGGCTTGAGTGTCTCGAAAGTAGACACTTCTGGGAACTGTACCCCAGGTGCCTGTTCTCCTTGTTCCTCACGGCCTGTCCCTTTGGACCTTGTTCTGCTCAGGTTTTTCTTAAAAGAGATGAGAGAATATGCTGAGCCTGAAGCTTAAGGAAGATAGACCAGTCCAGCCAGTCTGATTAGTGACCAGAATCTTAGTACTTACCACTAGAGGACCCAAGAGAACAGGAAAGGGCTGGCTGCTGAGAACCCTTTATCTCCCCAGCTTCTAGTGTGCACATTTGCAAGGGTGAGACCCAGCCCAGATTGTACTGAAAGTCAAGGAAACCAGTGTTTATTGAGCATCTGCTATGTCTAGGAACTGTATATTCGTTTGCTCACTTAATCTCCCCAAACCCTGGCAAGGTGTGTATTGCTATCCCAGTTGTGCAGGTCAGGAAACTGAGGCTCAGAGAGATCAAGTAACTTACCCAAAGCCACCCAGCAGGTGACAGAGCTGGAAATTTCAACCCAGTCCACCTGGCTCCAAAGCCTTACCTGTCCACCATGTTCTACCACCACATCACCTTGGCTTTCCTGCTTCTGGGTTTGCTGTTGGTGAAATAAGGTAGCGTGATTGGTTCTGCTAATCTGGATGTGCAATTTGGATATATAGTTTGAGGCTTATCCTATGAGACTGACCCTGTTCTATTGCACTAAATCTTTTTTCTAGTCCAAACTTATGTTTTTGATCCACCTACCCCTTTCTGGTAGGAGCCCATTAAGGTAAACTTTATGTCCAATAAATTCGTTGAGGGATCTTGTTAAATGCAGACCCACATTCAGTAGGTCTGGGCTGCAGCCTGTGAATCTGTGTTTCTAACAAGCTCCCAAGTGATGTGATGGTCCAAGGACCACCCTCTGGGGAGTGAGGCATGGGCTTTGGAATACCACAGGCATGAATTCGCAAATGCTTTTCTGAACTGTGTGATTTTGAGTCATGGTTTTGATTCTCAGTTGCCTCATTTTACAAATGGAAACAGTGAAATAACAGCAGTGGCCTTGGGTCTTGTTGCTAGGATTAAGTGGGTGATGAATATGACAGCCCCTAATTCCTTCTCTCCCAGTTTTCAAAATCCTGTTTAGGAGTGGATTGATCCTCTGCACCTTGACCCCTTCTTCTGTGACTGGGCTGTGCAGTGTGCCCCAGGCTGGGAATATGAGCCCAGTAGGTACTTTGTGAGCAAGGCTGGCCTGACCTCCTTGGGCAGTAGTGGAAATTCTGAAGCCATCCAGCACGTTGGCCATCTCAGTTACTTACCTTGAATTGTGTGACTCAACATAGGTTTTGATCATTTTGCATTTGGAAGAAGAGTGTGCTCACTCCCTGGAGAGTCACAGGGGGATTGATGAACTTCTCTTCCCACATAGAATGGACTTATTTGGGCTTTGGCAAAAGCGTTCCTGATTCTATACATAACTTACTAAGAATATGTTCCAGAGAGCAGAACTGCATTGGGCCAACACCCTCGGCCGCAGATGAGATTAAGTCCTTGTCAGATCCCATTTAATGGATTGCGTTTTCCACGCAGAATTAAATCGTTGAACTCATCCTCATTTTGGCTTTTGGCAGTCATTTTTCCACCAACGGCTATAGCCAGGAAGCCAGTTTCTGACTTGATTACTTTCAGGAAATGTGCAATCTGGCTGATGATATGGCTTGGTGTGGGGTAGCGTCCCCTGCAGCTTCAGACCCCACCCCGGGATGAGTCATGGGTTAAAATTCCCAATTAGCTCATGGGAAGTCTGGTCACATGTCTTTCTCTATCACCATATGTTGGTCACCCACCGGGAACTTCGGGGGGCCCCTACTTCCGTGACTTAGTGCTGTCTCCCTGGAGTTGACATTTTTCCTTTCTAGTCTTCGCTAATCCAAAGCAGTAGAGTTTTGCTCAGGTCTGTGAAGGGGAAAAATGAAAGAATGAATTCTGATTCTTTTTAAAACTCAGAAGAGTTTCTGTTGCAACTTTGCCTTCCCACAAGGGAAATATTTAGGCTTCTCTTTGCAAAGCAAGTTTTTATAGACAGGTTTTCCAATGTTGGAAATTGACAAAGCATATATCATGCAGACACCGTTCCGTTTGCATTCTTCCTGGTCCTTCCACTAGTATTTTGGGAAAGAGGGAGTTTGTCTCTGTGGTGGCCATGTGAATGCACCTCTCACATCTCTGACCACAGGGAATGTACTTGACCCATGTCCCCAGCTTCTGTGCGAGGATATTTGTTCCTGTGATGGCTCTGGCTGTGTTTCTCAAGGGCACTTTCAGCCAATGACTAAGAGTGCCAGGTATCCTAAGGGTGGCCATTCCTGGGAGACACGGGACTCCTCTGATGGTGACTTCAGCTCGAGGACTCCAAGTTCCTTGGTGAACTTTCTTTAGAACTGCACTGTGATCTAAGATGCTCCCACCCAACCTGCCGTCCTTCTCTCCTTCACTGGGAGTCAGACCTGCATCTCACCTCTCCCTGCCTCCTCTGGCTCCTTCCCCATTTTCTCTTTCAGATGTTCCCCCTGATAAATTTCTTGCATGTCTAATCCTTCCTTGGCACCTGCTTCTCAGAAGGCCCCGGCTAACACAGTCTCCCACCATGCTGCGATCCTCTGCTGGCCCACCACTGCCAGCTCTGTGCTGTGGGCACAGCTTCAGCTTCAAGGCTACTGGCCTAGAAATCCTGGGCCAGTTTTCTGTACTTGATTTTATATTTGATGCTGCATCTTCCCCATGGGCTCTAGTGGTGGGGTGAACATGGGGCAGGCCACAATTTTTTTTAGTCTTTTGTACTTTTATTGCCCACTGGAGACTGCTGAAACATTGAGATTAACTAAAGAAAGTACAACATGAGAAGGGAGCATTTAAAATCGTACCCCAAATATAATTGTTTCTTTTGTACAAGGGAAATGCTAAAGAATGTTGGACATTGTACAGTTGGTTTGAACACTTTGGTTGCCAGCCAGTGGACCTGTCTCCAAGGCTAACTTCCCCTTAAGAGCGTATCCTTTTTCAAACCAGACACATTCTCATCAGGCTATTGGGGAAGCCAGGGTTCCACCATAGGAATGACACTCATCTGAGGTGTCCTCAACTCCTTGGTATATGCCTAAATCAGAATAACTCCTAGCAGCACATTTTACAAAGTGTGAGTGAGTCATCCTAGGAGAATCCAACAGGGTGGAGTGGGGAGCTTCAGTACTGTCAGGTGGGGGAGAGGCTCGGATACTCCTGGAGTTTCATCTCCATCTCTCTGCCAGTGTGCAGCGTGGGTCCACCTCCCGTGCTTCCTGATGAGCAACAGGAACTTCTGTCCTTGGTCACCCAGAGACCTGAAGTGTGCTAGGAGTCTTTGAAGTTCTCTCTAAATGAAGGAAGGCCTCCCATCTCTCTGTGGCAGTGCTTTGCATCCCATCGAGGTCTGGTCATGATTTTCATGTGCTTCTGGATCAGATGGTCTGGCCTTTAGCCCTTGGGTACTTTGTCCCCATGTCAACCTCATGGGCCAACTCCCCAATCACAATCCCTGGTAACTTCTGAGGTTCAACCTCAGGAGCTTGTGGGAACCTCTGGGGCCTGTCCAAACCACACAGAACCCAAGAGACAACTTGGGGAAGCTAAAACCCAGCCTCCTTCTACCTGACTCTACTGGCCACAGAGTTTACTCAGATGTGGACCTTCTGGTTTATGGGTAGATGTCCCTCTAGAAAGAGAAGAGGAAGTCTCACTCCTGCCCCGTCTGCCTTGTCTCCCTATAATCCCCCAAGTCTGAAAAGCTGGGTCTCTGGCTTCCTGCTTCTCCTACATTATATTCACCTCTTCCCCAGGACCAGGCCTTGGGCTAAGTCTTAATGGTGGATGAGGTAAAGAGACAGATTGGCCTAACTGATATGGGACCCTACACTGGGAAATACCTCAGAAGCACCATGTGTTATGCCTTAGAAACTTTCAGTGATGAATGACTTTACCTCATTGGTTTTTCTGCAGTAAAATTAAGGTTCCCTAAATAAAAATACAGCAGAACCCTTTGAAACTGTGCCCTGTGGTAATGCAAGTCTGGATATCCCTTGATTGGTGATTGGTCCCTGTCCTCAGCAGTGGGGGATCCCGGGTTATGTTATGAACCTCACGATAATGTTACCTTGTGTTTTACTGTGTAGAAATTTTTGTTCCCACTTGCAGCCTTAAGGCAGGGTTTCTGCCCTTGCTAGCAGGAAAGGAGAGATTTCCTTCTTATTGAATCTTTCTAATAACAGATGCTCTCTTCCCATTCAAGTGCTCAGTGCTTGTTCTGCAGTCACATCCCATGCCCGGCACTGGAGCCACTTGAGGTGAACTGGACCAGCACATACCATTGCCCCCGGACCTCACGTGGATCAGTGAATATGTTGAATGGCACTCGGTGTAACCATTGAAACAGGCCAGGCTGGAGCATGGTGGACATAAAAGGGAAGCAAAAGGAACGGTGTTAGCCAGGGTCAGGAGGCAGGAAGACATGGCATATGTTGAAGGAACTGTTGGATTTGTGTCTAAGGCATGTGAAAGTGAGGCAGTATTGGAAAAGTAAAGTTGAGACCAAATATGGCAGGGCATTGTTTGCCACGAGAAGAAGGTTCACTTTTATTCCATAAGCAGAGATCTTCGGAGCTTTTGGAAATCTTTGGGGAAGCAGAAAGAAGACTGCATATTTTTTTCTAATTAAATTACAGAATTAGGATTTATATTTTCATGCCTCTGCCCTCTATACACAGAACATCAAGACTAAGGTTTTCTGCCCGGCAGCAGAGATGGAATAATGGAGCTGGAGAACAGCATGAGATTTAAAAACCTATGGAGGAAGAGCATGGACAATCTGGGGAAGACACTTGTGAATATATGTCTTTCCACATGGATTGGAACAGGGACCGTTGTTTTTTTATTACTTCTAAATGTAGTAGCAGCTAATGGTTATTGAATAGACAGCCCCATAACTGTAGTGTAGCTGCTCCCCATTTATTGATTACTGTTAAGTGCAGCAGGAGTTGAATTTGCTAAGATGAATTACCTCTAGACTCCCAGAGGCCAGCTCGGTTGGGGAAGGATGGTTATTTGAACAAGAGCTGTAGACATGCTTGTCCTCCTTTGGAAAGGATGGTGATTCTGGCTCAGGTGATGGGGTCAAGTACTCGGAGGCAGACACATTGCAAACTGCCCGAGAGTATAACTTGTGCACACTCTGCAAAGCCAGAAACAGGAGGATGTGAATCAAATAGCAAACTTGGATTCCGGGATCCAAACCTTGATCTGTACATCAGTTTCATTCTTCGAAAATGGTCCAGATTGAGAATTAGAAAGGGGATGTATGCAGGGGGCTGAATTATATTTATTAAATTTTGTGTTTCTCTACTGTTTTGATAATTATTCTATCTTCGACCCTGTCTGGCCCTGTCGGGACTGAGTTTCCTTGGTCATTAGGTTTCCATGGGTAGCACTGAATCAGTCTTTTGTGTCTAGCTCTAAGCCAACTGGTAGGTACCTACATTGTTTTTCAAAAAACTATTTTGACAATTTTTAAACCTTCAGAGAAGTTGTAAGACTAGTAAAATGAACAACTGTCTATCTTCCACCTAGAGTCACTTTTGCTTGCTTGCTATCAAATCTATCATCTATTTATCTTTTTTTTTTTCCAAATCTTTTGACCTTAAGTTGTAGACATCATGACCTTTCAGCTTCAGCTTGTATCGCTTAAGAGTGAGACCATTTTCTTACACACACAGTATAATTACCAAATTCAGGAAGCTTAACTTTGATATAATACTATTATCTAATATACAGCCCACATTCAGATTTCACCAGATGTTCCAATAATGTCTTTTATGACAATCTTTTTTTTCTGATCCAGAACCCGTTCCTGAAGCACACATTACATTTAGTTGTCAGTCTCCTTTAATTTGAAGCAGGTTTTTAGTCTTTCTTTGTCTTGCATGGCATTAATATTTTGAAGGAAACGGGGCACATGTTTTGTGCTGCAGAATGTTCCTCAATTTGGGATTGTCTGATCATTGCCTTGCGATTTGATTCAGGTTATTCATGTTGACAGGAATACTATATAAGTGATGTAGATGTTGCATCCTCCATGCAGCACTGGAAGAGGGCTGTCGATCGTCCCATTACTGGTGATGTTAGCTTTGATTATTTCATTAAGGTTGTTTCCCCTAATGTGTCACCAGTAAAGGTGCCGTTCTGCCCTTTGTAGCTAATAAGTTATCTGCGGGGAGATAACTTTGAGACGATGAAGATAATCTCTTCTTTCTTTCTTTCTTTTTTTTTTTTAACATCTTTATTGGAGTATAATTGCTTTACAATGGTGTGTTAGTTTCTGCTTTATAAAAAAGTGAATCAGTTATACGTATACATATATCCCCATATCTCCTCCCTCTTGCGTCTCCCTCCCTCCCACCCTATCCCACCCCTCTAGGTGGTCACAAAGCACCAAGCTGATCTCCCTGTGCTATGCGGCTGCTGATAATCTCTTTCTTAACAAACTTTTATGCAGTGGTTTTAGCATCACTTGATGATTCTTGCCTGAATCAATGGTAATTTCTAACTATTATTCTTTCTCCATTTATTAAATGACATTTGACGGTAAATAAGAGCTTTCCCTTTCCTTCCTCTCTTGCTCCCTTTCTAGACTGTAGTGTCAGTATGGACTCTGGATTTTTCTTTCATCCATTGTTTTATAAGCTGTTATATCTTCATCCTACCTGGAGCCCAGGGAGGGTGTTTGTGAGAGAAAGGACACAAAGAAGGGTGGTATGGGCAGTCCTTTAGTCTAAAATGCATCAACCCTAATGGGCAGAAATAAGTTTGACTTGGAATATGAAGAAGTGTATCAGCAGATCCAGGCTCTAAATAATCCCCTGTCCTGCGGGTAGGGGCTCCGTGGGGTGCTCTAATCTGGTGGAAGGCAGTATCTTGACCTGAACCTGGTGGTGCCACTGGAATTATGGGAAATTGCAGAGTGGCGAGAGTGACATGGAGTGGGTTGGGGGAGGCGTTACTTAGCCAGAGAAAGGAGTGTGAGTGTATTGTCTGGACTTTTAACTGGGTCTCCAAGTCTTTTCTCCTTGCCTCTTTCTGCCATGTAGCACTGCTCCCTGCTCCCACTCCTGCTGGCCAGTGTCTGATGTCTATGCCCAACCCCATGGTCTGAAGAGGTGCCTACATCTTATCACTGACGGGTATAGCGAGAATGCCTGAGCTCTGGTTTTAATCCCAGCTCCACTCCTCGCCTGCTGTGTGACCTTGAGCAGGCAGTTTAAGCTGAGCCTCAGTTTCCTCAACCGTTTAATGGGATTAAATCTTCTTTTCCTCGAGGGATACCTGGAGGAGTCAAGGGGGCTGTGCATGTGGAGCAGTGAGCACAGTGTCTGGTACCAGCAAGTGCCTTATAATAGTAGGTAACGCGATTCCGCATCAGCATCCTGCTGAGTGCTGTTGGTAGATGTACAGTTAGCTGTAGGCCCTGTGTTGTGTGAAAGAATTCACTTTATCTGGCTGTCCCTCAGGTGTGTCCCTTAGTACTGAAAAGCCACTCTGACACCAGGGGCCTTTGAGACACCCTCTCCCTCTCTTTAGTTTCTAGCATTTTCCTCTTAATCCTTGTCCCGTCACGTTGTGTGTAATAACAGTAGCTAACCCGACTGAAGGTGATGTGTCAAGCACTTTTCTACATGCTTTGCATGCTGTCTATTCAATCTGCACAGCAATCCTGGGAGATTTTAAAATTTTTATTACTTTAAATTTACAGATGGAGAAACTGAGGCGCAAAGTTAACTTACCAAAAGTCAGACCACCAGTTGGTAGGTGTGGGTGGGATTTAGAGCCACACATTCTGGCTCCAGAACCCACATATAACCACTAGACCACACTTCCTCCCTGGTCTAGCATGGACGAGTGGGTCTGTGTCTTCTGGTTTGGTTGTTGGTGTGGATTTGCTTTCTAGCTAGGCTCCTGCTTCCTGCCTGCTTCCCAGTGAAGTGCCAGCATCAGCCTACTCTCTTCATTTCCTGCCATTTCCTCATGCCCAGTATGGACTCTTACTTCATCGCCTGCTGACCTGCTGTCTTGGGCTTCATTCCCTGCCTGCCCCTTCCTCCTGCAGAACATAGCTCAGCCTACAAATGGCGCTTTAGCTGCTGGGCTGGAGAACTAGAAGGCCCTTCTTAAGACTTACTGCTCTCCTGGCTGTGACCTCACGCACTTGCTACCCACAGGCCTCTCCTATGAGCTTGTCACCAGCATCACCCTGCAGTCTTGCCAGAGCCCTTTGCCCTTTGTCCCCAGCGGCCATGAACCATGGTGGTGTGTGTGTGCAATACAGGGACCTGGTAGAGGAAGGTGGTTTAGAGCTGGAGCTTGGAATCAGGCAAAGCTGAGTTTCTATCCTAATCCTGTCACTTACCACCTTGGGAAAGTTACTCAGCTTCTCCTGGCCTCAGTTTTCTTTTCTGCAAAATGGAAATAGTAATGATGGGAGGATGAGATGAGAAAGTGTATGTCAAAACGCTTAGCATAAAAACTCCTGAAATCTGAGTAAGGTCATAGGCTAGGTAATCGTACTGTGTCAATGTCAACTTCCTGGCTTTGATAACATACTGTAGTTGTGTAAGATGTTATCATTGGCAGAAACTGGGTAATGGGTATGTCGAAGCTCTCTGTACTAGTTTTGGAACTTATTGTGTGTCTACGATCATTTTAAAAAAAGATTTAAAAAACATTTAGCATAGTCCCAATTAATTGTAGTTTTTTAAATTATAAAATATCACCAAGAATTCAGTTACTTGGCTCAAGTTCAACTTTCTGAGGTGTGTGTATTTGTGTGTGTGTGAGAGAGAGAGAGAGAGAGAGAGATCGATCTAAGATAAAGTAGACCAGACAGTTTCTAAAATTATTCCCCTTTTCTAATGAATAATATCAGTGGCCTCAGCAGCAACCACAGGCGAATTCCCTCCGTGCTGTAGTTTCATCTTCTCCCAGTTGAAAACCTTGTCTTTTACTTAGTAATCTCTATTCTCTTCAGATTTATTATTTACCTTCTATTTCAGTGGTTCTTAATCCAGGCTTCACAGTATACTCACAAGTGATTAAACCAGCATCCCTGGGGTAACGCCCAGAGAGCTGTATGATTTGAAAGCTTCTTTGGTTTGTGGAGTGCAGCAGGCCTGAGAACCATGGTTCTACCTGCATTGCAGGCTCCCCTTCGGCCCTTTCTCCCTTCCCTCCTTCTCCCACATCCACATTGCCTTGGTGTGTGCTGCTTCCACAGGGCACCATTTTTCTAATGACCGTCAAGGCCTTTCCTGACCATGGTTCCCGGATACAGACGTTGCTCCCTTTTCTTGACAGTATTTATCTGGAGCGGATGTCTGGAGTTCTGGAATCATCACAGAATGAGCTCTCCCACCCCTCGAGATGCCATATGTCCATGCCATTTTAGATAACTGAAGTGTCACCAAATGTCCCTTATGTCGTCTTTCTCCAAAAGCCAGTTCAACAGAATTCAGGCGACGTACATGTTTTCTTTTGGGAATGTGATAGGTGGAAGTTTTCAGAAGGCACTGACTACTTTTGCTTACAGTTTCAGTGGCTGACGTGTTTTCACCACCTTCTGGATAAACTCACTTTGCGACCTTGTCTCAGTTTCTTAGTCACCAGTCCTCCTTTATTCATCTTTTACAAAATGAGATTTTGTCATAAAAATAATATACTTATCTTGTAGAACATTTGATAAAGGGTAAAAGAAAAAAATCCTGAATATAATCCCTGCTGTCATTTTGGCATCCTTCCTGAAGTCTTTATATCTATGACTTATTCTTACAGTCATAATTACAGTGTGGATACAGTTTTGTATTCTAATTTTTTTTACTGAATGTTTTATCTTAAGCATTTTTCCAAGTTGCCACATAATGTGCGTGTATGTGTGTGTGTGTGTGTGTGTGTGTGTGTGAGAATATATGTTGGACATTTAGGTTGTCTCCAGTTTTTCATTCTTTACAGGAATGCTGTGATAAAAATCCTCATGCCTCTAGATATTCCCATATTTTAAGCTGTATCCCTAAGAGTAGGTAACTAAAAGTGGAAACACTGGCTCAAAGGGCATCTTGACCCTTAATAAACTGTACCAGAAGAGGAGCCCTGGGTGCTCTTTTCAGTGGGACTTCTTCCAGCAGTTCCAATCAGTGCTGAACCCCTTAGGTTGAGTGGGATGGTGCTCATACCTCACAACTTTGAATTGACTATTATTACTATTTTTTTTCAAGATAGCTTGTCCTTTCTTAAAGCTGTATAGTGCCAGTGCTGATGATTTTTGTGTATTTTGCTGACGTACTGCTCACGGGAATAGTATAGTCACTTTTTGATCTGCTCCTGGTAGATGTCAATATCATCCCTCTTTTATGTATGAGCAAAGGTTCAGAAGAATTAAGTGACTTGCCCAAGGGCACACAACTGAGAAAGAGCAGAACCAGGAGTTAAACCTGCACCATTTTGGCCCCAAAGCCTGTGTGCTTTCCACCCCACTCCACCCCACTCCCAATCTGGAAACAGGGCACAGAAATAGAGTCATAAATTGTTCCTGGGGGGGAGGAGTTGGAGGCAAAGGAGAGGAGAAAATATCTGCCTAGGATAGACTTCAGAAAGGTTCTTGCCCACAAGGAACCTAGAGTTTAGTGGAAGAAATATAAGTAAATCAATAATTGGGACTTCCCTGGTTGCGCAGTGGTTAAGAACACGGGTTCGAGCCCTGGTCCAGGAAGATCCCACATGCTGTGGAGCAACTAAGCCCGTGCACCACAACTACTAAGCCTGCACTCTAGAGCCCGGGAGCCGCAACTACTGAGCCTGTGTGCCACAACTACTGAAGCCCGCACGCCTAAAGCCCGTGCTCCGCAACAAGAGAAGCCACCGCAGTGAGAGGCCCACGCACCACAGTGAAGAGTAGCCACTGCTCGCCGCAACTAGAGAAAGCCCGTGCGCAGCAATGAAGACCCAACGCAGCCATAAATAAATAAATTAATAAATTCATAAACTAATTAATTAAAAAGAGAAATTGAGTCTTTAAAAAATTACTGTACTGTGCAGTAGCCTTTGTTTTATTTATTAAAATATTAATTGCTTTATATAGTTAATACTAAATACAACAAAAATAAATGCTGTTATAGGAATAAACAGAGAAGAGCATTTTTACAAAGTTTTATTAAGATTTAATTGACATAGAAAAAAACTGCACATATTCAAATACATTTGGCATTTGTATACATGTGTGAAACTGTCACCATAATCAAGGTAATGAACACATCCATCACTCTCAAAATTTCCTTGCAGTCTTTGTAACTCCTCCTTCCAGCCCCTCCATACTATCCCCAGTGGATCCCCAGGCAACCACTGATTTGCTTTCTGTTGCTATAGATTATATTAATTACTTTGCATTTTCTAAATTTTTGTATAACTGGAATCATACAGTATGTATCCTTTTAAAAAAAAGCTGGTGTTTTTCACTTAGTCTATTTTAAGAGTCCTACATGTTTTTGCATTTATCAGTAGATCCTTTCCATTAATTGCTGAGTAGTATTCTGTTGTGTGGCTATACCATGATTTGTTTATCCATTCAACTGTTGATGGACGTTGGCCTTTGCCAATTTCTGTAGTGGAAATATTCCCACCATGGCCAATTTCAAGTTACCAATGTGAAGTCACAGAATATGGAGTTGGGAAGAGATGCAAGAAACTATCTGCTCCATATATTCTAGGAAATTTGTCCTGGGCAGTAAATAGGCATGGAGTGGAGGGAACTGGAGCATCTCATGAATGGAGCACCTTCATCTTGGGGAGTTCTCTATCATGCTACTTGTGAGGATAGGGCTTGTTCCCACTTACAAATAGATGGTTTGGGACTTTGCCCATATGATTACTGAGAAACACTATTGTGTTTACAGAGACTATTTGGTTTGAAGGAAGATTTATTGCTTAGGAAATAACTATTGATTTTGGGTAGGACCGAGAACTGTTTTAAGGATTTTATACACTTATAATGATTTTTAAGAATGAAAGTAAACATATGAATCCTTTTGGGGGAGAGGCTTTCTTTATACATTCCCTGCCTGGACATATTGTTGTTTTAACTTCATTTTAGATATCAGGTGGAATGCAAAAGAGCTAATTTTCAAAGTTAATAGAAAAAATATAGAGAAAAGCCCTGAACTGCTCTACTTTGTCCTTCAGTATTTTATACATCTTCCTCTCTGTGACTATTAATCCATGTTTATAGGGTAACAATTTACATTTATAGGATTGGTTTTTATTCCACATGATCCCAAAATGTTCCTCTCTGATCTCTGCATTCATCATTGAATAGCAGCAGTTACCTGGCAGAAACACCACTGAACCGTGTCCACGGCACAGAGGAAGTCCAATCAGGGAGTGTGGTCAGACGTGCCATGTAGAGGAGGTGGCTTAGAAAAGAGCAAGTTTAGGGGCTTCCCTGGCGGCGCAGTGGTTGAGAGTCTGCCTGCCAGTGCAGGGGACGCGGGTTCGAGCCCTGGTCTGGGAAGATCCCACGTGCCTTGGAGCAACTGGGCTCGTGAGCCACAGCTACTGAGCATGCGCGTCTGGAGCCTGTGCTCCGCAACAAGAGAGGCCGCGATAGTGAGAGGCCCGCGCACCGCGATGAAGAGTGGCCCCCGCTCGCCACAACTAGAGAAAGCCCTCGCGCAGAAACGAAGACACAACACAGCCATAAATAAATAAATTAATTAATTTAAAAAAAAAAAAAGAAAAAATACAGCCATTTGCTTATGACTTAAAAAAAAAAAAGAAAAAGAAAAGAGGAAGTTTTGAAAAGTAGGGGAATCAGGTCAGGCATGGATGTGGGAACTGCTTAGGGTTCATTCATTCATGATAAGGATTGTTGAACTCCTACCACGTGCCAGGCACTGTAGTAGGCATTAGGTTTAACATGGAAACAAAATAGGCGTGGTCCCTGTCCTCGTAGAGTTTATAGCTCTAGTACATGGCAGGGAGCTAAGGACTTCCTCAAGTCTGGACTCAAAGAGGCCTTCCAAAGTGACCGTTTTTATTCTGATCAAACATCAAAGAAACCATTGGACTAAAACCTAGCTTTTCTGCCCTGAAAAATTTAGGTCCTGTGGTCACTGGGTGTTTACCCCAGAAAGGCATTTCTGGAACTTAGAGTTACCAGGCAGTCTTTGAAGGTACAAGAGAATCTCTCACTTCCCTGTCTCACACTGACTAAAGCAAAACAATGTGGAGGATTTTTTTCTTGAGGATTCTATCCTGACCAAGGCCTTGGCACCTCCCTGTGGCTCCTGATCTTCAGTTTTTCTCCCTTGGGTTAGTATGGATGGGCGTTGAGTGTAGTGCAGGCTCTTAACCTGGGGTCAGGCACTAGTGGATGACTTCAGGGGGTCTGGGAATGCCTCAAAGAGGGCCTAGGGTTACATATTTATTTTTCAGGGAATCTGAACCTTTCAACTGATTGTCACGAGAATTTGTGATTCAAGAAAAGCTTCAGAACCTTCAGTGCTTTGGAAAGAGCACTGTAGGTGGCAAGAAACCTGGGCCCTTCTCTAGCCATATATCAGGCAAGTTGTTAACTCCCGGTACCTCAGTTTTATCATCTGTACAACAGGGATAAATATTTTCCCTTTCTACCCATCGGGATCATTGTGAGATCAAAGGAGATGATTGTACATGAAAGTGCTTAGAAAATGCCCAGTACCATGGTAAATCAAGTACACTGTTGCTGCTGTTACCATGGCAGATCATGGTGGGGTTAGTAGCTGGGGCAGGGGGTGCAGGACAGGGAGAGGAGTTGAATTTGGGCAAGGCATCTTTCCCCATCATCAGGGAGAGGATTAGCAATCTTTCCTAGTGCCTCAGTGTCCTTAATTCACCCAAGCCCTGGGGCCTTTGCTGTGAGCTCCAATTCATCCTGGGGTGAGAAACAGGAGTCAGGAGAAGGAAGAGAAAATCTTGTGTGGATGACATACGCAGGAAGGAGCAGAACCCCACACCAAAGAGAGAACACTTAACAGAGTAAGCAAACCTTAACAAGTAAGTATGATAGAGAAATGTACTTATTTCTCCTAAATACGTTTACTCTGAGTCTGGGCCTCACCTGGGAAGACCTTTTGTTTTTGGATCCCGAGAGACCTGGGTTTGAATGGGGCCTCTGTCATATGTGACCCGGGCAAGCTGCTTAATCCCAACCCCCCCACCCCCCCACCCCCCGCAGCACTAGTTTCCTCATGTGTAGAACAGAAATAATCATCCTTATGCTTTGGGGCTATTGTGAGGATTAAAAACAATACAGTATGTAAAGCTCAGCACAGTGCTTGGTGAACTGCAAATGGTCCTGGTACTAGGAGGTGGTCAACCAATATTGCAAATGAAGGATCCTTTCATGGTTCTTACTAAGGGCCTGGCCCTATTCTAAATGTTCCTTTAATCCTTATAATAATCTTTTGGGATAGGTACTACTAGCATGCTCATTTGACAGATAGGAATACTGAAATGTAGTTAAATAACTTGTCCAAGATCACTTAGCTCTCAAGTGTTGGAGCTGGGTTTTGAACCTCTGTTCTGTCTGTCTCCAGAATCCAAGTGATTAATCACTGAACTATGCTTAACCCCTCAGCTGAGTTTGAATGGTTCTGCCTGTCCCTCTGGAAGCCCGTCAGCAAGATGTGAGACTTTGTCTTCTTGGCAGGGATCCTTCTGCATTTTAGCCCTTGCTCATCCTTGGGATATCCTACCAAACTCGGAAGAAGGATGGTCTATTTCATAGGCAAGGCCAGAGGGAAGCCTAGGAGGTTTGGGAGTGGTCTTTGCCAGCTTTTGGCTTGCTGCGAGGGCATTTCGTATCCCAGTCTCTTTATCACTGAGAACTCAATGTGGTTGATTCTCTTAAAATAGTGTGAACAACATCTCCCAGAGCTGGGAGGTGATCAGCCAAGTGTGTAAGGCAGCCCCACACTGTTGTGGCCCAGTGGGAAGTGGATCTGCTGGAAGCCAGCCAGAGTACTTCTGGAATATGAGCAGCTCTGCTGTGACAGTTGAGTGCATCTGTGGGCTGGACTCAGTTCTGCAGAGCTGTGTGACCTTGGGCATCAAGTTAGACTGTGGCCCTGCAGTTGTCACATCCTTCCAAAGGGTGATGATAGTTCTTGACTCAGTAGCTTAGACCAACAATTCAGAGAAAAGAATTATCTCCTTGATTATAAGTGGAAGCCCATTTTCTAAACAAAAAGTAGAAGAAGCTTTTCCTTGGGCCTCATTATCCATGGTGAGGGATGGGCAAGGGGGTATTGAGATGTGTTTACCTGTTTGTTTAAAGGAAGCTTTTTTTTTAAAAAATATGTTTCTATTGTAAATGTGATACATGCTCATAGAAAAAGGAAAAGGGAAAATGTTACCCATTATTCTTTCTTTTCAGATTGCTAAAATTTGATTTCCTCTATGAATATGTTTAACTTCTCTTTAATCACACAGTATCATGTTCTAAAATTTGACATTATGACCCACCCAACATTTCTCCATGTTTAAACTTTTATGAGCATCAAAAACTCTTAAATTTAGTCACTTAGTGGATGTACTGTAGTTTAGTAAACCATTTGCTGATATTTGAAAATTTTCCAGTGTTTTGCAAATGTAATATAAACAATGCTGTGAGGGACATCTTTGTGTAAATAGATTGTTGTAGATTTAGGATCATTTACTTGGGTTAGATTCTCATACCCCAGGCAGATTGTGGAACTCCCCAGAAGCACAGTGTGGTATGAGATAAGAGGTGCTCTGGCTGTTAACGCCTTTGATGTTCTTCTTTAGATACTGTTTAACTCTCCTTCACTTGGCATTTTCTTATCAAACAGGTATTAACTGTAATCTCTTTGGTCTTAAAATGTTTTGACTTGACTTTTGTCAAGCAACCATATCTTCCGCTAATTGATGCACAGGATCTATGTTATTTTGATATTCATATTATCTATTGATACAGGACATTGGAGAGAATCCTTTCTCAGCTGTACTGAGCATTCTTTGTGCACTCTGAAGTGTTTAATTCAATTCTGCATACGTTTGTTGATCACTAAAGAGCAGCTGCCAGTGAATTTGAAGGAGTGTTAATTGGGAGTCAGAAAATGTAGGTTCAAAATTTGGCTCTGCCCTTTATTAAGTGACCTTACACACAGAGACTAAGCTTGTTCTAGTTTTGTTTTCTGCCTAAGATGTGGAAATAATATCTCTCTCGGTGGGTATTCATGAAGATGAATAGATGATGACCTCAGTAAACTGTGTAATGTTATATAAGTAAGAGGCACAATTATTGTCATACATGGAAAGTGTTCTGCTGGATACTGTGGGCGATGCTAAGAGGAACCATTCATGCATTCATTTATTCCACAAACATTTATTGAGCAACTACTATGTGCAGGGCAATGACCTGAATGCTGGGCATACAGTGGTGAATAAGGCCCTGTAAACCATTGAGGAGTTTATAATCTAGTTGTATAGATAGCTGTACTGTCCAATATGGTGGCCATTTCCTACATATGGCTAGTGCCAGTGAGGAACTGAATTTTTAATTTTATTTAATTTTAAGCAATTTAAATATAAGCTTGAAAAAAGAGATCATTCAGTAACCGTTATTGGAAAACTAATGTTTTCCATTGAGAATTATGTCTGGAACAACTTGAGTATGTGAATCTACATTTTAAGCTGTACATTGTATGAAATCTAAATACAATCAAAGATTTCCAATGAAAATTTAGCCTCCTAATTGAGATATGCTGCAAGAGTAAAATCTACACTGATTTCTAAGACTTAACATATACAAAAAAGTGAAATATTTAATTAATAATTTCAATATTGTTTATATGTTCAAATAATATTTTGGATGTATTAGGTTAAATAAAATATATTATTAATTCACCTACTTCTTTTTACTTTCTTAAATGTGGCTACTGGAAAATTAGGCATGCAGGTTGCATTATGTTTCTACTGGCAGCACCAACATAAGTAGAGATGAGTGAGCCACAGTGTGAGCTCTAGTGCAGGCTGCACTGAGGTGCAAAATGCTCTGGGAATTTTGGAGGTGGAGAAGAGAAGCATTTCACCTGCGGGGGGTTCAGCAAAGCTTCTTGGAACAATGTCATCTGACTGAGCCTTGAAGGCAAGCTATATGGCTATTTTTAAGGTTAGGTTTTATTAAGGAAGAGCAAGTTCCAGTAAGAGGAAACAGCTTTCACAAAAGCATAGTGGTCAGAGGGTTTGGGGCCTGTTATTAGGAAGTATAATGGACTTTTTTTTTTTTTTTAATGTCATCACCTTCTGCTCTGCCTTATCTGGAAGCCTCAGGGTTTTAAAGTTCTCTTATGCTGAGCTCTGCCCAGGTATCCTGCAATGTCATCCTGATCCCCCAGGGGGTGATAGAAAAATATATACTCTTCCCGAAAGAACATTAGCTGGGGCATTCTGGACATAGGTCTGTAACAGAAATACAGACAGGTAGTTTCTGGGGCCGTAGTGACTTTGGGACAGTCTTGTGGTGCTCTAGTGCCAGAGTGACTTTGAGACAGGATTCTTGTGGGATCCTTAAGACCAAACCACTTGGCAGCCATCTGCCATCTGCCCTTAGGGCTGAGTATTAGCTTCTACTTTCCCCAAACTACCTATACCTCATTCCTCCTGATTTAAATGTTCTTTTTGGGCAGATGTGAGTAGCTAAAAATCTAAAAGCTAAATGTTGATCCAGTTCTCAGACTGGGAATACAGTTTTTATTTATTAATTTTTACTGCAAGTAATGAGGACCAAAACCAAGTGGAAAAATCATGGTCCTAGGAATCAGAAATCTGGAGTTTCAACCCTGCCCCTGCCACTTATCCGTTGTATGATTTGGGGCAAGTCACTCATTCTGATAAAGTTCGTGGAATGGGATCAATAATACTTGTTTCAGAATTATTGTGAAAATGAAATAAATGGAGATAAATAAAAGTGTAAAGTTGGTAAAGTGCTATAAAACCTAAGGCACTGTTTTGAGTTGTCAGTAATAATAATTCTGTAATAATTGGCAATTACAATTATAGGTATTATTAACAATGCCCACACAATTGTTAATAATCACATAAAATCACCAAAATTATTGTTACAAATTATAATTTTGACTATATTTTAAAGTACAATTAATAAGCAGTTACGAAGAAACACTCTTTTGAACCTGAGAGGAAGAACTTGGTTTAGATAGGGATCTCCATATCTCCTCCCCATCATTTGCTTTTTTTTTTTCCATGTGAATGTTATAGTTGGGAGGCAAGTGAAGAGTGAAGGGGAGGAGGGATGAGAATGGATGGTTTGGAAGCTGTCAGCTAAACCTGAAGCGTCCTCTGTTGCTGTTCTCCATTCAGTAAGTAGTTACATCCTGTGCAATAGCTCTGTAGTTAGTTTCTCCTTTTACTTTCTCTCCAGCTATTAGTTTGGCTCAAGTCCTTGACACCCCTCACCTTTCTACTCTAATAGCCTCCCAACTGGCCTCTTTGCCTTGAGAATCTCCTCATCTGACCCATCCTACCTTTAGAAACCTTCAGTGGCTCCCCATTGCCTACAGCATCTGTGCTCATCTGAGGCATTGGGAAACACTGTTGAATCAAAAGTCTGTGAATAACTTATTCTCTTTTTGTTTTACTCTTTAAAAACCCACTAGAGCAGGGTTCACTGTATCATTCTGTCTAGCGTGAGAGCGTAAGGGTGGAACTGGAGCTAATGCCTGGAAAAATCGCGAATAAACCCCAGATATGCCTGCAAGATGGTACCATCCATCACGTATGTTATGGGAGAAAATAGTTGAGAAATGGTAGCCTGAAGAATAAAATCCGTGTTCCCTTGCGTATCATAAACACGATCCATGGTACGTCCTTATTTCGTCTTGATCCTCCCCCATTCCCCCACCTCACCACTCCTGCCATCCTTACCCGCTGTGTTATCCCCCGAGCCATACCGGTTGTGGTGACCTTTGTTTCCTACCCAGCATGTGTTCTTTCTTCTGTGGGAACAGCAGCCTCATTCCCTTTAGGGAAGCTCTGTTCCTCTACCTTCCACCCGCATGGCTTGGGTGGGGCTGACCCCACCTTCAGCCTCCTGGGTTGGCCCTGTATCTCAAGCCTGACTGGCAGAAAGTACAGGATTCCTGCAACCATGGGGATTGGCTGGAGATGGGCAGGTGCCTCTAGCTGGGCCAATCAGAACCAACCTGTGGGTTTGTAGGAAGTATTGGGAGTGTGGTGTGGAGCTGGTAGGATGTGTCGGGTCCTTCCAGGGGCTGTGTTGCTGCCTGGGGAAAAGGCTGTCTGGGTATGAAGCTGACACAGAAGGTAGGAACACTGAGAGAGAAGTGGACACAGAGTCTTGGCGGCATCACTTGAGCCCCTGCATCCACTTGAAGCTAGATAAAGCTTGGTGTTATGAACCGATTTAGTGTCTGTCTGTCTGTCTTGCTTAAGTCTGTTTGAGTGGAGTTTCTGTCATCTCAAACCGAGTCCTGACCAATATACTAGACTCCTTACCATCTGCAGTCTTGGCAAGCCCATTACCATGACATGTTTTTGCTCATGGCCTGGAATGCTCCTCCCCGTCTCTCAGCCCAGCAGTGTTCTATGTATCTTTCTCCGCCCAGGTCAGGTATCCCCACTGCCTTCCCTTCCTGCCTGGGCAGAATGAGTCTCCTCTGTGAGTTCCTATAGCCCGGGGTCACACAAGTCATTACACTTTGTCTTACAGTTGCTACACATGCATTGGAATTTCTGACCCCTTACTTATGAGATACTTATTAATTTCAGACACTTTCTTATTTAAATGTATGTCCCGAACACTTTGCATAGCTTCTGTGAATGGACAATAAATATTTGTTGATCTGAATTTAGTAGAAAAAGAGAAATAATAAAAGTAAGAAATAAAGAAAGAAAAAGAAAGAGAAAAAGTGCATTTTGCCCTTTAAAATGTGAGTCTTGGTCTTGGACTGTGGATAAAGGAAGATGGGAACAACTTGCTGAATAACAAGTTAAACCTATTTAATCTCTTTTTCTGAGAACTGTTTGTACTTGACAGCTGCAAAATATTTGGTAGCCCGAAGATGGGAGGAATTTAGCCTAGCATACGGGGATGGTAAAAAGAGAGGCTGAAGAATGATTCTAAGTTACATAAAGTCACCGTCAGTGATACTGTGTCCTGCACAGCTGAATAACTCCTACCAGCTGATGGGATGTCAACTCTGGAATGTCTTTCAGGACTCTTTCCTTTTCATATTCCCTGGTTCAGGCTGTCCCTGAACACTGGACTACTGCAGAAGTCTTCTCACTGGGCTCCTTGCCCACCTTCTTTCACACATAGTTCATCCTGTATGTTGGGTCAGAATGATCTTGTAAATCTGCCCCTGTCACACCGTTGCTTGCAAGCTTTAAGTCCCTAAGATATCTGTTTAAAGCATCACTTAGGACTTGCTATGGTAGGGCCTGAACTTTCTTTTACAGGCTCATTTTCCAGGACTCCCATTCTTCCCTGTAGTGTTCCAGCTAAAGTGAACCATATGCCATATGGTTCAACAGTCATATGTCCTGACTGTTGACCATGCCCTGCTATTTTCTGTTTTGGTAGTTCTCTTAGGGAGATCTCTCCACCTGGAATATTCAATTCCCAACTCTGCAAGACCAATAGCTGTCATCCTTTGATGCCACAGATGAATGCCACCCCCTCCCTTGTCCGCATTTGGAACTGCCCTAGAATGTTTTAGTCATTAGGGTCATTTGTATATACATTCTGTATTAGGATAGGCTTGCCACTATAATAAACAAGACAAGCCTCAAATCTCAGAGGCTTAACACAATAAAACTTTATTTCTCACTTGGCCACCATCCTATGCAGCTTGAACATCTCTTCTCTCTGGCCACCTCCAACTCAGAAACTCAGGAATCTGGGCATCTTCCATAATGTGGCTTTACCATCTCAGAGACCTTAGCTTCCAACGGTCTGTCTAGAGAACAGGAGAGAAAGAGAGAGAGGATAGTGGATGGTGTGAGATGTTTTAGAGGCCAGACTGGGAAGTGGCACATGTTATTTCCATCTACATGCCGCTGGCCAGAACTGAGTCTTATGGTACCAGTCTAAAAGCAAGAGTGGCTGGGGAATGCAGTTTCCGTGTGAACCCTGGAAGAGGAAATGGAATCGGTGAGCCTCTGGCCAGTCACTTCCAGCTTCCTACTGGAGAAATTTGTCTCATCATTTCTGCACCCTTTGGCATTTCTGAACAAAGTGCCCTAAACATATAAGGTGACAGTGAAATCGACACCCATGAGGACCTGTGTACGGGCAGCGCTGCACACGTTATCTTTTGCTACTTTATTTTGCTTTCTTGCTCCTGAGCAGGGATAAACCTTTAGTGCCTTTACTTTATACCTTCTCCCCACTTCTCCTCCCCCTTCTCCTCCTCCTTCTTCTGTCTACATTTTTCCTCCTAATTATCTAAATTTTTCCTATTCTCTTTGCCTTCTCTTAACCTACTTTAATTCTCACCCAAAAGCCAATTGCAAAAGGCGTAAGTATACAGAGAGTCAGGAATGGATATGTTTGTGTTCTTGGGCAGGTAGAAAAGATGGTAACCACTCCAATTCCTTCTATTCTTTTTTTGGGGGGGGGGAGGTGTTAAATAAACCTTTTATTTGGGAATGGTTTTAGATTTTCAGAAAAGTTGCAAAGATGATAGAGCATCTCCATATACCCCTCACCCAGTTTCCCCTAACGTTAACATATTATATTTATGGGATACTTTTGTCAAAACTAAGAAACTAACATTAGTACAGTGCTATGAACTGAATTCCAAACTTTATTTGGATTGTGCCAATGTCCTTTTTCTGTTGCAGGATCCCATTCAGGGTACCACATTGCATTTGGTTTTCATGTCTCCTTAAGTCTCATCTAGTCAATAATAGTTTCGCAGTCTTTCTTTGTTTTGGATGACCCTGACACTTTTGAGGCGAACTGGTCAGATATTGTGTAGAATGTCCCTCAATGTGGGTTTATCTGATATTTTTCATATGATTAGTCTGGGTTCTTGGGAGGAAGACCACAGAGGTGAAGTTCTGTCCCCATCACATCATATCCAGGGATAAATGATATCCACATGATATCACTCATTATAATAAACTTGATCACTTGTTTAAGGTAGTGTTTGCTAAATTTCTCTACTGTAGTGTTACTGTTTTCTTCTTTCCATACCCTTATTCACTGGCTACCACTCACTAAGTCCAGCTCAAGGGGAAATGGGATTAAGCTCCACTTCCTGAAAGGGAGAATATCTACTTAATATTATTTGGAGCATCCTATTCTTTATGCTTCCCCACTTAAATGCTTTCAAAGCCCCCATAAATAGATTAGTGCCTCAATGGCAGACATAAATCATGGCCTCAAAAACTATCTCTCTGACAACTAAATGAAGAGCCTTGCACATTCTTATCCCATAGGTAAGAGGAAGAGTCCATCCTGAGGAATCAAAACAAAGCAAGCAAATGAACCTATTAGCATCTAACCCTTCTGTGAAGTAGCACACCTTGGAGCCGGCTAATGACTGCAAAACGCTGCTTGACTCATCACCACCTCCATTACTCATGAATGCGCACACGCTCACTCTTGGGTGAAGTGGTGAGGTGCCTAAGCTTTCCAAAACTGCTCCCGTTCTTTGTGGCAGGCTAAGGTGCTGACGTATTCTGTTGGTGGGTAAGGGAAGTGGGCAGGAGGGTGCATTTTGCTGCTGTAACAGCCACAATCATGCCCTCCCTAGCTAGCTAAGAGCATCAGGGATGTCAGAGAGGAACCTTAGAATGTTTGATGGGAGGTGGAGTTTCTCGCTTCAAAGCCCCCTTTCTCAGCTGTCAGGAAAAGTGTGAAGAGAATGCTTTTGAAATAAAAATTGAAATGAATCACAGCTCTAATTGTTTTCCATTTATAATCATAGTTGGGTGAGATCATCTAGATGGATCACTTTATTCTACATGTGAGAATCTACAGATGATGTGAAAAGTAATGCAGCTGAGTGCAGGAACCAGGCCACCTTAAGACGTACCTGCTAATTCACATGCTCATTGGGACATACAGTTCTGAGAGGCAGGAGCTGGAAGAGAAAGCAGAATGTGGGTTTTGGCATCAGGCACACCCAAGTTTCAATCTTTTTAAGAAAATTTATTTTATTGAAGTATAGTTGATTTACAATGTTGTGTTAATTTATGCTGTACAGCAAAGTGATTCAGTTATACATATATATACATTCTTTTTCATATTCTTTTCCATTATGGGTTATCACAGGATGTTGAATATAGTTCCCTGTGCTATACAGTAGGACCTTGTTGTTTATCCATTCTATATATAATAGTTTGCATCTGCTAATCCCAAGCTCCCAATCCATCCCTCCCTCACCCTCCTCGCCCTTGACAACCACAAGTCTGTTCTCTATGTCTGTGCTTCTGTTTCTATTTAGTAGATAGGTTCATTTGTGTCATATTTTAGATTCCACATAAAAGTGATATCATACGGTATTTGTCTTTCTCTTTCTGACTCACTCCACTTAGTATGATAATCTCTAGGTCCATCCATGTTGCTGCAGGTGGCATTATTTCATTCTTTTTTATGGCTGAGTAGTATTCCGTTGTATATATATGTACCACACCTTCTTTATCCATTCATCTGTCATTGGACATTTAGGTTACTTCCATGTCTTGGCTATTGTAAATAATGCTGCAGTGAACATTGGGGTGCATGTATCTTTTCGAATGATAGTCTTCTCTGGATATATGCCCAGGAGTGTGATTGCAGGATCGTATGGCAGCTGAGTTTCAATCTTGACACTGCCATTTTTATTAGTCAAGTAACCTTTGCAACTTTATCTCTCTTGAGCCTCAGATTTCTCAGCTGCAAAGTGGAGTTACTGAAATTTTCTTAGGATAGTTGTTGCAAGGATTAAATGAGGAAATACCTGTTATGTACCTACCTGGTATTTAATAGATGGCAGCTGCATCAGAATGCTTTTGGTGCAAATAACAGAAAATCCAACTGAAAATGGGCAAAAGAATCAAAAGAATATTTATGTTATTTCACATGAATAGAAGAACAGTAGTAGGATTACTCCAAGATTGGTTGTTTCAGAGGCTCAACATTGTTATCAAAAGTCCAGGTTCTTTCCATTTTTCTGCTCTGTTGTCCTCAGCAGGATGGGTTAGTCTTCAGAGTAGCTCTCCTCACAGTCATAACATGGCTGCTGACTTCCAGGCATCACGTTCATAGATGACACCCCAGAGGAAGATGAGGTATCTCTCCCAGTGTCTTTTTTAAGGGTGAGGAAACCATTTTCAAAAGCAACCCATCCCCATTCTTCCTTTCCTAGTTGACTACTCTTCACATCTCATTGACGAGAATTACACCACAGATTTGTGTCTAAATCATGGGTCACCGTAATTGGTTTAGACCAATCAGGATCCACTCCTGGGACACCGTAATTGGTTAGACCAATCAGGATCCATCCTGAGGCAAACGCTGGTCCAGCCTCCCTGATACCTGAAAAAAAATATGAATACTGTTAAGAAGGAGGAGCATCTGAATATGTCAAAACTTTTGCAGGTTCAACAAACAAGGTTATTGTGGTAATTCATGAGGATGGACATTGACCTGATTGATTAAAATGTAGATATAGCTTCCTCCCCTTTAAATTGGTTCACTCTTTAATATGGTAGAATGTCAAAGTTTGAAGGAATCTCTTTAAAGCATGTCTAAAGAATGATTACTTCCTCTTCTTGAACTCTCACCAGTATACAGGAGTCTGTCCCTGAAGCATGGATGAATGGCTTCTGGTGAACCAACCCTGGGGTTATATCTTGAGGTGATTATTTACATCAAAATTAATTGAAGTTAAATAAAGTTCAGTTCCTCAGTTGTGCTAGGCACATTTCAAGTGCTCAATAGCCACATGTGGCTAGTACGTACTGTATTAAACAATGCCAATTATATAACATTTCCATCATTGCAGAAAGTTCTTCTGGACACCACTGCTGTAGGTTATCCTCCAGACTGTTCCAGTTTTAAAATTCTGAAGAACAGACTCAGGATTACCAATGTCTATGTACAGATTTAATAATTTGATGGATGTATTGATTGGTTGGAAAAAAAACAAAAATAATTTATGGGTCAACGTTTAGAAATTCTAACCATAAATTATTTGTCAACTGATCCATGTGAAGTAGAATTAATGATTCTCAGTGTGCCTAAATCTGCAATATGAGTTTTAATTAATTAGTATTTAATTTCTTTTGTGCTTACTCATTTATTCCTACAAACCTCAATTCTTGCATGTTCTGGGAGTGATAATTTCTGAGCTATTATTTTCTCTCTTGTCTTGGTCTGCCCAGTACTCTGCATTTCCCAGCTGTTAACATCTTCATCAACCAGAAGATGGGGAAAGGAGAGTGTACTGAATTCAAATAGTGAAAAATTACAGCTTGTCAGTGTCTTGGGTGGAGGTTTGGTGAGAGAACATTGGTTCAAATAAGGAGTTTGGACCATCTGTTGGTTTAACAATATACTGGTATTATTACTAATAGTACCTTATATAGGCATCTCCCTTTCACATTTTTTATTTCATTTAATCTTCCTGTAAGTTACTGCATTATCCTCATTTTCATACAAGAAGAGAGGCTAAATTACTATTGTGTAATGTGGTACATTAGTTGGGGTTAATGTTTTTTAATTTTATTTAAGTTTATTTGAATTTGGCGTAATAAAACACACTGAATACACACACACACACACACACACACATATAGCACGTGTTTCAAAAGGTTATAAAACTAGAATTTGAACACGGAACTTCTGATTCAAAATTTGGTGCTATTCATATCTGTGGCTGCTTTCTTTGTTCTTTTCTATACTTTGTACCTTTCCCCTTTGCCGGAGATAATTGACACATGGCCATGCTAAACTCTCATAGGAAGTTGTGAAATACAAAATAAAGGGACTCACTTCATAAATAATCATGAAAGAGCTTGGGGATCTTGACATGAAAGGTATGCTGAATTCTAATTATATAGAGGTACATAGATTATAATAGAATTTCCTTCTTCAGTCAGAGATGTAAACACTTATGGGTTGATGCAAGCCTCTTATTCACCGTAAGTAGCCATTTCTATGTACATGCTGGGATAATGTCAAAGAGAATGGAGGGTAGGAGTAGGAGATGGTGAATTGAATGGGCTGACATGTCTTTTTTCTCTAATGTATTCTCTGTTAATGTTGTTTCCAGAGAGGAAACACTCTTTCAACTGATGTAGACAAAACTTGAATACTAGGTCGAGTGAACTGGATAACAAATATTGAAGTGGAAAATGGTTATTGGATCTTTTCATTATTTAATCTGATGATGAACATCCTTTGTCACCTCCCCTTCTGTTTCTTATCCAGTGGACAGAGGAGATACAACAGCTGGCAATGAATCCATCCCTCACGTGGTTGATTATTCAATTTTAGGACCTTTATTTAGCTGTGGTTGCTAATCAGCTTTTTTCCAGGCAGTCTCCACATTGCTTTTTAATAATGGTGGCACCCAAGCAAAGCATGTGACAGGGATTAATTTAATTGTGTTGTCCAGAAAATGGAGCATGGGCTCTAAGGATGCTGCAGTTGTACAGCCCTTGAAGAACCAGGTGATGCTGACATTTTTCCTAATGGGGAGTGAAGATGGAAAGTGCTGGGGCTGGAGGTGGATCTTGGTTTATTTTTAGATTGCTGTGGATTACTTGCTGTGCATCTTTGCTTGCAGCAGGAAAGCTGGTTTCTGGAAGCAAACTTCTCTTCATAATACATATTGTGTTTTGTATCTTGCAGGGTCTTTATTGAACCAGACCCTTACTCTGTAAAAACACTGTGATATTCTCATGCCCCATCGCGGATTACTATAGACAGGAATAAAATGGATGAATGAATACATGACTGTGAGTAGGGGTGAACTACGTAAAGAAATGGCAATGCTTTATAACTACTGAGTTTAAAAAAAGCCTCTTGGGTGTAATTGCTTCCTTCTTTTTCTACTAAGGACTGCTAAATAAACAACACCAAACTACTTCCAATTAAACAAGTGAACTCTGCATGCCTTTTCACATGAAGGCAACTAGGCAACTTTTTGGAAAAGGAGGCAGACATTTTAGATTCTCTGAGGCTCAGACACTTCCTCTGTTTAATTATGATGCAGTAGAGATTTTTTAAATTGAAATATAATTGACATAAAATTTTATGCTTGTTTCAGGTATACAACATAATGATTTGATATTTGTATATATTGTGAATGATGCAGTATAGATTTATCCTGGGAACAAAGAACTGAGCTAAAGCCTCCTCAACATGGATCAACATTTCAGCAACTTTGGCCTGCTGTTATTTTTTTATTTATTTTTATTTTTGGCTGCCTTGGGCCCTCGCTGCGCGCAGGCTTTCTCTAGTTGCGGAGAGCGGGGGCTTCTCTTCATTGCGGTGCACGGGCTTCTCATTGTGGTTGCTTGTCTTGTTGCGAAGCACAGGTTCTAGGCACGCAGGCTCAGTAGTTGTGGCGCACGGGCTTAGTTGCTCCGTGGCATGTGGGATCTTCCCGGACCGGGGCTCGAACCTGTGTCCCCTGCATGGCAGGCGGATTCTTAATCACTGCGCCACCAGGGAAGTCCTGGCCTGCTGTTATTGATACATGCTTGTTTTGGCCCCTCTCTGTTTGTAACTAAATAATCATTTTTATCAGAAAGAGTCCTTTGATGAGAGATAAAACCAAGAGAGAAGTAACATTGAGCACTTTGAATCAATTCATTCTTTCAGCAAATATTTACTGGGCGTTTACTATGTGCTAGACACTTCTGGGCGCAGAGCAAGCAATAACGGATGAATGAATTAAGGTTAAGTTAGCAGAGTTGACCATAGAGGGCTATCTGTGCTTCCTTCAAAATTTACTTTGAGAGGTCTCACTTCTCACCATCACTACCCCAAAAGGTCTTTTTCAAAGTATTTCCAGCAACCTACAGGATTCGCTATGAGAGGAGTTCTGGCAATGTAATTTTCTCTATTGTATCACATTTCCCTTGATGCTTTAGTCTTCCTTCTAGATTGGCGTGTTGGGAAGCAACACTTAAGACTCTTAATCTGCTGTGAACTCTTTTTGGGGAAGACTTTAGAGCTCTGTATGCAGGTCACTGAATGGTTTTGCTTAGGAGCAAGGCATAATGAGTTTTACAATTTAGAAGAAGTTCTCTGTCATCAGAGTGAAGAATGGAAGTCCTTGCCTCTCTTCTTTGCCTTCCTTTCTTTCTTCAACCTCTTCCTGTTGCACTTTTCTCTCTATCCCTTCTTTGGGACTGCTCTTGTCTAGGTTCCTACTGATTCCCACATTGCCAAATCTGATTGCAGCTTGTTTGCCTTCATCTCATTTGGTCCGTGCCAAAGGAATTAACCAATTCCTTCTTCTTAAAACACTTTTTCTCTTGGCTAATGTGACCACCACATTCTCCTGGTTTTTAAAAAATACCTCATTGGCGATTTTTTTCCTCAGTCTTCTTTACCAGCTCTTCATCCTCTATTTGACCTCTCCATCTCAGAGGATCTTAGGGCTTAGTCTTTAGCTTCTTCTCTAGGCTTACCTTTGCTGATTTTATCTGTCCCAAGTCTTTATCTTTTGTTTCAACACTTAGACTCTTATGTGCCTAGGTGCGGTTTTCTTGAATGTGCTCTTAAGTCCGTACATTTTTGTTTTTTACTAACTTTGGGAAGTTTGGGCCATTTTTTTCTATTATTTTTTTTCTGGCCCAATTTCTTTCTCTTCTCCTTCTGGGATTCCAACTACCTTTATGATGGACCTTTTGAAATTTCCCACAAGTCCCTGAGGCTCTTTTAATTTTTTTCAATTTTTTTCCTTGTTCTTCAGATTAGGTGATTTCTATGACATCTACCTTCAAATTCACCGAATCTTCTTTGTCTGTCTGCCCCTACTATAAACTTAATGAAGTTAGGGTCCTTGTCTATCTTGGTCACTGCTGTGTCTTCACTATCTAGAACAATGTCTGGCAAGGAAAGAAGGTAATGTCTGTGGTCTAGAGTGATACAAGGAGAAGCTGAACTAGGGCACTGGCAATCAGGAGGAAGAAAAGATAGACCCAGTAAGGTATCTTATCATCAGTAATATTATCGGATCAGTTTGAAATTCAATTCAAGCAAATTATCCTAAGGCAGAGATTGAGTGAATTAGGTTTAAATAGATCTCATTGACTCTAATGAGGTGGCTTCATTAGGGCTCCTAAGGGTCACGAATTCATTCATGGGGGCCCAAGGCTTGGCTCTGATGTACAAATGACAGAGCATTTGCTTCTTTCTAAACATTTAAGGATTTAAAATTTTCAGTTCATCCATCCAATGAACCAATCATCTAACCAACAAATTATTACCCTTACTGAGAGTTGGATCCTGGGCCAGATCCTGAGTATACAGTGGTGATTATGTACGTACCTTATGTTATAAGACTAGTAGAGTCAGAAGTTCAAAACAGTCAGTGCCATCCAGCATGATAAAATGCTCTAAACAGGGTATGTGCCAGGGCCTGTCACTTTGAGAATGTGTATGAAGGGTTCAGAGAGCATTTTGAAAGGAGATGCTTGAGTTGTGACATTTGAAGGACAAGTAAAACTCCTCAGACATCAAGGGAAAAGCTTGTGTGCAGATCCATGCAGAGAAACCATGAAGAGGTCCATAACCAGTGGGAAAATTCCATACCCTGTGGTGGAATGTGGCAGTCTTGATTCACATAGCTTTATCCTGACCCCCTCAACTTGAAGAAACTAAGAACATGAAGCAGGGATTAGGATCCAAAATGCCCAATAAAAGCTTGCAGTAATAATTGCACTTATTACCATTATTGGTATAATGGGGGCTGGGCAGAGATGAGCTCAGGAGTTTCTCTTGTACTTCTTGTCATCACTTGCCCAGCTGGGAGGTAGTAAGGGCAGAGGGGCTGTCATTTTCCAGGGTCTTGCTTCTCTCCTTTTCCTCAATATATCAATAAGATTCATGGCGATGCCATCGAAGTACTTCGTTATCTCTTGCACCAGAGTTGATCAAGGAGGAGAGAGAGGCACAAGGGAATCTGCTTTCTACTGGTTAGGTTGTTGGTGAGTGCTGCAGGGCCAGAGGAGTTTGGTCATGAGTAGTTAGGGAGGTAAAGGACTGTGAGCGTTTTGCAGCTCAGGAACAGGGGGTCTAATGAGGGAAATTCATGATGCTGAGATTACAGATACGAATAATGGCTGTACCAGGACAGTAATACCCAAGTATTCTAACTCCTGCTCAGGTACTTTTCCCCAGAATACCACAGGGAAGGGAGGAAGAGAGAAAGAAAGGAAGAGGGGAGAGGAGAAAAAGGGAGGAGAGGAAGAAATCCTTAATTAATATTCATATTTTGACCAAGTTTGCAATGTACTTTCCTGGTCTTAGTTACTTAGCTTCTGTACTTTGTAATAGAGAATTGTTAGTTCGCATTTCTTTCAGGAAAAAACTGTGGTATTTTTCCTTTGGAAGATAGATAGATACGTAGCTTCTGTAATGAGAGAGAGAAAGAGAGTTCTTTTGAACGTGAGTGAAAAACTGTTCCTGTAGGCTCTGCCTTTCCTATTTGCACATATTAGCACTATTTTCTGAAAATAAGAACAAACAACAACCAGAAAGAGAAATCTCTATTAAAACTATTTAATCTAAGTAAGTGGTCAGCTTCGTTTTTGGACTTGTGTGTTGGAAATATTCTTTCATTATTATTGTATGAGGTATGTTGTTTCCAGGTAATAGGGAAGAAAAAGCTTGGAAGCTCAGAATCACAGTTTTATAATTCTCTAACTTTGTAAAGTACCATATAAGAGAACTTTAGGCTTAGTTATATTAGAACAATGTGTGCTCTATTTTAATCCTGAACTGAGATAACAGAGTCATTGGGAAGATTATTTCTGTCTTAACTTAGGAGACGAAGAAAAAAAATATAAGCCCATTAAAACAACTTAGGGTCTTTGAAAGCAGGAAAGAAGTTATACTATTACAAGACTGTTTTTGTGTTATTTCAAGTTAATGTGGAGTGACTTGAAGAGATTAAATGCAAAAAGCTTTGAATCTGAGGAAAACTATTTAACAGCAAGGCAATTGAAAAAGCAAGAGTGAGTTTATTAGCATTGTTTTTTTCTTTTGATAAATCGCTACTAATGTAATGCCTTGATAAAAAGAAACTTGAGAGCTACTATTATATTTTAACAAATTAAAAATAATTTGTTTTCCTGTTACTAAAGTATTACGTCACATGTGCGCTAATATACTGAATTTGGTAAGCAAGTAAGTATACATTAGATGACCCAGTAATCACACAACTGGGCATATACCCTGAGAAAACCATAATTCAAAAAGAGTCATGTACCACAATGTTCATTGCAGCACTATTTACAATAGCCAGGACATGGAAGCAACCTAAGTGTCCGTCGACAGATGGATGGATAAAGAAGATGTGGCACATATATGCAATGGAATATTACTCAGTCGTTAAAAGAAATGAAATTGAGTTATTTGTAGTGAGGTAGATGGACCTAGAGTCTGTCATACAGTGAAGTAAGTCAGAAAGAGAAAAAGAAATACTGTATGCTAACACATATATATGGAATCTAAAAAAAAAGAAATGGTTCTGAAGAACCTAGGGGTGGGACAGGAATAAAGACGCAGACATAGAGAATAGACTTGAGGACATGGGGAGAGGGAAGGGTAAGCTGGGGCGAAGTGAGAGAGTGGCACTGACATATATACACTACCAAATGTAAAATAGATAGCTAGTGGGAAGCAGCTGCATAGCACAGGGAGATCAGCTTGGTGCTTTGTGATACCTTGAGGGGTGGGATAGGGAGGGTGGGAGGGAGACGCAAGAGGGATATGGGGATATATGTATATGTGTAGCTGATTCACTTTGGTATACAGCAGAAACTAATACAACATTGTAAAGCAATTATACTCCAATAAAGATGTTAAAAAAAAAGTATACATTAGTATATTGAAATTAGTATACAAATAATAAGAAGAAAAAATTTAAAATGTAATTCCAATACCCAGATATAACCATTGCAGTGTCTTTTATATAGTTTTACTGTTTTCATATGTGTTTCTCAAGAACAACTTTATAATTTAAATTTATAATTTATAATTAAATTTTATTATAAATTATAATTATAAAGCAAATTATAATGTGTTCTTTGCACGAACACTATATCAGGGGCATCTTTCCATATCAGTAGATGTGCATCTTCAATACAGTGGTCTCAACCATTTTGTTTTACTCCAGCACAACTGAGGGATTAAACACAGTATCGATAGCGGTATTCTGTCAACTCTTTTTTTAAGGGGTAAGGAGATGGGGTGGAGAGGAGGGAGGAAAAATGTTCAGTTTATGTCGAAAAAGCTCCATGTGACAAATACCTATCTGTAACATCACTTTTAATGATTGTATAAATTATAATGTTTTAAAAACAAATTCCCAATTGTTGGCCGTTTAGGTTGTTTCTAATTTTTAAACATAATGTGTAATATTGTGATGAACACTCCTCCCCACCCCCATCTGATTATTTCCTTACAATTTCTAGGCATAGAGTTACACTATCAAAGAGCCTTTCCTGCATTAGCAGTACCTTGATTTCAGGCCATTGCCAAATTGTTCCCAGAAGTGTCGTTCCAGTTGATACTATTGCTAGTAGTTTATGAGATTGTCCATATTCTACCATTTAGGCCAAGATCATTTAAAAAAATCGATGCCAATTTGATGGCAGAAAAAAGTTATCATTGTTTCATTTACATTTTAAAACTGAATGATGAAGATGAACATTTTTATAATTTTATAGACTATTTGAATTTCTTTTTATATGTGTTTCATAATATATATTGTGAATTGTAAGAATTATGACATTACTCCATTTTTATGTCATTAACATGTTACAATTTCTCCCTCATATATTGTTTATTTTAATTTTATGTTGGGTGTTGACATGTAAGAATTCTTACAAAGCCAAATTTCTTAACTATTTTCTTTGTTTATCATGCTTAGAAAAATAAATTTTCTAAGTAAAATTTCTGAATAAAATGTTCACTTTCATATCATATACACAGTTCCTTAAGCTTTAATTTAGCATGTATGTATTTCAAATTTTTTCCATTTCTATCTTTAATGTACTGGTGTTTATTTTGGTGTTTTGCATAAGATAAGTACTAAATTAATTTTTTTACCAAATTGCTATATAGGTAATACAATATTAAAATTCTTTCTCCACCAGTGTTAAATGCCACCTTTTCATAGTCTAAATTCTGAAGTTTACTTCAATTCTTTCTTGACTTCAAATTCTAAGCTGTTAATCTGCCTTATTTTTCCTGCACTAGTATCACATTATTCGACTTACTGTAGCTTTAGAAAACATCTATTAGTTTCTGGTTGGGTAAGCTTCCTTTCATTACTGTTCTTTTCTTTTTTCCAGAAACATCTTAATCGATGTATACATTTAACCTTCCAAGAAAAAATTAGAGTATCTTTTACATACAACTCAAAATCCAATTGAGATGGCCTTAAATGTGTAGATTATTTGGGGGATAATTTCCATCTGTACAATATTGAATCTTTCAGTTCAGGGATTGGTGTGCTCTCTACTTATTCTAGTCCTCTTCTGTGTTCTTCAAGAAGGTTTTATTATTTTTTTATATGGTACTTGTTATGCTTATTTCTAGGTATTTTATATTTATTGTTGCTATTAGAAGATCCCCACCTTCCACATTATGTTGTCTTGATTATTGTTGATATATATAGGAAATTTTTGATACTATATTTTGTTATTTTTCTTCCAGAGTTCTTATTGGTCCTCTTTTGAGTTTTCCTGGTAGACAATCACAGCATTTGCAGATCAACCCAGAAAAGTTATCTTCTCTTATGTCTTTGATTATTACTCTTGTTTCATTAGTTCTGCTCCTTCATTAGGAGCTACTATTATATTAAAGTATAATGGTCCCTAAGTATCCACGGGAGATTGGTTTCAGGAGTCCCTGTGGATACCAAAATCCATGGATGCTCAAGTCCCTGATATAAAATAGTACAATGAATACAGAGGGCCCTCCATATCTGCAGGATTCAACTAAAGGATGAGAAACCCGAGGATATGGAGGGTTGACTGTACTTTCTCAGTGTTTTTCTTTGCCTTCTGAAGAGCTCTTAATTTGGTCTTCCACATTAATATCTATATTAGCTAGGGTTCACTACAGATACAGAACTAATAGGATGTATGTATAGATAGAAAGAGATTTTAAGGAATTGGTTCACGTGATTATGGAGGCTGACAAGTCCCAGGACCTGCATTTGCCGTGCCAGTGACCCTGGAGAGTCGATGTTATGGTTCTAGTACAAATGCTGAGAGGCTTGAGACCCAGGAAGGGTAATTTGAGTCCGAAGGCAGAAAAGAACCAATGTCCTCGCTGAAGAAAGGCAGGCAGGGGCTATTCCCTCTTACTCACCAGAGGGTCAGTTTCAGGCTGTTGTGAAAACTGGAACCTTTCCTATTAAGCTGTTGCTTTTCTGAGACTCCTCTGTCAGCTCTCAGTAGGAGCCTTAAGTGAGGCAAGCTTAGACTTGCATTTAAGACTTTGGCTTAACCTGGGGCTTTTCAGTGTCATCCTGTATGTTTCCAGTTGACAGTTTTGGCTTACTAGCTTGAGTGTTTCCAGTCTCCCTTCATTTCTTCCAGTTTCCTGAGAATCTTCTTGAGCTTTTTGTAGACATAGAATTTTAGTATAAACAAAGGATGTCCAAATATATCCATGGTCATTGTGAAAGGCAGGGATTCAGTGAGGGAGGGAGAAAAGAGAAAATAAAAACTGACTTTCAGTTTGCCATTGAGGCTGGTATTTTTCAGCTCCTCAGTCTCCATGCGTTGGATACCCTCTCACACATTATATGGCTTGGCATTGGTGCTACTCCCCCCATCCTGGAGGAGTCCTTATAGAAGAAATTCTGGGTCAGGTCAGAAGTCAGCCATATCACCATAGTATCACAAAGAACACAGAGCAACTGCAAAATGCTTTATGACCTCAAGGTACAAGTACTGTCATGTTTTATTTTTATTTTTAAAATAAAATCAAACCTGGCTTTAAGCGCTGCTACCTATGGTGGGGGAAGAATCTAATGTTCCTTTTTATTGGGGCTCTCTTTCTTCTCTACTGAATCAAGCAGGGACCTCAGCAGTTATATGTGCCTCGTGAAATGGAGGAAGGAACTGGCCTGAAGTCCACAGTGGTCAGCATTATCAGTATCCTTCCATCTGCTCCTATGTGCTCCACTTGACGCCTGGTCCTTCATTCTGTCAGCCTCTGCTTCTGGACTTGCATGTGAGGATGCTCACAGGATCCCTTCCTACTTGACCGTGGGACGCTGTACAGCCCCCTCACTTCCTTCTCCCTACCCCTCACTTCCTAAAACATACTCACATGACTTCCCAGGCTCTGGGAACCCAACCCTTAGGGAGAGGACAAGTCTGTCTTCCTCTTGTTGCACCAGTGTCTATCCTGTCCTCCTCTGGACAGTCTTTCCTAAAGTATTGTCTTGTTAACTTTTCCCTGAGGGCGACAGAAGCCAGCCTTTAAGGACACAGACCCCAGTTCCCTCTTGAGTGGAGAATGCAAGAATAGCTTTTGTTCTTGCAGCTAATGAATTCACAACAACATCCTGGCCCCGCCCCCCTGCAAATTAAAAGCATTGTACCAATTTAATTTTTCAATAACTTACCCGATTCCAGAATTTTTTTAGACATTTAGGGGAGAAAAGGTGAGCAGTGCATTTTGAACATTCCTTTCCACAACCTATGATAACAAATAGACCTAGCTAGACTGATCAAGAAAATAAGAGAGAAGACAAGTGGCCAATGTCAGGAATGAAGGATGGGACATCACTATAGATCCTGGTACACATACATGTATTTGTGCCCCGTGTGTGCCCAGTTATGTGGTGAACTAACTGTTATAATAAACTTGAAAGACTTAAGACACAAAGAGATGAAAGAGTACTTACTATGCTGGAGTTAGAAGTCTTATGTTCCTGTTATATCTCTGAAAATAATTTTTAACAAGTCTCTCAACTGCTATGGGTCTCTGTTTTATTATCTATAAAAGAGTGTAATAAACCTGCACTCACAGACTCTGAGACCCAAAAGGAATCACATACATGAAATCACCATACAAACTGTAAAGTTCCATTTACACATGAGACAGTTTTCTTATAGTTGTTATTACTATTAGCAGAGTTTGGTCAAATAACTCTTGGTCAAATAGTTTGGAAAGCCTAGCCAGATAAACAGCTTGAGATGAATATTTTTCTCTTGACCTTTAAAACAAAATCTCTTTGAGGGGTTGAATAGAAAGAAAAGTTGATCATGTCAAGGGGATGAGAAATTTCAAGGCTGTTTTCCCTCTGATGGGCTTCCAGATGCATACCAAGTAACAGTTTTGATTTCTGCATTTTGCATCTGCCTACTCCCAAGAGCAGAGAAGCAGAGATTTTCACTTGAATTGCTGAGTAATAACTTGCAAATAAGAATGCTCTTTCCCATATGGTCCAGGAAGTCAAGTGAGATGAGGAGTGCTAGCACTCCATTTTAATGTTTAGTTTATTGCCATGAAATGGGCTATAGGGTGCTGTTGATGAACTTGTCCAGAGATGTGACTGAAGCTCTGGACAGAAATAACTATGTAGCTATAAGGGGCACAAGTTTTATCATTCTGTAGTTTTATAGTCCAAAACAATAGCAAAAGAGGACCCAAATCACCTAACAGGGAATGTGGACTGAAAGGGCTTTCAGGTCCACCTCTCTTGTTCTGGCTTCCTCTCACTCTCCGGCTCCCTCAGCTCCCAGTTTTCCAAGGTTACTGCACCTTCTGTGTTTCCAATAGCTCATCATCCTTCTCACCCTAGGTGGTGGAATCGGGAGAAGGAAGTACAGGTGGCAGAAAAATTCTGGCACCTTCTCTTTTGCGTTTTACCTACGTATGTGCCTGTTATGAGCAGCCCCCCTGCCATCTGGGGAGATCATCAAGGTGTTTATGTGGAATAAATCTGACAAACCCCACCTGCTTCTTCGTTATTAGGATGCATCAGCTTTAATCAGACGCAGCAAGGACACAATCCTCCCATCCCCTGAGAATAGCAGGTGTATTATCTTCTGGGATTTGCTGAGCATATTAGGAGTGTCCTTTGGCAATGAGGTAGGTACAGCTCTGTGCTAGGAAGAAGAGAAGTATGCCAATTCTCCTATAAACTGAGTAGCATATGAGCACCCCATAGCAGACGTAGATGCAGGAATAAAAAGGGGGATGGACTGACTAAGATGATGCTTCTAAAACATCCCCTGAAGTTTCAAAGCACCCTATAGTTCCATCCCAGGGAAATGTCACATTTAAGGACAAAACTTTCTTAACTTATACTTTTGTAATGTTTCAGGGATTTTAAAGGCTTGGTCTAAGGAAACTCAATTAAAAACCCCTCATTCTCTCTTTATTTTTTATTGAAGTATATTTGATTTTCAATATTATATTAGTTTCAGGTGTACAATAGAGTGATTCAATATTTGTATAGATTATTCACCATTTCATTCTCTCTTTTTAATAACCCCAATCTCCTGGGATTTCCTTACACTTTTACTTGAGCAGACCTCTTTCATCCATGCCATTTTGTCCCCACCAGCTTGGTCCCTTTGCATGATGGACTTCTGAGAAGTCACATCTTTCCACTGTGCAGAGAATTCGGGAGGTGTAGTTCTTCCCTCTGATGGCTGTTCTCTTCAGAATCTGCCCATGCAGCTTTCATCCTTTCTCTCCTCAGAGAGCTGGGGGCAAGGAAGAAGGTAAGAGAGCAAAGAAATTGAGGAAATATGGTAAAATACCCTACATTTATAATTGTATCTTATAAAGATTAAGTTATCACACTTGTTGACCAACTATTTGGCAGATTGCCTAGACTCATAGGCTTTTTTGGCTTATCTTTCCTCATTAGGACTGTTTAGCCTCCCAGAATTTAGAGACTGGGAGATTTACAGTGAGCTCAACTTTGCAGATCTTGGTTATAATTTTTCTTAGAAATTGTACCTCAGAGGCAACTACTGGCCAATCTCGTTTCTGAATACAGATGTGAAAAATTCTAAGAACATTATCAAATTAAGTCTAGTAGTATAATGACCAAGTGAAGTGTAGGCCAGAAATGCAAGGATAGTTCAGTACTAGAAATGCATTATATTACAAGATAAATTGACTTTATTTTTTTATTTTTAAAAATAAATTTATTTATTTATTTATTTATTTTTGGCTGTGTTGGGTCTTCGTTGCTGCTTGCGGGCTTTCTCTAGTTGCGGTGAGCGGGGACTACTTTTTGTTGCGGTGTTCAGGCTTCTCATTGCGGTGGCTTCTCTTGTTGTGGAGTACGGGCTCTAGGCTCATGGGCTTCAGTAGTTGTGGCATATGGGCTCAGTAGTTGTGGCTCACCGGCTCTAGAGCACAGGCCCAGTAGTTGTGGCGCACGGGCTTAGTTGCTCCGCGGCATGTGGGATCTTCCCGGACCAGGGCTCGAACCTGTGTCCCCTGCAATGGCAGGCAGATTCTTAACCACTATGCCACCAGGGAAGCCTGATAAATTGACTTTAAAAGGCAATATCCGTTTCTTTTCTTTTTTTCTGTTATTTAAAAAAATTGTGGTAAGAACACTTAACAAGAGATCTACCCTCTTAACAGATTTTTAAGTGTAATGTTGGCAGTATCCATTTCTAAATTATCTCTTACAAAAGTAGACTAGAAGGATAGTTATTTTTAGATCACAAAAAATAGTAATGGAGGAAGATTTTCATTGTTAGAAATATGTATTATAAAGTAAAACGTCCAGAAATGGACCCAAGTGTATATGAGTTTTATGTGTAATAAAGAAGGTTATTTAATTGGTGGGTGAAGGTTAGCGAGGTCAATAAAATATATTGGGATTACTGGCAAAACATTTGCTAAGAATGAAGTTGGAGCACTTATGTCATTCATACAATAAGCTTCAGAAAGAAAAAAAATATAAAAAGAGGAAGAGGAGGGAGAGGATGAAGAAGCATGAGGAGGAGGAGGAAGAAGAGGAAGACAAGGAAAATAACCTAAGGAAGTGGGAGAAAGCGTAGAAAACATCATTTCCGAGGTGAGGAAGACTGAATGGGGGGCTCTTCAGCAGCCTGGGGTAAAAGACCTGAAATTGTGGGAAGATCCATGAGAGGCCTCATAGCCACCTTGAGGGAGACACACTCTCTTTAAAACAGAGATTCCCTTATGATTCCCAGGGTGTTTAGAAAGTTTAGGTTTCTGATGACTCATCTTTTGGGAACAGAGAATCTGGTTTCGTGATTGAAGGGTAATATTGTAGCCATGAAGGAGTTCAAGCAGTGTTGGAAGAAGATACCAAGATGAGGTTGGGAGCACATCAAGGAAAACCATCTTTATTTATTTTCCATTGATATTTTCTTGTAAAGTAGGCAGGCAAGTAACTTATAGGGGCTCATTACTGAATCTTGTTCTGTCTACCCTTCTGCCCCTATGCCATTCATGTGCTGACCCATAAAGGTGAGGTCCCAGCCTTTAAAGAGTGGTGGTACACCGCCCTCATTCCCAAGCTGTTCTTGTTGTCATCCTGTCTCCTTAGCTCTGACTTTTTTCCCTGCAGTTCTGATTGCTGCCTGACTGTGGTCCGAAGGTCTCCTGGCCTGAATCGCAGTCTCCCAAACAGACTTTGACTTGGGGGGCTCATGGCTCCTACCACTTCTGTGGCCAAAGAACCCACCCCCCAACTGTGGTTCTACAGTCTCAGGCTAATTGGTTGTGACGAAGCCATCCTTGCCTGCTACCTCACTCCACCTCTATTCCCTGCACCACTTCCCATGATGAGAGAGGCGTTCCAGCAAGTTAAATATGACCAACACCCCACACTCATACACTTTTGTGTCTTTAAAATGCTATGAGTGTGGTCATCATTAGACGATTTCAGGGTCTGTAATCAAATGTACCATCTTTGGTGTCGCAGAAACATCCTTATTGTCACTTCACACCTGCCTTCTCTGCTCCAAGCTTGAAAATCTAGAGACTTGGAACTGGTCATATGTAATTTTTGAAGCTTCTGATTACATTTGCTTACATTTTTTCGAACTTCTAAGAGGTTTCGTCCTTTTGAGCCTGACTCCGAGAGGGCTCTTGAGTTTGCTGCGGGTCAGAGAAGGATGGAACAGCAGCCTTGTTTTGCCACCTGGCTAC
This sequence comes from Balaenoptera acutorostrata, assembly GCF_949987535.1. Classification (NCBI taxonomy): domain Eukaryota; kingdom Metazoa; phylum Chordata; class Mammalia; order Artiodactyla; family Balaenopteridae; genus Balaenoptera; species Balaenoptera acutorostrata. The sequence goes on from NC_080070.1 coordinate 46,151,278, forward strand.
AGCCCCTTTTTCTTGCTGCCGCGTGTGTGAGAGGCCTCACAACACGAGTTTAATTCGTGTCAGTTCACTCCCTCCCTTGCCTCTGCCAACAGCAGCCTCCAGCTTTGTTCACTTAATGAGAGTATGTTCGACGTGAGATGTCTTATTTCTAGCAAATGTGTAGCTGTCCTTGGAGGCGCTCTGGAGGTTTTGAGATTTCTCTGGGGAGTTGAAGGAGATTTCTAGTTTTCTTCTCAGGCAGTTAAAGTTGTCTTCTCATAAGCGGAGTTGTTACTTCCCCACCTGGTTGCGAGATTTTAAATGCAGTTGTTTGGAAAATACCACCCGTCTCGGGGGTTTAATCAGGTGGCAGGCTCTGAAAGGCTGCTGGCTTGGTGGCAGCGGTACCATCTTGAGGGACGATGACTCATCGGCATCATCATGACAGTGTGTATGGAGTGAGGTTAGTCTTTCACTTTAAATTAGGCAGAGAGAGAGGGAAAGGGCGGGGAGGGAAAGGGATGGTGACAGAAAGGACCAGGGAAGTGGGACTTGGTGAGACCACTGTGTAGCTACCGCCTTCTTTTGGTCAGTCAAGGGAAAGACCCATTCTTCCTTAGTTGTCATGGTTTCTTCAGGAGAGGCATCAGGACTTTGTAATGAAAGTGATGCTGAATTATGTATCTTACTATGTGCTGGGCACTGCTCTAAGCTCTTGATGATAGATATCATTTTGGAGAAAGTTCACGGGCTTTGAAGACAGACACACCTGGATCTATCACTTGTGTGTTGTAATTCTGGGAGAGTGACTTTTCTAAGCCTCGGTTTCCTCATCTATAGCCTTACTCTGAAGGGTAGTAAGAGAACGTGCTGTAACACTGGCCGGTGGCAGGCCCTCCATGGCAGTTTTGATTCATGATCCTTCATTGATTCTTCTTGTCCTGGGTGTGGTACACCTCATCTCAGCCCCAAACATGTCCTCATCTTGCCGCTGTGAAATATCCTTCCCTCACTTTGTGCATCACCTAGATCTGTTACTCCCCATCCATGTGATGGTCTAGTGATTTTGTTTGGCCGTCCATCCCTCTGTCCTGTGCACATTCACATGTCTGTCTTGAAAGTGAAGCCCTGCAGAGGGCAGTGGTCAGCTCTCTGCTGCTCTCTCCGTGCTGGGCCAGGCTGGGGCCAGGCAGAGCTAAATAGATCATGAAAGTGCTGTGACAACTCTCTCAGGGATTCATGAAGGTAGTGGGTGAGAATGCCTACACACTTGCCCAGCCAGAACCCACTCTCTGTGGCCTCAAGAAAGCTAATTCATGCGCATATACGAGTGTATTGGGAGGAACATGTGTACCCCTGCTGGTGAATTTGCATGCTTGATATTCAGGTATTTATTTAGAACATTGGCATGTGCCAGGCACTGGGCATACCGCAGTGAACAAAACAGACACAAGTCCCTGGTCATTTTTAGCTCACATTCTATAGCTAGTAGTAAATAACTAAAACACAGAGTGTATCACATGGAGAAGGGCTATGGGAAAGAAGTCAAAAACAAAACAAAACAGGGAAAGGAGTGTGTGGAGAGTGCTGGAGTGGGGAGAGGGGTTACATTGTGAATTCCGGCCTCCTTGAGAAGGTGAATTTGAGCAGAGACCTGAGAGAGGTGAGGGAATGAGTCAGGCAGACCTGTGAGAGAGAACTTCAGGCCAAAGCAAGGGCCAGTGCAAAGGCCTGGAGGAGGGAGTTGGTTGAGGAACAGTGAGGAGGACGGCGTGTGGGCTGGAGCAGAGTGGGGAGGGTGGAGGTGGAGGACGTGAGGGGGAGGTAGGGAGACTAGAGGGTCACTAGAGATCCCTTCCATCTCTGAAATTCTGTTATTCACTGAATGAAAAATCATCTCCATTTCAGGTATATCTAAGCATGGACATTCAAGGTCCAAGCACAGAAATAGTACGTTTCATTTTGGGTTTATCAACAAACTCCACTGACCAAGGCGAGTTCTTTGTTTCAACTTGCATATGCAGTATTTTAAAAATATTAATAACTCCTTAAGAAATACATGTTTAAGCTATAAAAATCTGAAGGTACCTCAGAGGACAACCTCACTCTAAAATGAAGAAAAGATGAATCACCTGTTATCTTACCAAGCAGAGACAGCCATGGTGAAGACTTGGCTGACTAGTAAATACCAAAATCTACACTGTGTGCCCTCCAGGCTTCTTCATTTAGGGCAGTGATTCTCAACTGGGGACAGTTTTGCTACTGAGGTACATTTGGCAATGTCCGGAAACATTTTGGGTTGTTACAGCTTGGGAGTAGCTATTGGCACCTGGTGGGTGGAGTCCAGAGATGCTATTAAAAATCCTGCAACACACAGGACAGCCCCACAGCAAATTATCTGGTACAAGACGTCAATAGTTGTGAAGCTGAAAAACCCTCATTTAGACCTATTAGGTGTGCTCTCTTTACTTTTATTAAAAAACAAAAATGGAATCAAAGATATATATTATTTTGTAATCTTTTCCCTCACATAGTGATAAACATCTATCCTTGTATATAAACCCATCTCTCTGTTATTATTAGAGTCTGTGTTACCCTTTCCTTCGTATGGATGTGCTGTGACTTAAATAACCTCTTCTAAATTTTCAACTATTTGGGTTATTTCCAGCTTTTTGTTTCTGATTTTTCTGATCATAAAAACAGTATGAGGAGAATTCTTGTACATAAATATTTATGCATTTTGTACCCCAGTGACTCACACTGTGCCCAGAGAAGGGTGGGAACTTGATAAATGTATCACAAGGCTGAACTTCCGTCTCTCTCAATCCTCTGCTTCTACAGTATTTGTGGCCAATTCCCTGCGTGTTCCTTTGGCCCAGGGTTCTTATTTTATGTAAAGTCCTGGAGTGAGGACCAGATGAATCAGAGTATGTGTGTGCTAGGGGTAAGGTTGAACTGAAGAGAAGGCACGAACATTGGAACAGTAGCATGTGGTAGCTGGAGTTCTGCACTGAGTGACGCAGATTCCATTTCAAATCTCCAAGCTCTGGCACAACCCATAGGCCTGGTTCTGTGGGCCTAGATCAGGCCAGGGAGGACCTTGGTTGATATTTGACAACGTGGAATACAGGAAAAAAACATGGCCAGGTTTTCTAAATCATGATCATTTATGCTGTGCATCCTATATGCTTATTAGAACAAGGAAGGAGCAAGTTGATACAGGTTTGGAGCCAAATGTTGATCTTTGTCATGGTACTGGGAACATAGTAAGTGCTCAGTAAACACTTAGGGAAGGATTGGGGTTGTGTGTCTTGCATCTCTATAATTTTCTTCTGGCATCATGGCCTAGGCAAATCCTTTGAGCTTTCACTTTCTTCTGAATTGATCCTCTAATTTTCTCAGATTTTCTATTTCTGCTTATGCATATTTTCTTTTTTTGCTCTATTCTGTGGAAGAATTCCTCAACATATATTATGAGCTTTGATTGCATTTTAATTGTGCCCAGTTCGGGGAAATGTGTGGTATCATTCCTCTGATAATTTTTCCCTTCCGTTTTCTCTTTATCCAGAACTCTCCTCCGTGAGGTGTTGGATATTCTGCATTGTCCTCTCATTTTAAAAGATCTTTTCTAGGATTTTCCATGTCTTTGTCTTTTGCTTAACTTTATATTAGATTTTTCCAACCTTATCTTCTATCCTTTGTGTTGAATCTTTTTATTTTTTCTAACATACTTTAAATATTTTATAGCTTTCTTGTTCTCTTTCTTTTTATTTGAGTAGCATCCTATTCTTGTGTCTTGCCTGCAATATTTCCTCATATCTCTGCAGATATTAGTTATTGTTTACCTTCAGAAGTTTCTTCTCTTTCCCTCATTGTATTGATTACCCCCTCTCACGTTTCTTTTTGTTTTTTGTTTTTGATTCTTATCATGTTGAAGGATTTTCTTGAATATATGACAGTCCTTGCCTGTCCATTCATATTTAAGAGCACTAAAAGCTGACAGCAAGCCCTGTCTACATGATTAGGCTTGTCAACTATTGGGCTTTACTGTAGGGTAACTGCGCAGGTTTCTGGCTCATCATCTCTTTTTGGGGAATCGCATCTTAATACCTAGTGGTATTTTCTCTGAAGCTCTTCCAATTCTCAAGAAAGAATTTTCCAGTCTCCCAGCCGGGCAGGAGTGGGTGGGAGATATCTGTCTGGCTGCCAGCATCCTGGGGATAAGAAGTGGGCTAAGACTTGTGTCCTCAGCCCCATCCTCATCCTTACCTTCTGCTGAACTTGACTTCTCTGGTCTCAGATTTTCCTAGTGTTCTGCAGGATGAATCAACTCACTCCTCTTTTAGATTGTAGTGTTCTCTGCTCTGGTAGCATAGCCAGACTTTATCTTTAGCCCTCCAATGATCTGTTGGAATCTTTCACCCTCTGGTGCCTCCTCCATATTCTTTTTGCCCATTTTTACTCTTGTGGGGTATGGAGGGGGAGAGGTGAGATGATAAAACCCTGAACTTAATTGATTATATTTAACCAGCATTCCCTGGACCTGTGCTTTTAGCCCAAGCAACTCTCTGTTACTTGTAAGTGACCTCTGAGTTTCAGCTGGCCTAGGCAGAAACCTCTTTCTTTATTGAATAGGATGTGGTTTTATGTGGCTTGTCACATGCTCCTCAGTCACCTGGAGAAACCCCTCAGTCCTGACTTCTCTATGCGAAGCAATCCCACTGAGGCCCAGGGAAGGCTGAGAGGTCTCCAGGTATACATTGCAGAGAGCAAAACGCCTGTAATGAACCGTCTTCTCCATGGCCTGCCCTTGGCAGCAGGTGAGTGGCCAGTGGCTCTGGCAGCAGTCTCCAGGAGGCCACACCAGAAACACAGTGGCTAAATAGCAGTCGCCTCAAAAGTCATCCTTTGCCCCCTGCCTTCCTTTTGGCAGCGTGCCATGCTGTGCAAGCACTTGTCACTCCAGACCCTTCAGGAATGAGGGCAGATTTTCCTGGACAGTTACCTCCTGCCAGATAGGAAAGGAAGGAGGGAAAGGCATTGACATTGCCTGAGGTTGGCACCATGCCAGGTGCTTTATATAGGCTTGCTTACCTCATTTTTTTTTTTTTTTTAAAGGATTTTCTTATTTATTTATTTATTTATTTATTTATTTTTGGCTGTGTTGGGTCTTCGGTTCGTGCGAGGGCTTTCTCCAGTTGCGGCAAGCGGGGGCCACTCTTCATCGCGGTGCGGGGACCGCCCTTCATCGCGGTGCGCGGGCCTTTCTCTATCGCGGCCCCTCCCGTCGCGGGGCACAGGCTCCAGACGCGCAGGCTCAGCAATTGTGGCTCACGGGCCCAGCTGCTCCGTGGCATGTGGGATCTTCCCAGACCAGGGCTCGAACCCGTGTCCCCTGCATTAGCAGGCAGATTCTCAACCACTGCGCCACCAGGGAAGCCCGCTTACCTCATTTTTGTAACAATCCTTTGGGAATAGGATTGCTACACTCATGTTATAGAGGAGGAAGCTGAGATTCAGGGAAGTTAAATAGCTTGCCCAAGGACATGGTCGTTAAGTGGCAGAATGGGGATTTGAACCCCAGTTTGTCAAGCTCAAAACTAGTAGACCCTCCACAGACCACTGTGGATGATGGTGAAAAAGGGGGCCTCCATTCCCAGGAGACCTCAGAGGAACCATATTCTGTTAGGTGTGTACCCAGGAGGTGCTAAATAAATGTGGTCCAAGTGAACAAATGTGATGGAAGGACTTTCCTTTTCTAATTACTTTTAGAGCTTTAAGAATACCTGAAATGATAGATTATTGTTTAGGAGAATCCAGAAATTTAAGTGCCCAACCAACTTTCAATTGTCCTTGACCAAAGAAATGTATATTGGGTATCTGAGAATACTCAAATCAAATTTTGATCATTACTTTCAAGTAATTCCCTCTGTGGAGAATTCATTATAAGAATAACTTTGTTGGTTGATGTCACATCCCTGTGTTTGAGAGGCAGGTTGATCTCCTTTTTGTGATAGTTTTTGCAAGAACATTTAAAAAAGTAACAAGGAAAAAAACATACTCGGGGGCAAGAGGATTTGGATTTGGGTCATGTTTCTTAATTTCCAGCACTATGGTCCTATGTTTAGCCAGGGATCCCAGTGTGAGAAGTGACATCAAGTGTGACCAAAACATTCAGTTGATCCTGTCTATTGTGCCATGTGGAAATTCCATTAGTTAGAACAGGGTGATGGTGAAGCAAGTCAGTCAGTTCTTAAGGGCATGTTTGTCCAATTCTTTCTTTTTTTCCAGCACATTTGTTCAAGTGCCGGGGAGAACATAGGAACACCAGGTCTGGTCCCAGGTGGGGACGTTGGGACTAAGCTGCTCAGCAAAGAGAAAGTCAGAAGCAGGAAAACAAGTGTGTGTGTGTGCGTGTGTGTGTATTTGTACATGCTTGTGCATGTGTGTGTGGTCATCCCAGGCATTGGTTCACATACTGTTTGGAGTTTGGGGCTCACCTTTCTTATTCTGGAATGTAGGTGGGTCATGAATGGGTCAGTCTAGATTAAAGGGGAAGGTCAATGTCTAACTCTAAACTGCATTGTATATTGCTTTAGCCAAAACTGCAGTGTTTATGTGGCTTTCTGAAAAATTCAAGTAAAACGTCATCTTTGCTTTCTCCTTAATTTAGTAGAGATTGGCAGCTCAAAGCATATGGCATGAGTGTGTAATTTAAGAGAAAGTAAATTAACATGCCACCAGGCAGGAGTTTATGGTGTTAGATGACTAATGGCAGCAACCAGAACTATGTACTTATTTTCCTATCAAACATAGCAGAATTTATACCACTTATTTCCTCAAATAAGAAATTCTTCTTTAGGAATGTCATAGTGAAACAGCCTGAAGTTTGATGGGACATCCAGAAATGTTGCCTGCCTCCCTCCCTCTCTCCTTCCTTCTTTTTATTCTGTTCACAAAAACTCAGAGGTGGCCACATGCCACCTGCTGTGCTGGGCACCTGGGAGTGGGGTGGGGTCTGAGGGGCTGTTCCCGGGCACAGACTCGTCACCGAGGAAATAGGCATATTTTTAAAAAGTGCATCATGAGCACAACTGATAGTGGGATTTAGAAAATGGGGATGCATGATGTTTACTAAACTTACTGTAGTAATCATCTCACAACATATACATATATCAAATCATTATTTTTTATACCTAAAACAGATGCAGTGTTGTATATCAATTATATCTCAATTAAAAAACAAAACAAACAACAAAAACCCAAACAAACAAAAAATAAAGTAGAGATGCAGAAGGTAGAACAAACTGCTTTTATGTTGGTGGTGAGAATGATGAAGGGTGGGGGCCTGAGAAGGTGAAAGTCCCAGAAGACATCACCGAAGAGGTGACAGTTGAGTTGGGTTAAAGGAAGAGTCAGGGTAAACTGGGGGAAGTGCACCCAAGTTGTGAGGGGAGAGGAGGCAGAGCATGGACTTCTAACCAGTGGAAAGAGCATACTCGACGGCAGGTGAGTGGTACACTTGAGAAGAGGCCATGACTGTAGCCTATAAAGTGTAAGAGTCATGGGAGATGGGGAGCTGGAACAGCAAGCTTGCAGGGCCTTATTTGCCATGCTCAGGAGCTCAGGATGGATTTTGCAGACAAGAGGGATCCAGCAGACATTTTTGGGTTTTGGGTTTGGTTTTTTTTAGTCAATTAATTTAGTATTTATTTAACCATGTAATGTATAAGGACTTGTACAAAATACACAAAGTATTCCACAACTTATGAAAATGTTAGAGTTGAGAAGGACCTGAAGTATCACTCAATCTGCCGTTTTTCTTCCAGATGACAACAGAACACAGTGGAGGTGAAACACACATGAACACAGTGTTTTGCAGAATAGCACACAGATGCTGAGTATAAATTTTTAGAAGCAAAATCAGATTTCCTGATTCAGTCCAAGGTTCTTTATAAGGTCGAAGATAACGTTTTCTCCCTTTAGGTACTTTCTTCTATTGAAACCAAAGAATCTGTGAATAACTTTCTTTTGTAAAGACCTATGCCTTTTTTTTTTCCGGAGGGGTGGAATTTTTTTTTAATTAATTTTTTTTTAATTAAAAATTTAATATATTTTACTTCGTTTTTTTCATGTTTATGTAGAAATATTAGTGAATCTCTTTTATCGTTCTATCCTTTTTGTATATTGTTAAGAGCCATTATTGTTGCTACAGCAATTTTTCAGAATAATTCACCCCCACAGCACTTACTTAACTATACTGTGATAAGGTATACATAATATACATTTTACCATTTAAACTCTTTAAGAGTGTACAGTTCAGTGGCATTAAGTACATTCGCATTTTTGTGCAACCATTACTGCTGTCCATCTCCAGATAGATTTTCACCTGGATCTGATTTTTCATCATCTCAAACTGAAACTCTCCCCCAACCTCTGGCACCCTCTATGAATCTCCAATATTTTTAGTGAAAAATTTCAAATAAGTAGTTTAGGTAATGGAATTGTGCAGAGAACATCATATATCTACCACCTCGACTGTACAATTAACAATTGCTATATTTGCTTTCCCACAGATCTGTGCGTCTATCCATCTCTCTGTCATTCATCAATCCATGTGATTCTCCCCCCTCCACACACACACGTTATTTGTTGATGCATTTCAAAGTAGGTTGCAGACATCAGTATACTCTCCCCTAATACTGCGGCAATGAACATCTTTTGAGTTCCACATTTGTTTATGGCAGTAAATAGATGTTTTTCATTTCAACAATGGGGGACTGACTTGTTCAGAAAAAGTGTTCTGAGCCCATTCAATAGAAGAGATATGAAGGGAATGATCTTAGGGGAAATTACTCAAAGGTCTATCGCCCTAGAAAGGCCTGAAGGATGCATGAGCAGAACAAAACAACAAAACAAAAACCTAATTGAGCAATTCTCTCCAACTTAATTAAGTAAAGGGAGGAAAATCTTTAGAATCAGATAAATCTGGATCATCATCCCAGATGTCCTATACATTCATTTTTCTACTCATCCTTCTACTTTGATTCATAAAGGATTTGATTGTGGCTTATAAGAACGCAAGAAAAAAATTGAAATTAAATAAAATCCATAAGCAGGGATTATATTAAGATCATTTGAATTTGAGTTTCATGGCATCTTTAATGAAGGGGCAAATACAGTCATTTATATAATTCTCATTGTCCATAAGGAGAAACGCTCTCCAAGGTCATATAACCTTGGGCAAGTCACCTAACTTCTGTGAACCCCAGTTCTCTCACCTATAAAATGGGGGAAACAAATGCTTACCTGCCTCAGGGTGGTGGTGAGAATTATGTGGGTCAGTGTCTTTAAAGGGCTTGGCACATGGGGCTTCCCTGGCGGCACAGTGGTTGAGAATCTGCCTGCCAATGCAGGGGACACGGGTTCGAGCCCTGGTCTGGGAAGATCCCATATGCCGCGGAGCGACTGGGCCCGTGAGCCACAGCTGCTGAGCCTGCGCGTCTGGAGCCTGTGCTCCGCAACAAGAGAGGCCGCGATAGTGAGAGGGCCGCGCACCGCGATGAAGAGTGGCCCCCACTCGCTGCAACTAGAGAAAGCCCTCGCATGAAACGAAGACCCAACACAGCCAAAAAATAAATAAATAATAAATAAATTAAAAAAAAAAAAAAAAAGGGCTTGGCACATTGCCTGGCACATCAGTGCTCAGCAATTGTTAGTTCCTGTGTCCTTTCATGTCATGTTACCTTGTGACTTGTGTTCCTACTATAAAAGTGAAGTGTAAACAGTGTTCACTGCAGCTCTATTTACAATAGCCAGGACATGGAAGCACCCTAAATGTCCATCGACAGATGAATGGATAAAGAAGATGTGGCACATATATACAATGGAATATTACTCAGCCATAAAAAGAAACGAAATGGAGGTATTTGTAGTGAGGTGGATGGACCTAGAGTCTGTCATACAGAGTGAAGTAAGTCAGAAAGAGAAAAACAAATACCGTATGCTAACACATATATATGGAATCTAAAAAAAAAAAAATGGTTCCGAAGAACCTAGGGGCAGGACGGGAATAAAGATGCAGATGTAGAGAATGGACTTGAGGACACGGGGAGGGGGAAAGGTAAGCTGGGACGAAGGGAGGGAGTGGCATGGACATTTTTACACTACCAAATATAAAATAGATAGATAGTGGGAAGCAGCTGCATAGCACAGGGAGATCAGCTTGGTGCTTTGTGACCACCTAGAGGGGTGGGATAGGGAGGGTGGGAGGGAGACGCAAGAGGGAGGAGATATGGGGATATATGTATATGTATAGCTGATTCCCTTTGTTATAAAGCAGAAGCTAACACACCATTGTAAAGCAATTATACTCCAATAAAGATGTTAAAAAAAAAAAAAAGAAAAAGTGAAGTGTAAAGAGCCTAGCAGAATGGGGTCTTAGTTGGAGTCTCACTAATTGAGGCTTTAGTGCTTGCGACAACTGTTCTTCCTCTTGACCCACCCATTTCCCAGTGGCAGTCTCATTTTTTCAGGGCTGGCAGAAGTTTTCTGGGATGCTTCATTGTTTTTTTCTTTTAATACACAGCAACAGGGTAGGGCTATATGATTAAAAAAAAACAACCCATTGCTCTCCGTGTAGGATGCTTTGTTTGATGGCTTAGAGCATTTTCTCTTTCATTTATGGTTCTCTAAGTGTTGGCATTGAAGTTGGAGCTACAATCAGCTGATCTTTGGGATCAGTCAGGGGGCAGCCAATAAGATTATTAAATAGTTCATTCTAGCTATTTTATTAAAGGATTCCTTCAGTTATTTAGGCATCTTGGCACTGGAGTTGGGTTGTCATTTGGCATTCCAGCTTGCTGCTTGGCACTTTGGTCTTCTGACAGCCCCAAATCCCAGATTTACTCAACCTGGTTAATTTGTAGCTGTATTTAGATTTTGTGATGGTTAATTTTATGTGTCAACTTGATTGGGCTATGAGGAGTCAAAACTTTTGGCCAAATATTATTCTAGGTGTGCCTGTGAGAGCGTTTCTAGCTGAGATTAGCATTTGAACTGGTAGCCTGAGTAAAGCAGATTGCCCTCTGCAGTGTGGGTGGGCCTCATCCAATCAATGGAAGACCTGAATAGAATAAAAAGGCTGAGTAAGAGGGAACTTCTCTTGTCTGACTGCATGATCGGAGACATTGTTCTTTTCTGGCCTTTAGACTGAGACTGAAACATCTGCTTTTTGGGGTTCTCAAGGCTGCTGGCTTTCAGACTAGAACTTATACCACTGGTCTCCAGCTTACCAACTACAGATCTTGGGACTTCTCAGCTTCCAGTTTGCATGAGCCAATGCCTTGTAATAAACCTCTCTATCTCTATCTCTATCTCTCTATCTCTGTCTATATATACATATCTCCTATTTGTTCTGTTTCTATGGAGAATCTTTACTAACACAGATTTGTCCTGTACCAGGACATATACCAGAGATTGGAATAGAACCATCACTTCTGTATAGATAGAGCATATGTTATTTGCATTAAGACATTGTGGGATGTTTTCCATATCACAGGAAAATAATAATTTTAAATCATGTATTAATTCTTTTTTATTATGAGATGGTGTTCATTATCTTATTGAATTCTCACAACAGCCCTACAAGTCAAGATTTGAAAATAGATGTATCTAATTCCCAAACCTGTGCTCATTCCACCATGATGAGAATTGATAAGATGTCAGGGGAAATGAACAGTTTATTCTCTTGACAGTATTTGATGCTCACTATGGCTCTAAACTGAGGATTAAAAAATTTTTGTTTCGGAGATCCTTTAACGTTTTCTGCTTAACATTCTGTTGTCTAAATTCACCCTGTATACCTCTGATGAGGGCTTTAAAGAACATCTTCCAAAACCATTAATGCTTTCTTCCTCTGGCTTTGGGTGACGTCCCTCACCTGCTCAGTGATTGAATGAGTTCACAAGGCTAGAGCTGAATTCCCAAAGTTATGCTGGGAGAGCAGCAATGCTTTAAGATGATGCACCAGAGAAGGAGGTGATGAGGATTCCCATGGTCCATTAAGTTTGGGAAACACTGCACACTGTACCCCATTTTGGAGGTTCATAATACACCTTTAGCATGTTAAAGCTCTCAAATGTCCTCCGGTAAAGACACCCTCTTCATATTCTGTAACCCAGCATTTCCATAACTTATTTGACCAAAGGCCATTTTTATGATGCCAGTTTATAATTCTTTGCAACATAATATTATGGGAAATATTGGCCTAAGCATGGGATAGGTGTTTGAACTGGCACCTGTTGAGACTGGGGAGGGGCCAGGTGTGAGGGACATTGGATTGTGCTATTCTGTAGGCACTTTACTTACAGCCTGGTTTGTTCAGGTCTTATTTGGGGTGAAGGCCTGGAGGATATACCCACATTTGCATAAGGATAGTCTGATGCATCCAGTTTCTAAAGTTCAAAAAGCAGAAAGAAAAGCTTCCCTAGAAGCAGTGTTCTAATTCTGCAAACTGAGTTGATGAGGAACATCCTTGCTAGAAGCAGCATATTGGCTATACTAGAAGTATGTAGCAAGGCTGCACGTACGTTTGAGAGCCAAAGTGGGCTGTACAACTATGAGAATAGACACTCAGGTCCTGCTTGGGATACCCTGACCCAGGTCAAGGCCAGTGTGATTGTGGCCAAGCTGCATACACAGCAGCAAAGGGCAGGCCAGTCCAGCTGAGGAAGTCTGCTGGGAGGGACACATCTCAGATGCCATTGTCTGGAGGGAAGAAACTGAAGATAAGGTGGGATTTCCTGTGCACCCATAGAGGGGCGCCAGATCTGCCCATCCTGGGAACACAGTCTTTGGTTGTTGTCTGACTTCAGCCTCATCAGAAATACCTCGGCTGGTTTCTTTCCTAAGGAGATTTTCAATCTTTAGGCAATCTGAGCACAAAAACTGTTCTTCTTAATGAAATAACAAGATGATTCAGCAAGCATTTATTAAATTTTTCATATATGTTCTGGAGGAAAAATTAGCCTAGTCCTTGCCTTCAAAGAGTTTATTTAGTATAGAGGGCTAGACTGTCTTTTAAAGAACTAAGGACAATAAATGAGTGGAAAGATGCGTAATGATGAGTGAGCAGTACTAGCAAATCGTGCAAGCCAGGCTCTGGAGAATGCTCCAAGTTCTAGGTTCTAAGCAGCTGACTCTTATCCCAAGCAGCTGAATTCATTGATGTCCCCTTAGCAAGATATTGGGCCAGAGTCCTCCAGTAAATTAGTCAAGGATATAAATTACTATGACCAGAGCAAGAGATCTAGTTGACATTTTGCAGCAAACAGATGCAAAAGGGAACTGGATTTGGGGAACACACACTGGCAAGCTTGCTTTGGGAGTCAGCTGGCGGAATCGATCCCGGTAAAATGTGTGGGAAATTGGGGATTAATGTTCTGCAGCAAATTCTCACCAAGGACTCCACTCTTATAATTGCAGAAGACTGGTTTTTAACTGGGTGGGAAAGAAACCTGCTTTTCTTAAAGGTGAACCCCGTAGGAGCCCATATTTACCTTGACTAAAGGTGTGTATTTATAACTCTCTCAATGATGTTTTAAAAGACTTCAGTTATTCTACTGAATTGTCTAGGTATTTGTGAAATGACTGCATTTTACATGTGCATATTTTCATTTAAAGAGGCAGCTAGGGTGCTAGGGTGACTCTCTGGTCATGGTTTGCCCTACACTTTCCTGCATTTAAAACTGAAAGTCCAGCATCCCAGGAACCCGCTCAGTCCCAGGCACATGGAGACTGTCAGTCACCCTAGAGGCAGTTGTGGTGAAAGCTCTACTTTGAAGTCGGACATCTGTGCTGACTAGCTGGATCACTTTGGGCAAGTTGCTTAACCTCTCTGAAACTTTCCTTCTCAGAAAAATGGAGAAAATTATGCTGACTTCTCAGATGTTGTGTAGATTCAGCAACACAGTGCTTTTAAAAAACACCCAGCACAGTGCCAGGCACCTAGTTGACGTGCAATAAATTTTTCCTTCCAAAAATATAGTTTGTCTATCATCTTGGCTTTTCTCTTTTGGCATTTTAAAAAGCAAACCCTCAAAGGAAAAAGTGGGACACTTACCCTCTGCAAAGCCTTCAGCACTTTCTGCTTTAACCTCCTGTGGAGTATCTCCTTGGCTGAGCAGTGTGGTCTGGTAGTGAGCTCCAGATTCACTCTTGATTGTGTCCAGAGCCGATGCTCAACGTTTGCCTGGCAGCCTAGCCTAGGCTAACCAGGAATGCTGGTGGGGGAGAGACAGCCCTGACTTCCCACTCTGGGTGTCAGATTCAGGTCACCCGGAAGTCAGCATCTGTCTAGAGCTCCCGGTTTCAGAAAGCTGTTTGAAAGCACCAGCGTTTCGTGGCCAGCATGGGTGTGTGTGTGTCCAGGTACTGATCTGGGGTCTAGCAGAGCAGGAGAGAAGATTTTGTAGCCTTCCACATGAGAGAGCATTGTGCAGCCTTAGACATGAAGGGAGGGAGTAAGACAAAGGAAACACTTTCCAAAGCTTGCTTTCCAAAACTTAAATCAAGTGAATAACATACACTTTTAAAGGAATTCCTTCCTGCCTCTTGTCACAGGGCTACATGGAGTGACATCTCTCTTATGAAAAGAAAAAGGGAAACATCTTTGGAAACTTTAAACATCATATTATTTCTCCCAGGTTGATTCTGAGGCTTTGAGAATAAGACAGCAGGCTTTTAAGGCTTGTCTTCTTAGAATGTAGGGATGAGCCTAAACAGATGTCAGTTTTGTTGCTTGGGCCAAAAACCTTAGAGTCATCCTTAACTCCCTCTTGCACATCAGGGATATGCTTCTCTCCATCTCCACTGCTACCACCTGGCCAAGCCACCATCATCTCTTGCCTGAATAACTGGATGTGGCCTCCCGCCTGGTCTCCCCACTCTTGCCCTGGCCCCTGCTACGCTCCGGCCTCGTGCCAGCGGCCAAAGACGTCTTTGCAGACTGGAAGTCAGATTCTGCTCCCACCCTGCTCTGAGTCTTGCAGCGAGTTCCCATTTCACTCCGAGTAAAGGCCAGAGTCCTTGCAGTGACTGACATGTGGCCTTTCACAGCCCCCCGTTACCTCTCCGCGCCCCCTCGCGTGATTCTGTCACGCTGTAGCTCCTTGTTCCTTGAGCCACCAGGCATGCTACCGCGCTGGGGCCTGGCTTGAGCTGTTCCTCTGTGCCCCTGCACAGTTCACCCCTTCACCTCCTTCAAGGTCTTGCTCAAATCTCACCTCCGGAGAGGCTGACGCTCACCGCCCTGGTCAGAGCTCTAACCTGCCCCTCCCGCATACTCTCAGTCCCTCCTCCTTGGCTTCTCCTGTTTCCCACAGCACTGGCCTCCAACACTGTATATAATTTATTTGTGTTCGTGTCTTTGCTTTAGTCTCAGAGAAGATCACATCAAATGTTCATCAAAGTGCAGGGGGAAGGGGACAGACAGATCTGAGTTCAAATTCCACCTCTACCACTCATTCCCTGTCTGATTTGTGTAAGTTAATCTCTTGGAGGCTCTGTTGCCTCAGCTACAAATTAGTAATAATTCACTCAAATACTCAGTAAGCACCAGCACTGTGAAAGGCAGACAGAGAGGTGAATATGAAAGACACCGTCCTTGTTGTTATACAATTATGAAGCGGATTACATGCAAAAATGCATGTCATATGCCTGGTAGAGAACTTGACATATATTTGTTGCTCATTAAGCACAGTTCCTTTTTTTTTTGAAGAACTTGAATATACTTTTAATTTTCTTCTGTTTTTAGTTCATACCATTTTCTTTTGGTGATATGAAGAGCACACACACACACACACACACACACACACACACACACAACCCATGTCATTAAGCTACAGCAGGATTTTTGGTAAAGGGGGCTGGATGAGCTCTGGGAGGGTCAAAGAGCCTCCTAAAAATATATGCAAATCATGGTGTACACATTTTATTTAAATAGATAGAAACAAAGTCTGTAACTTTTATCAGATTCTCAAAGGGTGCCCTTGATCCTTCAAAGTTGAAAACATTTCCAACACCCAATGATTGGTCTGCTTTTCTGGGCTTCTCTAAACAAAGATTTGTAATGGAAACTCCAAAATGATGATTAATTCCAGGGTGGAAGATAGCTTTTGTCTAGTCTTGGTGCTAAGCTTCAGTGGGTGGTGAGAGGAGAGCCTGTGTATGTCAAGGTCATTGCCTTTTGAATCCCTGGTACCACTGGAATTTAGAGGCTTGCTCCCACGCGGATGAAACCACCCCTGAGATGACTGGGATGACAGTGCAGGAAGTGTAGGCACAGGTGTTATGAATGCTTCATTAATCTAGGTTGAGTACAGATCACAGAGGGCAGAACCCCTCCAACCCTCAGCGTAATTCTGGGCTGTGATTTTGGGAAGCCTGAGAAAAGGACCATCCCAAAGAGTTAAATGCAGAAGCGTTATTACTTTATTATGACTGTTATTTATGTTATTAACAATAGGGCTGCTGGCTCACTTAGCCCCATGCATTATTTTCAGCTTTGTAGCATTTAATCCCAGTTCCCATCATTTTGTCTTCATTTACGTGTATCATTCCAGGAAAACATTTTGTTTTGATTTCTTGCTTCTTGCAAGAGAAAAATTAGATGAAAGGAATGAGAGGAGTTTAAAGGCAAGAAAATGGTACCAAGAAACTGCTTTGCCTTGCCTTAATGAAGCAAGCAAGTAAAATTTTTACTGTGGTCTTCTCTCTGCTTGGAGAGTAGGAAAAATGCTGCCAGGCAAAAGCAAAAACCAGAGTGGGTGATGGAGGAGTTTCCCGGGAGATATGGGGATATATGTATATGTATAGCTGATTCACTTTGATATAAAGCAGAAACTAACACACCATTGTAAAGCAATTATACTCCAATAAAGATGTTTAAAAAAATGTGCAATATATTCACAATGGAACATTACTCAGCTGTAAAGAAGAATGAAATAATGCCAATTGCAGCAACATGGATGGACCTAGAGATTATCATATTAAGTGAAGCAAGTCAGACAGAGAAAGACAAGTATATGATATGGCTTGTATGTGGAATCTAAAAAATGATACAAATGAACTTATTTACAAAACAGAAAATAGACTCACAGGCATAGAAAAAAACTTATGGTTATTAAAGGGGAAAGGGCGGGGGAGGGATAAATTAGGAGTTTGGTATTAAAATATACACACTACTATATATAAAATAGGTAACCAACAAGGACCTACTGTATATTGCACAGGCAACTATACTCAATATCTTGTAATAACCTATAATGGAAAAGAATCTAAAAAAGAATATCTCTATATATACACACATATGTATATATCACTTTGCTGTACACCTGAAACTAACAGAACATTGTAAATCAACTATATTTTAATAAAAATTGAAAAAAAATGCCAAAAAAGAGATTTACTCTCTTAGCAGTCCAACAGAGAGTAGCAGAGAGTAGGATAGTGGTTGCCAGGGGTGGGGGGAAAGGGGAAATGGGGAGATGCTGGTCAAAGGGTACAAAGTTTCAGCTATGCAGGATGAATAAGCTCTGGAGATCTAATGCACAGCATGGCAACTGTAGTTAATAACACTGTATTGTGTACCTGAGATTTGCCCTCAGGTGTTCTCACTGCAGGCTTCTTTTTATTCCAGCACTGCCACTGTCTGCAAGTGTGGCCTTGGGCTAGCGGTCTCTACTGTACTCATTCTTGTTTGTACAGCTGCTTAAACATGGCTTGAAGTGGTTGGTAACTGCAAAGTACTGGTACCGTCATCAGAAGGCTTTGGGTCAGAGGGCTGTTAGTTGTTCAGACACAGAGAGTTAGCCTCCCAACTTATACAAAAACCCCGATGTCTGAGAGAACCCGTAGTGGGGCAGGTCAATGACAGCCTTCAGTTAAAATCCAGTTCTGCCCCTTACAAGGTGACCTTGGGCAAGTTAAGTGTCAGTGTGAGTGTTTCATGGGATATCGTACTTGCAAAGAGGGAAGTACACACATACATACAATAGAGAGTAGCCATTATTATTACTATTATTAATTGTACTACTACTGTTAACTGTTACTACTCATGTTGGGAGCGATATTTATGTCTGGGGAAAGAAGAGGGATTGGATAGGTCCTCTAGATATCATCCAGGGTTAAACCTGCCCTTTCAGTAACAGTGATGGCTTTGTCCACACGTGGCCTTTTAGAGCTGTATTTTGACCACTGCTCAATTACCCAGATAGCTGAAAAGTGTCAGCCATGGGTCCCGATGCATTATTGATGTTGGCCCATTTTCTTCCAGCTGCATTGCACGCTTCTTGTCTGCCGAGAACAGGAAGGGTATTCTCTCTCTCCTGTGTCCCTTGGAGGCAGGCCAGGGTGGCATCCTGCTCCAAAATGTTACTTCCCTCCAAAGGTGAAAAGCGTGAGTCACATCTGGTCGTCCCGGTGGGTGATTTCCGCGCAGCCTCTCCTCCGCGCAGCTTCTCTCCTGTACCATTTCACGGGTGATTAAAGGCAGGCCAGCGCGCCCCGCTCCGCTGGAGTGAGGTCAGAGCCCGACGATGCGAAGAGGGATTTTCCTCCGCTTTGCAAACACCGGGCGACGTCACGGAGCCTCTGGGGCGCTATCAGTTGCGGCGGTGAAAGCGCAGGCTGACGGAATATTGGTTCGGGGCGAGGGTTCGCAGCAGCTGGGACAAATGGGGCCTCCTCGCCGCTGCGGGGCTCCGGCCGCCTTTGCGACCCAAAGACAAGAAGAGCGTGGCCGAGTGTCTGCAAATGCCAGGCGGGATGGGCTCAGCCAGCGGCACGAAATGACGCGAGCCAGGCTACAGCCAGGATGCCCAGAATAATGCTTTCACGTGTACTTTTGCAGAGCAAACTCAGATAAGCTCTCAAATGTAAGCACCTGCTTAATTGGTTTAAAAAAAGAGAGAAAGAAAGTCCAGTCACTACATTTCAGAAGTCCTTTTGCCTTGAAATATTCCGTAGCTTTTTAAGGAGTGGTTTTTGTTCCTTCTTTTCTTTTTTTTCCCCTTTCTTTCGTGTTTTAAATGGTTTATGATGATGCATTTATTAGTCGTGGCCTCCAGGGCTAGATAGTGACCGTGGAAGGTAGGCTGTCACTGAAATTCTAATCAAAATTTATAATCAAATTGAATGGTGTAGGTCTCCCTGCCAGTATTCTGACATAAACACATTTTCATTTTGATGGGAACGTTGTTTCTAAAAGCCACAGTTATCAAATAAAACTCCCGAGGTTACCAGTAGTAAATGACCAGCCCTCTGTCAATAAACCCTTAACCAAGTTTGGCTTTGCTATGGGAGGTGGAGAGGTTTTGAAAAGGTCATGCATTAGAATTTCCTCTCTGACCAGCTGGCTCTGGCACACACAGACAGATAAGTCTTGCAATATATTAATAGGAAAAGTGGTCCCAAGTCTCAGGCAATGGTAGCATCTTGAGGAATTGTGTGGAACTGATCTGGCAGAAATGGTTGGTTTCTGGTGAATTGAATCATATACTATAGAATTGGAGTACATATATGGGAAATTATTATGAACATTAAAATTCTGATCATTAAAATTCCAACCTCCACTGCAGATGAGACTGATTTCTGCACAGGATGCAGAGGGCACTTCTGTTATGTTGTATGGATGCGTGAGGTGGGGACTGATTTTCACGAATGCTCTCTGTGCTTGGGTGGGGAAAGGGAAGTATTAAATGAAGTCTTTCTTATTTAGAGACTAATTGATTCAGAAGGCTCTGTTTGGTTTGTCCATAGTGAAAGCAGAATGGCTTCTAATTGACTTACAATTGATCTTAATTGACTTGATTGGAGGTATTTTCAAGGACTCAGCACTCTTCCCTTTCAACACTTTAGTTAAAATTCTCCTGTGCCTCCTCAATCCCATTGAGGAGAGTAATTTTCATGTCTTCATTTACATTAGCCCAGGCTGTGGGGAAGTCACATAACCATATGTGTGAAGGTCCCCCTGGTTGCATGGTGGTAATGGAGGCATCTAGCACTTTTAGTCTTTTGCTAATTTGTTTTGCGTGCTAATTACTTTTAAACTGTGTCCATGAGTTTCCATTCCTCTCCATAAACCAAGTCCCACTCCCTGCTTATAGGAGTCTGTTTATTTCTTAGAAGTAGAAATGTAAGCATATATCAACTTCTGATGGGTCTGACAGTCTGTAAGTGTGAAGGATTATGGGCCAAATCAAGGTGCCTTCAGGGTCTTTTTTATTAGACTGAATCTGTCAAAAGTGTGTGGGTGGAAGGCATTCATGGTGCTGTTGTTCTTTAACTCTCCTGGGTCTTAAAAATCCTTTCACTTCTGAGAATCACAGGGACTAGAATGGACCATTTAGATGTACCCAAGGACAATTTTGAAAATACTGTCAGGAGTAGTTAATATCCCTCATTCCCCTTGTGTGCTGAATCACACAGAAAAGTAACATTTCACTTCTCTGGAGCTACAGCTGCCAGATAATTGAAAGTTAACATTTTATGCACCGAAATGTAACCTGGGCAATGCTTTATTGCCTTTCCCTGGATAATCCCACATTGGCTTCTGGTCTTGTTGAAGGTTCATTTGTTTCCATGTCTGGGGTTTGCTCTTTGAATATAGTTTATATGGCAGGAATCATCGTGGACCATAATGAAATAAATTTTACAGTCCTTCTCTGAGAAGCCCATTTGGTCATTTGTCATTTGGTCTGTTATGCACTCGAGGGACAGTGATGGACAAGGCAGTTGTGACCTCTGTCCTCCAGGAGAGTAGTCTAGTGAATCCTGTAGTAACCCTACCAACAGGGAAATTAGTTCATCATCAGTGACGAATTAGTTCCGTATTGTCACTGTGGATTTTGGATGCTGGAGCTCATGTGTCTAGAGTCTGTCCTCAGTTCAGGTCACTTCTTGAGATCATTTAGCATCTTTGGTTAAGCCAGGGGACATTCTTGCTCCTTTCCGGCCATTCTTCACATAGCAACCAGAGTGATCCTTTATGAACACACAGCTCTTTTTTTTTTTTTTAAGATTGGACAGATTTATTTATAAGGTTTATTTATTTATTTTATTTTATTTTTTTTTGGCTGTGTTGGGTCTTCGTTTCTGTGCGAGGGCTTTCTCTAGTTGTGGCAAGCGGGGGCCACTCTTCATCGCGGTGCGCGGGCCTCTCACTATCGCGGCCTCTCTTGTTGCGGAGCACAGGCTCCAGACGCGCAGGCTCAGTAGTTGTGGCTCACGGGCCTAGTTGCTCCGTGGCATGTGGGATCTTCCCAGACCAGGGCTCGAACCCGTGTCCTCTGCATTAGCAGGCAGATTCTCAACCACTGCGCCACCAGGGAAGCCCGAACACACAGCTCTTGTAATCCCTAATGATTTCCCATTGCACTTCAAGTGGAAGCTGGTCTGTAAATCTGCCCTCAAGTCTCTGCTGTGGCCCTAGCCACCTGCTTCCTCCACCTAATCCCAGGCCAGTCTTCCCTTGGCCACATCTCTCCAGTCACAACTAACTTGCCTCCTTCCAGTTCCTTGACCCCATCAAATGCTTCTTTCTGCCCCAGAATCTTTGCATTTGCTGTTCCCTTTTGTCGGAGATGCTTTTCTTCTGCTTATTACCTGGATGACTCCTTTACCTCCTTCAGGTCTTGGCTCAGATGTCACCTGCTCAC
The DNA here is from genome assembly GCF_949987535.1 of Balaenoptera acutorostrata. Taxonomy (NCBI): domain Eukaryota; kingdom Metazoa; phylum Chordata; class Mammalia; order Artiodactyla; family Balaenopteridae; genus Balaenoptera; species Balaenoptera acutorostrata. Next base: position 46,172,973 of record NC_080070.1, read on the forward strand.
GGAGGCCATCCCTGACCACCTAGGTGGAGTAAAGATGGCTGTAAAATCTGTCACTTCCACCCTCCCCTCTGCCTTGGGAGGTGGAGTTTATTTCTCCTGCCCTTGAATCAGAGCTAGTCCGTGTGGTTGTTTTAATCAGCCAAATGCAGCAGAAATGATGCTGTGCCAGTTCTGGGCTTGGCCTTTAAGATGATGGACGCTTCTACCTCCTCCCACTTAGAACGCTTGCTCTGGCAATGAACTTGCCATCTAAAGAAGTCTCAGCATGGCCATCATCAAAAAATCTACAAACAATAAATGCTGGAGAGGGTGTGGAGAAAAGGGAACCCTCTTGCACTGTTGGTGGGAATGCAAATTGATACAGTCACTATGGAAAACAGTATGGAGGTTCCTTAAAAAACTAAAAATAGAACTACCATATGACCCAGCAATCCCACTACTGGGCATAAACACTGAGAAAACCATAATTCAAAAAGAGTCATGTACCACAATGTTCATTGCAGCTCTATTTACAATAGCCAGGACATGGAAGCAACCTAAATGTCCATCGACAGATGAATGGATAAAGAAGATGTGGCACATGTATACAATGGAATATTACTCAGCCATAAAAAGAAATGAAATTGAGTTATTTGTAATGAGGTGGATGGAGTTAGAGTCTGTCATACAGAGTGAAGTAAGTCAGAAAGAGAGAAACAAATACCGTATGCTAACACATATATATGGAATTTAAGAAGAAAAAATTGTTATGAAGAACCTAGGGGCAGGACGGGAATAAAGATGCAGATGTAGAGAATGGACTTGAGGACACAGGGAGGGGGAAGGGTAAGCTGGGACAAAGTGAGAGAGTGGCATGGACTTATAAATACTACCAAATGTAAAATAGATAGCTAGTGGGAAGCAGCCTCATAGCACAGGGAGATCAGCTTGGTGCTTTGTGACCACCTAGAGGGGTGGGATAGGGAGGGTGGGAGGGAGATGCAAGAGGGAGGAGATATGGGGATGTATGTATATGTAAAGCTGATTCCCTTTGTTATAAAGCAGAAACTAACACACCATTGTAAAGCAATTATACTCCAATAAAGATGTTAAAAAAAATTTAAAAAAAATAAAGAAGTCTCAGCAAACCACATGGAGACCATGTGGACAGAGGAGAGGGGAGGGAGGGGGGGGAGGGAGAGGGGGGAGAGAGAGGGAGAGAGAGGGAGAGAGAGGGAGATGTCCCTGCCAAGGCCCCAGAGATGTGAGTGAAACCATATTGGTTATTCTAGCCCCAACAGACATCAGACTGCAACTGCATGAGAGACCCCAAACAAGACCAGCAGAAGAACTGCCTGGTCAACCCACAGAATCATGAGAGATAAAAGATGGTTTTGCTGTTGTCCTAAATTTTAGCCACTGAATCTTAGAGGGTCGTTTGTTACATAGCAATAGTTGGCTGAAGTGCCCAACTTATTTATAAATAGGTCCCACCCCCAATGTTTTCTATACTGGAGAAAACAGTTTCTGTTTATTTTCTTTTCAGCACTTTTCACAGTTGATATTGATGTATTTATTGTTTTATAATCTGTTTAGCATCTGTTACCCTAATTAGACTGTTGCTCCATGGTGCAGGCACTGGATTTTTTATTGACCGCTGCATACCTACTATCACAGAGTGCCTGGCACATAGTAAGCACTGAGAAAAGGTTTGTTGAATGAATGAATGAATGGATTTAAAAGTTTCCAGCATTTATTTGTGAGATTGTCTCCCCCCACCCCCCCAAATACAGAGACAAGCATCTGCAAGTCTTTTCTGGTGGCAGTTCAAAATCAATTTTTAAAATTTCTTTTTATCTTTCTTTATAAATCATACTTGTTAGATCACAATTCTACTTTGCATCTGCTACACACCTGCTCAACAGATTTTAATGATTCCCTATCGGCAAGAGCATAAAAAGACTACGCTTTCCTATGGTAGTTCAGGCCCACCTCAGTCTGCAGATCCAGCCTTTCTCCACTGTCCCTTTCCTGGCCCCCTTACACCCATCACTCCTGGTTATGACCTGAGCCACCACACACATTTCCACTTTCCTGGAGTCTCTCTTCCTCTAGTTTTTTCCTTCAGGAAACCTTTGCCAGTGGCCTATGGTTTTAGTGGGCATTTCTTCTTCTTATCTGTGAACAAACCCTTGAATCAAATCCTCAGGTGGAAGCAGGAGCTGTTCTTGAGACCCGGGAAGGAAGTTCAGAGATAAAGGAGCCTTGGGCCGGGGGTCTGGGGACATGGCTTCTGGTCCTGGCTTTGCCAAAATCAAGCGCTGGGCCTTGTGCATTTATCTAACCTGCTGGGGCTGCCCTTTTCTCTCAGTAGAATTTGGAGCTTAGGTAAAGGGACAGCTAAGTTGCCTTTCAGCACTGAGGTTTTCCGCATTCAAATTTGCTTTACAGTGACAGAAGAACAACGTGCTGATTTATGTGCATTTGGGTCAGAATTTGGCTGACTGTAGCATCAGCAGTTTTACGTGAACAAAATTTTCAATTTCATTAGTACAACCAAGTTAATTTTGCTGGGTTGGCAGTTTTTCTGAGAGGCAGAGTGGCCACTGGGGCCAGGAGTCAGGAAAGCCTTGTGCTGTCATGTTTCCCTGCCACTAGCTGGAGGGTAGGCCATCCGGAGGGCACTGAGAGACCTCTCAGATCTCATCCACTTCCTTTCTAAACTGGGGATAAAAATAATATGTGTTTCATTCACTCTAGGGTTGTTTGGAGGGGCTAATGTGTGTAATATGGCAATGCTTTGAGAGGCCATTATCAAAAAATTATTGAAACACAATTTTTGACCTGTCTATTTATCAGGATAATGAAGTCTCTTTATATTTACCTTGGGTGCTCTGCACGCCAAGGTTCCTGTACCGTTTTCCATCTTTCCTTCCTTCATGTGCTGTTGGATAGATGAGATGGGGGAGGAACTACTGTCTCACGAGAGCCTTCAGTGTTTAAGGCACTGGTCATACATGTTTGTTTGTTTTTTTAATTCCTTACAGTAGTCCTCTAAGGGAGGAGTTGTATTAATTAGGATTCTCTTAGTCGTCAGTGACAGAAATTTGATTCAAGCTAGTTTAAGTGAAAAAAAAATGGGGGGGGGGCGTGGAGGAGATATTTATTTTGTTCATATAACTTAAAAGTCCATGGGTAGTTCTGGCTTCAGGCATAGCAGGATCAAGGGGCTCGAAAGACCCTTTCATATTTTTTTCTTTGTCTTTTTAGTTCTTCTGTCTGCTTTTCTCTGTTATCCCAAAGAAAAGACAAATAGACCTCCTCTCTCTTTCCCAGGGACCACATCAAATCTCCCATAAAGAACTGGTGTTGGATCTGCTTTAGTTACATGTCACTCTCGGACCAATCACTTTGTTCAGAGATAGGAGGTGGATGCCTCTGATTGGCCAACCTAGACCATGTTTGTTATAGTCAAATCTAGCCAGGGGCTAGACTCCAGGTTTTCCTACAGCTTTTTTGGGTCAATGAAAAGCTTGGTTAGCTCAGGTCAGGCTGTGGGTTTTGAATCAGGGCATGTGAGAGCTGGGAAAAGATCCAGAGGTCACTGAGCCCAACCCAGCCATGGCCAGAGAAGAGAAGAGAAGGGTCTTGTTCTGGGTCACAGATGATTCAGTGCTACTCCTAGTCCTTTCCTTTTCCTGTATTTACCTCCACTGGAAGGGTTACATGAACTTCTCCTGTCAGAGCAACTGAAGGATCCTGCCAGAGATAGGGGCAAAAACTGGATCACATGCAGGTTACGTCAGATCACCCCTGAGCTGGGACTCCATCCTGTCTCTCCCATCTCCTCTCCCTGCCTCGCTGGGCTACACTCTGGATACTTGAGCCCCATTTCACATGGGGCTGAGAATATGTCCTCTGGGCTTCGTCAGTCCACTGTCTCTTTTTGCATCTTTTTTTTTTTTTTCCTGGTGGAGGTAGTTCCTAGTATAGAATCTGCCCCAAACTATGAAACCAAAAAGAGAAGACATCAAAGGGAAAACCAGTGTGACTGTCACCAAAGAGGCCCCTTGCTGGAAAGAAAAGCTCATGGGAGAGAAGAGCCTGTGTTGACAGTGTGTCCTGGGAGCTGGCTCACATCTGGTGTGGGCAGGAAGGAGGGGCTGCTCTACCTGGGGGTGCTACTTCCAATGTCCTAAATGCCTCTCCAGAATTTTCCCATCAAAAGACTCTAGATGACGCCATTGCCAAATTATGAAAAATGTATCAGGGACACTGGCTTGCTTCATGGAGGTCAAAGCAAGCAGTCATAATCTTGTAGCTAGAAGATGGGTGTTCATGGGAGATAATGCTGTGCTTTTTCTGATTTTGTCTGTTTTCTTTGTCTAGCTCTTCCTTGGTAAGCTGAGGAGCTTGTTTGCATTTGGTAGTTAGATTCCTCTTATGGAGCCCTGGTTATCATTTGCCCCATGGTTGTTGCATGGTCCTGAGGCAGGTTCCCTGAGCTGACCTCAGTATATGATGCATATTCAGGCAGCAGGTACCCTCCACATATGACCATGCTTCCCTCTGCCTAGAGCCACCCATAGCTCCCTATCATCTGCAGAAGAGAGCCCAAACTTCTTCCATGACCACACAGGTCTGGCTGACACTGCCAGCATTTTTCTCCTGTTCTTCTTAGTCATGCACTTATAGTCAAGCCACAAAATTGTTTGTGGATCGCTGGCCACTCCACCCCTTCTCACGCTTCTGTGTATCCTCCCATACAGTTCCCTCTTTCTAGAATCACCTGCCTCCACCCACCTTCCACCTTCAAGATCCAGTTCAGATGTTATCTCCACTACATAGCCGCCGTAATTCCCCCGCAGTTTTCGGGACCCCTCATCTGTGCTCCTGCAGCTCCACCCTCTCTGTTATATACCTTTTAATTTGTCTTTTTATGTGCCTGCAGGGAGGAGGTATAACAAAGGGAAAAGAACTTTGTACTCTAGTCTTGGTTTAAAACCTGGCTTTGCCACTTTAGCAGTACATCTTTGCAAAATTGATCTGACCTTTGGGAGCCTCTTCTGTCTTTACTTGTAAATGGACATAATGAATTCTTCTGAAGTGTTTTGTTGAGGGTGAAAATGAACCAACCTGTGATGTGCTTTTAGCATGGTGCTTGGCACAGGGTAGTTCTCAATAGCCAGTAAGGGTAGTGGTTGTTTTTATTGCGGTTATTATTGAATAGTGGCATTGTAGCGATGAAAGGGAACTGAGGGGTCATTCTCATGCTTGTGAAGCCTGATTCCTGCTCCCTTGTCTGATAGTCATGCAGCTTCTCCTTGAACTCTGCCATGTACAGGGAGTTCACTTTCTTTCTGATCTTCTGATACTTAATGCTGATTATGCAGAGGTTTGATAGTACTTAGGCTAAGTTACTCTTTGTCTATTTGGGGGACTATTTTATTTTATTTTTTTTCTTGAACCAAAGGTTTTATTTATTTCTTTTGTTTTTATTTTTTATACAATTTTAAAGGTTATACTCCACTTCACAGTTATTACAAAATATTGGCTATATTCCCTGTGTTGTACAATACATCTCTGTAGCCTATCTTACACCCAATAGTTTGCATTCCCCCTCCCCCATCCCTCTATTGCCTCTCCCCACCTCTCCCCACTGGTAACCACTAGTTTGTTCTCTATATCTGTGAGTCTGCTTCTTTTTTGTTTTATTCACTAGTTTGTTGTATTTTCTTAGATTCCACATATAAGAGAGATCATACAGTATTTGTCTTTCTCTGTGTGACTTATTTCACTTAGCATAGTGCCCTCCAAGTCCATCCATATTGCTGCAAATGGCAAAATTTCGTTCTTTTTTATGGCTGAGTAGTATTCCATTGTGTATATATACATCACATCTTCTTTAGACATTCATATGTTGATGGACACTTAGGTTGCTTCATACCTTGGTAATTGTAAATAATGCTGTTACGAACACTGGGTGCCCATATCTTCTCTTTCTTTTTTTTTTGGCCGTGCTGTGCAGTTTGTGGGGTCTGAGTTCCCTAACCAAGGATCAAACCCATACCCCCTGCAGTGGAAGTGCGCAGTCCTAACCACTGGACCACCAGGGAAGTCCCCGTGCACGTATCTTTTCGAATTAGTGTTTTTGTTTTTTTTTCTGATATATAGCGAGGAGTAGAATTGCTGGGTCATATGGTAGTTCTATTGTTAGTTTTTCGAGAAATCTCCAAAATGTTTTCCACAGTGGCTGCACCAATTTACATTCCCACAAACAGTGTACAAAGATTTCCTTTTCTCCACATCCTCGCCAACATTTGTTATTTGTGTTCTTTTTGATGATAGCCATTCTGACAGGTGTGAGGTGATATCTCATTGTAGTTTTGATGTGAATTTCCCTGATTACTAGTGATGTTGAGCATCTTTTCATGTGCCTGTTGGCCATCTGCATTTCCTCTTTGAAAAAATGTCAGTTCAGTTTTTCTGCCCATTTTTTAATCGGGTTGTTTGTTTTTTTGATGTTGAGTTGTATGAACTGTTTATATATGTTGGATATTAATCTCTTATCGGTCATATCATTTGCAAATATTTTCGCCCATTCAGTAGGTTGTCTTTTCGTTTTGTCAGTGGTTTCCTTTGCTGTGCAAAAGCTTTTAAGTTTGATTAGGTCCCATTTGTTTATTTTTGCTTTTTTTCCCTTTATTTTAGGAGACGGATCCAAAAAAATATTTCTATGATTTATGTCAAAGAGTGTTCTGCCTGTGCTTTCCTCTAGAGTTTTATAGTATCCAATCTTAAATTTAGGTCTTTAATCCATTTTAAGTTTATTTTTGTATACGGTGTTAGAGAATGTTCTAATTTCATTTTTTAACATGTAGCTGTCCAGTTTTCCCAGCACCACTTATTGAAGAGACTATCTTTTCTCCACTGTATATTCTTGCCTCCTTTGTTTAGATTAATTGACCGTTAGTGCGTGGGTTTATTTCTGGGCTCTCTATCCTGTTCCATTGATCTATGTGTCTATTTTTGTGCCAGTACCATACTGTTTTGATTACTGTGGCTTTGTAGTATTATGTGAAGTCAGGGAGCATGATTCCTCTAGCTCTGTTCTTCTTTCTCAAGATTGTTTTGGCTATTCAGGGACTTTTGTGTTTCCATACAAATTTTAAAATTATTTGTTCTATTTCTGTGAAAAATGCCATTGGTATTTCGATAGGGATTGCATTGAATCTGTAGATTGCCTTGGGTAATGTGGTCATTTTAACAATACTGATTCTTCTAAACCAAGAACACAGTATATCTTTCCATCTGCTTGTGTCATCTTTAATTTCTTTCATTAGTGTCTTATAGTTTTTCAAGTACAGGTCTTTTTCCTCCTTAGGTAGGTTGATTTGGCGGACTACCTTAAATTGGCAATTATAAGTATGTATATATGTGAGTGTGTATGTATGTATATATATGTTATATATAATATATTTATGTATGTATGCATGTCTATGTATAATTAATGATGTTTCACCATGTAAGATTTTCTAAAAAGTCTTACTCAAAAAGCTGGGATAGGAAGTCACCATGGAAATTGACCTTCAAAGCAAGATTGGGAGTGGCTTTGTGTTTTCCTAGATCTTTTGTTTCTGGGTGGATTTGTATCTAATTTTTTTTTTTTTTTTTTGCTTCCCTCTGAGCAGGATGCCAGTAGAAATTGTGGCTTGTAATGTTGCTACAACATACAAGCATACCCTGTCTGTGATAGATAAAGAGAAAATAAAATCTGAGTAACATAATAACATGGTGTATCTAAAAGTAGTAATATTTTGTTGGCGGAGAGAAGGCAAACTCTTCCTAGTGTAGTTTAGAAAGAACCCTGAATGAGAAGCAAGGAATCCTGTGGTGTTTTGTGGTACTTTGGCCTCAGTGTTCTCATCTGTGAAGTGGGAGCATTGGTCACTCAGAGATGGGATATGGAGAAGGCAGAGGTGGACTCTGACCCTGAGAACTAAGTACTCCACTTCCTCATTCAACCAGAGCAGCTCTTTCTTTACTTTTAAAATCTGAGGTAGGCATTAGAATCCCTTATAAGATGTTAATTTGAAATAAAATATTCTGTTGCTTAAGAAATTTGAAGATGTCTAAATTAGATTATCTTTAAGGTTCCTCCAGCTCCAAAAACTACTGTGGCTCTAAAATAAAGAAAAGTTATATCCTTATTAACTTTCTCATACATGTTTACTTTTTAAGTTTTCTAAAATGAAACAAAATCATGTTTCACAAACTTTTTTAAAGACTATTTTTGGTTCTCCTCTGATTAGCTTACTTAAAGTGAAAGGCTATTCTTTTCCTTTTTCTTTCAAAATTTGCTTTTCTCTGACTTGATCAAAATCCCACTAATATGAGGAAAAGTCATAGGTATGGTGGAGGGCAGGAAGTTGAGTATCATCCTTTATCATTCCCTTCTATCCTTTCATTGTAGGCCAGTCCTTGGAGAAACCATGATGTAGTTAAAGTATGTATTCAGCAATACGCATCTGCCTTTTCAGCATTTCCTTTCCCCACTTCTCTCCAGATGACCTCATAGAATCATGAAGCTGGAACAGACATAAAAAACTTTTTGCATAAATTCTTTACTTTAAAGATGTGGAAAATGGGATCCTGTGAGAGGGACAGTTTTGTCTTGGATACAGTAATGTCATAACTCAAACTCTGGTCTTTTCCAGTTCAGTTCTCTTTCTGGTAGGTCGAGATAACCTCCTTGTGCTTCAGTTTTCTGCTATAAAATGGAGATGGTAATAATAACTTTTGCTTCATAACATTGTTGCTAGTGTTATGTGAGTGTAGAGCCCTTAGAACAGTACGGACCGGACCATAGAAAGTTTCGGATATAAGGTCGCCATTATTCTCATTACTAGCTTCCATATTCTGACAGCACGCTGCGCAAGGTGCACAATCTGATGGAAACTGTATGTGCTTCCAGAAAATCCTTAAGGACTGACTTTAATGAGGTGACTTCAGCTTGTGTGGTAGGTGAGTGTGTAAGTGCTTTTCAATCAAAAAGGTCTGTCATGTCACCTTGAGGCAGGTACCTTCTCCACTTCAGTGAATGGGGCTAGCCATGCCGTCCTCATCACTCTCATCTCTAATTTCTGGAAGGTAAATGCCCACTTCCAAATGGATGAGCATTTAGGATTTAAACACTGTTTTTAAAATTTCTTTATCAAGGTCACTTGAATGGAACTTTACTTGAGCAATGGAGAAAAACTAGTTCTCACCTTTAAGTTTATCTGAATTTTGAGAAGCAGGCAAATATCTGATGGATAGAATAAGAATGCCGGGAGTGTGACTGAAAGAATCATTAACTGCCAGTGAGGGACAGTACTTTTATAGGGCAAGCTGCGTCCTGAATCTCAGGAGCCCCGAGTCCCAGGTTTGAAATGGGCCCTGGGAAGCGGTGGTGGCTGCATCTAGAAGGGAGCTCGACCACCAGTTCCTGTGATGTCCGGGCCTCAGTCAGCTTGAGCCAGGATCTTTTCTTTCTTTTCTTTTTCTGTCTTTGGTCTTTCTTTTAATCCCACGTCTCTCTCGTCCCCTCTTAACTGCATTACCTGGACCCACTCTGCCTGAGCATTACACTTTATTGACATTGTGAATGACCTAGGGGGACGCAGATACTGAGTTGTAGCTTCGTGGAGCTGAAACTCCTCTCCAGTGTCAGCATCTGCCCAGGGACCCTTTGAGGAGTCTGTCATGAATCAGTGGAAACTCCAACCTCCTTACTTTTGTTTATATTTTCCTTTTCTCACACCATTTTGGAGAGAGAGAGAGAGAGAGAGAAAGAGAGCGAGAGAGGTGACTCCCACTAGCAAGAACATATCGGGACTTTCTAAGTGTGATGTGTGGTTACTTTAGTCCCTGTCAATTGCTTTAATATTTCAAAATGGAACCGGCTCTCTGGCGGGCGTGGAAGTGAGCGCTGTGAATGAAAGCTCCAAGCACAAACTCCGCGGAACCTCGCCGTGGCTGTTTGCCCCACCGGCCCCCTGGGAGGACACGGACCTCGGTTTCCTGGGATTTCCGCGCGCGGTGCCGTGCTATTCATTTTGTGCAGGCTTCAGGAGCCATCGGCGCGCCGGGCCGCCCTGGCGCGCGCGGGTCTCCGGGTGCGGGGCTGGAGCCCGGCAAGCGTGTGCCCTGCCGCCGGCGGTGCCCGGCGCGCCCCTCCCTCCGCGCCCGCGGGTGCCAGACCAGACGCCGGTCCCGGCGCGCTCGCAGACGACTCTTCTCAGTTGTCAGTTTTCTCGCTTGTCAGCAGAGCTGCTGGTAAGTGACACAAAACAGAGAGGGGGCGGGAAGGCAGCGTGGCTGGGCAGAGAACGACCGGGAGGGGGAGCCGCGGGGCGCCCCAGGGCAGGGGGCGCGGGTGGAGCCGGGGTGCACGGCCTCCGGGTCGGACCGCCCAGCCCCGCGTCGGCTCCCCCTAGGCTCACCCCCCCTCCCCGCTCTCCCCTTCTCACTTTCTCCCTCCTCGCCGCCTCTCCTCCCCACTCGGTCCTCCCTTTCCCCGCCTGCAGTCCTTCAGCTGCCAAACTGTTCGCTTCCTTGGCTTTGAGAAAAAAAAAAAAAAGAATCCGAATAGGTCTGAGGTGTTTTCTCCTAGATCAGGAGCACAATTCCTACCCTTGGCATTAGCCCAGCAGCATGGCTGGTTCCCGCAGCTGCCTCCGGGGGGCACGTGGGCCCGGGGTCGCCGGCCCTCCGGGCCCGCTTTAAGCCATGATTTGGGGGTCGCAGAAGGGGGAGCGCACGCAGAAAGTGACAGGCAGACGCGCGCGCCACCTGACTGGGGCTCGAGGGCAGGGCTGGGCAAAGAGGCGGGAGGGGACAGCCCAAACTCTCTCGGCCTCACTCCCCGTGATAACCTGCAGCTATGGAGTCGCCAACCAAGGAGATTGAAGAATTTGAGAGCAACTCTCTGAAATACCTGCAACCCGAACAGATCGAGAAAATCTGGCTTCGGCTCCGAGGGCTGTAAGTAGATCTGTTTACTTCTCTTGCCCTATTTCCCTCTCATCAGTATTTTACCACACAGCCACAGTCACGACTGCTCACCCCCATTCCTGCATGACCCTTAAAAATACAGCCCTAGAAGTTCCACAACCGCTTCTCTGTTAATTACAGTCACTGCTACCTTCCTTTCAACAGCGAGACTTGTCTTTCTGAGTGCTTCGGAATGCCTTGCTGTTTCCAAGTCATGCTTTCTTTGGGGAAGAGGAGATGTCCTTAGATTTCAGTTATAGTAGCTCAATATTCACGGAGATATTTCTGTTTGTTTGTTTGTTTGTCAGGGGAGAAAAGTTTGGGGACTCAGGTCACTGACTTTTGATCAAAGGAAGAGTTATTCTCTGCAGAATGCTTGCAGACACCTTGGCAGGTGGTCCAAGAACTTAACAACAGTTCAAATTCAGCATGCATTCTGGCTGTTAGATTTTACTCTCCCTCTCCCTAGCCTACTTCAACTTCTGATATTTTCTTAGGATTCTTTCTAGCAAGAAAATAGTTACTGAAAGGAAGGACTATTTTTGGAGAAAGTAGGGTTCAGAACCAATACTGCAGTTTCCTAGTAATATTTGAAGAGTAAAATAGGGCGTTTGCTTTCAATACAGTGGCCAGAATTCTAGTTGGACTGGTGAACAGAGATCTCTGAATTTCATTCACTTCATCGGGTGCTGTCTGTTTTGGGGTACTGAGGAGAGGCGACCTGAAAATACGTGTTACTTTCTGTGAAAAGATTTCATAAACAATGAACTGCTGGTTATCCCAGTCAGGAAGCTGTAGTGACAGCTGTACGGTTACAGCTTGCTCCTCAGTTGACCAGGCAGCTCCCAAAGATACCTTCCATAACCACCAGATACTCATTTCCCAGATATTTGGCATCAAATATCTAGTGCAGATAAAAAAAAATAGGTGTTCTCCAAGTATATTCTCCAGACCTTCTGTTCCTACCAAGGGCATTGATGGGAAAACCAGCTCCTTGGCAGTTTGTTTTGCTGCAGTTATTGTTTTTGAAAGCACACACACACACACACACACACACACACACACACACACACACGCACACACACCCCAAAACAAATCAGAAAGGCACTGATCTAAGTTATCTTTATCTTGGGGGAGACCACATTCCAACCAGGATATTCACAGTTTCTAAAGGGAAGCAATAAGGTAGGTGTTTCTTCAAGGTATCCCCATTTAAAGTGCAATTTATAAAAGCCCTTCCATCAGTAATCAAAGTGAGTTTCATTGCCATTGATGTAAATGGGAAACCATGCCAAATAACATGACTTTTGGGTTGTCTGGCTGCTGTAAGCAGAGGCTGTAAACTTATTTGGAAATCTTGTCTTTCTGGCTGGCAGGCTCTTCCAACAGTTGAGATGCACGCAATGCAGCACCTCTTTCAGAGAGGTGTTTACAATAAGCTCATTTTATATGTGGTGAACACTCCATGTGATCATGTTATGGTGCACACAGAAAGTTTGTTGCATCCACAAAATCTGGGTCCAAAATATGCAATGTCAAAGTGTTGTCAAGCTGGTCTCCTTGACATCCCGGCTGGAGGGACTCGTGTGCACACACTCAGGAACTGCTTCTCTCAGGCTGCTTTACAATTCCAACCAACTCCACGGAGCTACTCAGGCTGGGGAAGAGTGTTTGGGCAAATCAGCCAGGTTGAGGTGGGAAACTTGTGCGAAAAAGCATTTAGAGCTTACAACGCACTATCTTGTAGCTTCCTCTGTTTCATCTGTTAAGCTTCTCTCCCCAAATTGTTGTCTGCATTTTTGTTTTCAAGTCTCTCGTGTTTACCTAGCACCCTGTACCTTTGAACATAAAAGGTGTGGGTTGATTCTTTTCCAAATATGTGTTTTTGAATCCTTCTCTTTTTACCCTTCCTACTGAAACACCCTGGCCAACAGCAGTCCCAGGAGATCTGTAGCTTCACTTTCTGATTTGAAAAAGGACATGTTACTATTGTTATGACTTTTTTTTTTTTTTACTACTGTTATGGTTCTTACTACCACTTTTTTTTTTTCTTTTTAAACAAAACAATAGTGCTATAATAAGTTGCTAAAGACTCCGGAAACCAAAGCGCATGCTTTTTTATACAACTTGGAATAACACTTTTGCAGTTAACAAAATAGAAACCTTAGGAGATGGAAGGGTGTGTGTCTCTTTGTTCCCACAGTGGATTAACAGTAAGAGAAAGGAAGCTGTTCTTTCAACATTTTAGAAAAACTCAATAGCCACAATTGAATTTTCATACCAATTTATTACCATGACACCTGTATAGAAGGGGCTTTACAGGTGACCACAGATAGTCAGGAATTTGGTTCACCTTGTTTGAGAGCCATCTAAGTTTCAGGACTTGATCATCTCATGCCTGGACTATTTAGTGGTATTGTCAGTATCTCGCCTACTTAATCTATCCTTGAATTTTTCATCTCCTCCAGTAGAACGTCAGTTCCTTAGGACAGACACTTTGTGTGTCTTGCTCACTGCTGTACCTCCAGTGCCTAGAGCAGGGTTTGGCACATAGTAGGTGCTCAATGAATAGGTGATGAAGGAAGCATAAAGACCCAAAGGTGAACTTTTCAGTATTCAAAATGAAGGTAAATGTATATCTGGGTCAGCTTATAGGCCACGTGATACTATCAACACAATATTCCATGAACTAGATGGGAGATGGATTTAATTAACATCATTACCCAGGTTGGGCACAGTAATCTAAACTGAGGCGGAAACTGGGCAAGATGTGGCAAAGCCACGACCCAGGGCAGAATCCCACTCTTACGTTTACCCAGGTTCTCTCTTCTCCTCCCCTTTTCTGCACTGGCCTGGAGTGGTCTTTACCAGCAGCAAGAGGATTGTTGCCAAGAATCTACAGTGTGGAGAATATAGGGGATGGTCCTCTCTATATTACAAGTCCCACACATCCCCCTTTCCACGCTTTCCTTTTTTCTCTAGCACGTTTCACTGTCTTAATACTATATATTTAATTTATTTATTATGCTTATTGTCTGTTTCCTCCAATTAAAATAGAAGTTCCTTGAGGAAGAAGCCTCTTTTTTTGTGTTTCCATTTCCTCAGTTGTCCCCCAAGTGCTGTTGTCCTTACTCTATCCTCTGTAGGAGTGGGTGGAATTGTTAAGAGCCCCTCCCAACGCCTGTTTTGTTAGGGAATCTTCCAGTCAGGGAAAATATGACGACTGCACTTGCTTCCTCTGATGATGAGGGGAGCCTCACGGCTGTATGGTTTTGAGTCGTAACTTGTACCTTGGGTCCCGACCAAGAGTTTTTCCTGTTAATATGATGACAAAAGGGTGCTTCTATACTTTTTTTTTTTTAAAAAATTGAGAGCAAGAGAACAGGTTTCACTTATTTCTTGGCATTTATTGTCACAATTGTAATTAAGCTATTGTATATCTGTTTTGCCCAACTATGAGTAATCAGTACAATAAACTTTATGCTTTTTTAACACTCTATGAAGATGATGTTGCTTTTTTTTTTTTTTTAAATTTTTATTTATTTATTTATTTATTTATTTATTTTTGGCTGTGTTGGGTCTTCGTTTCTGTGCGAGGGCTTTCTCTAGTTGCGGCAAGTGGGGGCCACTCTTCATCGCGGTGCGCGGGCCTCTCATTGTTGCGGCCTCTCTTGTTGCGGAGCACAGGCTCCAGACGCGCAGGCTCAGTAGTTGTGGCTCACGGGCCTAGTTGCTCCGCGGCATGTGGGATCTTCCCAGACCAGGACTCGAACCCGTGTCCCCTGCATCGGCAGGCAGATTCTCAACCACTGCGCCACCAAGGAAGCCCTGATGTTGCTTTTTTTGCATGATCTAAAATAGTACTATGAACATAAACGGAGGTATGGTTTATTATGTTTACTGTCTGTTTCCTCCAACTAAAATATAAGTTCCGTGAGGACATAGTTTTTTTTTTTTTTTTGATCTGTTTTGGTTACTGGAGTATCCCCAGGTGTATGGTTATTAGGGTCACAGACTGGGATTATTGTTTCTGTCTATTCAGCAAGCTTTCCCATCCCCCTTATTATGGCAGTAGACCCTCCCCCCTGCCTCCCAGCCCTCCATGGGCTCAGGATCCAGGATCGGCCAATTTCACCGTTCCGGCAACAGTGGTTGGTCTCAAGTGTGGCACAGGACCCAAGCAGAAGCAGTAGAGTCCTCCACTGAGATTCTCTATTGGCTGGGGGAGAGTGCTGCTTTCTCTGCTGGGTTTTCCTGGTGGCCGCTGCTGGCTCCATTTCTCACTGCGTGGAGAAGAGCTTTCAGTGACAGGAGACACGCCAGAACTTACAGAGAAGCAGAGGGGAGAAGATGGAGTGGAAGTCCCTGGGTCTGCTCCCACAAGCCCCAGTTCCTGCAGTTGTTTCTCTGATTCTTTCTGCTGTCCCAGCTACGCGAATACGTCAGGCCGTGTTCCTGCATAGGCTACTTTGAGTTTGTTGTCTCTGAAAGTCTTCACTAATACCCCCACTGAAGTACAGAGAACTTAAGTGACTTTTCCAAAGTATACATCAAAGGCGGGGGGAAAATCCAGAGGCAAAGAAGCCCGGATCTTTGGTTTTGTATTTCTTATTTAATAAAGGCTTCTCAATCTGTATTTTCTTTCTACTCATCTGAAATTTTTAATAGGGTCATCAGTGTTCAGGCAACAGAAGTTCAGTCGGTTAACATTTACTGAGTGTCTGTTATGTGCCGAGCACTTTGATAAACTCTGTGCAAAAGTAGGTAAGCCATAAGGCTGTAAGATATAAGGCTATAGCTAAAGAGATGAACAACCGGAAGTGTTGACTGTCGTTACAGAGGATACACGGGGAGCTACCTCTGCCTGGGAGGGCCAGAGAAGGTGTGAGCAGTGAGCTGCAGACTTACTCGGAGCGGAGTCCTTAGAGTCACAAGGAAGAAACTTGCACAGATTCCTTTCATTCATGTCAGCCTTTTGCAGAGATGTGAGGAAAACAAGGAGTCATCCAGTCAGCACAGAGTACATCAGCTCAGCATTCTGAGCTGTTTTTATGCACAACTGGAAAAGCTGTGTCTACTTACTAGGAATATAGCCTGGGTCCTAGTGCCCTTCCCTATGCTCACCTCTTACCGGTAATCCCAAAAGAGAGGGTGTGGTTGGGTCTAGTTGCTGTCATTCAACATGGAGCTATTGGACAGAAATCTCCCAGGTCACCTCAGAAGCAGTTGGCCCCTACATTGGTCCCTGGTCCATCAGCTGTCCAGGTAACAGGGTTACCTTGCCTGACAAACCAATCCTCAGAGGTCTTAGATATTTTCCTTAAAAGGTAGTTGTGAGGTATCCTCTTGCAGCTCATCTCGTGCAATATTGAGGGATAGATAAAGCTAGTGAATGGAGGTAACAGTGTACAAAGGTACAGAGGTATGGGAGACATTGGCACGTCAAGGAGGAGTGAGAGATAAAGTTGGAATAAAAGGCATGGGCCAGGTAGTGATACATGAAATATTAAAAAATTTACTTTTTGTTTTATTCAAAACTATACATGCTCATAGTTTAAGGAGGCAGGTCTTCGAACACATTACATACACATACAAATGTGTTCCAGACACTGTCCATTCATCTTTCAGGGAATCTTTTTTTTTTTTTTTTTTCTTTATTATCAAAGTTTATTGTCGGAGTCAGTTCCTATCTACTGGGGAGTACAACTATGTCTCAATATGTGCTATAGTAACTCTAGGGTAATAGCCATTCTGCAAAATAGTTGTACTGGGGCTCTGTTAGGCATAGATCATAATTAAGTCAGTGGAAGAATGAGCCCAGAAAAACCCTGACAGTAGAGCCATTACTCTAGGGAAGTTCCAGTGCTAAGCAACCTGTTAAGGCATCATCTATCAGCTGACGATGAGACTCAAGGAGGTGTTGGTGGAATGAAACAGGAGTTGAACCCATTTTCTACTCTTCCCTGCAAGACAACTATGGCTCCAATGCAGGAATCAAAAATTAGGTCTTATAAAATCCTTTAAGCTCCCAAAGCAAGTAAAGTAGGACACGAAGAGGAAAGGGCTAGGAACCAGGATAGTGGAGGATAAATTAAGTGGAATTGGAGGGAATGAAAACTTCTGGAATGAAAAGTAGCTGGATTTAGATGCCGTTTGATATGACAATACAGTACAGGTAAAAGCAAATGGGGAAATGATTCAAACATTGAAAGTTATTCAGATATCAGAAGTTAGGTGAAATTTCCCCTCTTGGAGGAAAACTGGTTTTTAAAAATGGGGAAGGTGAATCACTAATAGGAAATTGAATACCTGAGTAGAAATAGGTGTTTCAAAATGCCAAGAACAGTATAATATACAAATGAGCTGGGTCTACAGGAAGGAAAAGTGGTTATGGTAGCCTGTTAACCAGATCTGACATTGGAATGACATTTCTAACAATGGCTTTGTCTATGAGGTTCTGGCATAGTTTTCGTAGCACAGGTAGCTTTGAAGGAATGTTTTCATAACACTCAACTTATGTGGGAATGCAAATGACTTTAGTGTAAAACTTCAAAGACCTCCCACCTATTTCTGCAGGATAGAAGAAGTCTTCAAACAGCTGTGGCTAACGGGCCACGCCCTCTCACCACGCTTGTGAAAAAAATATTAAAGGAATTAACAAAACAAGTATCAGGTGGGTCAATGAGCTTTGTACCATGTAGACAGCAGGTAATTTATGGTGACTTCTTCTGCAGGCAGCCTGAGAAACAGAAGAGCTTGTGTACTAAATGCTACCCTATCATTAAATATAATAATAATGAAAAATAGGGCCATTAAATGAGACCCTAGAAAAGTCTAGCTGCCAACCAGATGGGGAAGATAAATGAAACGGCATAGTTTATTTTAATCTGCATCTTCCTCACTAGCCTAGTTTGTCTATAGAAAAGCCATCAGCTGGCACCAGGCCAGTATGTCTGAATTTTGTTGTTATCATTAGCATCTCATTTTTCCAAAAGAGGAAATGCGTAAGTAGCAGGTGTACATAAATGACCATTTCTACAAAGCCTTCTCTGCAGTCTTGACCTGTGTGGGGACAGGTTCTACTAATGGAAGCATTTTTAAAGGCAGAAGAAAAAACATTGACTTGAGGTTTTCTCCACAGAAGGAATACCAGTGGAGTTGGGCCCGTATGATGAGTCTCTTATTGGTACTGAACAAATGGCCTCTTCTCCAGGAAATACCTTTGTTCATTCCTATCTATCTACAGGTTTCTTTTGATGGACACATGGAGTAATCTCTAAAACAAGAAATGAGGCAGAAGCAGTTTCTTTTCTAATCATGTCTCTGATGAAGTGAAGGGTCCTAGACTTTTCTGACACCTCATGGACGTGGGGCGAGGGTGGGCGGTGTCCCAAGACAGGATGCTCAGGCTGCTGTCCAGACCTGGGCTGTTCTGAGCCCCATGGCCTCTTCCTGCTGCTCCCTGTGTATCCACGCTGTGAGGAATCTTCTTGAGGATTTTCCTCCTCAACTGTTCCAAATACAGTTCATTTGCTTGGCTATCCCTCAGTTGCTCTCTGTCAGGCTCTCAGTGTCGCACTCTTTGGGCGGTTCCCCTCCTCCTGGCAGCTCGCTCTCGATTTCCCACAGGACGTCATCCTCGTCCTCCAAGTTGCTAGAGATGTGGCACTTCTTGAACCCCTGGACGATGGATTCGCTTGAGATGCTATTCCACGCCACCATGACCCACTCCAGAAAGAGGCCAAGGGGCGGCTTCTTGGCGTTCCCCGTGGGGCTCAGTGCCAGGTTCCCCGCCAGGAGCCAGTTGGAGTACTGGGCCCGGACACTGTCATTCAGGGGTTTGTAGACCACCACATCCAACACCTGCAGCTGCGAGGTCAGGCCCCCCGGGATGATGACCATATCGGTGCTCATGCTTTCCATGGAGCTCTTCACCGAATCAGTGGCGTGGCCCCGGAAGCCATTCAGGATCAGCATCCCTCGCTGCTTGGGCACTGCACCGGTTCTCCGCCTCCACACCACTTCCAACCAGTCCTGCATCAAGTCCTCCGTCATCCATCCGTACCGGTGACAACGGATTTCCATGCCACTGGGGAACTTCCCGGGGGGGATGTATGTGCCCCTCAGAATGATGTACGGAGGTAACTTCCTCCCATCTGCCAAGACACCAAGCATGGCTGTGATTTTCAGTTTCTCCCTGCCTGGCGTCTTGACCAAGACGGGCTTTTCACCCTGGTTGTCCACAGTCACCCTCGAGGGCACCTCTAAGCAAATGGGCGTCTCGTCAGCATTTCCCATCTGAGCCACCTGGTAGTCGTGTGCCCTGCGCAGAGCCAGGACGCTCCGCTGGTAGGTGACAAGCTTCTCGGTCAGGTCTTCCGGCAGCTGCTGGGGCACCGGCACCTTTTGCCGCAGAGACAAGTCATACCTTCGCATCATTCTTCGACACCAGCCCAAGCTGGCCTTGAACCCTTTCTCCGGAATGTTCATCTCCTGGGCGATCTCCAGAGCTTTCAGCTGCATGGCCTCCCTGGTGATGGGGTCCCCTTTGGCCTGCATGTATCGAACGTACTCGGCCACGCGCTGGTCCACCAGGGCGAAGCGCCCGTTTTTGGGGCCCCGGAAGGCGCGCCGCATGGCGTGGGCGTTCTGCAGCTGCGGCTTCACTTTGCGCCAGTCGCGGACGTTTTTTTCCAGCACCCCGAACTGCTTGGCCGCCTGGCAGTTGTTGGTGCTCTCGGCGTACTCCACCACCATTAACTTGAACCCCGCGTCGTAACTGCGGCGCATGCCCCGGCTGAACTGAAACTTCCCGGCCAGGTCGTCTGCCGAGAGGTCATAGCCGGGGAAGCCCATGGCCATGTAGAAGGGGTACCCCTCGCCCCACTCGGGCAGCTCTGTGATGTCCCGAGGCAGACGGAGGCCATAGCTGTCCAGGTGCTGAGGCTGGGGAAACTGGGAGGCCGTGTTCACCGGGCCCACCCAGTCTGGGGGCTTCACGTCAGATTCTTCATTTTCTGCAAAGGTTCCTCCCTGGAACTGCCATTCGTCAGAATTCTGAGACTCCTCCTCCCTTTCCAACCGAGTGATCATGTCAGGCTTAGGGAATGGGAATTCCAGGGACAGGACAGTTTCATAATTCATCCTCATGACCTCCCGGTAGAGGGCCTTTTGTTGCTCCGTCAAAACTTCCCACTCCTCATCGGAAAAATATATGGCCACCTCATCGAATAGGGCTGGCACCCATCCGCCCTCTGAGCAGATTCGGACTTTCTGCATATCTGTGGGGCCATCCTCCAGTTCCCGGCTCTGAATCTCTTCTTCTTCTTCCTCTTCTTTCAGGGTCATATTGAGAGGGTAGGCTGTGGACTCCATCTCGCCGGGCCGAGAGCCGGGGCGTGGGCCGGGGCCGCGGTGGAGACGCCGAGGGCTCCGGCCGGGCTGTCACAGCGCCATCCTTCCCGTCTCTCCGGCTTCCCGTGCGCGCGGCCCCTCGGGAGCCAGGGAATCTTTTTTTGAATGCATGTAATTTTAAGGAGTTTACACTTTGTCCCTTAAGTTCTAAGGAATTGTTAAAAGACTTTAAGCTAGAGAGTAACACAATGAGATTTGAATTTTAGGATGGCTATTCTGGAGGAAGTATGGAGGACAGATTGGAGATGAGACTTGAGGCCTGGAGATCAGTTGGAGAAGATTCTTCAGTTATGGTAGTGCCACTAAGGAGGAAAAAATAAGGGGCACATTTGACATTAGAATGGAGCAGAGAGAAAGAGAGGAGAAGTTGTCTTCCAAGCTTGTTTTGTCTCAGATGTATTAGTGAGTTTGGTGCCATTTGCCTTGTTCGAGACCACGGAGAGAAGTGCAGGCTTGGATACAGCAGAATGATAAATTTGGGTTTAGATGTGCTGAACTGGAGCAGCCTCTGGAAGGTTCAAGTAGCTGGTGGTGATAGCAGCCTGGAACTATGGAGAGACCTTTGGCCTAGAGCCTCGGGTCTGAGAGTCATGGTTCTGAGTTAAAGCCTTGTGAACAGATGACCCAGGGAAGAGGGGCTTCACCTGAATCTCACTAATAAAGCAATTCCAAAAGAATAAGTTTTTTAAATTGATGCTTATTTCCCCCAGATTACATATTTTAGGGTGTTAATTGGGCCTTCCACTCTCCCATTTAATTGCAAATGTCAGATGGTTCAGCATAATTTTATTGGGCTCTTATTATATACCGGATATTAGGAGCTTCAGAAGAGAAATGAAAATATCAGAAGAAAAACCCTGCTTTCAGGAAACTTAGAGTCTAGTTAGGGAGACAAGATAATTCTTTATAGAAGTGAAAAGTTATAAAACAACAATAAAATTATGGGCAATAATTAATTGCTAGGCAAACGACATTGACACCATGTCCTAGGATTTAGAGAAGGAAGATGTTTGTGTTTGAGGGATTGTTTTTGAGTCTTTCTTTTCCTAATAAAGGCCAGTTAAGTCTCCCTGAATTATGTTCTTAATGTATATTGAAGGGGAGAAAGAGGTGAATATCAAAAAGGGTTAAGTAGATTCTTACATTTAGAATGAAATTTTCTTTACTTGAATACTAATGTCGTATACTAGTACATCATCACTTGCTTATCAGAAGTTGGTTGTGCTAGCTTATTAGCTAATTACAACTCAGTATTTAGCAGCTGTTTATTATTTTGGCTAAGTTTTACAGCCTCTGTCTGTTGGGAAGCAGCCCTAAGCAAAGAGATTTCTTCATTTCTAGTTTCATTTTCCATCTTTAATTTTCTTTGGTTCATAGAAAACTACTTTCCTTGGTTCCAGTTTCCCCATATGGAGGGAAAGTGTTCACATGACCCACTTCATAGCTTTTTGAGAGATGACAAGAAAAATAATGATTAAATGTGAGACACATAATGTAGTCTGTAACAGCTTTGAGAATGACCATCACAATTTCCCATTAGTTATACAAATGAATTCTACAACAAATAAAATACTCTATTTCTGGAGAACGTATACTGAATCCATGCAAAGTGCTATATTCTTCAGGTTTATTGGAATGTACTCTTTATTTAAAGACCTTTTGACAGCTCTTATTAAATAAAATAAACGAATATAAGAAAAATCTAGATGTTCCTAGGTTGTGAAATTATGAAAAATCTTAAGAGAATAATTCAGTCAAGAAGACATCATTCATAACTGTAGGTAATGAGTTTTATTTATAAATTTGAATGAATACACACTCATCTATATGCAGGAATCTCATCTATCACTCATTCACTCAGCAAACATTTCTCTAGCACTTACCATGTGGCAGGCACTATGCTAGGCACCAGGGATACAGTGGGAAACAAGACAAGTGTCCCCTCCTTTAGGGAGCATTCAGTCTACAGGTAGAGGCAAATATTAAACATCTAATTCGCCAAATAGATATTTACTGTGATGAGTGCCGCAAAGAAGTACAGGGTGCTGTGGAAACATGTAAGAGGGGGCCCACACCAGGTCTAAGAATCAGGGACGCCTTCTCTGAAGAAGTGAGATTTAAGCTGAGATATGAAGAATAAGTAGGTGTTAGTTAAGAGTTGAGGAAGAGTCTCCTAAGGTATCCAAGGCCTGGGAAAATAGCACGTGCAAAGAGCCAAAGGGACATGACACCTCCGAGAAGACAAAAGAAGGCCAAGTGGCTGCAGCAAAAACAGTGTGGAGACAGGAGGCTCAAGGCACAGCTGGAGAGAGGGGCAGATCTTGCCTTTTCTTTTAGACCAGGGAGCCTTAGCAATGGGAAACCATTGTAGGTCTGTGGGGATGGATTTGAGAGATTTTTAGGAG
The DNA here is from genome assembly GCF_949987535.1 of Balaenoptera acutorostrata. NCBI lineage: Eukaryota > Metazoa > Chordata > Mammalia > Artiodactyla > Balaenopteridae > Balaenoptera > Balaenoptera acutorostrata. Next base: position 46,195,805 of record NC_080070.1, read on the forward strand.
ATAGACTCAACAGGATTTGGACTTGGCATGTAAGGGAGAATGTGGAATTTAGAATAACTCCCAGGTTTTTAGCTTGAATCCACAGGTACTATTTACTTAGATCAGGATCACTGAGGGGGGATCAAGTTTGCAAGTTTGGTTGTGTGTGGCAGCAGAATGAATGCGGAGTAGAAATCATGAGCTCAGTTTTGGACATGTTGAATATGAGGGGCCTATAATATGTCCCTGAGGAGACATGAACAGTTGGATAAGAGGGCCTGGAGATTTAAGGAAAGGTCTGTGTTGGAGATATAAGGTACAGCCCAACAAAGTAAGAAGAAAAAATTATATATATATATAAAATAATGATATAATACATATTGTACATAATATATATAATGTGTGTATATACGTATATGTGAATATGTGTATTCATGTATGTGTCTGAATGATGCTAAATTAATATTCCTATAAATTTTACAAGTAGAGAGAACATAGTTTAGTGTGACCTCTCTAAATAGTCTGACAGAAGTTGCCAGAAGACTATGAGTTTACATATATTTTCTCATTGGCATTTACTTGTTCAACATTTGGGAAAGACCAGCTAGTAGTCAATCTACGTGGCTTTGCTTGGAACCCTTGTACTGACTGCTTGGTGTCATGTCCACCACAACATGGGTTTGGAGCCAAGACAGAAACCTGAGGGCTAGGCAGGGTCATTTCCAGTATTCCAGAGGCAGAAAGAGACCATGACCCAAGAAGCTAAATGGAATGAGGCCCTCATCACGGACCTTGTGGGGACTGTGAGGCATGAGCCAGGCAGTGGGGCTCGGAGCTTGGAGCCCAGCCCCCTGCAGAAGGGTCTGGTGGAGCTTGGCTGGGTGGGGGCTCCCTAGACCCTGCAGGAGGCTGTCCTGTCGTCTAGGCTTGTCCAGGGGGGGCCGCCTCGCGCTGCTGCTCCCAGGGGGTCCTACGTGCGCACACCGGGCCTCCGTCTCTTGGCGCATCCACAGTTCTGCCATGGTGCTCCGCCTCCACATCAGCTCTGCCGCATTCATGGCCTCTTCCCCGGAAGCTCTTTAAGACCTTTCAAAAATGGACCTTCCTCCCTTCTTTTCCACTCCCTTCCAAAAACCTATTGCAGGGACCCAGTATTCAATATTCTGCCAAAATACAGCTTTCCTTTCCCTTAAGGCCAGTAGAAGAGTGAGAAGCAACGTGAGGATGCATTTTGACTGAAAGTCACTATTAGACATCCAAAGAGCATTAAATTCTGTTAATCCAGATTCCAAACAACCAAAATTCTTAAATAAGCAAGACTTTTCCTACACTCTAGAGACACTGAGTAAATCTGGTAGTGAAAGATTAGTCTTTGAAAGCTACTTCCAGGTGTGTTTTTAGGAGTAGTTCAAATTCAGATTAATATCCCACCCCTTTTTTTCCTCTACCTCTCTGAGTCTTGTCTGAGGATGACTCTAAGGGGTCTTACAATACCTTTAAATTAACCCCCCCGCAAAGTATTTTATATTTAGTATACTCCTCTAGGTTGTTACTTGGAACCCTGTCTGCTAACTATGAGAAACTATAAACACTTTCATGAACAGGGTCCTGTGTAGCTCATTTGTGAAATATAAGGATGAATTATTGTAAATCAGGCTTCATAAATGTTTAGAACCGCCATTCTGTCTATAAAACTACTAACTGAAATTAGTCATGGTTAAAAAAAATGAAAGAATTCTTCCAATCACCCATTTCTGGGAGTCTTGGATACTTTCAATGAGCATAACTGTAGCTGAGGAGAATCTGGTTCGAATGCTCAACTGATTCAGTTGACAGTGGCGCTCAAAATGGTCCCTAAGAGTGCATCTGCTAGCTGAGTGGGTTGCTTTTTTTTTTCTTTTTTCTGTATTTTGGGGATCGGCCTTACTTTTGCCATATTTAAATTGTTGAAATTTACAGAGCCTATGTCCAGAGAAGAGCCTTCTATAGATGATTCTACTGTGAGAGAAGATTTTAGAGGAAATAGGAAGGACATCTGCTTTCAAGGAGCTGTTGTATTGACTTACATTCGCCTGGAATTGTAAATGGCCAATAGCTGCTTTCTGCTGGGAGTAGGTTTTGATAACAAGTTGGGAGGAAGGGTGGAGGAGAGGAGGAAGGAGGTACTACTTGGGGAGATAGGAAAGGCTTAAAAACATTAGACTGGTCACTGAAGTTAAACTTGGCAGAAGATACAGTTTTTGTTCTGGCTAAATCTACATGGGGATAACAGAGTAGAGAATTCAAGCATCTCTCTGGATAATTCAATTAAAAAACCTACCCCTCCCCTAATTACAGGGAAATATCTGTGAAGAGGGAGGTTTTGTCTCAGTCCTTTGGATTTATCTCCACTCTGGCAGTGTTGTCACAGATATTAAGAAATATTTTTGTTTTCAGCCTTTCTCATTGATGTTTATAGAAACAGAAGACAGGCTCCCAGGAAGGAGGTCACAAAGATCTCTTCCATTCCCACCCACACAGTTTTATTGTACTTGTAACGCTGCAAGTGGTTGTAAATATGTGAATGGAGGGATAGGTCATTTATGCAAAAAAGTACTACTTGGACTTCTACAAGCATGACATTTACTTTCTGTTTTCTTTAACAACCTTTCCATATTTTTTCATTGGCGCCACTGATTAGCTCACTTCCCAGCTTTAAGCAGTAGATTTTAAGCTAGAGGGAAATGGTCCTTGGTTTGCTCAAAAATAATGCTCTTCAGAGGAAGATTTCAGCTTTCTTTGGGGAGGGGTCCTATTTTGGGGCCTTTTAGACAGTAATCTGAGTGCTGGAATTTTTAACCCAGGCCCAGGAGAGAAACAAGCATGAACAGGAGATTTGGATTCTTGTGTCTGGCCAGCTGTCTGCAGCTAGACGAGGGGTCTGGGGAGGGGGAGCAATGAAGACACAGCCCTGTGGGAATGTGGGCGCATCCGGCGTGGGGTGGATTGACTGTGAGTTGGTGCCGGTCCAGGTGGGGCTTCCTGTGGGGTTGTTTAGTTTGAACTAAACCTTCTCCTCAAGGATTTCTCCTGTTTCCACTGCCCAGCTGGCATTAGACAGAAACACATTTGCTTCCAGAAGTGAGTTAAACATTGATCATCTTATTTACAGCTGTGTTTCGGATTAGCATTCTCTCATTTTTCTGATTTACCATGCTCAACCCCAAACCACACTCTCGAAGGCTTCCTTCATTTGAATTTGATCTCATCACTTTGGGTTAAACATATTGGAATTTTGTACTTTGGGAGTTGCTGTCCCCAAACATGATCTTCCTTTTCTAAGAGCCCTAAATGAAAGGGTGTGAATCTGTAGGACAATTTTCCCCAATAGACAACCTGGCAGAAAAATTCTCTAGAAAATTTAAGCAAAACCAACTCCCTCCTAATTATTGGGTTATTCCAAGTGAAAGTGAGTTTATATTATTTCATTATTTTTTATTTTTTGTCCTGCCTTGGATCTTTGGCTAACCAGGAAAATAGAATTGTTGCCCACATGGATTTTCATTCTGTAGCTCATCAGTTAAGAAATATTTGAGCTAGTAAGAGAAGAAAGTTTCTCATTTTCTCTAATATCTTTCTTCTCCCCGCCCCTTCCCCAAATAGTCTCCTGGAAGGTGCCAGGAAACTGCAATTTATATGTATTTTCTCATTGGCATTTACTTGTTAAAAATATGGGAAAGGCCATAAAGCAATCAGTATATATAGCTTTGCAAATCTAGGTTTTAACATGGGTATCATGGAAATGAAATCACTGGGAGAAATGAGAAGAAATGTACAAGGACCTTCCATTCTCAGCAACATCTAAAGTAGTTCATACAAATGATTTAAGACAGATTCGGTGGAAGTTTCTAGCGATATCCAGTTTTGTTCAGTCGGCACCCCATATGCCAGTAAAAAACAAAACCAGAGGATCAGAGGATCATTCAGATCCTCGATCATTTCACGGATATTTGTGGCATTTTATCTCAGTCCACTTTCCCACGAGTGAGCCGCATGTGACCTGAACTCGTGAGAACATGTACTTAACTCCCTGAGTTTTGCTGTGCGCTTTTTTCTCTGAGCCTGTCCCCCAATCTCCTCTCCCTTGAGGGAACTTGAGGCCTGAGAACCAGGCTATCTGTGCATTTCCAAAGCTATCTGTGCATCGGCAGCAGTAGTGACCTCAGTAAGGAAGGATGGAGACGAGATCTGATGGGATCTGGAGCAGAGTGAGTCATTATTGCCCAGAAACCCTGGAGAACATTGCAGACAGAACTGGACTTCTCACTGTGTGTGTGGAGTTGTTGCATATTCAACTTCCCAGATCAGAAAATCTTCTTGTGCTCAACTGGGAGGTATCTTGCTGTCAACTTAGAGACCAAGCACAAGTTTTGGTTTTTCTAAGCCAGCTTGTTTGAATATTAAGCCTATTTATAAACCTCATTATTGCAGCAACCATATGGCTCTTAAAGATACTCACTTTAAAAAAGTGAAAGGCTGCCAGGTGCTTCATGATATAACCTCAACACTTAATTGACTCTCACTCACCCAGGCTATCAGGAATGATTCCCTAGTCATCTGTTTGACTTTGGAGTCTGTGAAACTTACATGTGATTGTGGGTATGCCCAGTATTTTGCAAACTGCTAGCCATCAAAAAGCAAACAAAGCTCTTTAAAAGCATCCTGCGTCTGCCACACTGTTGTCTCTTTTTTGCTATTTCCTTGCTGTCTCTACTCTGCCCTTAGGCAGGTCCAGGTGTACTGTGGCCGGAATCACTCCTTATGCTTGCTTAGTTTCATCCCTTCTCTCCCTAACTGGGGCCAAGAGAGGTAAAATGAAGTGCAGGGTCTTGAAGTTCAAGGTCTAGATGACACAGCCATGGACAGCTTTGGGGAACCGTTTTAAATATTGGAGGTCAATGCTCTTTGCTCTTTGATGATACTCCCGTCTCAGTAGCCACTTGTCAGAATGTGATCAGCTGGACGTAAATGGACTGAAGCCTTTCAGGGGAGATTTTTCCAGCTTATCACTTCCCCTGTTCTGTACACATGCATGCACACATAACACATACACACTATTTGATACTTCTTGGGCAATCCACGATTTCATAGAAACATTCCAGAGTTAAACAGACATTGATTTTCAGTGAAGACCAGGAGTCTTTTAATTTGCCTAACAGGTAAGTGGATGTGGTCAATCAGTAATTCTAGTTATAGCATGATATCTCTGTGCTGAGTTATAACTTCTAGAGGATGCTTAGGGATTCTGTGTAAGCAACTCACTGGGCTTCAGTTTTTAGGGAATTATCGATAAAAAGGTTTTTTCTTAAAAGATAATGTTAGATATTTCTAAGGATTATCATGGTGTCCAATTCCTAAATATCTAATTTTACTTTCTTTTTTTCCTGCTTTCTGAGCAACGACCCAGCTTTTGACATTAGAGGAAAGTGTGTGGGTCTGCTAGGCTAACAGGGACCACTGCTGGGTGGGTGTCAGAGTGTATACAGCCTGCAGCTCCCTTGGGCATGGGGGGAGTGAGGAGAGCTGGGCAGAGTTTCAGTTCCTCCTCTGCTTAGTAGGACTGAGATTAGCACCTGCTTTCTTTGTGGCTCAAGTGTTCTAAGATGAGGAGAACTGGGAGTATTCAATTTTTCTACTTTAGAAAACAGTCTTAAACTTCTTTTTAAAACTTTTTTAATCAATGAAAGGCTTTTTTTTTTTCAAACAAAATTTGGAAACCTATGGAATTATAATACCATTATTACTTATGCAGTACTATTGTTATAAATATAGTAGCTGACTCATTCTTGAACATTTACTGGATGCCCAACACTGTGCTAAAACTTTACATTCATTATTACATTCAACTCTCACATCAACCTGTAAAGTGCGTATTACTGTTACCCAGATTTTACAGATAAGGAAACTGGTGGTTGGGAAAGTGATGTAAGTTGCCAAAGGTCACATAGCTTATTGGACACAGTAAGTTGAAGAAGGGATTTAGCTTAAGTAAGTGATCCTAAGCACTATACTGTAATGCCTCTCTTTAAAAAACAAATGAATAGACAAACAAACAGTGCCATGTATGTATGTATGTGTGTGTGTGTGTGTGTGTGTGAGTGAGTGAAGGGTAGAGGGCATTCCGGGGAACAGGGTTTGCAAAGTGCTCTAGGCCTTCATCCATGCGGTTTCCTCAGCCTGGCCTCGTGAAGATGGCCTGCCTTCTGCTTCAGTGTGCAGGTGTGCTCTCTCCATCTCCCACACTGCCGAGATACCAGAGCACAGCAGCTGCTGGTCGTTCTCTGTGGTCTGAATTAGCTCAGTCTAGCTACATGAATCTTGAGACTTGTGATGTATTGTTATAAGTTTCAAAAAATTATAAATTTAAAGTAAGTTTGAGAAACCAAAACAGAACATTTAAATACATTCCCTTTGTCTTTAAGGTTATGAATCAGGGGCAAATTCTGTTGAAGTTCTTAAAAACAAAAGGCCAAGAATAAACTAGGTTCTTTTCCAGCTCATTTCCTGCATTTGGATGGAAAGAGCCCAGTATGTTCTGTGGTTGGTTTTGTTTGTTTTTGTCGAGGGTCTAAATTTCCTCCAGGCATCCTTTGACTTCTTTGACTAATTTCCTCAATTTTCTTTGAGGGCTTCAGAGTTTGCTTTCTGTCTCAACCAGTTCAAGGTTCTGTGTCCTTAGTCAAGTTACTTAACCTCTCTGAGCCTCATTGCCATCAAGTATAAAGTGAGGTAAACCTCCTAGGGTCTGTAGGAGGTCAAAGTGAGTTAATTTATGTAACACACATGGAACAGAGGAGATGCTCAACAACTGTGACCCTCTTCCCCAGCTTGCCCCCGCCAGCCTTCTCTCATTGCATTCCTCCTGTGTGTAGAAAACCATGACTGTGGTAGATGGCCTCACTGCTTGTAGTAACTCATCACTAAACAGAAAAAAAATGAGTAGAAAGAAAGCATTTTGATGAGTGTCTTGATAAATTCACTCATTCACGCAACAGCAGTATATTGAACAGCTGTCATTTGTCAAGCACCATGTTAGGCAAGGGAGAAACACTAGCAGATAGTGGACAAGCCATCGATCTTGCCATCAGCGTAACAGATGAGCTCTGGCCACCATGGAACACACAAAAGGGATGATCCAGTTTGGGAGGCCCTAGAAGGTTTTTGGGAGAAAGTGATGACTCAGCTGAAAGCTGAAAGCTGAAGGATGAGTAGGACTCAAGCCTCACCATCTCGCCCAGTCAAGATGATCTGTGAGTAGGATCTTGAGTAGAGTAATTTCCATGGATCTGTATTTTCTCTTGTGCTTTAAGTGCTGACCTTCCAGCTCCAGTGTAAGATGACACTGTTTAGGTTGGGTCTCTTTGGACATGGGGACTGTCTGTCTAAATGGGACAAGATGGGAAGGGAGAGCTTCAGAATCTGTGAAGTCAGGAATGCATCTGTGAAGGTGGGGAGTGAATGTTGGGAAGGTGAGTTGGACTGAAAATCAGATTTTTTGGTCTCTCTTTTTTGGGTCTACCAAATGCACAACCCATGTTTTGATATGTGTGGGTGGCAGCTACAAATGATGTATTTATTTTGCCAGCAGACATTTGTTGTGTACCAACCATGTGCCAGTCGATGTGCATGCCCTTGGGATAGATACAGAGACCCATATGACAGGACCCCTGAGCTCAAGAAACTCAAAACAAGGGGAAAGGGTCCTAAACCTTTTAGAATTCCCCTTACATGGCATGCATGGTACCTGGCAAATTCAGTGCATTATGTTCTCTGAGATCATTCCTCCCATTTTATAGATGTGGAAGCTAAAGCTTGCTTTAGTGTAGAGCTTGTGTGAGTCTCGCAGCTAGAGAGGGAGAAGTTGGATTTTGAACCAGGTTTATCACATTCCAGAACCCTATTGTCTTTCCACAAGGCAATGCAACAGGTGACCCCTTCTCTCAGGTGTCATCTTTTAAAAAAAAGTATACATTTTATTACTTTTCTTGATTAGCTCAGTACTTTTTAGCCTTAGAACCTGCTATCTGCCTCTGAATCTGGCTGGGCTGGGCTGGTTTGAGGTCATTAGGCACGCCCTTCTTACCTGCTTGCCCCAGGTACTTACATATTTCTCCTTGTTGAACTCCTGCCCATCAATCAAAGCTACCTCTTTCACAAAGCTTCCTGAGCCACCCCTTGTCTTGGTTGTTATAATAGAACACTTTTGGTAACATGTATTAATTTCCTTTTTTAGGATTCAGATTCTTTCAGAGAGTGGATCTTAGTAGAGTTATTATGAGGATTAGTGATGTATGTTAAGTGCTTGTTACTAGTAGGTGCTGAAATTGGAAGCTATTCTTATTTTTGTTCATTTTGATGCACTCAGCGTTCCCAGCAGTGCCTTTGTATGATCTTGGCAAATGTTGGGAGAATTCTGTGGAAGCCAATAGCAAAGGGTGTCTTCTTCTGGCCTCTGAAGGTACACTCTGTTGACAGAACTAGTTGAGTTTCTGGGTAGGAACCAGGGGCATCCATGTGCCCCGACTGCCCCCTTACCTTTGGTCCTTGCACACTCTCACTGGGTTATTTTCCAGTCTTGCCAGAGACTCCTGAGCCTGGTTCATTAGACAGCAGTTCTAACGAGGGCCAAGGGCGTGGGTCACACCCACAGCTCACTGTGCTCTGTGCCTGTGGATGAAAACTCTGCCTTTGCTACTGCCTACAGCGTGTGAGCTATCACTGCTGGGGTGGGGGGGGTGGTCCAGGATGGTCAGTGCACACCCGTCACAGCTTTTGGAGGGAGTGCAAAACACTGTTTTAAGCAGTGGGATACAGTGGGGCGGCATACAAAGAATCTGCCTTCGGGGAGCTGACATTCAGGTGGGTTATCTCATTTATTTCTCACCACAAGGTCTTGAGAGAGGTGCTCTGATTATTCCCACTTTACAGATAAAGAAAGTGAGGCTCAGAGGGGTTGAATATCTGGTCCAACACTGTAGAGCTGAGTGCCACAGCCAAGATCGGAACACAGGTAGTTTGCTCTCAAGCCCAAGCCCTAACCCATCTGTTAGTTGACCTTCCTCCCTACATATATGATATAATTCAAACATGTAAATATCTCTGTATATTCTTCCTATAGATGTATATATCTGTATATGTGACTGTATATGAATATTTTACAAATTTTTATAATTATTCTAATTATAATCATAATGCTCATTTAAAATAGAAAATATAGAAAATTCATACAAGTAAAAATAAAAGTAATGATTCATTAACCTGCTACCCTGGGCTCATGATTATCACTCTGGAGTTTTTCCTTATAGATAAATAGGTATCAGTACCTATCAGGTCAGGATCACATTGTGGGTTCGGTGCTGCATGCTGCTTACTTCACTTAACATGTCACACTGCCATGTATGTTTTCATTTAAACAGAGATGTCACAGGTCATAGGGATTCTGAATTTGAAACATCTGTGCCTTTTTTTTTAAAGCATGTGTGACATGTAGCTCTATTAGCAAATCAGTGGCTTGGCTTCCTGGTGCAGTGACTGTAATGGGAATGTCGTTGTGGAACCAAGGACAGCTGCATTGCCCTTCCTGGAGATGCTACCGGGAGATGCGTTTTCCTCTCCCAGCACTTCCTTTCCTTTAATCCCCTCCATTAAAGAGTCTTTTAAAACTCTTCTGAGGGTCTTCAGAGCCTACAAAAGCTGACACAAATATGAAAAACATTGAGATACACTGGAAAATAAACTTTTATGGCCATTTCCTCCTCGAATGCCACTGTGACCCAGGTGAGATAGCCCCGGCAGATGTGACCTCCATTTGATAGATTAAGAAGCCCTGCACTCAATAGATTTGTCCAAGGCTAAGTGAGGACTGTAAATAGCAGAGGTGGAGTAGAACTCCAGCTGCTTGTGCTTCCTGGGGACGTGTTCTTCCAGGGGCCTGAGCCCACAGCTTAGCCAGTAGCAAGTTCCTGATTCTGCTCTCACTATTTTTGCTTCTAGACTTTCTCATTGTCCCTTTTCTCACGTCTTCCTTCTCTGAAGACCTTATGTCTGGTCTTACGGTTTAGTTGCATGATTACACATTTACATTTTAAAAGGCAGGTCTTTAAAGGGACTTCAGTGCTAGCTGATGGGGATAATAGTAACAGTAATGACAGTACAAATAGCTAAGAGTTGTGGACCATTTAATATGTGCCAGATACAAGACACGCTTCACAGCCTCTGCCCACTTACTCCACAACAACTCCATGAACCTGGTGAATGAAGGGCTGATACATGAACCTGGATCTTGCCGTCTTTAAGGTCTGATCTCAACCCAGATGCTACAGTGCTCTCAGAGGGGAAAGAGCAGAATATCGGGGGCAGAGCCATTGAGCTCTTGGGATGCTGTGTGTAGCTGATAAGACTATGATTCTCTGCATCCAACCACAATGTAACACAATAATCCAAAACTTTTAAGTGGGCTTTGAGACCCACAAGCCTCACAGAGAGAACTTTCTACAAAGTGTTCACCTCTGCATCCATCCCCGCTGAAGCTATCTTTTTCTAACCTACCACCTGCCGCAAACTCTTTTCTGATGTGTGTTTATGCTTCTTTTCCCACAGGAGGAAATATAAGAAAACGTCCCAGAGGTAAGAGCGTCCCTCTGAGAAAGGGGAACTGGTTGGTTGACTCCTTTGTGTCACAACTCTTCGCAAGTCTGGCTCATGGTGGATGTTCATTGTAATAAACAGTCTCTCAGATCCTTCTCAGCGAGTTGCCTGCTTTATCTTCGAGTCGCTACTGTTTCTGTAATTAAAAATTGATTGCAGGCATTTAGTGTGGCACAGTAAGTGTACACCTTCGCATGAGAGTGGATCCAGTGGCTTAAAAAGCTTGTTACTGCTGAGTTATCTAGTGATTTTATTAAAACCTTGACCAGAGTGGGGCTGGGCTGAGGGCATGTGTGAAGGATTATAGGTGGAGCAGAAAAGGTTTGCAAATGCATGTTTAGTGTTTGGATTCTCCTTTGCCTGATTTGCTGACAAAATGCTGTTGAGCTCAAAACATAGATACAAATTCCTTTAAGGACAGTCTTTTGATTTAACCATGGAAAGGGTAATTTAAAGTAGAATATCATCTGTCTTCACCCGCCATTACTCTGTTTTATTGAGAAGAGTTTGGAAAGCACATTCCAAAGAAATAGAGTTGCTTAGACCTTCTGTTCGCCAAGCAGCAGAAGACTACAGCTCAGTCTAAAAGGCTAGTGTCTGCTTTTCATTGATTGACTTTGGTATTATGGCTTTAAACAGATTATATGAGATCAAAAATTGCTGTTGCAATGAAAATCTTCCAATAGGTTTCAACAATGGTACTTTCAGTGACGACTTTAATCTGACCTTTTCTAGTGGGTCTCATCTCATAGTAGAGGCTCCTATGTCCTATGGTTTCCAAATAAAGTCAGTAATCCAAAGTAGTGGTGTCATCATTTGATGTGCATTGTGGAGGTGCACAAATCATTGAGAGAAAATGAACTAAAACTTTAAAAGCTTCCTAGAGGTTGCTATACTTTTCTAAATATAGCGAGCTTATACAGATGGCCGAATAATTCTGTCTTGTTCAGGTTCATCAGGCTCATGGTAGTAACTGCATGTGAACCACTGAGCAGGGCGTAAATTAATCACTCAGATTAGAGGGTATAGTAGTCTTTAGTAGTAAAAGGTAATTTATCATTTTCACATGTAGTTAACTTGGGGTATGAGATGTTTCAAAGTTGCCTCAATTTTAAGGGGAGATAAATAGACAGGTAAGAGGGAGTTTCTCAAGAGAACTGCTCAAACCTGTCAGGTTTCAAATTACTGTGTCAATTTTTTGGGAAAGCATAGTTTTGCATATCTGATGTGAAAGCTGTTGCATTTTTATGTCGATGTAAAAAAAAACTGGTTTGTATCAGCTTTATTGAAGTCTTATAAAGTGCAAATTAATAGAGGCTTGGTGTGAGCTCTTCTGCTTTTAATCACATGCATATTCTCATGTGAAATATATCCATGTCTACTAATCTGTCATTGAGTAACAAACCATCCCCACACTTATGGCTTAGAACAAGGGTTTTACTTTGCTCATGATTTTATAGGTCAGGAATTCAGGAAGGACTTGTCTGGGTGGTTTGGATCTGACCCACCTGGTGTCAGCTGGGACTGATGTGGATGGAGGATCCACTTCCAAGATTGATTCTTCACTCGCGTGTGGGGAGCTTTGGTGCTCCTTCTTTCTTTCTCTCTCTCCACATGGCTTTCATCCTCCAGAATGTCTCCAGGAGTTTGGGCTTCTACTGCATGGTGGTCTCAGGGGTGTTGCACTCTTAGCTGGCTTCCTAGGCCACGTGTTCCAAGAGAAAAGGAGTGGAAGGTGCTAGTCTCCCTGAAACTGGCTTAATGTCACTTCTTCTGTATCTTATTGGTCAAGCTATTGCAGAATCCACCCAGAGTCAAGAGAAGGGGATATAGATTACATCTCTTGATGGAAGGGTGTTAAAGAATTTGAGGCCCTTTTCATGTATCAAACCTTCAACCTTTATCAGAATGATCTTGCTTGAGACCTTTTCCAGGGATCTGTAAATTTGGAGTATGTGGATACCTCATTTGATGAATGGTAGACACTTTAAAATATATCTTGATACCCCATCAGATGCTGGTCTCTTTGAATATATGCTTGTCTATTGGATGATTCATTTGGACTGGGAATAGCTGTGATTCCTTTTTCATGTTAGGGGCAGGTGTACTAGTGTGGACTCAGCTGGTTAGTTGAATTCTAAGTGCAGTTATTTGGCTTCAGTCAATAATTAGTCAGGTAAAGTTGGTGGCTTCATGTAGGAAAACTAAATGACACAAATGCTACATTAAAAAGCTTTAGATCTTGTAGGTTTGCTTTGGACATTAGGGGAAAAACAGCCCAGGATACAAAAATAATCTACCTTTGTTTAAACTTTTCTTGCTAAGTTTCATTTCGTTTTACTCATGTATTTATTTACCTTCTACAGCCATGTTAAAGAAAAAAAAATTGACTAGCTTTCAAAGTCATCATTATCCCACTACAACTCAACTGAGGTAGATATATTTCTTTAAATATTTCATAAAGTACTAGGCAGATTTTAGTAACCCACAAGAATATTTTTTAACATCTTTATTGGAGTATAATTGCTTTATAATGGTGTGTTAGTTTCTGCTTTATAACAAAGTGAATCAGCTATACATATACATATATCCCCATATCTCTTCCCTCTTGCGTCTCCCTCCCTCCCAACCTCCCTATCCCACCCCTCTAGGTGGTCACAAAGCACCGAGCTGATCTCCCTCTGCTATGTGGCTGCTTCCCACTAGCTATCTATTTTACATTTGGTAGTGTATATATGTCCATGCCACTCTCTCACTTCGTCCCAGCTTACCCTTCCCCCTCCCCGTGTCCTCAAGTCCATTCTCTAGTAGGTCTGTGTCTTTATTCCCGTCCACAAGAATATTTTGATGATAGTGATTCTACTAAGTCTCACTTTTAGTGTTAAGGGAAATGTACTCATGTCTTTCAAGATCAGAATTTCAACCGAAAGAGTGATAAGTACTCTTTACTGGGTTAGCAAGGGCACCTGTAGGTAGGAGGTAAGCTTCTCCCTGCACAACTTTATTAGATTGGGCTTTAAATAAACACAATTAAGGGGAACCATCCTTTTGCTTTCTGAATGGGGCTTGTCCACGAAGGCCAATCATTTCAAGAGATTTGCTGAAGTGGTGAAATGGTAATTTGACAGCTAGAGTGGATTACACCGGAAACCTGCTTCCCCATAAAATTCTCATCAGGTTGTTTTCAATACAGCTGCAGCTTCAAGTTATCAGGTCTGGCTCTGAGAAGTTTGTATCTTTGAGAAAGCATGCCAGACCATGTACCAAATAATCACAAATACCTATAAATAATCTACTATTCCGGGGCTGCCCCTGAAGAAAAGAATTTCTATGAGGGATGATGTTATAAGCTGAGTCTATATTAGAAGAGCTTCCAACACACACACATGCACACACACTCACTCCCTGTTTCAACGTGCTAGGGAATCTGTGAATGGTCAGCACAATTAGAGGCAGAGATACAAATAAAGACATATCCACAAACCTGAGGGACCTCCACAGACAATTGTTCTGTTTTCATATGTGCGGGCGGTGGAAATACTTTGGTCAGGATGGCCAGGGGTTGGAGTTTTAAGGTCACCAGATAGCAAAATTCTCAGTGGCATGAAGGTTTTTGTTGATTTGTTTGTTACTAACCCTAGCTCTGTTAAGATCATTTAAGTAGAAGTTCTGGTTCTGACTCTATCTGATTTACTCATTTTATAAATCTAGACATGTCTGTGAACAGTTAACTTTAGCCAAAGTTGTCTCTCTTTTTGTTGATAATCATATTAGATTGATAGTCACATGCATAGCACTTTACAAAAATCTCCCATTTTAACAAAAGTTTACTGAATACTTACTGTTGCCATACACTGAAATAAATACCGGAAATAAAAAGATACATAAAAAATAGCCTCTGTGAGGAGGTACACAGGCTTGTAGGTGTGACTGTGAAAAAATTATAATAAAATTTGGTAAGTACTATAATAGATGTAAATACTGAATGTCATTGGGAACAATTAGATCTTTGGGGAGGATTCTTACATTATCGTATGGTCTTCTTTCACTAGATCACAAAAGAGAGCTGACAGTATTTTTTATTATTCATGGTGCTTGAACGTATGGGCGTATTAAAGTCTAATGGGATAGTTGAGAATTTTTTTTCTTCATGTTTTCAGTTATTTTAAACATGTATTTTTTTTTTAAGTTATACAATTTTTATTTATTTATTTATTTATTTATTTATTTATGGCTGTGTTGGGTCTTCGTTTCTGTGCGAGGGCTTTCTCTAGTTGCGGCAAGTGGGGGCCAGTCTTCATCGCGGTGCGTGGGCCTTTCATTATTGCAGCCTCTCTTGTTGCGGAGCACAGGCTCCAGACGCGCAGGCTCAGTAATTGTGGCTCACGGGCCTAGTTGCTCCGCGGCACGTGGGATCTTCCCAGACCAGGGCTCGAACCCGTGTCCCCTGCATTGGCAGGCAGATTCTCAACCACTGCGCCACCAGGGAAGCCCCTAAACATGTATGTTTTGCTGATTCTTTAGGCTTTTTCTCAAAGGGGCAGATGGCTCAAAAATATTCTGGACATTAGGAGGAAGACAGCCCAGGATACAAACGTGTGGAAATAATCGATAAAGTGCGTCTTGCACATGTAGATAACAGAATGGCCTCTATCTGTTGCAAGGCATAACAAGGAGTTATTTTTTTCCCTCAAGTGTCTAATGCCTTCTTTTACTTGGATTTTTATGTGGCTCAGTAATCACATTTGATAAGCCCAATAATTGATTAAATCCAGCAAATGATTCGTTTAGTCAAGTCTGCCCATGTCATCCTTCATGAATCAGCATACTTAATGAGTCATCAGCAGAACCTCCACCTTTGCTGTTAATAATAGATTGTCGTGTGTGGGCGGGGATGGGTAGGAAGGTGAGTGGATATCACCCTTTGGCAAGACTGCCTTCCAAGCACTCATATTCTTGTGTTAGCGAGTGCATCTTTTGGTGAACTGTGTCCCGTTTCATTCCGGACATATTAAGACTCATTGGTGAATCCTGAAGCTCTTTTGGCGTCACTGACATAGACTCAGTGGATGTCGTCCCCTAACTTTGTGGTAAAAAAAGACAGCCAAGTAACTTGTGGGGGAAGTTAAAGGGGTGATAGGGTATATCAACGCACATATTTGTGCATGCTTATGGATAACCAATCTTGCACACTACTACTTACTCAGTAGTATTGACATTTAGAGCCCAAGTATTAGTGGTGAAATCAGGGGCAAGAGGATCTTCTAAGAAATAAAATCCTTTAAAAAATATTTTCCTATATGTATTGGCGATGACTAAAATTCCCAAAGTAGTAGGAATGTGTGCATCAGCTATGAGAATACGTCCAGTTTACATTCCAAGTTTGCCAGCTGAGTCAGGGTGACTTTACAATGAATGGTGGCAGACAGAGTGCCAGAGAAAGGAGCAAAGTGGTCTGGTTAGGGCACAAATCACAGATGGACACTGAGAATTAGCCACAAAGGATAATGCCCAAGGCAGTTAACATGGGAAATGGCCTACAAGTACTGTGATTTCAGGTGAAACAGCCAGGGGAGAAAGGAGGGTGATGGAGGGTCCACATAGATAGTTTGGTCAGATTTCAGAGTATCAGGCAACTGCCACTCATCATCCCTTACTCACTCATTCGCCTTCTTCATAGACCAGCAGGAGTCTGGGGAGCACAGGTGCAGGCATCTAGACTCAGGGTCTGTGTAGCAGGAGTTGGGAACGAGGTATGGTGAGAGGGTGCTCAGGTGGAGTGAGTAGCTCAGGCACTGAGTCCGGGTAGTATATTTAGACACTAGTAACAGGAATGACCTTGGCATTGAGCTGTCATTTTCTGAATCAAGAGGATCGTCTAGGCACAATTCAGTCTTCTTTTCTTTTCCATCTTCAGGTCTGATAATTACTACCATTCTCCCACTCACCCAGCATCAACACTTTTGAGTCCTTTTATATGAGCTTCTGTTGTGTGTGTTTCTTCAACTTTGCCTTTTTGTTCTCCCCTTTCACCTGTGATACATGGGTCTCTTAACAGGTTGTGGGCTTTTCCTCCTCACTATTTTCATTCTCATCATCTTGGTCCAGTCTCATTATCCATCTCTTAGAGTCTTTTTTTTTTTTTTAAAGGATTTTCTTATTTATTTATTTATTTATTTATTTATTTATTTATTTATTTATTTATTTATTTATTTTTGGCTGTGTTGGGTCTTCGGTTCGTGCGAGGGCTTTCTCCAGTTGCGGCAAGCGGGGGCCACTCTTCATCGCGGTGCGGGGACCGCTCTTCATCGCGGTGCGCGGGCCTTTCTCTATCGCGGCCCCTCCCGTCGCGGGGCACAGGCTCCAGACGCGCAGGCTCAGCAATTGTGGCTCACGGGCCCAGCTGCTCCGTGGCATGTGGGATCTTCCCAGACCAGGGCTCGAACCCGTGTCCCCTGCATTAGCAGGCAGATTCTCAACCACTGCGCCACCAGGGAAGCCCCATCTCTTAGAGTCTTGAATAGCCTCCTAACCACTCTTGTTATTCTGGTTTCTTCATCTCCATTCTGCTTACCCATGTCTGATTCCTTTTCCCACAGTGTCTCTGATGGTGTCACATCTGTTTAGAAAAAAGCAACAGTAACTCAACAGCAGCAAACCTTTACTGGCTTCCTTTCAGCTAGTAAAGACTATCTTCTGTCTGGGATTTTAAGGGTTTCTTCATCTACCTCCATCTCAATTTTCCTGTTTGTCTCTGTTATTCTCTCTCATTCACCCTGAGTTCCAGTCAAGCTCAACTCCTTGCTGACCGTCATATTTGCCTTGTGTTTTCTATCATCCCTTCTTCATTAACAATCTTTCCTTACATTTAGGTCTTTAATCCATTTTGAGTTTATTTTTGTGTATGGTGTTAGGAAGTGTTCTAATTTCATTCTTTTACATGTAGCTGTCCAGTCTTCCCAGCACCACTTATTGAAGAGGCTGTCTTTTATTTTTTTTATTTAATTTAATTTTATTTTAATATAGCAGGTTCTTATTAGTTATCTATTTTATACATATTAGTGTATATATGTCAATCCCAATCTCCCAGTTCATCCCACCCCCACCCCCCACCCCCCGCTTTCCCCCCTTGGTGTCCATACGTTTGTTCTCTACATCTGTGTCTCTATTTCTGCCTTGCAAACTGGTTCATCTGTACCATTTTTCTACATTCCACATATATGCGTTAGCATACAATATTTGTTTTTCTTTTTCTGACTTACTTCACTCTGTATGACAGTCTCTATGTCCATCCACGTCTCTACAAATGACCCGATTTCGTTCCTTTTTATGGCTGAGTAATATTCCATTGTATATATGTACCACATCTTCTTTATCCATTCATCTGTCAATGGGCATTTAGGTTGCTTCCATGTCCTGGCGATTGTAAATAGTGCTGCAGTGAACATTGGGGTGCATGTGTCTTTTTGAATTATGGTTTTCTCTGGGTATATGCCCAGGAGTGGGATTGCTGGGTCATATGGTAGTTCTAATTTTAGTTTTTTAAGGAACCTCCATACTGTTCTCCATAGTGGCTGTATCAATTTACATTCCCACCAACAGTGCAGGAGGGTTCCCTTTTCTCCACACCCTCTCCAGTATTTGTTGTTTGTAGATTTTCTGATGATGGCCATTCTGACCGGTGTGAGGTGATACCTCATTGTTGTTTTTTTTTTCCAAACATCTTTATTGGAGTATAATTGCTTTACAATGTTATGTTAGTTTCTGCTATATAACAAAGTGAATCAGTTGTATGTATACATATAACCCCATATCCCCTCCCCTAAGAGTATATGTTTAGAAAACCAGAATTCCAAAGAAAAGTCACGTGCACCCAAGTGTGCCCGGCAGCACCATTTACAATACCCAAGATGTGGAGAGATACAAAATGTCCATGGATAGACAAACAGATAAAAAAGAAGTGATATATGTACACAATAGTATATGACTCCACTGTGTAAAAGAATGAAATAATGTCATTTACAGGAATATAAATAAACATAGAGGTAATCATACTAAGTAAAGTAAGTCAGAATCAGAAAGACAAGTATTATATGATATCACTTATAGGTGGAATAAAAAAATACACACCACTGAAATCATTGAGAAAACATAAACAGACTCAGGGACGTAAAAAACAAACATATGGCTTTCCTGGCGGCGGGGACGGAGGTGGGCCTGGCGGGTCCGGGCGGCCTCCGGGCTGGAGCCCGGGTCCCCGCCCGCCCCAGCGCCCGCCCCAGAGCCCGCCGCCGGCTAAGCTCCGCGCCCCGCGCCTCCGTCCTGGGTCCCGGTGGCCGGAGGTGCGCCCGGGTCCGCGGGACAGGCGGGCTCAGAGGTCGCTTGTGTTGGGGAAGGGTGCGGCGAGGTTCCGGCGCCTCCGCGGAGCATCGCGGGTCGGGGGCTGGGGGCGCCGCGGCTTGCTGTGCTCTCCACCCTTTCCCGGCTCTGAAGCCGCGGCTGTTGGCCTGTGAACCATGTACAAGAATTAGTTGGGTGCATGTCATTCTTCTTGGCATCATTGTGATTTTTTTTTTGAGTAAGGACTATGCTCCCCCAAAGCATGATGCCTTGGACATAATTAGTGTTTATTACTGTGGATTGAATTTATGAGTGTATCAGATTGGGATCCTTCATGTATTTCTACCATAGGTCAAAACTAAAGCCAGAATTACCAGGTGGAACTGCGGGTAAATAAGCTCAGATTGATAAATGATTCATACTTGCAGATCACCACGTACTCCCACATTCAGGCTCTATTTGGCCCTCACACTGGCCAGGGTGGGGACCTATGAGGTCAGCAAGCCAGATGGCATGCATGGACAGGAATCAAAAAATATGCAGTTGCTTGGATCATCGACTCTGCTTTTCTGTTTAAGTTCTTTCAATATGGGTCTCTAGCTTTGGGTGGAAACTCTGAGAGTATTTTTGCTCTACATCAGTACTTCAATCTCTACCTCTCCTCCATTCAAACCATTAGTCCTGGAGATGTTTAGTGCAGTGTCAATGTATTTGTTTGTGGTGCATTATTCTGAATATTTGATAGCTGTGTGGTGTACATCATTTGACTGTTCTGTGGTGTTTTGAGAATCATTTTCTTAGATTGCCTAATAAGACCTAAGTGCTTCTTTAAGACTTCAGCAGCACTCATGCTGGGCATATCACTGTGCTTCAGAAGTTAAGCCCAGACTTTCAGTTGCCCAAGTAGGCAAGTCTATAAATCCCTCCTAATCCCAGTAACCTTCAATACTAAAGAGGCAGAATTAACTTGATCAATTCAGTCATTGGTGAGAGCTTCCAAATTGGGGCCAAGTCCAGTGCCCAACAGCAGCTTAAGAGGCAGCTTTTGGAGTATCGGGAGACACTGGGTCCAGTAGTGTAGATCAGAGTTTCTTAACCTTGGTACTATTGGTGTTTTCATTGTAGGGACTGTCCTGTGTATTGTAGGGTGTTTTGTAACATCCCTGGCCTCTACTCACTAGATTCCAATAGCAAACCCCCTATACCTAGTTGTGACAACCAGAAATGTCCCTTGGGGGGCAAAGTCATCTCTGGTTGAAAACCACTGGTATAGATGAAAGATTAAGAATCAGATTTGTATTCTGTCACTAGTTTAGCTTTGCAGTTTACTCCTCTCTGATCTCAGTGTCCTCATCTATAAAGGGATGAGGTTGAACACAAGAACTTCTATGGTTCCTTTTGGCTCGAGAATGATACTCTCTGATTCTAATTACTAAGGTTTTCTACAAGAAAACCCAGACCACCAAACAACATTTCCAGTGATGACAAGCACTCTATGACCTATAACTGAATCACTAGGGAGGAATAACATTGCTGATTAGCATGGAGGTCATTGGGCAGGTAACACGGTCTGGCCTCATAGTGATGGTCCTTTGGCCACCAGCCAGATTACCCATGATTTAGATACTTCTAATTTCACCTAAATAGTGTGAACTAATCATGAGAAGGACATTAAAAGGACAAATGCCAAAACATAAACTGTGGCAAAAACAGAGATCTGTCTAAAAGGCATTTTATTGATTAAATTTACTGTGTGTCTACCATGTGGCAGGGCTTCACATGCATTATCTTATTTAATCTTCACAGTGATCCTTTTACAGATGAAGAACCCAGGGAAAATAAGTAACTTGACTGATGTCACAAAGCAGAGAAATGGTTGGGCTAGGGTTTAAAGGCAGGTATTTGAGATGCTAAAAATGTCTTGTTATTTTTCCATTCCGGTGGTTTTATAATTTTTTACAGCTGTGGAACCTCCCCGCCCCCAAATGAAGCAGCTTAAAGCTGAATAAAATCAAAAGGTCAGAAAAATATGCCTTTTGGAGTTCATTTCCCTACTCTGCCAATTTTTATTTT
This sequence comes from Balaenoptera acutorostrata, assembly GCF_949987535.1. NCBI lineage: Eukaryota > Metazoa > Chordata > Mammalia > Artiodactyla > Balaenopteridae > Balaenoptera > Balaenoptera acutorostrata. Next base: position 46,216,883 of record NC_080070.1, read on the forward strand.
CTCATCAAGACATTTTACATTTGAAATTTTTCATATTTGGCCTCAACCCACAAGTTGAAGTTCTCAGGAAAATTCAGTGAAGACTTAAAAAAAAAAAACCAACAAGCAATAGTGATATTTAAATAATGTGATTGAAAGGGGAAAAATCCTTCACCTCTACCACCAGGTTTTTTTTCAAAATCGTCTGTTTTAGTACTTAACTGCTTAAAGTGCTTTGTAGCAATGTGATCAGTCATACATGAATGCATAACTCTTTATGCATAAAAAGTAAACAACAAAATAGAATCAGATAAAGGAAAATTTGTCCTGTATTTTTCTACCCTCTGATTTAATATGACAATGCCTTTTCAAAATTCATGAGATCACTGCTTGAATTTTTTCCCTTTGTCTCTGCACAAGTAGAATGACGCTCTGCACTGTATTGTTTATTCCCATAACTTTGAGGAGAGGGGACCTGCATGAAAATTTCTAAGCAAGCTGGAGGGAGTAGACTAAGCCGAGAATGTGCTTCGGAAGAGGCATGTCTGTAGTCTTTGCTCATCCATGAAAGAAGGGCAGAAAGTTGGGTCAAGAGCAGGAGTTGGGAGTCACCCATTTCTAGATTGAAATATGAGTACTTACCAGAACCTTCGTTTCCTGTAGGTCAGATGGAAATAATGATACTTCCTAGGGTTCTTGGGAGCCCAGAATGATATAGTACATGTGAAGCACATAGGAAGGCTTTGGTACTTGGAAAGTGCTTAGTCACTGAAGGCTCGGGGGATCCCTCAGAGAGAAACCAGCATTCAGTGGCCACTGTGCAAATGGCTTGCACTTTGAGACAGAGCAGGGTCAAGTAAGGGAACTGGTAGGAAGCAGATGGCCCTGCTCTGTAGGGGCAGGGATTGTGTCTTATTTACTGAAGAATGGAATCAGCCTTAACCAAGTGATTGGTGACCATCTTTTGGAAAGAAGGTTGGAGTAGGTGGGGTAGGGGAGCCCTATGCAAGGTCAGCAGCCACTGGGACATGGGCCTTAATTAGGAAAAAAAACTTGGGAGGGCCCAGTTGGGTGTAGTCATGGAAAATCTTTCCACAGGAAGACACTCATAGTTCATCTTCATATTTAGTTTTCTATTTTGAGGGAAAATCTGTGTCCTTTAAACCATCACAGAGTGAATAGCACTGTGTTTTATTGGTTGATGGCATGCCTTCTAGACTCAGCATGCCTGGCTTCTAGTCCCTGCTCTACTATTTCCTAAGTATGTGACCTTTAGTAAATTCCTTAATTTCTCTAAGCCAGTGGTTCTCAAGTGGAGGCGATTTTTCCCCCAGGGGACATTTGGCAGTGTTGAAGACATTTTTGGTTGTCACATCTGGGAGTGGGATATACTACTGGCATCTGGTAGATAGAGGCCCAGGATGCTGCTAAACATCCTACAATACACAGAACATCCCCCCCCATAACAAAGAATTATCTGGTCCAAAATGTCAACAGTGCCAAGGTTGAGAAACCTTGCTCTAAGCCTTACTTTCTTCATCTGTACAGAGGGAATAATAATAGTACTTACCTCATAGGGCTGTTGTAAAGGTTAAATGAGATAAAGATTAAACACATTCAGTGCACTTTCTGGCTTTTAATAAGTGTAAAGAGTATTTTTGCCATTATTATTAACATTACTATTTTGACCTATGATTCATTGTTTATGTAGCAGATTTATGAATTCTGTTTCATAGTTTATGGAGCTGACATGTAAAACTTTACAGGTGTTTAGATGCATTTAAATTTTATAAGGAAAAAATTTTGAAGTACTTTAGATCATGCATTAAAAGAGATTTTGAAGTTGTCTTGAAGGGATAATATTGTTTGGCTTCTGTATACTCTGTGCTGAAACAAATCAGAAATCATAAGTTCTACATGCTGTTATAGTCAGTTAGACCTAAAAAGCATAAAATCACAGATCTTAAAAGAAATAATTTGATATTATTGCATATTGTTACATAGACAATAAAACAGAACAAATTTACTGAGAAATCAAGTCCCATCTCTTACATGCGGGGGTAGAGAAAGTTAATTATCATAGTAATTGGAGTGAAAGCTGGTAACTACAAAGTGAGCCTCAATATAAATTGGGATGGATTCCTACTTAGTACACCAGACAACAAAAATTAATATTCATACAAGTCCAGAGCCAGTGCAACACCTCTGAAAGCTTGGCTCTATCCGGAGTCACAGGGCAAGCTCCTCTCTGCTGTGAGTTTGTGAATTGCAGTGCTCAGCTGCTAGGGGATAGGGTTGCCCTGGTTGTCTTGTCGCCCTCTGATATAAATACAAATGGTTGACTTTTTAATAATCAGTTTCTTAATCTTTAAGGTATGTTTTATCATTTACATCATAATCAAGAGTTTCCTAGATTTAGCACAACAATTAAATAGCTTAAGAAAAGAATGTGATGTGTGCAATGTGTACTGTGAGGTGTGTAATCACCTGCTGGTACTCCAAGTCCATCATTCCAAATAACGTTGTCATGATTTTGTGGTAAGTTTACTAATTCTAGTGTACTGTGTTGTTAGTAAGAGTAATATATTTGCTAGCTACCACTGCTCACTCATGACCCATTATTAAGAAAGATCGAAAATTAACCCTTTTGGTAGTGTAAACAGTGCCTGTTTGATGGGTAAACAGAAGCCTCATTCATTAGAGGTCATAGTGCTCCCCCTTGGGAATGAAGGTACTTTATAATAACAATACCAGTGATGGTGATGCTGGTGGTGATGGTGATGACGATGGTGGTGGTGGTGGTGTTGGTGGTGGCCCAAGAGCACAGCTATTCATTAAGACTCTAGCTTATGCTCGTTAGATCACACTAACTTCATACTTTCGCCTGTTTGCTTTACATCTGCTTTTTTCCCCTGCTGATTTCTCTGCGTTGAGAAATGTGTTCCGAGAGCATGATTTAGGGATTTGACAGATGAGGTTCTGATGAAGCCATTGTAAAGCTAAATTGCTTTTCATTTAGCACCATTATTTTGAATAGAAAGAAAATTTCCTTAAATTAGTCTCTTATATGGAAAATGAATCACGTTTAAAGGATACTTTTGATCTTTAAATTGGTGGGGTGGATGGTTCCTCCTCCTTGATATCAGTGACTTTCTTCTGCCATTGGTTTGCATGGGACCTTGTAGGGGCATAATTACACCAGAAGTCTGTAAGCAAGACAATACAGCATTGGCACTCAGTGCATAGATTTGGGGGTCTGAGAGGCCTAAATTTAAATCTCATTTTCATCCCTCCTTAACTTTGTGATTTTTCAGCTGGTTAAACATAAATATTCTCAGGGTATGGGCTACTGATAGTACCTAACTCATAAGGTTGTTGATAAGGATTAAATGAGACAATGTATATATGGTTTGTGACCCAGTTCTAGGTATAGAGTAAGTGCCTAATAAATATTAGCTGTTAATATAATGCCCTCCCTTCCAATAAAAATTAACGGCCACAGAATGGCATTCTTCATCATAATTAAGAATGAGACCTTGCATGTTCTCTGCAAAACTTGACCTCCCTCAAGGACTTATTCTACTTGTACAGGAGATTAATTCTTCATGATCTCATGTGGCAGAGGAGTAGTTGGAATGGTGCCAGCAAATTATGGGCAGGGGGTGGGAGAAGTTGCCGCCTTTTGCTTCAGGCTGATCCACAAAGCATGAAGATAAAGTACAGGTCTGTAGAAAGAGCCTAAAAGAAGGAATCCAGCCATTTTAGCCAGAGATTCTAGGTGTCCTCTGTTCACTGCTGCTCCCTTGGTCCCTGTATTCATTCTCAAAGAGGTCCTGCAATGCACAGGTCAATGGGCAGACACCTAACACACCCACCAGAGTTTTTAAAAAGGAAGGTCAAGTATGCAAAATGGAAACCAGTCCACGTGGTTTGCATTGACAGTGTTATCGAGATGTTGAATGAAGAGTACATTAGAGGTGTTCAATTTTAAAAATGAGTTCTACCAAAAGTATTGAGTAAAATCAAGTTAAGCATATTTTATTTATGGATGTAGACTTTGGCCTGTCTGACTCCACTTGCGGACTCTTTATTTCACTTCATGTTTACTGAGTGTCAACTAAGTGATGGTCAGGTACTGTGAGACATTCAAAAATAAATAAAAAGAGTAAGGTGTGGTTTCTCCCCTTTCTACCCTACCCTTTACTGAACCCAAACCCTGCTTAGTTTGGGTTCAGTTAAGGCTTGCTGGAGGTGATGCCTGAGCTGAGACTTCAGGATGAATAGGCGAAAATAGGCAGATGTGGAAAGGTCATGTGGGTATTTATTTAGAGGGAATAACATGAGCAGATAGTCGATTTTAATCAGTTTTGTTACCTGAGCTCCAATCTCTGCTCTGGCTTGAGTGAGGTTTGGTATGACAGCTTAAGGCAGGGTCACTGTGCTGTGGGTATCCTTGTGGGTGAGCTTCGAGCCTTAGCTGCTGCACAGAGAAGTAGATAATCACTCCTCTAAGGGCTGCAAGCAAAGGAAAGAAGACAATTCATAAAGACTTCTCTACTTGAAAGCACACGGTGTGGCCACCTGGGCAGTGTGGACCTATTGTCTGTCAGAATGGCTCATCCCAAAGAAACTAAGAGTCACTTCAAAACAAGAATAAAAGGGCGGATTAAAAAAATCTACATCTTCCAGGGCTTCCCTGGTGGCGCAGTGGTTGAGAGTCTGCCTGCCAGTGCAGGGGACACGGGTTCGAGCCCTGGTCTGGGAAGATCCCACATGCCGCAGAGCAACTAGGCCCGTGAGCCACAACTACTGAGCCTGCGCGTCTGGAGCCTGTGCTCCGCAACAAGAGAGGCCGCGATAGTGAGAGGCCCGCGCACCGCGATGAAGAGTGGCCCCCGCTTGCCGCAACTAGAGAAAGCCCTCGCACAGAAACGAAGACCCAATACAGCAAAAAATAAATAATAAATAAATAATAAATAAACATTAAAAAAAAATCTACATCTTCCATAAGGGAGTAGAAATTAAAAGTAATGATGAGAAGTGTTCTGTCCTCTATTTTCTCAAAGAGTTTTTGTAAGGCTGGTAGTTTTCTTTCTTCTGTGTCTGGTAAAATTTATTAGCCAAAACCATCTGGGCCTGCATTTCTTGTGGGAAGAGGGTATTCAAGCAATTTTCAAATGATATCAGGATCACCAGGAGAGCCTGTTAAAACACAACTGGCTGAGACTGCACCCCCAAATTCTGATTCCGTAGGTCTGGAGTGGGGCCTGAGGATTTACCTTTCAGAAAGTTCCCAGGTGTACCTGATGGTGCCATTCTGGAGAGCCGCGCTTGGGTAACCACCGCCTTAATAGGAATAGGGCTATTCGGACTTTCTATTTCTTCTCTGTCATTCTTTTTTTTTTTTTTTTTAATTTTATTTATTTATTTATTTATTTATTTTTGGCTGTGTTGGGTCTTCGTTTTTGTGCGAGGGCTTTCTCTAGTTGCGGCAAGCGGGGGCCACTCTTCATCGCGGTGCACGGGCCTCTCACTATCGCGGCCTCTCTTGTTGCGGAGCACAGGCTCCAGACGCGCAGGCTCAGTAATTGTGGCTCACAGGCCTAGTTGCTCCGCGGCATGTGGGATCTTCCCAGACCAGGGCTCGAACCCGTGTCCCCTGCATTGGCAGGCAGATTCTCAACCACTGCGCCACCAGGGAAGCCCTGTGTCATTCTTGATAAGTTGTATTTGTCAAGAAATTTGTTCATTTCGTCTGTGTTGTGATATTCATTGGTATAATGTTGCTTACCATCTTTTTAATGTCTGTAAAATCTGCAGTGGATTTCATTCCTGGTATTGGTAATTTGTGCTTTTTTCTCATTATTTCTTGATCAGTCTTGCTGCTTGTTTATTACTTTGGTTAATGTTTTTAAAAACCTAACTTTTTCTATTGATTATCTGTTTTATATTTCATTGCCTTATGTTCTTATTTTGATTATTTCTTCTGTTTACCTTGGGTTTAATTTTCTAACTTCTTAAGATGAAACATAGAGCATTGACTTTAAACTTTCATCTTTTCTAATACAAGCATCTAAGCTATGCAGTTCCCTCTGAGCTCTGTTTCTCCTCTGTACCTCCCTGGTACCTCATCCATACTTGTAGTGTTACAATTGTCAATTGGATTCTTGTTTCTCTCCATAACGGTCCCATAAACTCCTTCATAGAAAAGACCCTCCTACTCATTTTTGTCTCCCTAATAAACTCATAGGATGAGTACGTTGCAGCAGGTGGATGTGTGAAGGTGTTTGATCTGGTGGCTAAATGCTTCCTCCTTTGTTCTTGTTTCTTGCATGTGTGGTTCTCAGACCACACCACTTATAGCAGGAAAAGTCATTTCTGAAGCAAGCTATGTGAGAGTAGAGCTGTCCTTGTTTTGAAAAACTGTTACAGTAGGTGTCAGCTGGCCTGGCACTCAGAGAACACTGTTCCACTGCCTAAGTTGGTTGTTGGTTGAAGTTTCTCTGAGCTTCCCCGCCTCTGGCATTTCCTTGGAGGCCAGGCTACCCTTCGTGCTCAATACCAAGTGGAGTCAAGATGAGATTTCTCTCCATTCACGTCGGATTTCACAATTGACCAGGTGCACTGTAGCTGAAAAGTGGGGCTGCTTTTCCCATTTCCTCAGCAGCAGCTGGTATCTGTGGCTGTGAGAGGCACAAACAGCCCTCTGCTAACGTACTCCCATCCGAGGGCAGATGCGGAGCCATCCTGTTGGAATTTCTAGCTCCTGGCTCTTCAGAGACAAAAACTCTCAAGTGCGTGGATTTTCTGACTTTTGGCAACTCCTTTAAAGGCAGAAGAATTAGGGTGTTCGTTTCCCAGGGGAAAATGGGAACTTCCCTGGGGGATTGAGTTTTGGGGCCCATCACTGTGCAAATCATTTACAATAAACAATTATAACAAAATATTCTTTTTTATTCTCACACTTCAAAATCTACACCAGTGGTATAGATCTCAAAACAAACAAGCTAGGCTGAGAAGAAATCAAACTTTGATTTGAAATGCTAACGACTGTGATGGTAATAATAATAATAATAGCCATAATAATACATGATAATACATGATAGTTATTATGTTCCTGGCACTGGGTTATGTGCTTTCCACTTGTATCTCATTTAGTTTTTACTATAGCCTCCGAGGTAGGGGCTATTATTGTCCCTATTTTATGGGTGAGAAAACGGAGTCTTAGAGAATATAACTTTCTCAAGGTAGAAAATAGTTCGGCTTGGTTTCAAATGATGTTGGTTTGGCTCTTGACCCTAAACCTTTAAGCCCTGTGCTATCCTGCCTCTGTGTTTGACTTTGGGGACACTGGGATATGGTGACAAAAGTGGGGTTATGACTTGGTGTTTGCATTAAAATTCATCATAAGTGCTGATTACAGTCATTGTGATGTAGATGATTTGGACATCTTCTTAATTCCTCTGTTTAGTTTTCCTGTGCATTTGTGACTGGGGGCTACCACGAACATACCCAGGGCAGAAAAGGAAAATAATCTTTGTAGAGAACGAGGACCTTAATGAAAACTCTGTTGAAGAAAAGGATCTCCGCGTTGTTGAGGCTTTCTTTTTTCTTCTACTGCTAAGGGAAGTCCACACGCCAGATTGGCACCTCTGTGTGAGGCACAAATCTGTGAAGAAAAGCACAAATCAGCTTTTCTTCCTTTTAGTGAGATGTACGAGATGTGGCCTCTGATTGAGCTGTAATTGGGGGAGGGGACGGAGGAAAGAGGGGAGTACCTAGAAGCTCCAGTCCCATCTATCTGGCCACAGGAGGACTTGATTTCTTCCTCTGTCTGTTTATAGAAGCTTATTATATGAGGAAACCGGTTTTTCCTGTTCTCTTCCCATGATTCTTCCCTTCTCTTTTCAGCAAAGGGCCGATCTGCAGGTGCTGTAAGGCAGCAAGTATCTTTCCTGCTTACTGTGACCCACAGTGAAAAACACATGAACACGCACTGTGGCTCAGTGTGTGTTCATACTCACACACACACATATGCTGTCACACACACACACACACACACACACACACACACTCTCTCTCTCTCTCACACTCACACGGAAATAAAAGTTTTATCTTACTACCGGTGACTACATCTGATATTTCCTATTCTATTCTGTTTTATTTTTATTTATATATTTATTTTTGTAGAAGGTGAAAAATAATACACCATTTATTCATTGCTTTTAGCACAGTGCCTGGCACTGAGATGGAACTCAATTCATTTTCTTTTTTTAAAAATTAATTAATTAATTAATTATGTTGTTGAGGTATAATTGTTTTACAAAGTTGTTTTAGTTTCCACTGTACAGCAAAGTGAAGTAGAGTTCCATGTGCGATACAACAGGTTTTTTTTTTAACATCTTTATTGGAGTATAATTGCTTTACAATGGTGTGTTAGTTTCTGCTTTATAACAAAGTGAATCAGTTATACATATGTTCCCATATCTCTTCCCTCTTGCGTCTCCCTCCCTCCCTCCCTATCCCACCCCTCTAGGTGGTCACAAAGCACCGAGCTGATCTCCCTGTGCTATGCGGCTGCTTCCCACTAGCTATCTATTTTTTATGTTTGGTAGTGTATATATGTCCATGCCACGCTCTCACTTTGTCACAGCTTACCCTTCCCCCTCCCCATATCCTCAAGTCCATTCTCTAGTAGGTCTGTGTCTTTATTCCCATCTTGCCCCTACCTTCTTCATGACCTCTTTTTTTTTTCCTTAGATTCCATATATATGTGTTAGCATATGGTATTTGTTTTTCTCTTTCTGACTTACTTCACTCTGTATGACAGACTCTAGGTCCATCCACCTCACTACAAATAACTCACTTTCGTTTCTTTTTATGGCTGAGTAATATCCATTGTATATATGTGCGACATCTTCTTTATCCATTCATCTGTTGATGGACACTTAGGTTGCTTCCATGTCCTGGCTATTGTAAATAGAGCTGCAATGAACATTTTGGTACATGAGTCTTTTTGAATTATGGTTTTCTCAGGGTATATGCCCAGTAGTGGAATTGCTGGGTCGTATGGTAGTTCTATTTTTAGTTTTTTAAGGAACCTCCATACTGTTCTCCATAGTGGCTGTATCAATTTACATTCCCACCAACAGTGCAAGAGGGTTCCCTTTTCTCCACATCCTCTCTAGCATTTATTGTTTGTAGATTTTCTGATGATGGCCATTCTGACCGGTGTGAGATGATATCTCATTGTAGTTTTGATTTGCATTTCTCTAATGATTAATGATGTTGAGCATTCTTTCATGTGTTTGTTGGCAATCTTATACAGCAGGTTCTTATTAGTTATCTAATTTACACATATTAGTGTATGTATGTCAATCCTAATCTCCCAATTCATCCCACCACCACCACCCTCCGCTTTTCCCCTTCGGTGTCCATATGTTTGTTCTCTACATCTGTGTCTCTATTTCTGCCTTGCAAACCGGTTCATCTGTACCATTTTCAAGGTTCCACATATATGCGTTAATATACGATATCTGTTTTTTTTCTTTCTGACTTACTTCACTCTGTATGATGGGCTCTAGGTCCATCCACATCTCTACAAATGACCCAATTTCGTTCCTTTTTATGGCTGAGTAATATTCCATTGTATATATGTACCACATCTTCTTTATCCATTCGTCTGTTGATGGGCATTTAGGTTGCTTCCATGACCTGACTATTGTAAATAGTGCTGCAGTGAACATTGGGGTGCATGTTTCTTTTTGAATTATGGTTTTCTCTGGGTATACGCCCAGTAGTGGGATTGCTGGGTCATATGGTAATTCTATTTTTAGTTTTTTAAGGAAGCTCCATACTGTTCTCCATAGTGGCTGCATCAGTTTACATTCCCAGCAACAGTGCAAGAGGGTTCCCTTTTCTCCACACCCCCTCCAGCATTTGTTGTTTGTAGATTTTCTGATGATGCCCATCCTAATCGGTGTGAGGTGATAGCTCATTGTAGTTTTCATTTGCATTTCTCTAATGATTAGTGATGTTGAGCAGCTTTTCATGTGCCCCTTGGCCATCTGTATGTCTTCTTTGGAGAAGTGTCTATGTAGGTCTTCTGCCCATTTTTTGATTAGGTTGTTTTCTTGATATTGAGCTGCATGAGCTGTTTATATATTTTGGAGATTAGTCCTTTGTCCGTTGATTTGTTTGCAAATATTTTCTCCCATTCTGAGGATTGTCCTTTCTTCTTCTTTATGGTTTCCTTTGCTGTGCAAAATCTTTTAAGTTTCGTTAGGTCCCATTTGTTTATTTTTGTTTTAATTTCCATTACTCTAGGAGGTGGGTCAAAAAAGATCTTGCTGTGATTTATGTCAAAGAGTGTTCTTCCTACGTTTTCCTCTAAGAGTTTTATAGTGTCTGGTCTTACATTTAGGTCTATAATCCAATTTGAGTTTATTTTTGTGTATGGTGTTAGGGAGTGCTCTAATTTCATTCTTTTACACGTAGCTGTCCAGTTTTCCCAGCACCACTTATTGAAGAGGCTGTCTTTTCTCCATTGTATATCCTTGCCTCCTTTGTCATAGATGAGTTGACCATAGATGCATGGTTTTATCTCTGGGCTTTCTATCCTATCCCATTGATCTATATTTCTGTTTCTGCACCAGTACCATATTGTCTTGGTTGCTGTAGCTTTGTAGTATAGTCTGAAGTCAGGGAGCCTGATTCCTCCAGCTCCGTTTTCTTCCCTCAAGATTGCTTTGGCTATTTGGGGTCTTTTGTGTCTCCATACATATTTTAAGATTTTTTGTTCTAGTTGTGTAAAAAATGTCATTGGTAATTTGATAGGGATTGCATTGAATCTGTAGATTGCTTTGGGTAGTATAGTCATTTTCACAGTATTGATTCTTCCAATCCAAGAACATGGTATATCTCTCCATCTGTTTGTGTCATCTTTGATTTCTTTCATCAGTGTCTTATAGTTTTCTGAGTACAGGTCTTTTACCTCCTTAGGTAGTTTTATTCCTAGGTATTTTATTCTTTTTGTTGCAATGATGAATGGGATTGTTTCCTTAATTTCTCTTTCTGATCTTTCATTGTTAGTGTATAGGAATGCAAGATATTTCTGTGCATTAATTTTGTATCCTGCAACTTTTCCAGATTCATTGATTAGCTCTAGTATTTTTCTGGTGGCATCTTTAGGGTTCTCTATGTATAGTATCATGTCATCTGCAAACAGTGACAGTCATACTTCTTCCTTTCCAGTTTGTATTCCTTTTATTTCTTTTTCTTCTCTGATTGCCATAGCTAGGACTTCCAGAGCTATGCTGAATAATAGTGGCGAGAGTGGACATCCTTGTCTTGTTCCTGATCTTAGAGGAAATGCTTTCAGTTTTTCACCTTTGAGAATGATATATGCCATGGGTTTGTCATATATGGCCTTTATTATGTTGAGGTAGGTTCCCTCTATGCCCACTTTCTGGAGAGTTTTTATCATAAATGGGTGTTGAATTTTGTCAAAAGTTTTTTCTGCATCTATTTAGATGATCACATGGTTTTTATTCTTTACTTTGTTAATATGGTGTATCACATTGATTGATTTGTGTATATTGAAGAATCCTTGCATCCCTGGGATAAATCCCACTTGATCATGGTGAATGATCCTTTTAATGTGTTGTTGGATTCTGTTTGCTAGTATTTTGTTGAGGAGTTTTGCATCTATATTCATCAGTGATATTGGTCTGTAATCTTTTTTTTTTGTAGTATCTTTGTCTGGTTTTGGTATCAGGGTGATGGTGGCCTCATAGAATGAGTTTGGGAGTGTTCCTTCCTCTGTAATTTTTTGGAAGAGTTTGAGAAGGATGGGTGTTAGCTCTTCTCTAAATGTTTGATAGAATTCACCTGTGAAGCCATCTGGTCCTGGACTTTTGTTTGTTGGAAGATTTTTAATCACAGTTTCAATTTCATTACTTGTGATTGGTCTGTTCATATTTTTTATTTCTTCCTGGTTCAGTCTTGGAAGGTTATACCTTTCTAAGAATTTGTCCATTTCTTCCAGGTTGTCCATTTTATTGGCATAGAGTTGCTTGTAGTAGTCTCTTAGAATGCTTTGTATTTCTGCTGTGTCTGTTGTAACTTCTCCTTTTTCATTTCTAATTTTAATGATTTGAGTCCTCTCCCTCTTTTTCTTAATGAGTTTGCCTAATGGTTTATCAATTTTGTTTATCTTCTCAAAGGACCAGCTTTTAGTTTTATTGATCTTTGCTATTGTTTTCTTTGTTTCTATTTCATTTATTTCTGCTCTGATCTTTATGATTTCTTTCCTTCTACTAACTTTGGGTTTTATTTGTTCTTCTTTCTCTAGTTCCTTTAGGTGTAAGGTTAGATTGTTTATTTGAGATTTTTCTTGTTTCTTGAAGTAGGCTTATATCGCTATAAACTTCCCTCTTAGAACTGCTTTTGCTGCATCCTGTAGGTTTTGGATCATCGTGTTTTTGTTGTCATTTGTCTCTAGGTATTTTTTGATTTCCTCTTTGCTTTCTTCAGTGATCACTTGGTTATTTAGTAATATATTATTTAGCCTCCGTGTGTTTGTGTCTTTTACGTTTTTTTCCCTGTAATTGATTTCTAATCTCATAGCGTTGTGGTCAGAAAAGATGCTTGATATGATTTCAGTTTTCTTAAATTTACTGAGGCTTGATTTGTGACCCAAGATGTGATCTATCCTGGAGAATGTTCCGTGTGCACTTGAGAAGAGAGTGTATTCTGTTGTTTTGGGATGGAATGTCCTATAAATATCAATTAAGTCCATCTTGTTTAATGTATCATTTAAAGCTTGATTTTCCTTATTAATTTTCTGTCTGGATGATCTGTCCATTGGTGTAAGTGAGGTGCCAGAGTCCCCCACTATTATTGTGTTACTGTCGATTTCCCCTTTTATAGCTGTTAGTATTTGCCTTATGTATTTAGGTGCTCCTATGTTGAGTGTATATGTATTTATAATTGTTATATCTTCTTCTTGGATTGATCCCTTGAGCATTATGTAGTGTCCTTCCTTGTCTCTTGTAACATTCTTTATTTTAAAGTCTATTTTATCTGTTATGAGTATTGCTACTCCAGCTTTTTGATTTGCATTTGCATGGAATATCTTTTTCCATCCCCTCACTTTCAGTCTGTATGTGTCCCTAGGTCTGAAGTGGGTCTTTTGTAGACAGCATATATATGGGTCTTCTTTTTGCATCCATTCAGTGAACTTGTGTCTTTTGGTTAGAGCATTTAATCCATTCACATTTAAGGTAATTATCAGTATGTATGTTCCTATGACCATTTTCTTAATTGTTTTGGGTTTGTTTTTATAGGTCCTTTTCTTCTCTTGTGTTTCCCATTTAGAGAAGTTCCTTTAGCATTTGTTGTGGAGCTGGTTTGGTGGTGCTGAATTCTCTTAGCTTTTGCTTGTCTGTAAAGCTTTTGGTTTCTCCGTTGAATCTGAATGAGATCCTTGCTGGGTAGAGTAATCTTGGTTGTAGATTTTTCCCTTTCATCACTTTAAGTATATGGTGCTACTCCCTTCTGGCTTCTAGGATTTCTGCTGAGAAATCAGCTGTTAACCTTATGGAAGTTCCCTTGTATGTTATTTGTTGTTTCTCCCTTGTTGCTTTCAATAATTTTTCTTTGTCTTTAATTTTTGTCAGTTTGATTACTGTGTCTCTTGGTGTGTTTCTCCCTCCATTTATCCTGCCTGGGACTCTCTGCAGGACTTGGGTGGCTATTTCCTTTCCCATGTTAGGGAAGTTTTTGACTACAATCTCTTCAAATATTTTCTCTGGTCATTTCTGTCTCTCTTCTCCTTCTGTGACCCCTATAATGCAAATGTTTGTGCATTTAATGTTGTCCCAGAGTTCTCTTAGGCTGTCTTCATTTCTTTTCATTCTTTTTTCTTTATTCTGTTCTTTACGGCAGCAGTGAATTCCACCATTCTGTCTTCCAGGTCACTTATCCATTCTTCTGCCTCAGTATTCTGCTATTGATTCCTTCTAGTGTATTTTTCATTTCAGTTATTGTATTGTTCATCTCTGTTTGTTTGTTCTTTAATTCTTCTAGGTCTTTGTTAAACATTTCTTGCATCTTCTTGATCTTTGCCTCCATTCTTTTTCCAAGGTCCTGGATCATCTTCACTATCATTATTCTGAATTCTTTTTCTGGAAGGTTGCCTATCTCCACTTCATTTAGTTGTTTTTCTGGGGTTTTATCTTTTTCCTTCATCTGGTACACAGTCCTCTGCCTTTTCATTTTGTCTATCTTTCTGTGAATGTGGGTTTCGTTCCACAGGCTGCAGGATTGTAGTTCTTCTTGCTTCTGATGTCTGCCCTCTGGTGGGTGAGGCTATCTAAGAGGCTTGTGCAAGTTTCCTGATGGGAGGGACTGGTGGTGGGTAGAGCTGGGTGTTGCTCTGGTGGGCAGAGCTCAGTAAAACTTTAATCTGCTTGTCTGCTGATGGGTGGGGCTGAGTTCCCTCCCTGTTGGTTGTTTGGCCTGAAGCGACCCAGCACTGGAGTGTACAGGCTGTTTGGTGGAGCTAATGGTGGACTCTGGGAGGGCTCATGCCAAGGGGTGCTTCCCAGAACTTCTGCTGCCAGTGTCCTTGTCCCTGCGGTGAGCCACAGACACCCCCTGCCTCTGCAGGAGACCCTCCAACACTAGCAGGTAGGTCTGGTTCAGTCTCCTATGGGGTCACTGCTCCTTCCCCCCTGGGTCCTGGTGTCCACACTACTTTGTGTGTGCCCTCCAAGAGTGGAGTCTCTGTTTCCCCCAGTCCTGTTGAAGTCCTGCAGTCAAATCCTGCTAGCCTTCGAAGTCTGATTCTCTGGGAATTCCTCCTCCCGTTGCTGGACCCCCAGGTTGGGAAGCCTGATGTGGGGCTCAGAACCTTCACTCCAGTGGGTGGACTTCTGTGGTGTAATTGGTCTCCAGTTTGTGAGTCGCCCATCCAGCAGTTGTGGGATTTGATTTTATTGTGATTGCGCCCTTCCTACTGTCTCCTTGCGCTTCTCCTTTGTCTTTGGATGTGGGGTATCTTTTTTGGTGAGTTCCAGTGTCTTCCTGTCGATGATTGTTTAGCAGTTAGTTGTGATTCTGGTGCTCTCGCAAGAGGGAGTGAGTGCACCTCCTTCTACTCCAGCATCTTGAACCCATCTCCTCTATTCTGTTTTATTAACATACAAAATGTTGACTGTGACCCAGCAAACTGATGTTCTTATTCACTGATGGGTGGCACCCCATAATTTGAAAATTACTGGTGGTGATTGGTGGGACCTGAGTATAAGAGCATAAACTGTATCCTTTTGTGGATATATTTGAATGTCCATGTCCAGCCTGAGTGCATTAATAAACCCGGGCACCATATTTTTTTTCTGTGGCTATCTCAATATCCTTTCAGGAGTCTCTAGATTTTCCTCTAACCTGAATTAGATGCAAGTCATTTGAACACCTCTCTCAGGTCTGTGGGTCAAGCCAAAGGAAGTAGCCCACAGAGAAGGGACCTGGTGGAGTTGCACAGTGAAGGCCCAGGGCCCTTGGCCTTCGCCTGCCTACATGGTGCAAGGTGAAGGCATAAGTTATGGGAGTTGACTGTGTCTTGGGAACCACTTCTTACTCTAATAAGCCCTTGACAATCTGCATTCTTTGGGACTTCAGGGTAGATAACAGCAATAATGGAAAGCAATTTTTGTTTTTTTTCCTTTGCCAAAGTACTGATGGGGGAAAGGACATTTATCCCTTTAATGACAAAGGGAATTGGGCTTCTCTGATGCACAGAGTGGCATGACATGCTTGCTGCTAACATATTCCATATGCGTTCTTCACCCTGCCTTCCAGACTGTAAGTTCCTTAAAACTACTGAATGAATTCCAGGGTAAGGAAGATTAAGCTGTAATTGACTATATTTCATGGCTCGCTTCTCCCTTTTCTTTAAGCTCATTCAGCTGTGGCTGAGTCACAGAGAGACAGCAAATTCACCACAGTGCATCCCGCATCCTAAGACAGCTTTGGGAACTGACATTTGATTCTGCTGGGATGCAATCAAGAGAGATACAGCCCCTCCCCTCTTGCTTCTCCCTGTCTGTGGGTTCTGTCCTCAGTTCACCGTGGGAGGGTCTTAGAGTTGTCAGCTGATCTCAGTTGAGGATGAGTTTTGAGAAGTCACCTTCTGGATGGATTGTGCTGGTAATAGAGCTCCTGTTTTCCAGTTCATAGCCTGGTCTTCCCCATCTCCATCTCTTTGCTTGTTAGTCCTTTGTATACCCATGCTTTGCTGCCTCATCACTCCTAGACACTCTACAAGCAGCACTTCTCAAACTTTAATGTGATCATCTGGCAAGGTTGCTAAAATGCAAATTTTGATCTAGTAGGTCTGGGGTAGGGCCTGAGACTCTGAATTTCTAATGGATGATGCTGGTGCCCTGGGTCCTTGGCCCTTCTGTGAATAGCGAGACTCAACAGGTTGGTGTGTAGATGGCTGAGAGGGCACTGTCTGTGTGTGTGTTTATCGTTTTCATAACGATATATATGTGACTGTGGGGTGGTAGATTTTAATCTATGAGAAGAGAATCAGGACTGATCATTCCTTCTAGGTAGAGTTGCTCTGTGCCCTCCAGTCTGATCACTTCTCTTTATGCATTCGTCTTGTATTTCACATTTGCGTTTTGGGAATAAAGGTCCTGTTTCCTGGCAGTGGCTGTCTCCACACACCCTTGGCAGTGAATGGATTCACTGTGACCTCGATTCTTGCCTTGCAATTGTGAGGAGCATGGTATGCCCAGGTGGCAGAGAGATGGGAAAACTCTCAGGGTGTGAGAAATTCTTGATAGTGACACATTAAACCAGAAAAAAGCAGCCTAGGCTTGTTGTGAAGTTCCTGCTGATCTGAGACAGAGCCTAACAGTCAGTCGAGTGACAGCAAGTAGCTTTGTTTTCCTCTTTAAGCCCTGGGGTTTCCACTCCTCTTCAAAAAACCCCTCAATGCAGCCTGTTTTCTCCAGGACAGCACATGGCTTTTCTAACTAGTTATGGCATCCTGGATTTCTGTAATGCATGCGATTATAATGCAACACACCACCACCATCAATTTAGGAGGAATCTTAAATCTTATCTGTTCTTTTGACCTTGCTGTAGCTTTGGTCCTAGAAGGAATCTTAGATGTCATCTTGTTCAGCCTCAGGTGAGGCAAAAAGCTCATATGGTGAAGGGTTGTGCCCAAGGTCATACAGCCTTGCATCTCATCTCCTGACCTCTAGGAAAGTAGAGAGCTCACTTCACAGCCTCTTGGTGTTTTTCCACCAAGCAGAGCTGCTCCTGCAATACACACCTGTGGCTTCTGCTCTTTGGTGCCTCTGACAACGTCTGGATACAGAGCCTCCTTGCCCACCTCCTCCCACTTTCACACCCCCTGCTGTGTACATGCCCTTGGACCTTGTGGTGACGGTGGTGGGGTTCCCTTTTTTGCCATACCACATATCCACACTGTGTCCTTACATCTGTTTCCTGTGTCCTGCCAACTCTATTGATTCTGCTTATCCATCAAGACCCTGGTCAAATTCAACTTCTTCCTTGAACCCAAGATCACGGGGCTGGGTGTCAGGAGCCCTGAGTTCTAGTCTCTACCCAAAATAAGCTATGTGGCATGCACAAAATCTTTAGACCTTTGTGCCCCAGTTCCCTCCTATGACAAAGGAACTGGACCTTGATATTTCTCTGATTTCGCGATACTCCAGTTCCACACTAATCACTCCTTTCTTGGAATAGTGGCGCTTCTCTCAACTAGACTTGAGTTTAGATTTCCAGCTCTACTGTTTATCACTGTGTGGCTTTATGCAAGTTGTTTAATCTTTGGGTCTCCATTTCATCATTGGTAAAAGATGGGGCTGTTAGGAGGATTAAATGCGTAGTAAAATTATCTAACGCATATTAACACTGTTAAGATCATTTTTTAAAAAAGTAAAATTATAACTCATTCAGATGTAAAATAAATGTGTGTCAAAGATTTTCGTTAACTCATTATTAATGAGGGAACTGGTAAGAAGTTACAAGTAGTTCAGATGACAATCCAAAGAATAGACACATTTATAGATGAGAAATGTGCAAATGGCCGGGCAAAACTTCTTCCACCATGGAGGAGGGAAGTCGACTGATTCTCCACCAGACAGAATGTATTTGCATGTCTATAGACAAGGATTATTTTGTATCATTATCAGTTAGCCACAATTTACAAAGTTGTAAAATAGCTCAAAGGCTATGTGGGATGTGCCTCTTGTGGTGAGGACAGAAGCAAGAGAAAGACAAACCACTCGGTCACCTTTAAAGCTTCTGCTTCGTTGCAGTGTACGCCATGACTCACATTCCTTTGGATAAAACAAATCTTATGGCCGAATCCAACACCAGTGGATGGAGGAGTGTAGTCCTCCTGTGGAGGGAGAAGAGGTCCATATTAGCAAATGACAATAGCATCTTCAGCAGTTAACATTTATTTTATAAATTCTTAATCAGATTTATTATAAATTCTAAATCGGGTTTATTATAAAGTTGATCAAAGATGATGAAGAGCTGTGAATCACAGTCGCAATCTTGCATCAAGCTCATCTGGTTTATTTCTCTGTTTTATTTTTATTTCATAGGATCGCCAAGACCCTGATTCATACACAGATATGTAGAAGCATACTGATGAGTTCAGTGTTACATGAGAAGACTTGCAGAGATCTGAATTTTTTAAAATAAACAATTCAGAGGAACTACTTCTCTGTATTCAGAATCCATCCACATGTTCAAATACACACACAGATATAGTGGGAGAAGCTTTATTCTTAGGTGAGCACAAACACCTAAGCATGAGTATGGTGGGTTCTAATATATTAAATTTTGATTTTAGATAAGCACATTTGAGGGTGTGCCGCCTTGTTTTAAATTCTTTTTTTTCTCTGCAAGTAAAATATGAATACATTCTCTATAAAGAAATTAAAGTATTGCTGAGAAGGCTGAAGTGTCCAATCTCCTTTGACTCCCTGTCTGTCCCCTCAACCATCCTTCTCCCAGGTTCCTCCTCAGATAGTGTAACTTTCATCAGCATGGGATGTATACATATTTTATATAATAGGTATTTTTCTGCAACTTGCTTTTTTTACTCAGTGATATCTTGGAAAGTTCTATATGTCAGCTCATAAAAGTTTACCTCTTTAAAAAAATTCATAATATGGGTAATCATAATTAATTGGGTTGTTCTCCTAACGATAGGCATTTAGGTTGTTTCTGGTTCTTTGCTGGGATAAGTTATGCTGCAGTGAAGTAGGAAGGCCCATTATGTGTTTGTTTATTAAGCGACAATCTTTAAAATGCACAAATGCAATGGCTAAACTCTGCTTTCTTGTTCTTTCAGATGTATTGGTGCATGTAATTAAGGTTCATTGCTCTGAAAACCCCTTTTATAACATTTACACAGTTTTTTAAAACCCAGGTCACATTACCTGTTTGGGTGAAAGTCATTCAGTATGAACATCCTGCTCTTAAACTCTTGATTCCTTGAATTTATTTGTATGAAATGATGTTATATCTGCCCTCCACCTCAGCTTCCTCTCCTCTGCTCCTTCCCTTTCCTCTTGCCTCTCACTGCACTTACATCCACTTTTTATGCAGGCCCCAAATAGCATTGCACATGATATTTCTTGATTTATTCTGCATCTTGAAAATCTGTACATTATTGTGAAGATAGAACTATGTACAACACCACTGTGAATCACAAAGATAAACTTGAGATGAGAAATTCTTTGCTTTTTCAAACAGCGTGGGAAGCATATGAACTGGAAATAAAATTAATAATAATAATAAAAATTGAAGTTGAACTGGTTTTCACATTAAAATAGATCTTAACCTTTTTCTAAGGTTTGCATAGATTGAAGCGGTGACTTAAGTCTATTACTGCTTCCTCTGGTGAAGTCCTTGTAGCAAGAATAATGACATGTATGAAGAGATTCAATAAGTGTATTTGAATGAATAAATTAATATTTGAGAAGGGGAAGCTTGGGACCGTTTAGATTTCCACTGCAAGTCAAAATATGTGCTGTTCAATATGGTAACCACTAGTCACATGTGGCTGTTGATCCCTTGAAATATGGCTGCTGCTGCCACATATTAAAATGGTAAACATTTGGCTACATTGAGTTAAATAAAATATACCATTAGTATTAATTTCATTTGTTTATTTTTAAAAATGTAGGTACTAGGAAGTTTAAAATGCCGTATGTGACGGGCAGTATCTGTCTTTTGGACAGCACTGCTCTAGCTGTTAACTGGCCAGGACTGCTTTTGCATCACCCTCTTGGTTAAGGACATACTTAAATTCTAATCCTACCTTTAGTCCCTAAAGGTGATTAAGTCAAAATCCCAAGAAGACTTGCTTATTCTTTCTTTCCGATTAGTTTTTGAAGATTTAATTAATGTGGTTTCAGTGTAAGACTTATTATGTCAGATTTTTGCTGCTCTGAAAATGTAAAGTGAAGAATTTGAGGAAATGGTAATCACTACCTTAGCCTAACAGATAAAAACAATTCCTCTTCCAAGTTTTCCTGCAGTAGTTTGTAATGCAGCTCATAGCAGTGAGGCTTATTTTGATAGAGAATCAGAGTTGTGGTTTTTGATTGATAAAAACTCCCTCCTTTAGCCTCTTTACCATTTTTTTATGGGCTCCTTTGCCTTTGCAAAGAAAACTGAAGCAGTTGCATTCATTTCTGACCTACTTGAAGTCTTATAGTTTCCCACATCTGGTAAAAGCAGCATTCCTTTAGAGTGCTATAACTTAGTATCTGTTCGAACACACACATAAACACACAACACACCACTGATTTTTTTTTTTTTAAATTGGTTTTTTGGTTTTTTTTTTTAACTTTTGGGTTTTATTTATTTATTTATTTATGGCTGTGCTGGGTCTTCGTTTCTGTGTGAGGGCTCTCCCCAGCTGCGGCAAGCGGGGGCCACTCTTCATCGCAGTGCGCGGGCCTCTCACCATCGCGGCCCCTCTTGTTGCAGAGCACAGGCTTCAGACGCACAGGCTCAGCAATTGTGGCTCACGGGCCCAGCCGCTCCGCGGCACGCGGGATCCTCCCAGACCAGGACTCGAACCCGTGTCCCCTGCATTGGCAGGCAGACTCTCAACCACTGCGCCACCAGGGAAGCCCCACACCACTGATTTTGTATGTCAGTATTTTTGGTTTGGTTTGGCTTTGTCAGTCTCTGAAGTGTTTTATTTTAAATCAATCAGCTTTATTGTTTTAAGTCAGTTTTAGGTTCACAGCAAAAGTGAATAATGGAACGCACAGGGAGTTCCCATATACCCCTGCTCCTACGCACATAACAGCCTCCCCACTCTCAATCAAGGAACCTGCACTGACACGTCGTTATCATCCAAAGTCCGCAGTTTACAGTGGGAGTCACTCTTGGAGTTGTTTTTTCTGTGGGTTTGGACAAATGCATAATGACATGTATCCATTCATTACGGTATCATATAGAGTAATTTCACTGCCCCCAAAGTCCTCTGTGCTCCGTCTATTCATCCATTCCTCCCCCAACCTCTGGCAGCCACTGATCTTTTTACCATCTTCATAATTTTGTCTTTTCCATAATGTCATATAGTTGGAGTCAGACAGTATTTAGCCTTTTCGGATTGGATTCTTTCACTTACTAATATGCACTTAAAGTTTCCTCCGTGTCCTTTCATGGCTTGATAGCTCATTTCTTTTTAGCAGTGAATGCTGTTTCATCGTCTGGATGTACCACAGTTTATCCATTCACCTACTGAAGGACATTTTGCTGCTTCCAAGTTTTGGCAATTATAAATAAAGCTGCTGTAAACATCTGTTTGCAGGTTTTTGTGTGGATGAGTTTTCCATTCATTTGGGTAAATACCAAGGAGCATAATTGTAAGATGAGTATATTTAGTTTGGTAAGAAATGACCAAACTGTCTTCCAAAGTTGTTGAACCATTTTGCATTCCCACTAGCAATGAATGAGAGTTCCTGTTGCTCCACATCCTCTCCAGCATTTGGTGTTATCAGCGTTCTGGATTTTGGCCGTTCTAGTAGGTGGGTAGTGGTGACAGTTGCTTTAATATGACCAGATCAGTGAGTGATTCAGTTGGAATTCTCTTGTCCCAGCAGAATGCTGTTCTTAGAGGGATGAGGTATGTTCTTGATGTTCTGAGATGGACAGTGTGTCCCTTCTGTGGTGGCTATTGAGAGAGAAGAGAAGATGGCAGACCAGAAGATGGGGCACCCACATTTCACCCAGAATTGCAAGTTGTGGCGAGCTCTGCTCTATGGGTGAACATAAGTATAGCACAGGCTGTGGACCTGGCAAAGGAAAAAGTGGGAATTCTGAGTCTAAGCTGGAGACAGCCCTTGTTCTATTTGGTGCTGGGTTCATTCTGACCACAGTTTATGAATTGTACTCTTGTGTGTGTGCATGTGTGTGCACATCGGGGAATACTGGTTACTTCAACATGCAGCTTTTGTTTTCTGAGAGCAGCTTGTGTAACCAGCTGTCGGTTGGAGGGGTCTCATTAGTGGAGCAAATTCCCAGGAAGTTATTACAAGGAAATGCACTGCCAGGGCTTGGATGGTCTGAAAAGACACAGCTGTGTAGGTGTTCTGATCCTCCTCCTTCTGGTCAAAAAGAGACTGAAAGAGAATGTGCTCCCCTGTGAACAGAGCGCTGGAGGGGGGCCTCCACCCTGACTGTGTGACCTTTGGCTGTAAGAATGGATTGGGAACTGCATCCGTAACATGGGTGCTGAATGAGTAATTACAGGCAAGCCAATCTGAGTCAGCCAATAATTGACCTTAAGCATCCTTTCCCCACTGTGGTGAAATCTCACCCATGGCGAGCCTACCTCGTGGCTCTGCCTCAGTTCTGACGTTATTAGAATTGGCTCACCTGGAGCTGCTGTTCCCACTCTCCCAGGCACCTCCCACTTCTGTCAGGCTCCTCTGGTTGTCTGTCCCATCTTGGAAGCCTCAGCCAGCCCTGCTGGCATCAGCTACTCGTGTTCTGAGTGGAAGCAGGTGGCCGTCTCAGTGATGTCTTCACGCCATGAATACATACACGCCCCTGCTTCCTGTCTTCATGCTCCTCGGTTTCTGCTGAGTGTCCCTCCCCACCCCCTACTGTTGTATCCCACCTCCGCCTCCTCTCCACCCCCCTGGCCCCTGGCCCTGGGTTTCAGTCTGTCCTTGTGTCTGACCTCTCTCTTATACTGTCTTTTTGGTGTCTCACGTACAAATTAATGTAAAGAAGTAGGCACATTTAGAGATGGGAAAGTGTTTTCTGAAAAGATGGCAACGTGATACGAAGATGACTCTCATTGTGCTGCCCATTTTCTGCTGCGTCTGCTTTGACCCTTGAGGTCAGCAAGGACCCAGTGACCTTGGCATATTTGCCTCTCCGTCAGCTGATCCTGGGACCATTTCCTGCTTTGCTGGTCCTTGACCTGCTCGACTGTGACATTTTAAGCCCCCTGGATGGATTCCCTCATTGGGCCGGTACTTGAAGGCATCACTTTTCTAGTGTTCTGTTTGCCATCTGCGCAGGTTATAATAATTCACTGAAAGGAAAAAAAAGGTGGGGGGAGATTATATTCACTGAGAGAAGTGGAATTGCAGTTACCTTGGGAAGGAGACAGAGGTAGAGAGCTTAGGTGTTAAATGTTCAAAGCATGGCTCTTGTTAAAGTGCTATAACATTTCAGCCCCGTGGCTGAATTGTGTATGGGATTCTGTGCTTCTGAGAGCTTATAGAACTGTGACTCTGTAGTTCAGTGATTAAACTTAGGCCTACTTATAACAGATGTGCCTGGATGAAATGAGCTCTGATTTTATGTTTAATCTTTGCTGTCTCTGATGGTTGTTGAAGGAAGAAGAAATAATTCTGTCAAGAAATAAGGTCATGCAATTAGGGAATAAGGAAAGAAGAATAAAATGATAGAGAATTTTCTTTTTCTTTTTCTTTTTGCTTACTGGAAGAGAGTGAATACTTACTGATTCCCAAGCTGTTAGTAAATGCCATGGGTGTTTCTTTAATTTGCACAACTACCTTACAAAGTTGATGGTAGTGTCCCCATTGTATAAAGGTATACTGAAAACTTAAGACAACTTTGTAACGTTCTCCAAATCAGGTTTTCATCAATTTTAGATCTGCTAGGGTTGTTGTACATCTTCCTCCCTTTTCCCTCTCTCCCTTCTTTTCTTCAAAAAGCATTTACAGTCAGCTCTGCATATCCGTGGGTTCTGCATCCATGGATTCAACCAACCATGGATTCATCCCACAGATGCAGAACCCGAGGATACAGAGGGCCAACTGTACGACATCATGTTACATAAGGGACTTGAGCATCTGCAGGTTTGGTATCTGTGGGGGTGGGTCCTGCAATCAATCTCCCCTGGATACAGAGGGCTGCTGTATTTTGTACCTTAATCTGCGCTCAGTACTGGATTTAGTACTGTTGGAGTTCAGTAGAAGTGATCCTCTGACACATTCTGATATGAATTGACCATATATTTAAAACATTTTTAATTTTTTTTTTTAAACAGAAGCATTCTTTTATTTATTTATTTATTTATTTATTTATAGCTGCGTTGGGTCTTCGTTTCTGTGCGAGGGCTTTCTCTAGTTGCGGTGAGCGGGGGCCACTCTTCATCGCGGTGCGCGGGCCTCTCACTATCGCGGCCTCTCTTGTTGCGGAGCACAAGCTCCAGACGCGCAGGCTCAGTAGTTGTGGCTCACGGGCCTAGTCCCTCCGCGGCATGTGGGATCTTCCCAGACCAGGGCTCGAACCCGCGTCCCCTGCATTGGCAGGCAGATTCTCAACCACTGCACCACCAGGGAAGCCCTTAATTTTTAAATAATAATAGATTCTGAGGAGGTTATGAAGAAATGTACAGGGAAGTCCTGTGCATCCATCCTCTAGCCTCCCCCAGAGTTAACATCTTATATGACTATAGCATGATATCAACAGTAAGGAATTAACATTGGTGCAATCCTTAGAGCTTATTCAGATTTTATGCATGGGCTCATTCACGTGTGTGTGTGTAGCTCTATGCAATTTTGTCACATGTATAACCTTGTGTAATGACCCCCACAACCAAAAGGCTGTTGTACCATTACTATGAGACTCCTTCATGTTATTCCTTTATAGCTATATTCATCTCCTCTCCTCCATCTCTCATCCCTGGCAACTACTAATCTGTTCATCTTTATAGTTTTATTTAATGAGGGTTCCATAAATGGAATCATACAGTATGTATCATTTTATGACTAGCTTTTTCTCCACTCAGCACAATTTCCTTGAGGTTCATTTAAGTTGTTGTACATGACAATACTTCCTTTTTATGGCTGAGTAGCAGTTCATGGTATGGATGGACCACAGTTTGTTTAATCATTCACTCATTGTAAGATGTCTGGGTAGCTTCCAGTTTGGGACTATTACAAATAAATCGGCTCTGAACATTTGTGTACATAAAAATGAGATTAAGTTCTTCTGACGTATGTTTAAAATTTCATTTGAACTGAGGCATGAAAATAAATCGTCATGTTGTATAGGAAGTTTGACGTAGAGTGAAAACTCCATTAGAACTTGATAGTGGCTGAGGTTGTCTTTCAGCAAATATAATCTTTAACAAACATCGCTGTCAGAAGAGATTTCCCCCGTTGTAAGCCGTATGTTAAAGCTTTCACTAATCTCACCAGCTTTTATATGATTTTGCTTTATCCATCTTACTCTAGAGGCAATATTTCTGCCAGGACCAGTTGTGCAGCAGCGTGTCCTATTTCTTAGTTCTTTAATAGAAATAACTCAGCCATAAAAGCCAACAGGAGAAGTACTTCGTTGACCCGTTGGTTGGCCAGTCTTTAACGTGTACATGTAATAAATGGTGGGGAACAAACAGGCAAGCGGAAGAATAGGAACAGAGCCTTTTTTGTTGACTTTTAAATGTTAGAAAATATCAGAAATAAAAAGAAAGGCACGAATAGCAAACTCACACTGGATTTCTGTATTGGTAACAGGAAAATAACAATCTATTTCATATTGATTTCCCATATCCTTGGGATTCAAATAAAATGGCATGCAAACGTGAAATAATTAAAATTGTCATTCTTTTTTTTTTAACATCTTTATTGGAGTATAATTGCTTTACAATGGTGTGTTAGTTTCTGCTTTATAACAAAGTGAATCAGTTATACATATACATATGTTCCCATATCTCTTCCCTCTTGCATCTCCCTCCCTCCCACCCCTCTAGGTGGTCACAAAGCACAGAGCTGATCTCCCTGTGCTATGCAGTTGCTTCCCACTAGCTATTTTACGTTTGGTAGTGTATATATGTCCATGCCACTCTCTCACTTTGTCACATCTTACCCTTCCCCCTCCCCATATCCTCAAGTCCATTCTCGAGTAGGTCTGTGTCTTTATTCCCGTCTTGCCACTAGGTTCTTCATGACCTTTTTTTTTTTTCCCTTAGATTCCATATATATGTGTTAGCATACTGTATTTGTTTTTCTCTTTCTAACTTACTTCACTCTGTGTAAAATTGTCATTCTTTTTTATTGTAGTACAGTTGATTTACAATGTTATGCTAGTTTCAGGTGTACAACCTAGTGATTGAATATTTTTATAGATTATACTCCATTTAAAGTGATTATAAAATAATGACTACATTTCCCTGTCTTGTACAATATATTCTTGCTGCTTATTTATTTTATACATAGTAGTTTGTATCTCTTAATTCCACACCACTATCTTGCCCCTCCCTCCTTCCCTCCCCTAACTGGTAGCCACTAGTTTGTTCTTTATATCTGTGAGTCTGTTTCTGTTTTGTTTTATTAATTTGTTTTATTTTTAGGATTCCACATATAAGTGATAACACAGAATATTTGTCTTTCTCTATCTGACATTTCACTAAGCATAATACCTTCTAGGTCCATCTATGTTGCTGCAAATGGCAGAATTTCATTCTGTTTTATGGCTGAGTAATATTCCATTGTATATATAGATCACATCTTCTTCATCCGTTCATCTATTGGTGGACACTTAGGTTGCTTCCATATCTTTGCTATTGTAAATAATGCTGCTATGAACACTGGGGTGTGTGCATCTTTTTGAATTAGTGTTTTCATTTTCTTTGGGTATATACCCAGCAGTGGACTTGTGGGATCATATGGTAGCTCTGTTTTTACATTTTTGAGGAACCTCCATCCTGTTTTCCATAGTGGCTGCACCAATTTACATTCCCACCAATAGTGTACTAGGGTTCCCTTTTATCCATATCCTTGCCAACATTTGTTATTTGTAGAATTTTTGATGATAGCCATTTTGACAGGTACAAAGTGATATCTCATTATGGTTTTGATTTGTATTTCTCTAATAATTAGTGATATTGAGCATCTTTTCATGTGCCTCTTGGCCGTCTGTATGTCTTCTTTGGAGAAATGTCTATTTAGGTCTTCCACCCAGTTTTTGATTGGGTTGTTTGTGGTTTTTTTTGATATTGAGTTGTATGAGCTGTTTATATATTTTGGATATAAACTGCTTATCAGTCATATCATTTGCAGATATTTTCTCCCATTCAGTAGGTTGTCTTTTCATTTTGTTGATGGTTTCCTTTGCTGTGCAAAAGCTTTTAAGTTTAATTAGGTCCCATTTGTTTATTTTTGTTTTTGTTTCTTTTGTCTTACGAGACAGATCCAAAAAAATATTTCTGTGATTCATGTCAGAGTGTTCTGCCTATGTTCTCTTCTAAGAGTTTTATGGTTTCTGGTCTTACATTTAGGTCTTTAATCCATTTTGAGTTTATTTATTTATTTATTTATTTTATGTTTTTTTTTTTTGTTGCATCGGGTCTTAGCTGTGGCACACAGGATCTTCCTTGAGACATGCCAGACCTTTTGTTGCAGCGCGGGCTCAACGTTGCAGCGTGCAGGCTTCTCTCTAGTTGTGCCATGTGGGTTTTCTCTTCCCTAGTTGTGGTGCGTGGGCTCCAGAGCGCATGGGCTCTGTAGTTGTGGCATGTGGGCTTAGTGGCCCTGCAGCATGTGGGATCTTAGTTCCCTGACCAGGGATCGAACCCAGGTCCCCTGCATTGTAAGGCATATTCTTTACCACTGGACCACCAGGGAAGTCCCTTGAGTTTATTTTTTTATATGGTGTGAGAAAATGTTCTGATAAAATTTCATTCTTTTACGTGAAACTGTCCGGTTTTCCCAACACCACTTACTGAAGAGAGTGTCTTTTATCCATTATATATTCCTGCCTCCTATGTTGTAGAACAATTGACCATGAGTGTGTGGGTTTATTTTTGGACTCTCTATTCTGTTCCATTGATCTATGTGTCTGTTTTTTTGCCAGTACTGCGCTATTTTGATTGTAGCTTTGTAGTATGGTCTAAAGTCAGGGAGTGTGATACCTCCAGCCTTGTTCTTTTTTCTCAAGATTGCTTTGGCATTCATTTTTTAAAATTCAAGTAGACCCAATTTGATGGAAGAAGGCTTTCCCAAAAGATCCCTTACAGAGAGATAGAAGTGTAATTTGCAATTGACATCAGCAGATGGATAGTAGAAGCCATATTCATATTCCTCTTTTATTGTTAAAGTGCCAGGCCTAACCTAATTCATTTGTTTATTCATTTGTTCATTCATTCATTTCCTTACTCATTCAAATGGTCTCCCAAATCATTAGTAATACTTCTGCTATATCATTATAAGCCTGGATACTAAAGGAACTCCTTTCCATATTCTTTACTCCCTGAAAATACTTTATTTCTCATCCCGTGATTTCTCACATTCATGACTTCTGCTTGGATTACATTTTCCCCTTATGATCACTTGTCTGAATTCTACCTGTTCTTCAAGGCACCTCAAATGTTTTCTCTATTGACTTGCTCCTGATCTCTCTTATCTAGAAATTACATAACTTTCTTTTGATTTTCCCCAACATTTTATCTATAGCCCTTTAATATTTTCTACTTTGTATTATGATTATTTAGGTACATTTCACATCTTTGCTACCTACTGTTAATTGCTTGAATGCTGAATTCATGTTTGATTCTTCTTAGTATTTATTTGTTCTCTCCTTCTCTCCCTTTCCTTTCTTCCTTCCTCCTTCTTGCTCTTTCTTCTGCCTTTTCTTCCATGTCTCCCTCTATTCATTTTTTTCTCTCTTATGGGTATTCATTAAATATTTGCTTACCACCTGCTATGTGCCAGAGACTATAATAGGGGTTTGGGGTAGAGAGAATAAAAACAAATACTAGGGGCTTCCCTGGTGGCGCAGTGGTTGAGAATCTGCCTGCTAATGCAGGGGACACGGGTTCGAGCCCTGGTCTGGGAAGATCCCACATGCCACGGAGCAGCTGGGCCCGTGAGCCACAACTACTGAGCCTGCGCGTCTGGAGCCTGTGCCCCGCAACGGGAGGGGCCGCGATAGTGAAAGGCCCGCGCACCGCG
The DNA here is from genome assembly GCF_949987535.1 of Balaenoptera acutorostrata. NCBI lineage: Eukaryota > Metazoa > Chordata > Mammalia > Artiodactyla > Balaenopteridae > Balaenoptera > Balaenoptera acutorostrata. The sequence continues at coordinate 46,246,381 of NC_080070.1, forward strand.
ATGAAGAGCGGTCCCCGCACCGCGATGAAGAGTGGCCCCCGCTTGCCGCAACTAGAGAAAGCCCTCGCACGAACCGAAGACCCAACACAGCCAAAAATGAGTAAATAAATAAATAAAGTAGCTATAAAATTTAAAAAAAAAATAAAAAAATAAAAAATAAAAAAAAAAACAAACAAAAAACAAATACTAGGTCCCTGGGTTAACTTGATTATATATTTAAGTTACACATTAGGAATAAAAAAAATCTGATTGGTATATTGAGAGATCAGGGACATATTAAAAGAGAGAGTATGGAATATTTCTCTTCAGAAATTTTACACAAAGGTAAATTGTTTTTTTCCTGAGAGAGGGGCATGTAAATGTAGTCTTCCTTAAATAGGACCAATTTCACTCCTAGATTCAGGATTCTGTGAGTTTAAGAAAAATTGTTGTGTTCCTAAGTTTTGTTGACAGAAATCAAGAGCCCGTCCGCTGATGATACAAATTGAAAATGTCAAATAAGACATGACTGGAATTCAAATTATGTGTTAAAATAACTTTTATTGGTACATAAAATGCTTCAGCCAAGCATTTTGGAAGCTCTGAAAATGTAAAAAAGATAAGAGGAAGTAGAGAATAAGCATTTGTTTTGCTTATCACTTACCTGTATGGTATCTGATGTTGTATCTTGTCCCCTGATGGAGGTGCTTGATAAATGGTAAACAGGAACTGTGCCTATAAAAGGTAGATGTGTTTTCCTCATGGCATCCTCTAACTCTTCTCTAAAAAAGTTACTGTGGAAAAAACATACACAAAACTGAGAACTTTCACTGAGTATAATTTGTTTAAAGAGAAGTCAGCAAGGTAGGGATTTCTAGGGAAATGTCTACAAAGCTGTCAGAAGTTGAGTACCCTGGATTTCAAGAAAAAAATTGTAAGGAGACTGAATAAGTCCATTTCTAAACAAAGTCTCGGGGAAATGTTCCTTTCAGTGAAGCTTGAGGAAGGCCTATGGAACGATTATTGTGGGAATCTCAAGGAGATGGGCTGAGAAAGTGCAGATTCAGGGCAGCCTTTGATGACTGGCTTCACGTGGGATAAAATGGGCAGTGAGGCTACCAGCATAACTGGATCATAGTGCAAGATAGGAAGGAATGTAGAGGGATGGATTGAGGAGCTCTTTCTAAAATTCACTTATATGTCCTCCTCCGATGTTAGTTTTGTGGAGTTTTTCTTCTGCGGGTAATTGGCCTCTGTCCAGAGCAGAGCATTTGGCAGCAGAGAAATATAGCTGCCCCACCTGTCACTGGTCATAAGAGTTTTACCACATCGAGGGTATAGAAATTAGTGCAATGCAAAACATGGCTTTGAATTTTATGTTCCTGGCAGTCACGAGGAAAACAAACACTATAGGATCTGTACTTTGTCAGGAAGATTTTGATTTGCTCCCCAGAGTAAAATTTTAGATTTGTGTAAAATTCGTACGACACAGACTGAACTCTTTTGGGCCTTGTTTGAATACAGTCTATCCTTGTACAAATTGCCTGGATTTGAGGCTCTGGTGTGCTTTTCAGAAAATATAACTGCAATTTTACTCTAAATGTTTTTACTCTGTAAAACATTTTTTTTCTGTCTTGATTTTAAAATATCTCCAAATTTCTGTGCTTTTAGATCTGTGGGATTTGTCCTAAGTGTCCAATTTTGAGAAGAGGATCTATTAAAATTTTGGTATTTTGGAAGTCCTTATATCACTGTATGTGCTTACTATTTCAGAAAAACAAATCCAGAATTTATAAAATTAAATTACCTTCTTTTGGTTTTTGTCCACAAAAAAAGGAGGAAAAAATATGGGGAATTTCTGTATGCTTATTTTTGGTTATTGTTTTAGGTGTAATGAAGAGGTGCAGAAATTGTAAATGCGTTAGTGGATAAGCTACCTGGGAGATGTTGGTCCCCTTTTGGCTAGCACAGCTGCTCCTTGAGTTATTAGAATTTCTACGAGTGTATTCACATATAGCAAAATGATTATAGACTAACATTTGTATTGCACTTTTGAAAGGCACCCTGGTGAGCGGGACCTGGGTCTGGCTCATGGATTAGAATTTTCCTTTTCGTGCTTGCTTGTTAAAAACACAAACCTCATCAAAGCACTATCTGACTCAAAATCCTTCAGTGATTTCCCCCTTCTTGAGATAAAAGGATTTCTTCACTTGTGCTTTGAGCTAGAGCCATTCTGAAATACTTGCACCCCCTAAACGTTTCTGGGTGTGTTTTACTTAGGTGTGTTTGATCTCTCCCCTTCCTCTAAAATGCACAGACTGGAAGCACTCTTTGCTGGGACCTGCCTGTACTTCCTGAGTAGAAGTGTGGGTGTGGCCCTCACTAGAGGCACTTGCCACGTGGGCCTGATGTCACTTGCATTCTTTTTGTCTCCCTGCCCAACTAGGTGGTTTCATGGCAGGGGATCTGTTGGCTTCTTTATATCCCAGCAGCCAGGACAGTGCTTGGCACATAGCCTCGCTTAATATTCTTGGGATGAAAGCTCATCGAAGGGGCACGAAGGGCTAGGATGTCTGTGGGCTAAGGAAGGAAGAGCAAATCCTTCAGTGGTCAGGCCATAAGTGCCCAGGCTGACCAAGCTCACCACTGTGGTCTTTTGTGTTTGGCTTCTTTCAGTTAGCATAATGTCTTCAAGATTCATCCATGTTGTAGGATGTATCAGTATTTTATTCCTTGTTATTGCCAAATAATATTCCATCTAATGGATATATCATTATCCATTCATCAGCTGATAATGATGACTTTATCCATTCATCAGTTGATAGACATTTGGGTTGTTTCCACATATTGGCTATTATGAATAATGCTGCTATGAAAATTCCTCTAAGTTTTTGTGTGGACTGTTTTTAATGTTTTCATTTCTACTGAGTATATAACTAGGTGTGTATTTGCTGGGTCATGGGGTAACTCTATGTTTAACATTTTGAGAAATTTCCAAATAGTTTTCAAAAGCAGCTGTATAATATTACATTCCTATCAACAAGGAATGTGGGTTTCAACTTCTTCACATTATCAACAACACTTGTTATTATCTGTCTTTTTGGATTGTTGCCATCCTAGTGGTTGTGAAGTGGTATCTCATTGTGGTTTTGATTTGCATTTCCTTAATGGATAATTATATTGAGCATTTTTTCGTGTGCTTATTGGCCATTTGTATATTTTCTTTGGAGAAATATCTATTCAGATCCTTTGCCCATTTTTAATTGGGTTATTTGTCTTTTTAATTATTAAGTTTTAAGAGTTCTTTATATACAAGTTCCTTATCAAATATATGATTTGGAAATATTTTCTTCCATTCTGTTTGTTGTCTTTGTATTTTCTTGATGGTATTCTCTGAAGCACAAAGGCTTTCAGTTAGTCCTGTTTTTCAGTTTTTTTGTTTTGTCACTTATGTTTTTGGTGTCATATTTGAGAAAATATCTAATCCAACTTGAGATTTACTCCTATGTTTTTTACTAAGAGTTTTATAGTTTTAACTCTTACATTTAGGTCTATAATCCATTTTGAGTTGATTTTTGTGTATAATGAAAGGTAGCAGTCCAACTTCATTCTTTTGTGTGCAAATATTCAGTTGTTCCAGGATCACTTGCTGAAAAGACTTTGATTTTCTCATTCAATTCTCTTGGCATTCTTCTCAGTGTCCAGGTATTTTCGTCTTACTTGTTCTCAATGTTATTATTATTATTATTTATATAAGTAATACATGGCAGAAAGCAGTAATAATAATTAGCATTATTAAGTTTTTGCTAGGTATCAGGCACTGTTCTAGGAGATCTACCATTTAGTCCTCATGATAACTCTGTGAGATAGGCACTGTTATCCCCATTTTACAGATAAGGAAGCATGGGAAAGTTAAATAACTCGAAAAAGGACACACAGCTGGTAAATGTTGGAGCCAGGATTTGGACACAGGCAGCCTGACTCTACAGCCTGTGTTCTTAACCATTATGCTTTGTCTGACTGTGTCTTGTTCTCAGTAAAAATAAAAATTTAAAACAGCCAAAATTCAATCTCCAGAGTACTAATGTTGACATTTTTATATACATCCTTCCAAACTTTGTTCAATGTAAAAAATGTTATAACAATAGGATTAGACTACATATACATTATTGAGGTGGTTTTATTCAGTTTATTGATATATTATTACTGACTTTCCTTGTCTTTAAATCTGCATCTAAAGCATCATTCTTAATGGCTGCAAACTATTCTACCGCATGTGTGCACCATCACTGATTTAACCAATCCACTGTTGTTGGACGTTTAGGTTGCTTTCAGTTTTTCATTTCATAAACAGTGTTCTGATGCATGTATTCATTTATGTACTTTTCCACTTTTTTTTCTTAGGATAGGGGAAAAATTCCTTTAGTGGGAATTTAAGGAGTATGAAAAATCTGTAGGGGTTTTAATACATATTGAAAACTTGTTCTCCAAGAAGTTTCCATATGCTTACCATTGATATTTTATATTTGATAGGTGACTCTGATCCTACATTGCTTTAGTGTACATCTTTTCTATTATCAGTGAGATTGAACATGTATCAACGACTGTAATTTTTCTTTTGTGATTTACCTATTCATATTTTATTCCTATTTTCATCTAAGAGCTCTTTATATATTAAAAAATATTAACTCTGTGTCCTTTTTTTGCATTCCCTTCTAGTTTATCATCGTTTTTAAAATTTTTCTCATGACTTTTTTGATGTATAGAAAATTAAATTTCTTAGTAGCAAAATATAGTAGCAAAAATATATTAAGCCTTTCCTTTATGGCATCTTTGTATTTAAAAATAAAGTGTCAAAATACTGTTTTCAGTGTCTGGCTTCCATGAGCTGGGGCAGGATATGAGAAATAGTAATTTTCCCTTATATTTCCCCAACTTGTTTTATTTTAAACATTGGTTATCTATATTCCATTAGCTTATAGAGAAAATAAACCATCAATTTAACCATTTGGCATTAAAATGTTAGCCGTGAGATAGGCTGGGATGGAGAACTCAGGTCTCCTGTAAATTGCATGGTATATGGTTTTCGGCAGTATTTTAACTGCCCCCTCCATGGTGTGTACTCATTTAAGTTTGCTCCTCGTGTTTAGACATGATATCTTAAAACTCAAACAACTTAATTTTTATGAGATAATGTGGACTTTCTTGGCATCATAGGTTAGAAAAATCGCATACTATCCAACTGTGAGCTTCACTCATGTGCCATCTCAGTTAGCATAACATGGAGATTTGGGATCTTCTGCCTGAGTCAACTGGTTATTCTTCAAGCAGTGGAACAATTTTCTGGTCTCCTAATCTGATTTGTGGTTAAGATGATAAGGAGATTGATTTCACACAATTGATTTAGAAAATGCATTTTTTTTTCACTTTAGTCTGGTTTTCTCACATGGATGAAATACATTGCTAATTTTCTCCCAGCTCTATTTCAGATTTATTCTCTTTCAAAGGGTTTAGACAGAGGACTGGAAATGTGCCTGCCTTAAATAGAAGCTAATACTAAGTACTTTCTTTTGCAAAGCACCGCTAAACACTTTATCAGCTTTATCTCATTTAATCCTCACAATAAAAATATGCTATTTTTATGCCGGTTTTGCATAGGAGGAAACTGAGTGAGGTCAAGTTAAGCTGCCCAAGATCGAAGATCTAGGAAAAAGTTCTACAGATTCAAATCCAGGTCTCCAGAGTAGGGCTGTGCAGTAGCACGTAGGGGAAAGGAGTTAGATAACAATTTTGACTTAAAGTATAGTTGAAACCTTACACGTATGGAGATAAACTTTAGTGCCTGTACATACTAGAAACCCATTATTTTTTTTTAACTTTTATTTTTTTATCTTAAATTCTTTTTTTAATGTACCCTTTTTATCTTTTTAACATCTTTATTGGAGTATAATTGCTTTACAATAGAAATCCATTATTATTATAGGTGTTATTATATCTGTAAAAACCTACAGACTAGAGGGCCACCATTTATAAATTTTTTTTTCAATTTTTAAAAATTGAAGTATATAGTTGATGTACAATATTATATAAGTTAAAGGTGTAAAAGGGCCACCATTTATATTGTCATCTAAGCATTTGATTCCTCATTTTTTGGTCATTTGTTCACTAATGTTTGTTTTGCCTCTGAAAGTTATAAATATACACACTTAGAAAGCTAAGCTTTCAGCAGCATACATATAATTGAGATTTCTGTGCAGGACTGTAGACCCTGTCTTTTTCTATGAGCTTGGAAAATATGTGCTAGGAATAAATGAGTACTTTATAATCTCAGAGTTAAAAAAAAGACGTTAATATATTTCTTAGAGATTCAGTAAATAAAAGTTCTTGAAGGTGTTTGTTCCTCAACAAACCAGATCTGTAGGCATTAAAATGTCGTTGCTTTTTCATTATCCATTGCTGTGAAGGTGTGATCTTTTCAGTCAGATTACACCAGAGGTTTTTGTTTTGGTTTGTTTTGTTGACTGTATAGGTTTTAAATATTTTCAAACTATCTTCTTACTGGCTTGACACTTGATGCCTTTTGCATATAAATTTTCCTTATTTTATTTTCCAAAGTCTCAGCAAAGTACTTGTGTATCTTGCATTTTTACTGAATTATTGCAGTGCTTAAGGGCATCTTTCTAGGCTTGGTCTTCCAGCCACATATTATGAGGACATTAATCAGACCTGTTTTTTCTCTTTGCACAATCCCACAGACCTACCCACCAGTCTATGGGAGAGAACAGCAATCACGCATGGTTTCTTTCTTGATGGTCTAAACCGCACATGTGTAAAAAGACCTTTAAAGTTGAACATTTTGATATGTGTGTGGGGATGTGTGTGTGTATTTGTGTGTGTGTGTTTAAAACTTGAAATGTGGTTTTGCCAACTGCAGTTGAAGAAGGATTACATATGTATGAAGAGTGTTATTTTGCTGAGACTGTATCACCATTTATACCAGGGTAGGTCACAAGTCACATTTGAAAATATGATTTTAAAGAATCCGAAAAACACACTTTAGACTTTCTGCCAGTGCACCTTTGATTTAGCAAAATTCACATTAGCACTATCTGAAACACTGAAGAAAGTGGAGAAGACTCAGCTTTCTAGGTTCTAAAAATACAGACTGTATGTCTTATCTTTCACGTTAGCTTTTATAGGAGGTAAAGTAAGAATGGGTCATGTTATTATTGTTATTATTAATAATAGCTGCAAGTTATTGAGTAACTCATGTTTCACTGAGTTAGTTATCAGCTGACATCTGCATTAACTGTGGAAAATAAGTATTATGAATTACCATTTTTACACTTGGACAGTGTGAGGCTCAGAGATAACTTGCTTGAGGCAACAAAGCTGGAAAGAGACAGAGCCAGGACTTGAAACTGGAGGCCATCTGAATGTGAACTACACATTTAAAAATCAGCTTTATTGAGTATAATTCACATGTAATTCACTGTACTTAAAGTACACAATATAAATTTTGACACATGCATACACCCGTGAAACCATTACCACGTTCAAGAAAGGACATATCCATCACCTCCAGAACTTTGCTCAGGATGCTTTTGAATGCCTCCCTCCAGCTCCACCCTGCCCTTCTCTCCCCATAAGCCCATTTCCAGGCAGCCAATTATCTACTTTCCAGCTCTGTAGATTATTTGCATTTTCTAGAATTTTACATATATGGATTTATACAGTGTGTACTTTTTAAAAACTGGCTTCTTTTACTTACTGTAACTGCTTTGAGAGTCATCCATGTCTTTGCATGCATCAGTGGTTCAGTCCTTATATTGTGAAATATTATTCCATTGTATGGATTATATGCCACAGTATTTTATTCATTCACTGTTGATGGGCATTTGAGTTATTTGAAGCTTGGGGCTGTTACAAAGTTGTTAAGAATATTCATAGGCAAGTTTTTGTATGGACATAGACTTTTATTTCTCTAGAGTAAATACGTAAAAGTAGAATGGCTAAATCATATCGTAGCCACATGTTTAAAGTTTTAAGAAACTGCCAAAGTGTTTTCCAAACTTGTGCCAGTTTACATTCCCATCAGCAGAGTATGAGAGCTCCACCTCATCCATATCCTTGAAGCACTTTTGAAGCACTTGGTATGGCCAGTCTTTTTTGTTTTGTTAGTTTCTGCTTTATAACAAAGTGAATCAGGTATTCATATACATATAATCCCATATCTCCTCCCTCTTGTGTCTCCCTCCCACCCTCCCTATCCCACCCCTCTAGGTGGTCACAAAGCACCAAGCTGATCTCCCTGTGCTATGTGGCTGCTTCCCACTAGCTATCTATTTTACGTTTGGTAGCGTATATATGTCCATGCCACTCTCTCACTTCATCCCAGCTTACCCTTCCCCCTCCCTGTGTCCTCAAGTTCATTCTCTAGTAGGTCTGCGTCTTTATTCCCGTCCTGCCCCTAGGTTCTTCATAACCATTTTTTTTTGGCCAGTCTTTTTAATTTTAGCTGTCCTAGTAGATGAGCAATGGTATCTCACTGTCGTTTTAATTTGTATTTCTGTAACATCTTATGATGTTGAAGCTTTTTTCATGTGCTTATTTGCCACCTGAATATCTTCTTTGGTAAAATACCTGTTCCACTCTTTTGCTTGTTTTAAAAATTGTTAATTATTATTGCTTTTTGAGAGTCTTTGTATATTTTAGACACAATTTTTTAAATCAGATATGTGATATGAAAATATTTTCTTGCAGTCTGTGGCTTGCTTGTCACATTCTTAACACTGTTTTTTAAAGAGTAGATGGTCTTACTTTTGATGAAGGCCAGTTTATCAATTTGTTCTTTTTATGAATTGTGCTTTTGGTGTTTATTATAGGCAGAATTATGTCTCACCCCAAAAAGATATGTTGGAGTCCTAGCCTTTGTACCTCAGAATATGACCTTATTTATACCTACTAAAGATAGGGTCTTTACAGAGGTAATCAAGTTAAGATGAGTCATTAGGATGGGTGATAATCCAGTCTGACTGGTATCCTTATAAAATGGGGAAATTTGGATACAGAGACAGATACACACATAGGGAAGACGATGTAAAGAGACACAGGGTAAAGATGGCCATTTTCAAGCCAAGGAGAGAGGCCTGGAACAGATCTTTTCCTCACAGCCCTCAGAAGGAACCAACCTGTCAACATCTTGACCTCAGACTTCTAGCCTCCAAAACTATGAGACGATAAATTTCTGTTGTTTAAGTCACCCAGTTTTGTTATGCCATAACAAACTAATACGGCATCGCAAAGATATTCGCCTGTATTTTATTTTAGAAGTTTTATAGTTTTAGGACTTATATGTAGGTCTATATACATTTTGAGTTGATTTTTGTATGTGCTGGGAGGTATGGATTGAAGCTTAATTTTTTTTTAACATCTTTATTGGAGTATAATTGCATTACAGTGTTGTGTTAGTTTCTGTTGCATAACAAAGTGAATCAGCTATATGCATACGTATATCCCCATATCCCCTCCCTCTTGTGTCGCCCTCCCACCCTCCTTATCCCACCCCTCTAGGTGGTCACAAAGCACCAAGCTGATCTCCCTGTGGAAGCAGCTGCTTCCCACTAGCTATTTATTTTACATTTGGTAGTGTATATATGTCAATGCTACTCTCTTACATCGTCCCAGCTTACCCTTCCCCCTCCCCGTGTCCTCAAGTCCATTCTCTACGTCTGTGTCTTTTTTTTTAAAATAAATTTATTCAATTAATTAATTTATTTGGCTGTATTGGGTCTTTGTTGCTGCGCCCATGCTTTCTCTAGTTGCGGCGAGCGGGGGCCACTCTTCGTTGCGATGCGTGGACTTCGTGGGCTTCTCATTGCAGTGGCTTCTCTTGTTGCGGAGCACAGGCTCTAGGTGCACAGGCTTCAGTAGTTGTGGCTCGTGGGCTCTAGAGCGCAGGCTCAGTAGTTGTGGCGCATGGGCTTAGTTGCTCCGCGGCATGTGAGATCTTCCGGGACAAGGGCTTGAACCCATGTCCCCTGCATCGGCAGGCAGACTCTCAACCACTGCGCCACCAGGGAAGCCCTCTATGTCTGTGTCTTTATTCCTGGCCTGCCCCTGGGTTCATCAGAACCACTGTTTTTTAGATTCCAGGTATATATATTAGCATACGGTATTTGTTTTTCTCTTTCTGACTTACTTCACTCTGTATGACAGACTCTAGGTCCATCCACCTCACTACAAATAACTCAATTTCGTTTCTTTTTATGGCTGAGTAATATTCCATTGTATATATGTACCACATCTTCTTTATCCATTCATCTGTCGATGGACACTTAGGTTGCTTCCATATCCTGGCTATTGTAAATAGTGTTGAAGCCTAATTTTTTGCACATGAATATCCAGTAGTTCCAGCCCCATTTGTTGAAAAGACTATCCTTTCTCCACTGAATTGCTATTACATCTTTGATTAAAATCAGTTTTCATGCATTTGTATGTCTGTTTTAAGACATTCTGTTCCATTGCTTTGTCTATCTATATGCTAATACCAAACTAACATTATGATAAGACTTGAAAACAGGTTGCATTAGTCTTCTATCTTTCTTCTTTTTCATAGTTGCTTTGGCTATTTTAGGACCTTTATGTTTCCATATGATTTTTAGAATCAGTTTGTCCATTTCTACAAAATGTCCCTCTGTGATTTTGATTTGGATTGTGCTGAATATATAGATAAATTTGCAGAGGCTTGACATCTTAACAACATTGAGTCTTTTGACCCATAAGCATGGTCTATCTCATCATTATTTTAGGTTTTCTTTAATTTTTCTCAGCAACATTTTGTAATTTTCTGTAGTCAGGTCTTGACAACCTTTTATCAGATTTATTAGTGTTTCATATTTTTGATATTATTATAAATGGTAGTACTTTTTTTAAAATTAATTTTTATTGGAGTATGGCTGCTTTACAATGTTGTGTTAGCCTTCATTGCACAACAGAATGAATCAGCCATACACATGCAGATATCCCCTCCCTTTTGGACTTCACTCCCATTTAGGTTACCACAGTGCATTAGGTAGAGTTCCCTGTGCTATACAGTATGTTTCCATCAGTTGTCTATTTTATACATAGTATCAATAATGTATATGTGTCAATCCCTGTCTCCCAATTCCTCTCACCCCACCCCTTTCCCCCTTGGTACCCATACGTTTGTTCTCTACATCTGTGTCTCTATTTCTGCTTTGCAAGTAAGATCATCTATATAAATGGTATTACTTTAAAATTTCAACTTCTGATTGTTCATTTATAGTATATATAAATACAATTGATTGTTGTATGATGATCTTGTATCCTGAAAGCATGAAAACTGATTGATTAGTTCTAGTAGCTTTTTGGTAGATTCCATCAAGTTTTCAATATAAAAGATCATGTTGTCTGTAAATACAGTTTTACTTCTTCCCTTCCAATCTGTATGCCTTTTGTTTCTTTCTCTTGCCTTAATGCACTGGGTACAACCTCCAGAATAATGTTGAATGGAGGTAGTGAGAGGGGACATCCTTGTCTTGTTCCTGATCTTAGGAGGAAAGTGTTCAGTCTTTTACTGTTAAGCATGATGTTAGTCAGGAGTTGCCAATTTTTTTTCTGTTAAGAGCCAAATAGTACATTTTTGGCTTTGAGGACCGCATGGTCTCCGTTGTAACTACTCGACTCTGACACGGTAGTACAGAAGCAGCCATATCTTCCTCATGTATATGCACTGACATTACTTTGCTGCATACTCAGGTGGGATTCTCTGCAGATCTCTGGTGTTTTCTCTTTGTGCAGTTCTTCTTTCTCAGGTAGTGCTTCCTGCACGTTCTAGCTGCCTTGGTCTCTCTGGAATCTCAAATCCCTCTCCTAACTCAGAGAGTGCATGGGCCTTCAGCTGGGTTACCCCTCCTTGCACTGAGCCCTGGAAACTTTCTCAAGGCTGTAAGCTGTGGCAGTCATAGAGCTCCCCTTGTTTGTTTCCCGAGTCTTAAATACCACTCTTCCTTACCTATTCTTTGTTGCCTTGATGTCCAGTGGAGTAGGGGATTGGGCCCATCAAGCCAGATGGCACTAGGAATATCCGTGGTTACCATTTTTTATGTCTAAAAACCATACATGAATTGCTATCAGAAGATTTTGTTTGTAGAAAACATGCTTCTACCACTTATCTTGGAAGTTTCCCTGAAACCTATTATTTAGTATTTTTCATATTATATTAGCTTTTACTTTTTATGACCTTCTTTTTAGAGAGAAGATCTCAAAGAAATATTAGATCTGACCATTCATTCAACAAATATTTTTGAGCACCTGCTCTGTGCCAGATAGTGTTTTAGGGATGGAGCATATAGAGGTGAAAATAACCAAATTGATTTTTTCAAGCTTTCATTTGAATAGCATGACACATAAAATGAAGAAAGTAAATAAGTAAAATATGTGGAACCACCAGTGCTATGGAGAAAAATAAGGCTAGTTGGGACTGGTGATGATGGTGGTGGTGTTAGTGGTATTGGGGTGCAAATAAAAACAGTGAGGCGGGGTAAGGCAAAGACCTGAAGTGGGTGGTCATTATTTATATCATTAGCTATTTTGATTATTTATCTTGTGGTAAACCTCCATGATATATTCAAAATAACAATTAAAATCATTTTTCAAGCTCAGTTCTTTTCAGTAGCCTCCTTTATTCATAATCCTGATCCTAGCCAAGGGAATTAGGAATACGGCAGATCTGATTTACAATATTCTAAAAGCCACTGGGTGGAGCCTTTGTTAGGGAAAAAAAAAGTGGAGGTGGGGTGCGGAGTTCCCTGGCAGTCCAGTGGTTAGGACTCGGCACTCTCACTGCCAAGGGCCCAGGTTTAATCCCTGGTTGGGGAACTAAGATCCTGTAAGCCGCATGGCGCAGCCCAAAAAAACCCCCAAAAAACAAAAAAGTATATGTGGCAGGCCAATATGGTAGGTATGCTGAGGTGGCTCTTTGGGGGAAAGGAATTAATGGGGCATATGTGAGGGTAAAGCTTGTTTCTGAGGCCACAAGGCTTAGGTACAGACAGAAGTATTGAATAGACAACGGCATACAATTAACTTTGACACAGGTTAAGTTCTAGTTTTAAAACCTCTCTGGGTCCTGATAGAGTTAATTAGGCTACTTTAATGAAAAATATGTTGCTATGGGGGCTTCCCTGGTGGCGCAGTGGTTGAGAATCTGCCTGCCAATGCAGGGGACACGGGTTCGAACCCTGGTCTGGGAAGATCCCACATGCCGCGGAGCAACTGGGCCCGTGAGCCACAATTACTGAGCCTGCGCGCCTGGAGCCTGTGCTCCGCAACAAGAGAGGCCGCGATAGTGAGAGGCCCGCGCACCGCGATGAAGAGTGACCCCCGCTTGCCGCAACCAGGGAAAGCCCTCGCACAGAAACGGACACCCAACACAGCCATAAATAAATAAATAAATTAAAAAAAAAATGTTGCTATGGGCTTTCAAATTCTGTACTCATTAGTTTAGTCGTGGTACCTGCACTTGAATATCATCAGCAATAAGGTAAACCTTGGAAGACATGGGACTTTGATTATACAAAGGACCATCATAGGAATTGGGTGGGTTTTTTAAGTAATCTTCATACTGTTCTCCATAGTGGATACACCAATTTACATTCCCACCAACAATGTAGGAGGGTTCCCTTTCTACATACCCTCTCCAACATTTATTATTTGCAGACTTTTTGATGATGGCCATTCTGACAAGTGTGAAGTGATACCTCATTGTGGTTCTGACTTGCATTTCTCTAATAATTAGCAGTGTTGAGCATCATTTCATGTGTCCGTGGGCCATCTGTATGTCTAATTTGTAAAAGTGTCTATTCAGGTCTTCTGCCCATTTTTTGATTGGGTTGTTTGGCTTTTTTTGAGATTGAGTTTTATGAGCTTTTTGTATATTTTGGATACTAACCTATTGTTGGTCGCATCATTTGCAAACTCATTTTGATCTACCATATGATTCAGCAATTCCACTCTTGAGTATATCTGGAAAAAACAAAAACTCAAATTCAAGAAGATATATGCAGCCCAGAGTTCATAGCAGCACTATTTACAATAGCCAAGACATGGTAGCAGCCCAAGGGCCCATCAACAGAGGATTGGCTTAAGAAGATGTGATATATATATATATGTGTGTGTATATATATACATACACGCACACACACAGTGGTATACTACTCAGTCATGACAAAGAATGAACTACTGCCATTTGCAGCAATGTGGATGGATCTAGAGAATATTATGCTTAGTGAAATGTCGAATAGAGAAAGAAAAACACGATATGATATCGCTTTTATGTAGAATCTAAAAAATAATACAAATCAATGTATATACACAACAGAAACAGACTCACAGACATGGAAAACAAACTTATGTTTACCAAAGGGGAGGTCGGGGAGGGATAGTTTAAGAGTATGGGATTGACAGATACGAACTGCTATATTTAAAATAGCTAAGCAACCAGGATTTACTCTATAACACAGGGAATTATACCCAATATCTTGTGATAACCTATAATGGAATATAATCAGCAAAAAAAAAAAAAAAGAATCGTTGTGCTGTATATCTGAAATTAACACAATATTGTTATATTATATATATATATATATATATATTATAAATCAACTATACTTCAATTAAAAAAAAAGAAAGAAACTGAGTGGGGCGGGGAGAAAGGGAGGTCAGTACCACCGAAGTGTTGATGTGCCAGGCGTTGGACGCTTCCTATTCTTGTCTTGCTATTTGGCAGTGAAGCTGGAGTGTAGCAGAGCCGGGACGTAGACCTGCCCTGGCTCACTCCATGGATCGAGCACTTTGTGTCATGGCTGCCCCTTTTTTCTGATTATATTTGGTGGCTCCAGGGCCCACAGCATCATCTTCTGTCTTATGTCTATTGGCCCTAAGTGCACCTCCTTGCCAGTGTCAATCATGTATCTCTTCCACACCCAACCTACCCATATATGGAATTTCACCATGTTTTTGTTTCCTGCTGCGCCTCTGGGTAGAAGGAAAGCATTCCAACATTGAGCACTTATCCTCCTATGGAAAATGTCACCGATCTCCTGTACTGCCAGCACCAACTGTAAGTGATGGGCCTGGCAGTGGAGCACAGGGCTTCTGATCCAGGACACCCATCTACTGGTGTCTGAAGGATCTGGGACCCAGGCCATGGTTTATTTCCCCTGTAAACATCCGCTACTGTAGAGGCATTTCTTTTCTTTTACTCATATCCTCCACCCCCTTGGCTTGTATAGCGTGGGAGAGGATTTTGTATTTTAAGGTGAAGAAGACAATTTTTCTAAATTGATCAGCCAAGGCAGAGAATGTTAATTCTTCTGAGAGCATCTTTCCTGTAAAGTGAAACTGCTTCACCAATTTAGCATGCCAGAAGAACAAGAGAAGAGTCATTTCAGGCAAAGAAGTAGAAATCAATTACCTGTAAAAATGTTGAAGTCCCTTTTTTAGGTGAATTTATTTATAGATTAAGTAAATGAAACTCCTTACCTTTTCCTGCCTGATTGGTTTCAGTCAGAACCAGTGGAACCAAGAAAGTGATAATAGTGATATTGATCTGCAAAAAGAAAATGCCACCAAAGAAAGGCAGCAATGACATTTTAAAGAAGTGACTTTTGAAAAAAATTCTTTCTTCATGAATACTTTAAGCTATCTCCTCTTGTTGCACTGGAAAAATCTGATTTAAGTCTGGCTTGAGTATTTCAGTGTGTCTGCAGATCTCTTTAAAATGACCACATTCAAAGATGCCAAATCAGCAATTGGCTAGAAGCAATCCCATAAACTCTGGCTCCATGCTTAGTGGTAAAGTGTCTGTTCTGAACTACACACCTTTCAAATATACCAGCCAGTCTGGTGTAGTTCCTTGCTGGTGTGATTGGAGGAACTCCTTGTATACATTTATGGACAGGCCAGTGAGGGGTGTGGAGAGAACACAGTTAAAATTTTGGATCTGGAACTCACTAGTTGTGAGGTTTGGGTGATTTCTCAGAATCTCCACTTCCTTGTTCAGTGTGCAGGTGCTGTGTGATGAGGAGAGTAAGGTGTTGGTGGGGACTCAATAAAAAGACCCATGTGTGGGGCAGTGGTGAGAGTTCATAAACTAAGGATTTGGATGAATCTAGTCTGATTCTCTGCACCTGCACTTCAATGTTTTAGAAGTGCTCTATATCCTAGAAAGCTCTATGAATTAGTAAAGTGTTAGTAATTGTGATGGATTGTAGGATATACACTTTCAGGCCAGGGAAGCAATGTTGTATACGTTTTCAACCTCTGTAGGAGCTGGCACCAAGAGGGACACATAATATGTGCCAAATAAAGAATTATTGATTAATAGAAATCAGAAGAGACCTCATTTTTCTCTTATAACAAATGGCTCTTTGGATATATTGAGAGGTGTGTTCAGTTCTCAATAACTTGGTATTAAGGAGAATTTACCTATGATATGTGTTTGGACTCTTTCTGTGGCATGTGATTAAAAAAAAAAACCCCATCTTCAACTAGAATGGGAAAAAAAAGAGATAGTTAATTAACCAATGATTTTGAGAGTCTGAGAACCTATTGGATTTAAGTGTGGCTTGATCCAGGTGCTCAGATGAAGGCATCTAGGCCCAGTGTCTCACTCTATCTTCCCACATCCTGCTCCACAGAGGCTCTGTTCTCTGCCAGGCTTACCTGTTGCAGCGAGGGCTCACATACCTCCAGGTTCAGTCCAGCAGAAAAAAATGTTGTCTGTAGGAACTCTTACACAAATCCCAGGACTTACGTGGACTGGAGAAGCTTGGGCCACATGTCTGTTGCTTGCCAGTTCCTGTGGAAGGGAGGGGATTCAGGATGCCCACTGGCAGGTCTGGGTGAGGCATGCCCGCCTGGAGCTGGGAGTGGGTTCCTCTGAAAGCAGGTGATCTGAGAATGGGGGATGAAAGAGTGAGCTACTGCCAGAAGACAGGGAGAGGGGACACCAGGCGGCCAATATACAGCCAGTGTTCACTCCATCTCTGGACCCCTTGGTTGTCCTCTTCAGGCCTTTGTAACCCATTCCTGCTCAAGTAAAGTTTAGAGAAGGGATATTATCCTTAACGAGGTAGTGACAGTTCAAAACAGTCTATTTTGTTATGTGATTCCTATCTGTTTTCAGGTATATTGCGGGTCATTTAAACAACAGAGGCTTTCCCCAAATGTCTAAACTACACTTAAGGGTCTGACATGATCTCTCTAGGGATCCAGAGATTTTGGTGCTTGGAATTGAGTTCAAGTGTTCACAATCCATCTTAGCTGTGACCTTCTGGCAAACTGAGCAATAGCTCCACGGAAGCTCCACGGAAGTATGAACAGAATAGCCATGTTAAATTCTGGGCAAAGGGCAGTTCTTTGCATGGATGGCCCTTTCTTGTCATCCATATTTCACTTCATCAGAAAGGCCTTCCTGATTCTTAGCAATACATCATTATCTGAAAATAGCTTTTGTTTTATTTTATTTATTTTTTCCTCACTAATGTTAAACTCCATAAGAGCAAAAATTTTTTTTCTATTTTGTTTTCTTCAGTAGCCATAGCACCTGGAACAGTGTATGACACATAGTAGGCACTCAGCAAATACTAAGGCATGAATGAATGGCTCCTACAAACCATTCTTCTACTGCCTCACTAGGCGCGAAGTGTCCTCTGTAAATGAGGTTGGCTGGAGTAAATACAGTAGCTGAATCCAGCTGTAGCTATGTTGTTATAATGGATGGGCCGTGTAATATAGTGAAGTTATTAACTCCCAAAGTTTGCACTTTATCCAAAAGACATATTACTGGCTTTAGGCAAGGAATGAGTCTGGCCTCCATGATAGATGGGGCTTACACTTCAAGACAATAAGCGTTGTACTTGAGACTTTTTTATCTTGAACGACACAATTGCATCTGAGCTCAAGCATGATTGACTATGTAGAAATGGAATAAGGTTTGTTATTAATGCAGTCTTGGAGCTCACGGTCTCACAATCTACTTGGCAGAGATTTCTAAGTCGTTACCCACAGAATTTTACCATAGTGCCTGGAAGTGAGTTAGGGTTTCCATTGTTAATTCCTCCACACATGCCTCCCTCCTCTCAGCAAGCCGTGAGGAAGAGAACTGATTCCAGTGACTGCACTTGTTAAAGGGGGTCTGCACTTCCCCATTCTAGAGAGAACCTAGAGATTGGATCTCCGTGTAGGTTTGTGGCAGGCTGGGCTCCTTGACAGATTGGATTCATTTGGTCAAATGTGTTGGCTTAAACTTTGCAGAAATGAAGTTGAATGGACATGAAGACAAGCTACCGGGCTGATGGTGTAGCACGTTAGTGGACCTCAGAGTATAAGTTAGCTTTATTTATAGATATTGCTTTTATGGTGAACTAGCTAAAAAGACATCAACAAAATGAAAAGAAACTGAATTTCAGTTGTCAGAATATTGCTTGTAGTCATCACTCTGTGAGTCTAAATGTTTCAAAAATTTTCACTCCATTTTGACATTTTTAACGAACATATATGAGCACTTTCCAAGTACTAAGCACTGAGGATATAAATTTGAATAAGATAAATCTGTTTTGGTTTCAGAAAAACACTCAGTCTAGAAAGGAGAGACAGATCTGCACACACCTAATTTGAAAATCTATGGTAAGTAGTATGATAGAAGTCTGTGCAAAATACCATAGGAGGTGGCAAGTAATTCTTCTTGGAGTGGGGTGTGTGTGTATATATGCGTGTGGTATTTATGCCCTGCCTATGGCTTTTTATCTCTAATAATAATGGAAGCAATAAATACACAACTAACGTTCATTGAGTGCTTTTTATGTCAGGCGCTGTCCTAATTACTTTATACCTATTATCTCATTTAATCCTTGTAGTAGCTTCTATGGAGAAGGTATCTGGATCTTCCTCATTTTGCAAAAGAGGAAACTGAGGCTCACAGAGGATCAGTAACTTGTTCAGGTTCATGAGGCAGAGCCTGTATTCATCTAGGTGACACTTGTTACCTGTGGCCTCCCAGCACCACTGGACCCCTTGCTTCCATGCTAGTTGACAGGAGTCTCCTGGAAGTGCTCTCTGTAGATCCTAAGGGGTTGTTTCCTTCCCGTACGGGTTACTCTCTTCCTGTGTGGAATCCATCATATGTGTGTGCCTCTAAGGTGACTTTACTAACGTGATGGTTCATTTTGTGCGTCAGCCTGACTGGCTATGGAGTGCCTAGATTAAACATTGTTTCTGGGTGTGTCTGTGAGGGTGCTTCCAAATGAGATGAGCATTTGACATGGTAAACTCAGTAAAGTAGCTCACCTTCCCCATTGTGTGTGGGCATCATCCAATCCATTGAGGACCTGAATAGAACAAAGGGTGGAGGAAGGAGGAATTTGCCTCTTTTTTCTTTCCCACTACTTGAGCGGGAACATCTCGTCTTATCTTCCCCTGCCTTTGGACTGAAATTTATGCCATCAGCTTCCCTGGTTCTCAGGCCTTCACACTTGGACTGAATTACACCACCGGCCTTCCAGGGTCTCCAGCTTGAGAAGAGCAGATCATCCGTAATTGCGTGAGCCAGTTCCTCGAGATAAATCTCCTTTTATGTGTGTGTGTATGTATACATCCCACTGGTTCTTTTTCTCTGGAGAATCCTGACTAATACAGCTCGTGTCAGGGGAATATCACTACATGTGTGTGCAATGAAATGACCTTGTTGGTCTGTTTTAGAAAGCTCACTTCCTAGTAGTCCGAGCTGTGGTTCTCACTGTGTTCTCAGTATTAGTCTCCAGCGCTGAGTCCAATCTATTGTGTTTGAATGTGCCCACTACTGCTGATAGAAAGTTCTGCCTGGAAGTCTTGGGGACCTGGATTTTTCTTGAGCTCCTCTCCCAACTTTTTGACTTTGGGCCATTCACATGGCTCCACTGGACCTCAGTTTCCACATCTGCGAAATGGGCATAAGGATGAATTTGCTCCCTCACCGAAGGGCTGTGGGCAGGACATTTATTCCTGTGTGTTGGTTCACTCAGCTAGTCTGTAATGATGATCTCATGTGTGGGAGACACTGTGTATCCTGTGCGAGTACAGGCCAGTCCAGACAGGAGCTGTCCCCATGGAGCTCACAGCCTCACTGGGGGGATCTGATGCACGTAACTGAGCTTGAGCGCAGTTATTACTGTACACATAATTATCATACAAATAATTATACCTTACTTATTAATTATGCAATAGTTCTATACAAATAATAATGGTAACGCAACAGGCAGCTGCCATTTACCAACAACAGTTAACTATGTATCAGGAAAATGTACTTTATTTAGGCATTAGAATCAACTTCTGATGTGAGATTTCTTGCTTGTTTTTTAAAATCACTTAAAAATTTAAAATAGGACACATGCATGGTATAAAATTAATATACAAAAGTGCATTAAATGAAAAGTTCGTCTCTTTCACTGTAGATTTCTCAGTCCTACTCTCCAAAGTAAACTCATTGTAAACTTTTTTTGTATCCTTCAAGAACTCTTATTCAGGTACTGGCAATATACTCATATCCATTCTTTCACACAGATGGAACCATATTGTGTACAATTCTACATCTTCTTTTTATACTCCATGCACTTTCTTTCTGTCTCTGCCTCTGTCTGTCTCACTACACACACACACACACACACACACACACACACACACAGTCACACACACACGTACACAGAGAGAGGTCAATCTCCACCTCATTACATTTGATAGTGATTAGTTCTCTTTCTCGGGGAATCAGTAGGTTAAAAAAGTCATATCATGTGAAGATATTCTGTAACCGTAAAAATATAAAAGAGTAAACATAACCCCTAAGAACTGGCCGGGGTCTTGGAGCTCGAGCTAAGTGGCTTCATGAAAGGACTCTGGTTCTGGGGCGGCTTACCTAAGGAGGTGGAACGTGGCTCTGGGGGCAAGTGGGTGGATGTGGAGAGAGTGTTGCTGGGCAGTGCGTGTCCAGGGCTCATCTCAGGCACCTGCTCTGTGGGGAAAGCACTGATCCCCACCCCTCTGGCTGGTGGCTGAGGCTGGTGAGAGGGTGCTGTGCTGGTCAGGGTTGGCTTGGGAACTGGGTGGGACAGTGCAGCTGATGATGGGGACCTGAGAGGGAAAGGGCTGCCATCTTGGGCCCCAGGCCTCCCAGACCACTTTCCTGGTCTGTTCCCCCCGACCCCTTTCTGCATTTCTCCTCCTCCCCCCGACCCAGGCTCTCACCAACCTTCCCTGGTGAAATCCTACTCTTCCTTCAAAACCTTCCCCTGCACCTTCATAGCTCCCTTTTAAAACACTGGGAGTGTAGCAGTGGTAAGAGCTGAATTGTTCCAAGTTCTCACTACATTCCAGACACTAAGTTCTTTACATGAATTTACTCATTGAATCCTCACTACCACCCTATGAGAGACTCTTATCATCCTCATTTTATAGATGAGGAAGGCTGAGACACAGAAAGTTCACGCATTTAATCAGTGGTGAAGCCCAGTCTCAAATTATGGCAGTCCAATGAACTGTCTGATGTAACAGCCGTAATTGCTACCATTTGGCCCTCACAATGACCTTGAAGTAGGTGTGGTTATCTCCATTTTTACAGATGAGGAAATGGGAGCAAAGCAACTTGGCAAAGGCATGCAGTAGTAAGAGAAAGAACTGGGTTTTTTCCGTCTGGTTCTCATGTTCTTTTCCCTCTAACTTGCTGTCTCTGCACATACACCTAGGGTACTAGAGGCCCTTGTGCCTGATGTCCTCACTGCTACTGTAGTCTTCTTCTCTCCCCCAGCAACAGCCGTGCTTGGCACTGCTCCTGGCATATAGCTGATGCTCAGTAAGTAATTATTTCATGACCAGTCTCTCTGTTGGCTGTGTGAGGGTTCTTACCTTACCTAAACTGAAAGGCATGTCTCACTGCAATCATTTTGAAATTATAGATGGAAAAGTCAAAACCTGTGATTGCTTATTGTTGTCATGTCACCTGGAGTTCATCTGTGTTTTTTTTTTTTATAGATTTATTTATTTATTTATTTTTGGCTGCGTTGGGTCTTCGTTGCTGCACACGGGCTTTCTTTTTAGTTGCAGCGAGCGGGGGCTACTCTTCTTTGCGGTGCACAGGCCTCTCATTAAGGTGGCTTCTCTTGTTGCGGAGCACAGGCTCTAGGCACGTGGGCTTCAGTAGTTGTGGCAGATGGGCTCAGTAGTTGTGGCTCGCGGGCTCTAGAGCGCAGGCTCAGTAGTTGTGGCGCGTGGGCTTAGTTGCCCCGCGGCACGTGGGATTCTCCCGGACCAGGGCTCGAACCCGTGTCCCCTGCATTGGCAGGCGGATTCTTAACCACTGAGCCACCAGGGAAGCCCTCATCTGTGTTCTTGCCCAAAGGTGTTTTTACATCCACGTGGGAGTGCCTTTCCTTCCACACTCCTGACGTTGCCTGAAATCAACAGATTTAATAATTTATCAGTGTCACATGGGGCTTGTCCTGTGAAGTGGCTTCAGGGTCCAAGAGCTGGGGAACCACAGGGATTCCTGGCGCTTCCTCCGGGTTCTGCTGTGCTCTACTGAGGGTGTTTTACACAGATCCCCTGGCCAAACGCACATACACCTGGCTGTGCAGACCCTGAGATGGGCGTTTGGTTGGAGTTGTCATAGAGTGTGTATCAGTTACGTTGGGTCAGTTTCCCAAGTGCAACCTGAGCATGTTGAACAAGTGATGTACCCTGATGAAGAGCATATTTGCATATTAATGTGCCTGCATTTTGATTCTAAGCCCTTTACTTCCTTAGGGCTGTGCCACTGAAGTTCGTGCTTAGGTCTGAGAATATCTGTAAGTTCTAGCAGAGCCAAGCCTGCGTCTCATGTAACTCTGTCCCCTGGCACACAGTGAGCTACCATAACGTAAATATTGAGTGAATTAGTGGTTGTGTCTTTAGGGAGGTGAGAATGGTTCTGGGTGGGAAAGAGTTTCTGAAAACGCTGCAAGTATATCAGTTCCTCTGTTACTGAACCCTGACATTGCCTTCATGTTTCTTTACTTGCAAATGATTCGTGGTGTTTCTGACCACAGCCATTAGGAGGTGGCACAGTAACCTTGGCTGTAACCTTCTTGGTGCATTGGCTTTTGGACAGAGAGTTGCTAAAATTAAACTGTTGCTTTGGCTTAGTGCTGTTGACCTGCCTTCATCATTTGAGAAAAAGTGCATATATTAGAAAATTTGCCAGGGCCCAGAATTTGCCTATGGAAATGAATTTCAGTTAATCCCACCTTTAACTAAAGAACTTCTAGCCATGTGTTAATCAAATTGTTAATTATGCTCAAAGCAGTGTATATGATGACTAAATTACCATAATTTTGCTACTAATGGTCATTTTCTGCTTCCGTCCCTTCAGTTGTATTATGGACCATATACACAATCATGTAGCATTCTTTAGTTTAACAGTTCTTTTATGAATCACTGATATAATCTTATAGTTGTACCTAGATGTGTACAAGCATAATTAATGATGATAATCCAGTGTATTACGTTTGTTTTCCTGTTGCTGGAATTAATTGAAATAATATACATGCAAAGGCCTAGCACAGAGTCAGACATATGGTAGAGGATTGCTAAGTATTTAGTCATCTATCTAATATGCATACATCCATTTTCCCATCTGGTGGTAGTGCTATTAAAATATTTTTTAGCAGCCATATAGAGGCATTTTATTTTTTGTTGTTTTTTTAAAGTAGGTGGCATTTATTCTTAAATATTCCAAGTTCAAATTATTGCTGTAGAGATCTATGATACAGAGTACTAGAATCCCAATTCATTACTGTCTAAGCATTTGACTGGTTTACGATATATATTTTCTCTGAGACAAAGAATTAGCTTTGTCTGTAATCATGCCTATAGTCGGCCCTCTATGTGGAGGTAGGATGGCCCACTATCTGGGTGAGACAGTCCAAAAGATGTTAATCCCACCACTTGGCAGTGAGTCCTGCAACAACTCCCTGATTGTGGTCGAGACCACTGTCAATCTAAGAGACAGACCAGCCACCATTTCTTCGGGTTCTCTGTTGTTGAGTCTGTCTAACAATTTATTTAGACTGTTGTAATATCTATACTTTGAGTGGAATGTCTTCAAGGGCCTTAGGTCTTTGACTTTTGTTCCATTCATACAAAGACCTGAATCTAACCATTGTGAGTGGGGGCAAGGGATGGGAGATGGAACCAATATTTTGTGCACCTGCTATTCAGGTACTATGTAAGATCCTTTGCCTGTGTTGTCTCATTTAATCCTCATGACAACCTTAAGAGGGAGGTACCATCACCTCCATTTTAGAGATGAGGAATCAGAAGTCTCATGTGCTTATGTAGCTTGACCAATGTTCTAGTTACTAATTTGAACTCAGGTTTGTCTACTGCAAAACCCATACTCGAAAGTTCTATGCTGACTTGCTTCATGCAGCACTGTTTGTTGTTATTTAATGTTTTGTTAATATTTGTCAACCTATCAATTCATTCTCTACATTTTCATGCAGTAAATTTCTCCTAAATTCTGTTCCAGGAAGACTGATCTTTCTATAAGCTGATGATGCTCCTTTTTATTAGATCATGAGGGTTATTTCACTTCTCAGAGTTTCTTTTTGCTTGACTGGAGAGCCAAATTGAGTGCTCAGTTGTAACAATTCTAATCTCTGATTTCTGGTACTATTATCTCCCCCTTTCTATCTAGAATTTTCTATCCATCTTTTTCTCTTATTTTAACTTGCCTCTTAAGCTTCCAAATTATTTCTTAAAGTATAAATTATAAAATCATCATAGTATTTTTCAAACATTTAGACAGCTTTACTCATCTTAGAAATCAGCTTAAAAATGTTCAACAAATAGGGAGATACTGGATCCATTTAAGCAATAGCTTTATATCTTGTCCTTTCACGCACAAACGTGTGCACGAGCAGATCCATGTGCACGCACACACACTATTAGTGGGACATGCCCTTTGAGTCTTCTGCCCATGGAGACTTGCATCTGTCTGTCTTGTGTGGCATTGGTTTCACTGACCCTATTCTCTGGTCACCTGATCTGACCAACCACACAGTGTAGCTAAAGGTCATCCATCCAGAGGACACTCCCTCTCACTCCTCTAACTCCCTCGTATTAAAGCTGTTTAAAAGAGGCAATTTCTGAGTACTTGATCTATGGCCACAGTAGATCTATGGCCTTGAAATTTAGTTTTGGACATTATCTTGGATGATCTTTAAGTCTCTCAGGCTATAAATTACTACTCTAGCCTGGGGGCTGCAGCTGGAGTGGAGCATGAGCAGGTGAGGTCCTGGTCCTCCCAGGCAAGGACAAGTCTGTATAGTAATCATGGTGGTTCTTCATTGTTCAACATTTAACATTGCCAGCTTCTCTCTCCGGCTTGGGTTTCATACGCAGTCAATGCATAGAGGAGTGTGTGAGTGTGTGTGTGTGAGTGTGTGAGTGTGTGTGTGTGTGTGTGTGTGTGTGTGTGTGTGTGTCCTGAAGCATAAAGAGGCAGATGGTTCTGAAGGCTGGCACAAAGTGGGAACTTCCTGCTGAACAGCTCTCCCTCTTGGGGTAATGCCGGCTGCCCAATAAACCTATGTTTTCTGGCACCTAAACCCATTGCCAAGGATCCTTCCTCTGCATAGGCAACCTGCACCTCAAGTAACATGAACAAGCACAAAGGCCTTTGTTTGGCCTGAAGGCTGATGACAATTTAGAATTGATGCTTTTTGTTTCTTTGTTTTGGTCCTTGAATTTGGTGCTTTCTGCTAGGAGACCAGTTGGCCTATCAGCTATAAGCAGCATTCCCTCTGTATAGATATCAACTCTATGAGATTCTTTGGGGAATTTAAGAGTTGAGTAGATAATCAGTTCTTGCTCCCAAGAGGCTTGTGAGCCAAACAATTTTTCCAATGCCCAAATCGAAGGGCGTTAGGAAAAAAAAAAAACCCTTTGGTGCAAAATTAGGCATGCAATATGATAATTACATTGTAATTTAAAAAATGGTTTACTATTAAATAGATTTAGTTGCAGAGTTGGAAAAATGCTGAAGAAATATTCTCTACTATAGAACAGGGCTTCTGGGCATTGGAGGTGTGGTGGAGAATGAGTCACTGCAGATGGGCGTGTAAGTCTGTATTTCGGGTCCTCAAAAGTTGCAGAATGGACTATCTTGTCCGTTAAGTATTTTACAAAATAGACCTCCGACCAAGAGGGGCCTCGCTGGCTCTCTTCCTTCCCCTTATCTTTTCACTATAGTTTTAGGAGGACCTTGCTCAGTAAGTATACCTGTAATTACAGGCATTACAGGGGGGTACTCAGGGGAAAGAAAAAGCTTCTTTTTTGAATAAGGAAAAATATCCAAAATAGTATCTAGAAACAAGAATAACCATGAAATGAGCAAAGATCATCTAGGATTATTTGGGCTTCTCTCCAGGATGGTCCTGTTTAGGATACAGGATGGAAAACATTTCTAGAAAGCGTTATCATGGTCCAGTCAGTCCTGACAACGTGGGGTTTTGTTCCATGGGTGAAGACCCATATCATTACAGACTAGCTCTTGCTACATTTTGAGTGGGACCTGGGATTTTGCTGTAATCATTGGTAAATAAGCATCTGCTAACCCCTCTACTGCTGTCGTTTTACAAACCAGTTAAGAATGATGGCTAAACAGATTCTGACAAGAATCAGTTACTCTTCCTATATTCGCATAAAGCTATGAACCTTAGGTTGAATTCACTTCCTTCGTAGATGTTCTTTCACCATCTGAGGATCCTGAAGTTCCCTGTTGCCCAGTTTTTGGACCTGTGAAACCGAATGGCTAAAGGAGAGTGGGAAAATGGTCATTAGGTTCCTTCCGATTGTGATGATCTATCAAGAACTCACTTTTTATCGCCTGCTGTAGTTCAAAGAATGCCATACATTTCATAATCTCATTTGAATTTGGCAACCTTGAGGTGGACAGGGAAGATTTTACAATTTGCCCTTATTAGGTGAGAAAACTGAGAGAGAGAGGTCAGGAGGTCATCCAGCTCATTGATAGTAAACCTGCTATAAATCAGTTTTTTATTCCAAGTTCAGTGCTATTTCCATTAAGCACATTAGCTCTCAAAACTAGTTGTGCTTTCTATTCTTTAATGCTTTGATTTTGAATATTTTAAAAATATTTATTCTTTTGATGACAAAGGTAGTTTAGATAATATTAATTACATATCCAGATGAGAAAACTAAGGCATAAGGAAATTTGGGGGCTTACTCAAGGTCATAAAATGAAATTAGAGGCAGAGCCTCAGAGAATTTGGCCTTTTCTACCGCACATTGCGATTGTTGTTTGCCTTTGTGTCCTGCCTCCTCCGGCTTGAAGCACTTGCTGCTGCTTGAGATATTGAAGAAATACAGGAAAAGGGGACTTGGGTATCTGACACGGACTGTGATTCAGCAACACCATGGAATTTCCACTTTCTAGTTTCTCTGCCTTGGAGGTTAATGATTTATTCTGTCTTCTACATAGGGTGATTGAGAAGGGGGTTGTATGCTTTTTTACATAAATATTGTCCAAAAAGGGAAAATGCAGGACTGTTACATTTGGCCAGCAACAGAAGAGTTTTTTAGTTTTGTTTGTTTTTAAGAGATCACTTTTATCCATCATTTTCTTTTTACTGATAAGGAAAGAGACTAAGAGAGGTGAAAAGACTTGTTAAGCTTACAAACTTTAGCACCAGGACTCAAACCTTCTCATTTTCTGTTCTATTCACTTTTTACTCTATTACAGCTTTTGCATATGTTGGCGTGCAAACTATTTGTTATTTAATAATATTTCCTACTGTTTTGTAAGATTTTATGAGACTTCTCCCTCCAAAATTTC
This sequence comes from Balaenoptera acutorostrata, assembly GCF_949987535.1. Taxonomy (NCBI): domain Eukaryota; kingdom Metazoa; phylum Chordata; class Mammalia; order Artiodactyla; family Balaenopteridae; genus Balaenoptera; species Balaenoptera acutorostrata. Next base: position 46,274,309 of record NC_080070.1, read on the forward strand.
TTCCTTCAATTTCCCATATCCAAAGCTTTTATATCTATAAACGATTATGTTGTGTAATAGGAAAAAAATAGACTTATAAAGCGTATCCATTCATCCTCCTGATTTCTAGTCGATCACTTAGGAGATTTGAAAATATATTCCTCGCATCCCTATGTTTCTCTTTCTTGTTCTTCCCAAGTTCCAGTTCTGAATGCCTGCCAACCAGGCCCTCCAGCACTCTGCATTTGCCCTCCTCCCCTCATTTCTAGCTCAAACTGTTATCCTTTGTGTATGTTAGAATGCTTTGCATACCCCAGAATACCCTTAAATCAGCCAACTCAAGTATTAGCCTGAAAACAACAATTATTTATTGGGTTAAACATTCATATTGAATGATCATGAATGATCATGTTCTAGTTCAGACAGAGAGTAATGTCACAGCTATTCTCTCTATGTCAGACATAGCTGAGGCATATTCACAGCATGGTTTTATAGTATCTCAGTGTGAAACCACTTATATATTAACCAGTATGTATTGGCAAGTATTGGAAGACACCAAAAGCATAATTATTTTTTTTTAAGATTCCATATATAGGTGTTAGCATACGGTATTTGTTTTTCTCTTTCTGACTTACTTCACTCTGTATGACAGACACTAGGTCCATCCACCTCACTACAAATAACTCAGTTTTGTTTCTTTTTATATCTGAGTAATATTCCACTGTATATATGTGCCACATCTTCTTTAGCCATTCATCTGTCGATGGACACTTAGGTTGCTTCCATGTCCTGGCTATTGTAAATAGTGCTGCAATGAACACTGTGGTACATGACTCATTTTGAATTATGGTTTTCTCAGGGTATATGCCCAGTAGTGGGATTGCTGGCTCATATGGTAGTTTTTTGTTTTTGTTTTTTCACATCTTTATTAGAGTATAATTGCTTTACAATGGTGTGTCAGTTTCTGCTTTACAAAGTGAATCAGTTATACATATACATATGTCCCCATATCTCTTCCCTCTTGCATCTCCCTCCCTCCCACCCTCCCTACCCCACCCCTCTAGGTGGTCACAAAGCACCGAGCTGATCTCCCTGTGCCATGTGGCTGCTTCCCACTAGCTATCTATTTTACGTTTGGTAGTGTATATATGTCCATGACACTCTCTCACTTAGTCCCAGCTTACCCTTCCCCCACATGTCGGGTGTCACTGAGCTGAAGTCACGGGTGTTCCGTGCATACACGAGAGGGGTTTCTCTTCTCCATTTTCTCACACCCTGGATATCCTTGTGAAGATACTCCTACAGCCCCTGACTGCATTCCTCCTCTCAAATGGGCTCATGCCTGGTGTGTGGGGCGCCCACTGGGGGACAGATACCCTTTACAGGTCATTCTCTTTATACTCGCCCCTGACTCCAAAGCCTTTTTCAGGCTTTGCAAATCAACTCATGGAAATAGATGTCTCCAGGCTGCCTCCCTACCCCTTTTCCAGATTAACCCAGAGATCTGGAACCAACTAGCAACCCTATAACATATTACCAGCCATGACAATGGCTTTGTGACTAGAAGAAACAGTGTGATTCGTACTGCAGAGGCTCAGGGGCAGGATGGTGAGCAAGAATTTACAGGCTGTATCAGTGGAAAAGGAAGCACGCTGTTCAGTAGATTGCTTCGAGCTGGTGCAAAAATAAACCAGTATTTACTGAGTTCTTACCATTCACTGGACCATATACTTAGTATTGATATTTACTAACTTCATACACACAGGTGCATATGCACATAACACATGCACACACATATATATGCACATAAACACATATATGCATGCATTTTGTTTAATTTTTTTTTTCAGTCCTACAATGGAGGTCATTTTCTTTGTACGCTAGGACAGGTGACAGGTTCAGAAAGCAGAGGAAGGAAAGGAAGGGAGCCAGTATGTACTGAGTGCTGCTCTGCGCCAGGCATCGTGGAGGTGTAGTGCATGTGTTACCTAACTTAGTCCTCATAGCTATTCCCATTTTGTCGGTACAGATATAAAAACACAGAGAATGTAATTTGTCAATGGCCACAAAGTTAGTAACTGATAAATCTGAGATTCCGACCCTGGTCAGAATCAAGACAAGAGCCGTGGAGACCTCATTTAGCTCTGTACCCACTACCCATTTCCAATTTTTGCCTCCGAGGCCCTAACGTTACTTAACTTCGTCAGAACCAGGGCTCAAAGCCTCTGAATTTGACCATTGCCCATATTTTCTCCATGGAGGTGTTTGATTTGGTGACCAGATGCTATAGTTTAACAGACTTTTTTAAAAGAAATTGAAGTATAGTTGATTTACACTATTATATTATTTTCAGATGTACAGCATAGTGTTTCAGTATTTTTGCAGATTAGTGTAATAGACTTTTGAGGGCTAGCCTGGAAACCTCAGCACTACTAAATATCATTTCTATAGGAAAATGCATGTCACATTCCAATTAAACAACTTACAAATAAACTTTGAATATGTAATAGATATTCAAACATGTATATGTAATAAATAAACTTTGAAAATTTGTTAGTTGGCTATACATAGCATTAATTGAGTTAAATGTATTAGAAAAAAAGAGAACTATCTTCTTCAGCGTCCATCACCCTCTTTCGTGGTCATGTTTGAGGACTCTAGGGGCCAGGATGGAGGCAGCTCAGAGTTGCTGGTAAAAGTCATGTAGGAGGCTCCCTGATATGAGAAGAAAATTCTTGTGGTTTAAACATGAAATAAATAGTAAGATCACAATGATGTATTGAACTTTTAAGTGTACTTCTCATTTAAATGAGTTTTTCCCTTACATCTTGCTGCTCGAAGGGAATCTCCAGTAGAGGAACAATTTAATTTTGAAGCTGAATTAAGTTCAGTAGTCAGACTCAGCAAAGCAGAAAATTTCTCTTTACACATATAGAATTCAAGTAAAGTTGTATTATTTTCAGTTGAAGAAAGCATCTTTTGGCTATTGCCACTGTGACTGATATTGTTTCCATAATTCTCAAAATCAACCAGATATTGAGGGTGTTTTTTAATCTGTCTAATTCCACTTAGCATTAGGGACTTGGTTTAGTGGCCCCTTCTTCTGGGAAGTCCTCTCTCATCCCTGCCCACCAGCCAACTGGAAGACGCCCTCCTGTGTGCTCCCACACGGCCCTGCACTAACACCCATCTTGTTCCCAGACCACACGCACTGTAGTGGTCTTTCTGTTCCTCTGGGCCCCCACCAGACTGCAGGCTCCTTGTCGGAGGGGCTGCTTCAGATACACCCCTTCCCTGTGCCCCGTGCAGCGTCTAACCCTCAATAAGCGGTTACTGAATAATCAAATCAGTGAATGGCTAGATGATTCCCATTTTTTTCTAGTTGGGGAAAGCAAAGCTCAGACAGGATAATTGACTGTGATTGTATAAGTAAGTGATGGAGAAAGTGCCTGCCCAGAAGAAGGCTAAAGACAAAGACACAGCTGGTGTCTGGAGTTATCATAGGCAGAGAGACCAAAGACAGTTCACCCATCAGGGGCCAACTACGGCTGTAATGAGCAACATTGATGGGGTCTCGTTAAAGCAAAAAGGGAGAAAGTAAATTTTCTCTGGGAAACACTGAAGAGACACTGAGGAGACACTGAAGTATAAGAACGTATAAAGTGTTTGGAAAACTACTTGACCAAAGATGGAAGCTTTTTTATATCTCTATCTCTATCCCTATATCTGTATTTGTATCTGTATCATCTATCTACATGTATATATGTCAAAATGGAAGAGGAAAAGTTGATTTAACAAGAAAATTTCAGTGTACGGTGTGTATGTGGATACAGAAGATATAATGTATGTATGTGATATATAAAAACCTGCTATGCATGTTTATGGAAATGTTCTTGGTTTCATGGTGATTTATGATTGACAGTACCCACCTGGCTAGAGCTTACAGCAACAGCACACATTTATTGAGTATGTGTCTGGCACTGAACTAGTTACTGGCGTGGGAGGAGATATAAAAATTAGGACTATTTTATCGTTGATCTTAAGGAGTTATTAGCCAGAGAAAGAGGATTTGACCTGAATACAAATGAAAATAAAGCAGAATGAGGAAAAGTACCATAAGTAGAATCCAAAATAATACAATTTTATAAAACATAGAGGCCCAAATGTGGAAGAAACTGTATGCAGTTAGAAAATTTGTTAAAAGATGGTTCTTGAAGCATGGGCAAAATTTCAACAGGTGAAGGTGGAATGGAGAGAAGGCAGGTAAGGTGAAGTCAGTCGTCTTATGAGTTGTTGTGATTGTTTATTTGAATTACATGGACATATTTAAAATAGACTTACAGATGTTGGCATTGTTACTTATCAGTCCTGGTTCTGTCTGGAAACCAGTGGCGTATCTAAGGGTTTAACTCAGGGCCGTTTAATGAAGGTACTCTTTACAGACATGTGGGCAGAGTTAACAGAACCGAAAGGAATGGTAAGGCACCCAGGGACTGGCAATAGCAGGAAGCTGTCACTGCCTGGGCCTGATGGGGCAGGGGGAGGGCTGGAGACAGCTCAGAGCTGTGTGAACAGTGGCAGTTCCACCTGCCACTGTTGGAACAATAGTGATCTCGGGATAGGTCCTGTCATAAGTACTCCAGCTTCCTTCTCTTTCCACTCTCTGATCTTCTACTGGTGCCTGCAACAGAAACTCAACAGGGAGTGGAGGGCCAGAGTGATGCACAGGCCATGGGAGTCACCCCCATAGGAGCTGGCAGAGGATAACCAGCACAGATACATAGTATTTTCTGCGGATTCCAGCTTTAAACTGAAAGTTCATTATAGAACTGTTTGCATCAGAGAACTCAGAAAAATAGCTCCATATTGGGTATCACTCAGAGATTTTATTACTGAAGCTACCAGAAATAACCTCTTTTAAGTCTACTTTGTATGCTAATGAAGCTATAACATGGTTCTCCAGGGGAAAAATTGTAATTATGCTTCAATAAGTTAGTTTTATTAGGGAAGGGGATATTTTGTTATCCAAGACCCTGCCCCTTCATTTCATCCTGGAACTGTGCAGAGATGGGACTGAGAGAACAAAGCCCTGCAAGGAGACTGTAGCTGGAGACATTTTCTTGGTTTCAAAGCTCTTTCTTTTCCCTTTAGGCCGGGCATGGTTTTCTCTTTAGGCAATATAAGAAGTTCCAGATCTCTGTAGTATCTTCCAGTGCTCCTGAGACGGGATTGAGGAAGGATTTAATTTAGAGACGTTCTGAAAGAGTGAGATGGATGCAAGATGAGCTCAGCTGGGTGGACCCACTCTGTCCTGGTTCCTCAGCCCACTGGGAATAAGTGCTTTCAATTGCACATCTCTTTGTTTACTTTTCTTAGTCTCCTCAAGAATCCTTAGTGCATTAAGAGCTGGTTGTTTCTTTAGCAGGGATTTCCTGATAAACAGTTTAAAGGTCCCTTTTTAAAAAAACACTCCACTAAATAAATAAATACATGAATGAATAAATAAAGAAAGAAAATATTAGCTTAATCCTAGTCCAACCAAGAATGCTTTTTTCCACTCAGCTGTTTAAGGCACAGATTCAATGAAATTTAAATCGTTCTGACTCTTATATTCCTCTGATTTAATCAGTGTTGATATTAAATTATATAAGTTTGGATTTTTGTCTTGAAACAGATGTATTTCCCCTTCCCTCTTTCCTTCCTTCCTTCCTCCCTTCCTCCCTCCCTCCCTTCCTCCCTTCCTCCCTCCCTCCCTCCCTCCCTCCCTTCCTTCCTCCCTTCCTTCGATTTTTCTTTTGGAAAATGGAAGCTTGAGTAAGTGTTGCAATAACTAATCTTCATCAACCTTTCATCCCCCCAGTTAGTTCCTAGGACTGCTGCAACAAATTGCCACAAACTTGGTGGTTGCAAACAATAGGAATTTATTCCCTCACAGTTCTGTTGGCTGGAAGTCCAGAATCAAGGTGTTGCTGAGCCGTGCTCCCTCTGATGACTCTAGGGAAGAATCTTTCCTTGACTCTTCCAGCTTCTGGTGACTCCACGTCTCTTGGTTTGGGGGCTGCACGGCCCCAATCTCTGTCTCAGTCTTCACTCTGTGTCCTGTCATCTTCTTATAGGGACAGCAGTCATCAGATTTAGGGGAAACCCTATTCCAGTATGCTCTCTCCTTAATCCTTAACTAATTACATCTGCAAGGACCTGTTTCCAAATAAGATCACTGTAATGGGTTGAATAATGTCCCCCCAAAATTCATGTCCACTTGGAACCTCAGGATGTGCCTTTATTTGGAAATAGAGTCTTTGCACATGTAATTAGTTAAATTAACATGAGGTCATACTGGATTAGTGTGGACCTAAATCCAATGACTGGTGTCTTTATAAGAAGGGCAGAGGACCCAGAGAGAAGAAGGCATGTGAAGTAGGAGGAAGAGATTGGAATAATGCAGCCACAAGCCAAGGAACATGAAGGATTGTTGGGGCCCACTAGAAGCTAGGAAGGGAAAAGGAAGGATTCTTCTCAAGTCTGCAGAGAGAACACGGCCCTGCCAAAACCTTGATTTTGGCATTCGGGAGTCCGGAATTGTGAGAGAATAAATTTCTGCTGTTTTAAACCACCGAGTTTGTGGTCATTTGTTATGTGGTCCTAGGAAACTAACAATCACGCTCCGGTTTTCCAGGTCAGCATGAATTTGCCGGACCCTATTCAATCCACCATACCTCCTTCGCCTACTCCTCTTCTTTGCCACTTTTCAAACATTTACTGAGTATCTACTCTTGCCAGGCACTGTGCCAAGAGAAAACCTCCCCAAAATAAAATAAACACAGGTCCTGCCTTCCAGGAGCTCCCAGTCTGGTGAGGGGGAGAAAAACACCACCTGGAGGATACTATTATGATATACTGCTCCAAGTGCTATGGTACGGTTGAAGGCAGAGTGGTGTGGAAGAATGCAGGGATGCCATTACGTCAGGAGTGGGTGTGCGCACGCGCAGGCATGCGCTGCACACGTGCATTAGGGAAGACTTCTTGGAAGAAGTGACACTGTATGTGGTAAACTAGCCCATAGTTTATGACCAGGTCTGGCTTTGGAAAAGACCAGGAATGAGAGTTATAACATATGGAACTTATTTGGGAAGTAATTCTTAGCTATGACTAAGCGCCTGTGCTCAAATGCCTGGGAAAGTTGAAAAGAAAATGTTTGCAAAATAAGTATCTCTTGTTTGCTAAATTGTAGGACTTAGATAACTTTTGGGTACTCATGGACTTCTGTATTTCTGTATTAAAGCTCTGAAGTTTTCTCTTTTAAAAAAAAAAAAAGAAGTGACATTGTAACCAACATCCAAATTGAAATCGGAAGAATGAACCCTCATTTCAGGAAACCAGGAAGCCAGAACAGTGTGTGCATTGTAGGGGTCAGAGAGAGCCACTGGTAGAGGACATGTCCGGGCTTGGCTGGGGTCACACTCTGCTTATGCCGGTTTGGGGGTCTAGTGCAGGTGCCCTAATTCCAAAGCTGTCCTGCTGGTGAAGAGGGAGATCCTGGGCAGCACCTGTAGCTGGGGCAGGGCAGGGGCAGGCAGGGGCTGACAGGCTTAGTCTGAGTGAGGAAAAGGGTGTCTTAGGACATCTTGAGTTATAGGGAAGAAAGGGAGCTGTCCCAGGTAGGAAGAGCAACACTTTGCATTAGTGACTATTCACCCAGCTTAATTCAGAAACACCTTCATATAAATGAGCTTTTTATTTGGCTCTTAGGACTGCTTACTGTGAGGGGAGTTGGCCAGTGTTGTTCTACCTGTTTCACAAATGAGGCACTAAAGGAAAGCACAGAACAAGAACTTGAGTTTATTTTATATTTTATTTTATTTTACATTACTTTGTTTTGTTTTCTGAATTGAAGTTCAAAACTCTTTTCTCTTGGAGATAAGAATTCTTGTTTTCTGAGAAACCATTTCTTTGGGTTCAGTTATAAATTTGATTTATCTGATTATATAAACAACACTGCTATTTAAAAAATGTGACCTAAGACCCTTCAGTGCAGTGGTCCCCAACCTTTTTGTCACCAGGGACCAGTTTCATGGAAGGCAATTTTTCCACCGACGGGGTTGTGGGGGTTGGTTCAGGTGGTAATGTGAGTGAGGGGGAGCGATGGGGAGCAAGGGGGAGAGAGGGGGAGGGAGGGGGAGCGATGGGGAGAGAGGGGGAGCGATGGGGAGCGAGGGGGAGTGATAGGGAGTGAGGGGGAGAGGGGGGAGAGGGGGAGAGATGAGCGGGGGGGAGAGGGGGAGAGGGGAGAGAGGGGGAGCGGGGGGGAGAGAGGGGGAGGGGGGGAGAGAGGGGGAGAGAAGGGGAGCGGGGGAGAGAGGGGGAGCCGGGGGGAGGGGGAGAGGGGTGGAGCGGGGGGGGGGGAAGGGGAGAGAGGGTGAGCAGGGGGGAGAGGGGGAGAGAGGTTGAGCAGGGGGGAGAGGGGGAGAGAGGGGGAACGAGGGGGAGCAAGGGGGAGCGGCAGATGAAGCTTCGCTCGCTCGCCCACCGTTCACCTCCTGCTGTGCAGCCCGGTTCCTAACAGGCCCCGGACCTGTACTGGTCCACAGCCTGGGGGTTGGGGACCCCTGCTTTTTAGTGCTTTGGTGGAGCGAAGGAGAATCATGGGGAAGCTCATCCCTTCCCTTCCCTGTGAGGATGTGGTATTTTATTTCATGACTGTTATGGTACTGATTGACTCTCTCAGCCCTTCTCCCTGGACTGATAAATCTTTCCTCAGAAGAGAAATTATACACTCATGGCTTGATGGTTCTCAACAGCAGTCCCTCAGTGCTTTTCCTTTAAGCGTTGATTTTTAATCATCATTTCCCTACATTTCTCCTCTAGTATTTTGAAGCAAGGATCATCTTTCTTTCAGAGGGGCTGAGGAATGAACCTGGGCTAAAAAGTTTAATGTACAGCTGTTCTGAAGGACGATGTCTCATTAACTTCCTGGCTTTCCTGTCAGAGGCTTCCATATTGCAACTTGTTGATTTACTGGAATTTCTGAGGCAGAAAATGAGTTTGTATTCCTCATGACAAGTTCCATTTATGTGAGCATTTAATTCAGCAGTCAGTGTTTTTATAAACTGAGGTTACAGAGAATCCCCAAACTGAATCAATTTTTAAAAGATCATTGCACCAGAGGTGACCTTTCTCAGGAATTGTTTCCCAGAACTCTCCGTCCAGACTGGCGAATCCCTAAATCTTCTTGGCAGGACCAGCTACATAATTTGTGCGACCCAGTGCAAAATGAAAACATGGGGCCCCTTGTTCAAAAATTATTAAGAATTTCAAGACGACGACACCAGAGCATTAAATCAAGTGCGGCGGCTGATGAATCCTGGCGGGCTTCCAGGATGATGACCCAGGATGAGAGAGTAGAGTGGAGGGTGTACACGGGGGGTGGGGTCTGTTAAAGATGCTGAAGGCTGGCCAGAAGGCACAAGCAAAGAATAAGGCAAAAAAGGACAGGAAACTAAAGGGGTGGGGAAAGACAGTCAAAAGGGAAGGAGGAGGAAGAGTGAGTGAAAGATGGTACCAGAGAGAAGGAGAGGCAAAGGGCTAGATGGTCTGGACGCAGTTTGCCACTGATGTTGCCTCGAAGTTGTTGTGCTTGTTTTCTCTTTCCCTAGGATCCTCACACCATCTTTTAACCTGAGCATCACTTTCTCTTCATGAAGAGTCAGTGCAGAGTTCTGCTTCTCATGCAGACGTTCCTGAATTCCCTGGCTGAGTGTGGGAGAGCAAGATACTTTCAAGGCTTTGCTGATAACTCAGTATTTGCAATTTGACTTTCAGCTTTGCTAGACCTCTCCTCTTTTCCACCTTCCCACCCTCACACTGTGTTGCATCCTGAGTGCGTGTCTGCTGGAAGGCTTAGTGCGTCTCCAGCCTGGAAGGACGATTCTGGAAAACAGAGCCTGGACAGAGATCATTCTTTTTTTTCCATAGCAACCAGAACCTACCTTGGTTATAGTTCTAATCAATTGACTGGAAACTCCATCAGGTCAGGCTGTGTGTCAGGGTTTTTCATTGCTCTGTTTCCAGGGTCTAGCACTGGGCCACGTACTTAGTAGGCATTAAATTATATATCTGTTTAATGCATGAGTAAACACTCCAGATGATTACTGTTGGCTTATTCATATATTTATGCTCTAGGCTTTGAGTTATTTCCTGTAGCAGTGACTACAGGCATACCTTGTTTTATTGTGCTTCCCAGATAATGTGTTTTTTACAAATTGAAGGTTTGTGGCAACCCTGCATCGAGCAAGTCTATCAGTGCCATTTTTCCTACAGCATTTGCTCACGTTGTGTCTCTGTCACATTTTGGTAATTCTCAAAATATTTCACATTTTTCATTATTTTTACATTTGGTATGGTGATCTGTGATCAGTGATCTTTGATGTTTCTACTGTAAATCACTGAAGGCCCAGATGATGGTTAGCATTTTTTAGCAATAAGTATTTTTTAGTTAAGGCATGTATGTTGTTTTTTAGACATAATGCTCCTGTACATTTAACAGACTACAGTATAGGGTAAACATAACTTTTATATACACTGGGAAACCAAAAAATTCAGTCTTGCTTTATTGTAACATTCGCTTTATTGCAGTGGTCTAGAACCAAACCTGCAATATCTCAGAGGTATGCCTGTGTATTTTATTTCTCTCCAAATTCCCAGTGAAGGAATGTATGAATGATTCATTCATTGATAAGGGCCACCATAATATGAGAGGGAAATAGCCCAACTGTGTGGAAGAAATGCATTTTCCTCATTGTAGGTGAAAGTATTACCCCAGAGATACAGCAAGGCGGAAGGTGGTGTTGGGGTGGGGAAGTGCTTCTAAAACAGTGATTCTCACCCTTGCTGCACACTGGGATCACCTAGGGAGTGTGTGAGATCCTCAGTGCCCAGGCCGCACCCCAGAAGGCTTAAATAAGCAGCTCAGGCATCAGGATTGTTTAAGGTAATTCACATGAAGTCAAATTTGGGACCCACCGGTGTTGACAATGACTCTGATCTCTCCCAGGGAGGGGTAGGCTTCAGCTTCATGACCAGGGTGTCCTAAAGTTTGGCTGACAACACATGCAAAACGCTGTCACGATGCCTGGTGTTCACTAACCCACCTGCGTATTGTTTATTTTACTGAATGTATACCGGGGGTCCTTTTATGGATACTCTCCTATTCCTCTTGCTTTGTTCTATAGATGTTATCTCCTTGCTACAGATAAAACAACAAAGCTCAGAAAGCTTTGCCCAAGGTTTCCCAGCTGGGTGGTGCCCCAGATCTGTCTATTCCAAAGTCACTGGTCTTTCTAAGACAAATACTGCCTTTCAAAAGTTGGTAATCCTCAATTAATGTTTTTACAGAGGGTTTCAGGTAACTTAGTTTTTAAAGCCTTGTGTATGCCCTGAATACCTTCTTCACCTACATTTGGTTGGGTTGGCCACTTACTGGAGATTCATCTGCTTGTTGAAGGTTAGTTTACAAAGGATAAGCAGGACTCTTCTTATTCTTTCTTTACAATGTCCTATATAGTTCGGTCACTCGTTCTATGTAGTTTAGTCACTAATTTCTAAAATGACTTTCTGTATGGTTTGGTCACTTAATTCCTGCCAGTGTTATTATTTCTTTAGAACTGACTATAGCCAGCTGGGATGGCCATGTGCTTGTGGCTGCAGGTTGCCTAAAAGGAGCAGGCAAAAAAAAAAAAAAAAAAAAAAGAGCAGGCAAAAATAGAAAGACAAAAGTGGAAAAGAAACGCTGGAATACAAGGGATGGTAGTGTACCTGAGAGATGAGGTGGGAGAGAAGGAAGAGGTCAGGGCGTGAGGTGTGTGGAGAATGAAGTTTGCCACCTGGAGTGACTCAGAGGTTCTTGGCACCTTTGCCAAGAGTTACTCTTTTTTTTTTCCTGCTTAGTTGGTTTTACAAGCAAAATATGTAAGGTGTTGGAATTATAAATCCCAGGGTTTCCTAGTGTTTACATTAACTCTCATGTTTAGTGAAAAGGATAAAGAGGCATTTGCATCACTCTTTGGGATGTGAAAGTTCTGTGTAGCGGTAGCAGTGTTCTTCCCTGTAAACTATGGCTTTTTTTTTTTTAAGATTTTTTGATGTGGACCATTTTTAAAGTCTTTTATTGAATTTGTTAAAATATTGCTTCTATTTTATGTTTTTGTTTTTTGGCCCCGAGGCATGTGGGAATCTTAGTTCCCCGACCAGGGATCAAACCCACACCCCCTGCATTGGAAGGCAAAGTCTTAACCACTGGTCCGCCAGGGAAGTCCCAGCCATGGCACTTTTTGATTCTCATTTCACTTTTTCAGGAGCACTTGTTTCACTTTCTAATAATGACAAAATGTTTTGGGTTATCAGCCGTGATAGTAAAGGGAATTCACATTTCAATGCATTTGCTTTTGTACCAGATTTTCTGTGTGTGTTAAGGAGTCATCCATCAACTGGTCTTAAGTAAAGGCTCTTTTTGTATCTCTCTCCTGGGTTATTCCTCCCCAACCCCATTCCTGTCTTATTTCCTTCCTCTTTCACAGAAGCTTTCATGAGACTCTTTTTTTTTTTTTAAACATCTTTATTCAAGTATAATTGCCTTACAATAGTGTGTTAGCTTCTGCTTTATAACAAAGTGAATCAGTTATACATATACAATATGTTACCATTTCTCTTCCCTCTTGCATCTCCCTCCCTCCCACCCTCCCCATCCCACCCCTCTAGGTGGTCACAAAGCACCGAGCTGATCTCCCTGTGCTGTGCGGCTGCTTCCCACTAGTTATCTATTTTACATTTGGTAGTGTATATATGTCCATGACACTCTCTTACCCTGTCACACATGAGACTCTTTTTGATCATTCATTGTTTTGGGAAATTTGAGTTCACTAAGGAGTGTGCAGGCATTAGAATGTTCATCGTCCCTATCTCTGAGTCTGTGTAATGAGGAGCAATTGGGAGATGTTTCTGTCATTGCTTAGCCCCGGGGCAATTTGTTCTCTGACTTAAAGGGTGTGACAAGGACAGTTACATGAAGAGGGGGATGGGCTTAGACTATTTTAATTGCTGTTCTAGTACATGTCAGTATGACATGATCTGCAAAAGGAAATTTCTCTAAAGAATTTAACCCTATGCCAGTCACGTTTTGTCATTCAGGAGAGGTATGAAGCAATGTGGATTTCCAGTTTCTCACGTGGTAGATTTTATGTAAAAATTTTGGGGGGGATGGGGCCATACATGGAGAGACGAAGTAACTGGTTTGTCTGAATATGCCCCAAATTTATGCAAATTTCTCAAAGTTCATGTTTCAAAACATTTCTTATGAATTATTTCTTTTTCTATTTTACTTTTTTATTTCCAACTTTTGATTTTGAATTTTTTCCAAACATAAAGGAAAGTTAAAAGAGTAATGTAATGAACACCCTTACACCTACCACCTAGATTCAACAATTATTATAGTGAGTTGGATCTTGACTCCAATTAGGCAATTTTTGTGTGTGTGTTATTCACAGGCCCCTTTCAAAATCTATTGGTTTTGGCTTGTCACTAAGAATTTTCCAAACTAAGAGGGACCCATTGACTTCTGCCTGTATGCAAGAAAAAAAAAAAAAAAAGCATTGAACCTTCTATAATAATATCTTTAATGACAGGAAGTTGTTACACCTATTGGTTCCAATTAAGTATTCTTAGTTTTTTGAATTTTGTTTATCTTTATCCTTTCACCTTCTTTTATATAGACTACCGAGAGTAGACTGTTATGCCTAGCTGAAAAGAGAGGTTGACATTAAATTCCTGGTTTGTATCTGACAATCAGATGAATATCATAGAGAACTGTTTTTCATTCTTTTGAATTCATACTGATGTGCTTGTTGAGAGAAATGTCTGAACAGCAGGAACCTCACTGTGACTTCTGCTGGCAGCCACCTGTGACTAAATGGCTGCCAGATCTGGGGGCAAGTTGAGAGCCCTTCCCTGGGTTGCCTTTGGTTCCTTGGCAGAAACGCTTAATCTCCACATAACTCTGTTTGGATGTTTGCACATGGAAAGAACAATGCTCTACTCTGCACTTCAGGTAGAACATCAGACCCGATAGTGAATGAATTGTGTTGTGCAGCTTAGAAGAGGGTTATCTAAGGTAATCTAATAGGCTATTTTTAAGGCACTGACGAATGGTATGATAGATTGGAGAATGGCTGTTTGAGTAGAGCACCTGGAACAAAGTCTCACACGTGAAATGTGCTCAGAAAATGTTCTATTCCCACTTGCCAGGCATCAAGTTCATCTGTAAGATATGGAACTTTCTTTTTTCTATCTCGTATTTAACTTTCAGATATAACACTTTCTAAATTGCTTCAATGTCATGAAAAGATATAATATATGCAGGTAACACTTTCCCAGTTATCTCCTCTTTTCTTTTCTGTGTTTTGACACATACAACTGTATGTATTGCTATATAAGTATCATCTCCTTAAGCTAAGAAAGTGGGCATGGCTGTCTAGAAAAAGTGCTTGTAGGCAGACATAAGTTTTAAAACTAAAGCAGTGATTAAAATTTTGTCATTTGAGGTAGTGGGGAAACTGTAGATCATGGTTTGTAAGGTCTTTATTCTTGAGTAAAAATTTTATTGATCAAAATCCAGAGAGAGAATTTGCTTTAGACTGATGGATCTATTGGAACATTTGAGCAAAGATTTTTTTGTTAGCAAAGAATTTTATAATTAAAATATATGAAATGGGCTAAAGACAAGTGATATGCTATAATGTTAAATTTACTTAGAACTTGGTCTACCAAATCTCAATTATCTATAAATTCATAAGTATATAAATGCACAAAAGCAGAACTTAAGATTAAATTTTTTTTGCTATACTTTTACACAGTTGATATTATAATGCCAATAGTCTTGGCTGTAGTCTAACATAACTTTCTATTATAGGGTTGAGATGCTAGATGAGGACAAAGTGGTGTATAATTGCAAAAATAACTTAAAACTCAGTATTTTGGGCATTTAGTGGTTGTATAGAGTAAGAGAAAAGACTTTAAGAATTAAAGTCTTAAGGGTCAAGTGGCAGGTAGAATAATGACCCCGCCCTCTGCCTCGCCCCACCCCCCCCAACTAAAGTTGTCCACATCCTAACCCTTGAAATCTGTGAATATGTTACCTTTGGTGGCAAAAAGGACTTTGTAGGTGTGATTAAGTTAAGCATCTTGAGCTGGGAAGATTATTCTGGATTATCTGGGTGAGCCCAATGTAGTTGTAAGGCTACTCATAAGAGGGGGGCAGGAGTGCCAGAAATCAAGAGAGACTGAAAATGCCACACTGGCTGGCTTTAAGAGGAAGGAAGGGGCCATAAGCCATGGAACGCAGGCGGTCTCTAGAAGATAGAAAAGGCAAGGAAATAGAGCCACCAGAAGGAACTCAACACTGCTGATGTCTTGTTTTTAGCCCAGTGAAACCCATTTTAGATTTCTGACCTCCAGAACTGCAATATACGATTTGTGTTGTTTTAAGCCACTGAGTTTAGTCAGGAAGCAGGTTGGTCATAGGTATAAATGTGTTTTTGATCAAGAAGGTGAAACCAGTTTGTGGCTCATTTCCTAGAGTAGTAAACCAAAGATCTTATAAAATATAGAAAAAAATTGGTAATCCTGCTACCCAGGATTTACTGAAGCCCTTGGAATTCATCAGTTAGGAGGTGTTAGGCAAATTCAAAGTACTTTTATCAAGATTGGTCATCATAAGTATATTAGTAGGTGGAAATTAAGCCATAATTTAAATCATTCTGCATAGGATAAAGCTTTAATTTCTGTATTTCTTAAAATTAAATATTATTTCTAAAAAATAATGACTTCCTGAAATCTTAATCCCTGATACTTATGGACTCACTTTTTATTTGTGACTCACCTGAAACCTTGTGATGAAGTGGATCTGCACAGCTTTATGCTGGGGTACCAGCAGAATGCTAGATTGAATTGCTAGAAGAAGCCATCATCTGGCTGGAAGGCTCATCATTTGCAGAGCAGAGGAGAGCTGACAGCCACAGGGTGCCTCCTTCCTGAAGTCTGAGCAAGTGTGAAGAAGGCTACTTTTTGCTAAAGGAGCTCTTTCCTGGAACACTTACGTAGGCCCCTGTCTCCCCATGGTGATTTATATGTTATTTCTCCCCTACTGTCAGGGTAAGATGAGTATTTTGAGGTCTTATGGTTTGAGAAGGTTGGTCCTATCTGTCACCTGTCAAGAAGATGGAGACCAGCATCTGCTATAGCTGTTGACCTGTAGCAAAATAACTGTACTTGGGTCCAGACAGTCCTGCTGCTTCTGTTTCTCCTGTCTAGGACTTGGAGTAATAATTATGTATTTTTCTAGGAATTTTCACATGGAGATCTCAAAGCAAAGCCTGCAAATATGGATAATCCACCATCCTTCTACCTCATCTGAAACTGTTTAGCTCAATCCTTCAGCCCCAGGCTTTAGATGTCTTACTCTGGCTCATCCTTTGCTCTGAACCACCTGGCCTTCTTAGCAAGCACGCACTCCTTTCATTCTGACCCAGCTTCCCAAAAAGACCAATTTGGTCTGCCTGAATGTCAGCTTACTGCTTCCTAATTTGACACTCATCTTCCAAACATCTGTACTCAATTTAAGAGTCTTCTGGAACGTACATTCTCTAAGTGCCCATCAGTTAACGTAATAACTTCGTGAGGTTTGGAGGGCAGAATTGGCTACTCCTGTGCCCAGCTTCCATCTGTAGGAGATCAGACATGGGGCATTGCCACAGAGAGAAGGCCGCAACGCATGTTGAAGATATCCGGGCAGGGTCATGTGGTGGTTAAGAGTACGAACTTTGGAATTGGACAGGCTGGGTTTGAACCCTAGCTTTGTAAATACCAGCTCTGTAGTCTCAGGCAGTTGAATTAACTTCTCTACATCTCAGTGTCTTCATCTCTAAAGTGGGGATGATGATGATTCTACCTCACTGAGCTCTAGGGAGAATTAAAGGGGAAAATACCAGGAAAGATTCAACCCAAGGACTGGCCCATAGTAAGTAGGCAATTTGGATCATTGTTGTTGTAAGTCAGGATTGAGTCTTTATCACTGTTATTGTTCTAACTTTATGTTAAGTGAGTTTATATTGGGTTTATTTATTAACTTATTTAGTAGCTGTTAAGCAACTATTGTGTTTAACCCATTGGGGCCCCAGGGGTTGATTAGACAGACAAGTTCCTTGCTCTCAAGGCAGTCATGTTTTAGTGTATAGACAGAAAATCAACACATGAAGCAAATGAGACAAAATCAGATTGGGCTAAGTGTTATGATGGAAGTAAATAGTGTGATATGATAGAGAGCAACTAGGGTCAGATGCAGTTTTTACACGTCCATGGGGAAAGGGTAATCAAGGTAGTGATCTGGGGTAGGCACATTCTAGGCAGAGCTACAGTAAAATGCAAAGCCCCTGAGATGGAAAAGAACTTGGAATTTTCTGACTATAGAAAGAAGGCTAATGAATCTAGAGCAGTGGTTCTCAAATTCTGTTTTTCTGAATCATTTGGAGGGCTTGTCGAAACACAACTTTCTGGGCCTCAAACCCAGAGTCTGTGATTCAGCAGATCTGAAATGGGGTCTGAGAATCTGATTTTCTAAAAAGGTCTCAGGTAATGTTGATGCTGCTGATTTTGGGACCACACCTTGGCTGGTGAGTGGTAGATGATGCTAAAGAGGAAGGTAGAGGCCAGGACATGAGGGCCATGGGCCCATGAGAAGGGATTTGCTTGTTATTCCAAGTACAAAGGGAAGCCTTTGATAAGTGTTAATCTGGGGCATGATACAATTTGATATGTTTTCAAAGCTTCACTCTGCTTTGAGGGAGACTGGTTAGGAGGCTACCAGACTTGTCCCTATGAGGGACTGTAGTGACATGGTCCAGATGGTGGCAGAGGGGTGCACAGGTTCAACAAGCACTTTGGAGGTAGACCCTCCAGTGGTTGCTGGTAGTTTGGATATGGCTAGAGGAAAAGGTACTAAGTAAGGATGACTTAGTCAATATTGAATATTTAATGGAGACCCCATATCTGCTTAGATATGTTCATCTTTCATTCTTTTACATACTTATTATGAATTTAATTATCACTGACCGTGAATCTTTTATTAATTCTGAGATTAAGGGCCCAATAGCATTCTTCTTATGCTCCACTGTAATAAACATTCCACCTTCTGGACTGGTGCTTTTGCCCTTTCATTTATCATTTGTTCAACAAATGTTTGAATTGGTTGTTGAATGAATAAATTTCTTCTTCCCTGAACTAGATTGCATACAGAGATCCCATAATTTTTCATCTACTGTGGGAACGTGCAATTACATATTACTTGATTTCCCAGGTTGTATGTTAATTCTTTACATGCTAAAATGTTATTTTCCTTTGAAGGAAACCTGCTTATAGCCCATATATATTTCCCTGCCTTCTTACACAGTGTTCTAAGCAGAATTGAGTATTCTCTTGATGGCTCATGGCCTGATGATGGACATTGTCTATTGGAATAAGCTCTACAGACTTGTGGCTTTAAAAGCAGATGGAGATGCTATGGGAGGTGAGACTGGCTGCATCAGTCTCAGTTGTGATGCTGTTTTGGTTGGTCACCTCTGGGTCACACATGGAGGAGAGTGTAAGTCAGTGATGTGGTTCTTAGCACATCTGGTTTTCAATAATGGTAATTATTGACCCAGCAGCCTAAATAAGGAAATAGAAGTGAAATGACATCTGTAAATAGTGTAACTATTTCTTATAATAAACTGTGAGGTGTAGATACAGCTTCATTTTACAGATGAGAAAGTTATGTGCTTGTCTTAGTTCAGGCTGCTGTAATGAAGTACTGTAGACTGGGTAGCTTATGAACGACAAAAATTTATTTCTTGCCCGTCTGGAGTCTGGAAGTCTGAGACCAGGGTACCCTCATGGTTGGGTTCTGACGAAAACCCTCTTCTGGGGTGCATATTACCAGCTTCTCATTGTGGCCTCACATGGTGGGCAGCAGAGAGAGTGAACTCACTCTCCGGCCTCTTCTTATAAGGGCGCCCTCAGGACCTAATTACCTTCCAGAGGCCCCGCCTGTTAATACCATTACACTGGGGATTAGATTTCAGCAGACTCCGTAACAGTGCTCCTTGGGGAGGTTAAGTAACTTGGATATAACTAGTAAGTGGTGGAGCAGGGTTTGAACTCAGGTCCCTGACTTCAAAATTTGTTCTTACTACTGTACGTGAGAGGGTTTTTGTTGTTGTTGTTGTTGTTTTAACCCATTTTTTAAATTGCTGCTGACATAGTTCTTTGACTTGTGTACTGCAAGCAGAATATAAACTTTATTCTTTCGACTCCCTTCCACAGTGGATCACCTTCTTTTTAGCCTCAGTACATCTTGCTCATTATCTTTTTAGGTCTGAGGAGGAAAGGAGTGGTGCTACATGGATATTTTGATAGAATTGTGAGTGTCTTTGTCATCTGTAAGGAAGAAGTCTTTATAGACAGTGACTTAGCGGGTGCTTTGAGGGTACACAAGAAGAAACGGCCAATTCTACCAAGAGAGTCAGGAAAGCTTCCAGAATAGGGATTAGATTGAGCTGTGTCTTCTACCCCCATTCCGTGTTTGACAGGCAGCTGCAGTGAGGAAGACTCAAAGGCGGAAGGCGAAGGAGCAAGGTGAGCAGGTACATGGGGATGTAAAACGCCTCGGATTTTGTGGGAACTGTGGGTTGTTCAGCAAACAGAAGATAAGCGGAATGGTGGGTCAGAGGGTTGGGGGAACACGGGCGGTAAAAAAGATACGCAGGAGGCTTATCATTAAGGATCTTACATGCTTTCATGAATTTGGCAATCCCATTACTTTTTTTTCAAAATATCCCGGCACTAAGACCTGTGGTTTGCAGTTGGACTTCACCTGCGTGTGACAATAGCGATAAGACTTACTGTAACACCTCATGTGTTTGTAGCACTTTCTTGCCATTATCATTTCATTTGGTCCCTAGAACAGGTCTGTGAGGTAGAAAAGGCTAGTACTGTCTACAGCATCCCCCCATATCCAGAAGATGACACCAAGGCCCAGGGAGGGGAAGGGACTTTTGTTCAGTTACACAGCCTGCAGGAGGGGGCAGCAGGGTGGGGCTGGAGCTAGGATTTTGGTTGTCATCTTGTCCTGACCCAGTAGGTTCATTTGGTGTGCCCTCTTCTTCATCTCCCTAGAGCTCTGTAATATTGGAGTCTTCTGAAGTGGAGGGTCTCAGGGTGTGTTAGTCACCTCGGGCTGCCATAACAAAATGCCACACAGACTAGGTGGTTTGCACAAAAGAAAGTTATTTTCTCACGGTTCTGGGGGCTGGAAATCCAAGATCAAGATGCCGGCAAGTTTGGTTTCCTCTGAGGCTTCTCTCCTTGGCTTGTAGGTGGCCATCCTTTTGCTGTTTCTTCTTAATGCCTTCCCTCTGTGCAAGGCACCCTGATGTCTCTCTGTATGTCCTAATTTCCTCTTCTTATAAGGACACCAGTCAGATTGGATAAGGGCCTGCCCTAACCGCCTCATTTTAACTTAATTGCCTCTTTAAAGACCTTCTCTCCAAATACAGTCACATTCTGAGGCACTGGGGGTTGGAACTTCAACCTACGAATTTTGAGGGGACACAATTCAGCCCATGACAGAGGGGTATCATGTGTGTCATGCACACTTTGACAAACCCTGGACTACATACACTGCGTCCTCATCAGTGAGGAGATGCTCTGCATAAGGACCGGTAAGAGGGGAACATCAGCTTTAAAAGTGTTACTTTCTCATTTCCTGCTCTTGCTGTGAAGTGATTCAACCTAACTTCCCTTTGGTCTTGCTCATCACCTGTTCTTCCTCCCCTTCCTTCTTTTCCAGCTTAGGGAGCTGGAAGCTCAGCGTATGACTCTGCTGTTAATTAGCTCTGTGACATTGGCTTGGAAGCATCACCTTTGTGGACCTGAGTTTCTTTAGCTTTAGAAAGGAAGGGGCTGAATGAACTCCGTGCTCTATACTTTTCCTTCCAAATGGAAACAATTCCATGATTTTGTTGACATCTCCATGCCAGATTTGCTCTTTTCTCCTCATGTTTTGGCTTGGTACCATTGTTTAACTTTATCTGCTGTTATTTCCAATATGTAAATGACTTCTGTGAAAAAGATGTGGGAAAAGTTGACAGGTGCATCTTAAGTCACTCATATAGCACTCAGATGAGGGTACAGCATTTGTTAAAATGTTCATACTGACGATAGTGAACATTTGTTGAGTAATTGCTCTCTGCCAGGTATGGTTCCTCCTGTAGTGGCTGATTGCCGTGGGTCTGGCACGGGGAGTGCAGAGGTAGACAGGAGGTGGAGCTCTGATAGCAGAGGTGTCAAGCACAGGCTGGGTTCTCTGAGTGTGTGCAAACCAGGTAGGGTCTGATGGGTATAGGATGCCCATGACATTTGGTGTGGAACAATGAGCGATGCTTTGATGTGGAACACATTAATTAGATGGCAAAGTGAGCTAAGTTTTGAGACATCCAGGTGGACTCATTCATTCATTCGTCCATTCGGTTGTTCATTTACCCATTTATCAAGTATTTATTTTTTCCTGCTATGTGCTAGGCAGTAACCCAAGAGCTAAATAGGGGTTGGCAGCTGGAAAGATGCATGTAAATACAGAAGCATCCTGACAAAAAGGATGAATAGGTCTGGATAAATAGAGTGTGCACGGAAGGAGGCCCAGATGACGAGGAAGTGTGGCTTAGGTGGCCTCATCCTTCATGGGCCCATCTGACTCCAAAATATTCTGATGGCATATCTCTCTAATAGGAAGGAATTTTAATTTAAGCATGACTTAATCCACAGTGGAATGCCCTAGCATCTGGGGCAAAACCCAGCAGCTGTGTGGTCGTGTGGTACAGTGTACAGGGCAGGGAGTTGGTAAAAGTTATGTATCCAGCTGACATTGCAGCTGGGAATTAAGATTGGCAGAACATACTTATTGAAAGTGGCAAGCTGCCAGGTTCTCAGAGCTCATACTCTGTGCCTGCCTTGCCAGCTTGTTGATGACCAGCAATTGTCAAGACCACTCTTTTATTGCTCCATTCCAAAATGGGAAATTTTCAATGATTCACTAATAATGTGAGGTCACTTCTAAAATTGCTTCAAATCATCAAAGCTGATTGCAGTCATGTGAAACACTGTGGCACATTACTCTGAATGTTTCGTCTAATGTGCCTAAGCTTCACACAGCAGAACTGCACCAAAACAAACGCTGTAAAAAGATCTGCAGAAACAGCAAAAAGGAAACACTGAAGCAAACACAAATTTGAGTCTTTGAAAACATACACTACGCCTCTTTTGGATATTGCATCCAATATCCCTTGAGCTTGGAGTGTACAAATAAATGCCCATATAATTACTCTTTAACTGAGTAATTACATGCTTATTCATGCCCTGTGGGTTGATTAGCAATTACACATGGAATCGCTAGGGAAAAAAATGAGACCTGCTGAAGTGGTTTCTGTCAAGTGGTAACTGAACATGGTTGAAAATGATTGTTTGCAAAATGACTCTGGTGGTTATTTCGATAATGATGGTTTCCAGAACTTGAAGTTTGTGATAAACAGTTTTCAGAAGGACCTGAGAAAAACTGTGCTGGCTACAGCTGGGGAGTCTTTCTCAAGATTCTATCAAGAGTCTTGGTCTTCCTTTTTCTCAGAGTAAAGTCGTATCGACATTTCACAGAAAGAAAGTTGGATTGTAGTTGGTGCTATGTGTGGGACTGGGTTTGGACCAGCCTGTGTAATTGTGGTAGGGCTTTTGGAATGAGACAGAGAATGTTTCCAATATCATCAAATCACCAAATGGGTTTTTATGTAATTGCTAGTTATACTCTTAACAATGCTCCTCTCCCTTCTAAGAATGGTTATTTAATAATATTGGGTCGTTTATAAACTTCTGCCGTACTGTAAATTACCATTGGCAATGAATCTTAGTGGTAGCTGGGTCCCTTACTTACTAACATATGAATTTTGAGTTTGGGTATCACAAAGGATTTGGCAGGGAGCAGACTCCAACTCTGATGGTTCAAGAGATTTTTAAGGAAGTGGCTACTTGCAAGCATGGGCACAGGGTAAGGGTATTTGTGTTCCCAGAGACTAGTAACAGTGGGAAGCTGTTACTACCCTTAGTTCTGAAGGCACAAGGAGAAGAACTAGCATTACAGGAAGCCAGTGAGAGACAGGAGCTGGAGTCTCGGAGGGCCACAGACAGTGCCAGAAAATGTAGCTCACTGGAAGAAGACAGTGGGAGGACTGTCTCTCTCCTCCTGTCAACTTCTCTCCTCCTGACCTGACCTCTAGTTAGTGGCTCCCATTGGTCTTGTCCAACCAGAAGCCTGCCAGTAAGGGGGCTCTGGGTAATGTATCTTTAGGAGGACGTCTCAGGTCATAGAACAGGGCAGAGAAGGCAAGAGGATGATCCAGAGTGGAGGTAAAAGCAAACAGAAGAATCCATGCAGATCCTAGTAATACTGGCTGCCATCTGTTGTGTTCTTGCTATATGCCAGGCACTGTGCAAACTGCTGTATATCCACAATCGTCATAGTGGTCCTAGACCCTCATAGTGCTCTGTATCCATAATTCTCAGTGACTGTAGACCCTCATAGTACTCTATATACATAATTCTCATAGTGAGGCTCAGACTAGTTATAGCATAAGTGAGGCATATACACACAGGCTTGGGAACATAAAACTAGGGTTTGAATATCAGCTCTGCTATTTACTAGCAAAAAAAAAGTTTTCTCCCCATTTTATTAATGAAGAAACTAAGCCTCAGTGTGATTCTGTAACTCTCTCAAGATCACACAGCTAGTAAGAACATATATGAAGAACAAAACACCGTAGTTCTTTACTGAAAGAAGCTCTGAATAAATTGGCAGATATTCCATGTTTTTGAATGGGAAGACTTCAGATTTTAAGATAGAAATCATTTCATCACTCAATAAGTGTCTAAGTGCATAACAACAAACAAACAACCCAGCAAATATATGCTGCACAATATAACCTTGTGACGCAGCATGGCATTTGGTCTCAAATATCTGTAAAATAGGCTTCACAACGGTTTTCCTTTCCTTCTTTCTTTTTTTAAAAGTTTTACCATGAGGATTAAATAAGATAGTATTTGTATGCTTAATAGGGTGTCTGGCATACAGTAATTGATCAATTGATCAATAAATATAGGCAGTTATACTTTTTTAAACATCTTTATTGGAGTATAATTGCTGTACAATGGTGTGTTAGTTTTCACAAAGTGAATCAGCTATACATATACATATATCCCCATATCTCCTCCCTCTTGCGTCTGCCTCCCACCCTCCCTATCCCACCCCTCTAGGTGGTCACAAAGCACTGAGCTGATCTCCCTGTGCTATGCGGCTCCTTCCCACTAGCTATTTTACATTTGGTAGTGTATATATGTCCATGCCACTCTCTCACTTCATCCCAGCTTACCCTTCCCCACCCCCCACCCCGCCGTGTCTTCAAGTCCATTCTCTATGTCTGTGGCTTTATTCCTGTCCTGCCACTAGGTTCTTCTAACCATTTTTTTAGATTCCATGTATATGTGTTAGCATATGGTATTTGTTTTTCTCTTTCTGACTTACTTCACTCTGTATGACAGACTCTAGGTCCATCCACCTCACTACAAATAACTCAATTTCGTTTCTTTTTATGGCTGAGTAATATTCCATTGTATATATGTGCCACATCTTCTTTATCCATTCATCTGTCGATGGACACTTAGGTTGGTTTCATGTCCTGGCTATTGTAAATAGTGCTGCAATGAACATTGTGGTACATGACTCCTTTTGAATTATGGTTTTCTCAGGGTATATGCCCAATAGTGGGACTGCTGGGTCATATGGTAGTTCTAGTTTTAGTTTTTAAAGGAACCTCCAGACTGTTCTCCATAGTGGCTATATTAATTTACATTCCCACCAACAGTGCAAGAGGGTTCCCTTTTCTCCACACCCTCTCCAGCATTTATTGTTTGTAGATTTTTTGATGTTGACCATTCTTGATGTTGACTGGTGTGAGGTGATATCTCATTGTAGTTTTGATTTGCATTTCTCTAATGATTAGTGATGTTGAGCATTCTTTCATGTGTTTGTTGGCAATCTGTATATCTTCTTTGGAGAAATGTCTATTTAGGTCTTCTGCCCATTTTTGGATTGGGTTGTTTGTTTTTTTGATATTGAGCTGCTTGTAAATTTTGGAGATTAATCCTTTGTCAGTTGCTTTGTTTGCAAATATTTTCTCCCATTCTGAGAGTTGTCTTTTCATCTTGTTTATGGTTTCCTTTGCTGTGCAAAAGCTTTTAAGTTTCATTAGGTCCCATTTGTTTATTTTTGTTTTTATTTCCACTTCTGTAGGAGGTGGGTCAAAAAGGATCTTGCTGTGATTTATGTCATAGAGTGTTCTGCCTATGTTTTCATCTAAGAGTTTTATAGTGTCTGGCCTTACATTTAGGAGATAAAAGACCTATATGCAGAAAACTATAAGACACTGATGAAAGAAATTAAAGACGATACAAACAGATGGAGAGATATACCATGTTCTTCGATTGGAAGAATCAACATTGTGAAAATGACTATACTACCCAAAGCAATCTACAGATTCAGTGCAATCCCTATCAAACTACCAATGGCATTTTTCACAGAACTAGAACAAAAAATTTCACAATTCGTTTGGAAACACAAAGACCCTGAATAGTCAAAGCAATCTTGAGAAAGATAAATGGAGCTGGAGGAATCAGGCTCCCTGACTTCAGACTATACTACAAATCTACAGTAATCAAGACAGTATGGTACTGGCACAAAAACAGAACTGTAGATCAATGGAACAGGATAGAAAGCCCAGAGATAAACCCACACACATATGGTCAGCTTATCTTTGATAAAGAGGCAAGAATATACAATGGAGAAAAGACAGCCTCTTCAAAGAGTGGTGCTGGGAAAACTGGACAGCTGCATGTAAAAGAATGAAATTAGAACACTTCCTAACACCATACACAAAAATGAACTCAAGATGGATCAAAGGCCCTTCTTGTCTGTGTCACATGGCTTGGCTCTAGCATGGATGCAAGGTAATTTACCCTGCAGATGTTTGCATAAGAAAACATTGTACAACATTAACTTTAGAACAGTTTGTAAACCAGAAGAGGCTTTTTATTTAATCGCTGCAGTATATTCAAGGTTTAGAACTCCTCAGCGAGTGGAAAGCCAACTCACTGGCATATCTAGCATCCCATGTGGGGCCAACTGGAGAGCCTTGGCTAGAAACTGTGCTTTTAATAAAACCCAGTTGATTTTCAATTATTTATCATATGAATGGAAACTTGTTAAAAAATATAAAGGACTTCAGGTCCTGGTTGCTGCGCAGCTTGATAGAGATGATGTTTTCTACTTGCCCTGTCCTCTTCCTCCGCCACTGCCACCGGTGACCAAAGCCACATCTGAGAAGTGAACTGCTGAGAAAATGCATGTTTGCTAAGCTACTCAGGAAGGGAACACCAGTGTAGGTAATGCTGCATGAAAACTAATGTGGCCAGTGTTTCCCATTTTAAGAAAACAACAGTGCTAATAGCAAAAGGAAGAATTCTCTTGTTATATCTTACAGAGGACCAATCTAAATGTGCCAGTGATGGCACAGCTCCCAGATACTGAGTCATTTCCTACTGTCCTCTTGCTCTGCACCTTGACTGTTAGAACCCAGTGCATCAGTGAGGGTTAGGTGGTTTGTTCTGTCCATACAAGAAATGGACTACCTAGATTCTACTGTCTGTAGCTGTTTTCAGGGACCACATAGAAACACACTTTTGAATGACAGAATTGGGTGATGCCAGGGTTACAGGAAGAGGTTTATATTTGTGCCTGAGCCACAGGTTAGCTAATGTCCACAGTAGAAGAACAAACGAAAAACTGATATGTTACCTTATGCTTGAAATGCCAAATATTTGGTTGCATAAAACTTCTTTATGTCAATGTCAGAGGAGTTAACTGACTTGGCTGTTAATGAAATGAAATGTAAGACTGGGGAAAATCATATACATTTTAAAACTTCTATTTTAGGGACTTCCCTCATGGCGCAGTGGTTAAGAGTCCGCCTGCCAATGCAGGGGACACAAGTTCAATCCCTAGTCCTGGAAGATCCCACATCCCGCGGAGCAAATAGGCCCGTGTGCTGCAACTACTGAGCCTGTGTTCTAGAGCCCACGTGCCACAACTACTGAGCCCACACGCCTAGAGCCCGTGCTCCACAACAAGAGAAGCCACCGCAGTGAGAAGCCCACGCACTGCGACGAAGAGTAGCCCCCACTCACCACAACTAGAGAAAGCCTGCGTGCAGCAAGGAAGACCCAACGCAGCCAAAAATAAATTAAAAAAAAAAAAAGAAGCTTTAAAAAAAGAAACAAAGCTTCTATGTTAATGGCACTACGGTTTTAATACAGAGCATTTTTTTTTGCCTCCTTAAACAGGATTATTAATGAATTTTCCAATTTTTATTCCTTATAGTGAACATATTAGCCAATTTTGCCTCTGGCACTGGCATACGTTTAGATTATGATCTCTTTGTAGAGAAATAGGTGGGCTTAGGAAGAATATTTGTACTCCAGGAGAAAAATCTCTTCTGCATAATTGGACATGTCAGTTTATAAAAGGGTAGCAGAAACCTGTACAAATATAAATTGGTTTCATTGTTTATCTGCCCATGATTTTGACTGATTGATTTTCAATTTTCTGTTTGTGGATATTTTGAAAAACTCTTATAGTTGTGATAAAGGTTAGGAATTTTGGTTTAGTTGTTGAGTCTTTGATTCTTGGAAAACAAGTGAGTTTGATTTTAGTTTGGGTTTTTGCTTGATTAACTCATTCTGAATGTTCTTTTCCCTGGGTGGCTGCAGGTGACGTGGATCAATAGGTTAAATAGAAGCAAATTTCAAGGCAAGATTCCTGAAAGGGCAAGTTTGAGGTGACTCACACATTGACCCTGTGGTGAGAAAGAGAGAAACTTATTAATTACAACTCACTTCCATTCAAACTCCATTTAAGAAATTTTCACCTAACTTAACTTATCTCTGCCTACTGAGAGATTTAAATAGTACATTCTCCCTGACAAGAAGGTTCGTGCACACATGTGGAAGTTCATTTTATTTGTAAATCTGTTATTGATCACACTATGACCATACATTTAACTCTGTGTTTTAAATATTAAAACATTAAAAGTGTAAATAATAAAAGTTTAAAAATGTTTCATCTTTCATGACTTGCCCTCCAAGTCAAATTGATCATCTTCACCTTTAACTTGGGAAAGTATAAGCAAAGACAGACTTTTGAACTAATTCACGTGGGGACAGTTCCTTAAGCCTTCAAATTCACATCTAAAGTAGGAAGAAGGGTTTTCTCCCTCCTTGAGCAGGGCCCTTCTGCTTGTTTGCGTATGGGCACTTCTATATATATCTGAGTTGCAGCCTTCTTTTTTTTTCTTTTTTTTTTTAAACCAGAATCCTCTCAGTAATGATCAAAGAAATAGATCAGTCAGAAGGGGCTTTCCCTACTGTAATAGATTGTCTGACTGGATGTTCAGTCAGACAGTCTATGTTCAAAAAAAAAAAAAAGGCAGACACTTGCTGAAGCCACATTCAGTGCCAGGACAGAAGGCTCCATGGGTCCCCATCACATCCCCTAATTTAGGTCCTCTTATTAATCCCACTTTACTGCTGGGGAAACTGAACCTCAGGAAGGATGTGACTGGGTCACGGTTACTCAGCGCGAATCAGGTCATTATTTCCCCAGAGCTCTCAGCATTGTCTGTATTGCCTCTAAAGGAAGATGGTTCAGACAGAAGAGGAGCTCTGTCCACAGTGAGCTTCTGACAGCAGAGTGCCATGCAGCCCCGTGAGTGGGAGTCGCTTGGCTGTTACCTGGTAAATCAGTATGTTCCCTCAGTGACCACGGGCAAGTCACTTCATCTCCTGGGGCCTCAGTTTCCTTACTTTTAAAATGAGACAGTTGGACAGAATGCCATCTGGGCTTGATAATATTCTTTAAGTGTCCAAGTATGTACTTCCATAGGTTAAATGTCCAATCTGGAGTACTTCAATTGCTTATTGAGAGTGGGGGACTTTTTCCATTTTAAGACAGTTAATCAGTATAAACTTCATACTGCCCCACTCCATTTTGGGCACAAGGAAATTTGTTTTTGAACCTACTCTCTGGAAATTGCCTTCTGAAGGCCACACTTTTTGACTTCTCTGTTGGACTGGCTCACATGTAACTGATGGTTTCAGCATGTGGTTTTGATTTGAGGGTGAGTAGTTTTACCAGTGAGGGTGAAACTTTAGCCCTATTTCCTTAACTGCCAGAATAAGGAGGAGGAAAACATCTGAAATGGGTATCCATGAATGTGTCCTGTTTCAGCGAGAAGGATTTAATGAAATGGGCCTAGTCAATATCAGTTTGACAAATGAATGAGCAGCCGTATCAAACTGTACATAACATAATCCAAATTGGGGGCGGGGAAGATTGTCAGGATGAACCTGCGTCAGATCACATGCGGCTGCTTCCAGATGTGCTTCTCATCTGTTACGTCAAACAAGATTCCTTAGTGCCAGAACTATTGCCAGGTCTGTTGGGTGATGATTCAAAGTTGAAGAAAGATATGTATGAGACTGTTTGGGGACTAAGTGAAAAGTTATCTCTTCACATTTTGAGATGAGAGAATGAAATGTCAAAAGAGAGATAAAATGTGTTATTGCCCTTTTACAAAGGAAGAAACTGAGGCTCGGCAAAAGTAAATAATTTGCCCATGGTTACCTAGAATCAGCTGTTAAACTTAACATCTATACACTACACTACAACTCTATTTTAATCACTTCCATCGCATAGTAGTAGCGTAGTATGGTAAGCCAAGCTGCTACGGATGAATGGAGAAAATAACAGATAGATAACTATTTCAGTAAGCCAGAGGGACAAATTCTTGGCAATCCACGCTACATAAAAGCCAGGAATAGATCAGAGAATCAAATTGTTAGTTATAGAGCAATAGACTCATTAAAAGACACGTCAAAATGAAATAGTTGTTTAATAGATAGAAAACTAAAATAGCAAATTGGGCCAGTTAGGGTAAAGCTAGCTGCATAACAAACACCAGACTGTCGGTGCCTCAGTGTTACTGAACTTTACTTCTTGCTCTCATGTTCCTGGTCAAGTGGGTGACCACCCATCTAATCAGTGATTTGGGTACGCGGGCTCTTTCTGTTCTTTGTGCAGTCTGTGAAACCTCTGCATTCGGCAGAGAGTGGGGAAAAAGAGTGAAGATAGGGCAGTTGCTCCTTAATATTCCTGGTCCTAAAGTGACATACATCGCTATCACTCAAGAACTAGTCCCGTGGCCTCCTCACCTCGGTGCAAGGGGGGTTGGGAAATGTAGCCCCTGACTGTGCAGCCACTTCCCAGAAACAACTCTACACTATGGAAGAGGCAGCATGAGTCTTTGGGAGATCATCAGCCACTTGGCTACACAAATGGGCCTTCTAGACCTCACCTAAATGAGTTTCACTTACTTGTCACAGCAGAGGATTGAATTGGAGAATATATTTGGGAAAGGGGCAGCGTGGTGCTTAACTTCAAATGGTGACGTTTCCAGTCATCACGGTTTAAAATATTCCCATCAAAATATTGTGCACCAAGGTCCTAAGATACCCTATTTCTGTAGCTCTACTTCTCCTGTTTTGTTGTCGTTTTTTTCTTAACATTTTACAAACTCAAAAGAACAGGACTTACTGCCTTTTTTTTTTTTCTTTCTTTTTTCGATTTTTTTCATGCAAGAGATCATGAAATGGTTTCTGAGTTGTAGCTCTCTAAACACAGAGGCTTGCCAAGAGTGTTTTTAATGGCATCATCTGTGACACTTCCTACTGCTGTTCTGATGTGTCAAAATGCATTTCTCTTAGCATGGAACTCCTGTGTCAGAGTAGCTGGCAGGATGGATAGATATTTTCTCTGGAGAGACTGGTTTGAAATGAAAGCAAAATCTGAGCTTATTGAGAAATCTAGCAAAGAGTCTTCCTAGTGAAGGTGTTCTTATATAGAGCTGTCAAGTACCCTGATTGTTACCAATTTCCAGTTTTGGCTCTTATACTTTCAGTAATTTTGCTGAGAATCTGTCGATACCAAACTTACACAGCGGGGCAAATTGCTTTCCATTTACTTGGAGACTAAAGAGTCAGAACCTCCCTCTTCACTCCCAAGGTTCCCCCTCTGCCTTCAGAATGGAGTGTGGAGTCCCTTAGCTATGGAAATGGGATATAAATGGTGGAGTCCATCAAGCCGAGTTATGGGTAGAACCTCCTGGGGTTACTAATTGAATCAGTGCAGTTGCAAATCTGTGTTCTTGTAGGCCTGAACAGCTTTAGGCATGTTGGTCAAAGATGCAGTTAGTAAACATGCAGTTAATTTTGAAATACCTTTTAATCTGCTGTTTTAAATGGCTGCCAGTTAATACCAGCTTTCTGGCTGTGACAGTAAATATACATATTTATTATCAATTCAACCACATGGTATTTTTTGAATATCTATCATATGGAAAGCATACAGGGCACACTATTGGAAATATTAAGAATAATGAGCAAACATAATCTCCAAATTCGAGGTATTTATGGTTCATCCATGTTTCTAGATAGATGCATGTTAATAATACCAGCTGTGGCATTTGTCTTAGGGCCAAGAGAGTGAAACAAACAGAATTCTTAGACGACTTTGGAGGAGGGAGCGAACTTGGACGGCTAGGATTGTTATGTCAAGGGAGATACCATGGGGAATGGTATTCTTCCTTGAATTTTGATTAATATAAATGACTTAAGTTTATTTAACTTTTTGATTAACTGTTTATTGATTTTCCTCAAAACGAACACATTCACATGCAGCGTCACATTTGTATTGTTTCAGCTGTTTGTAAATGTGAAGAGCAGGTATTATTGGTCTGTTTTCCAGATGTGGAAATTGAAGCACAGAAAGTCATAGCAGGAGCCCCACCAGAGATCCAGAGTGTGTGAAATCCAGGACTAAACCAGAAGTAGTATTTTTTCTTTGAGACCTTTGTACCTCCCTATATAATAAACTTTTGCTAAAAATAAATAGTTCCCTAGTAGAGGTACATTCTTATACCTAAGTTGGTAGAAAATTTATGCTTGAGTAAGCAGGGAAAGATAGTAGATAAAGCTTGAGTGTTGGAAATAAAGGGATTAGAATATTCACTCTGCCATTTACTAGTTATATGATCCTGGGGGAGTTACTTAACCTCTCTGAGTCTCAGTTCTCACTTCTGTAAATACTTGGATTTGTTGAGAGGATTTGCAAAACAATATAAGGGAAATAGCACAGTGCCTAGCAAGCAGTAAGCACTCATTAACTAGTACTTCTTATTTTATTTTTAAAGTACTTTTTTCCAGTTTTATTGAGATATAATTGACATACATCTCTGTATAAGGTATACAGCCTAATGGTTCAACTTACACATAGTGTGACATGATTACTGCAATAAGTTTAGGTCGATTCATCATCTTGTATAGGTATAGTAAAAGAAAAGGCAAAAAGAGCAAAAAATGTTTTTCCTTGTGGTGACAACTCTTAGGATTTACTGTCTAAACAACTTTCGTATATAACATACAGCAGTGTTCATTATATTTGTCTTGTTGTACATTACATCTGCAGTACTTATTTATCTTATAACTGGAAGCTTGTACCTTTTGACCACCTTCCTCCAATTTCCTCCCTCCTACCCCTGCCCTTGGATAACCACAAATCTGATCTCTTTTCCTGTGAGCTGGTTGCGTTTTTAAAAGATTCCACATACAAGTGAGAAAATACAGTAGTATATATAGCTTGAAATCAGGAAGTGCATTATATTCCAAATACTGTATGGATTTCATAATAGTGGTAGGGCAAGCAGAACTGTAAGTTGGTGTCTCCTTGTGGAAGATCAAAGGGAGGGTGGGAAAGGTTAGTGCACCAACCTTTCCATGGAAGGCACAGAGAGAGAGAGAGAGAGAGGCCAGACTAGCTCTCTCACACACGTGGTTTAGGCTTAGCTGCCATTGGGATCAGATATTAGGCCAAGTAAAACAGAACTATTCTCCATGGAGAAGACCCATGAGGGTATGCTGGATAAAAGAAGGCCCTGCCAACTTCTGGTTAGCTATGAGGGGGAAGTTTCAGCCTACTGAGTGATGCTCACAGTTGGGAAGAAAAACTGAGAATTGTGCAGTAGCAAGTGAAATAAGTGTTAGTTTCACCATTTCTCCTTTGCCTCATTGCTCAGACTTACTGGCTACCAATAAATGTTGATAGCAATCTCCAGTGAGAAAGAGCAAACTTGGGGAGGGAAAGACAGCTTAACTGAGAGCTGAAAAGTTTAGGAGCTAGTGGCTGAACTACCACATGTAGTTGGTAGGTTCCAAATCACTTAATAGGGTTGGAATCTACTTTTCTTTGAATCTATTCATGAATACTTTCTGGGTCAGATGGCTCTTACATTAATAGGAATAATAGCTAAACTCCTGGGACGTTATCATGCAGTCAGGTTACTCTGTACCTTGGTGAAGATACTGAAATTTCTAATCTTCTTTAATTCTATTTCAAGTTGAGGTCTTTATTCTTTTTTAATATGTAGCATTTATATGAGATTAGAGTCTCTGGGTAATGTCCACTGTGGATTGATCTTGTGGGGTGTCACAAGTAATTTGTTATTAATAGGAAAACAGTAAAGTTTGTGAATGATTCACTTAAATTAATAAGTGGACTCAAGGCTATTCCTGTAACTCTTACTTTCCTTCAAATATACTTTTCATGAGTGAGAGAGAAAGGGAGTGGAGTGATAACAGGAACATACTTAGAACATACAAGAACATATGTGTGTGCATGCTTAAACTCACACTCACATGTACTGAAAGGCTCTGCCAAAGAGATCCCTTATCTGACATGTGGTTAGCAATTATGGCAATAACAATTTATTAGTTCTATTCTGCTCTGCATATTTTTAGGGTGTTAGGGAAATTGGGGTGAGCTATGAGAGTATGCTTCAATTTAGTGTTGACATTGGGGTGGGCTATATAAGTGTGTTTCACGTTATCAAAATTAGGATGGGCTGTGAGAATGTGTTTCACATGTTTTGTATTGATTAATGGTCAGCCCTTAAAAAGACCTCTGTTTTTATGTCACACTCTCTCAGACCCCTTGGGAGACCTTTGCATGCAGTGCAGATTGATCGCGGTGCCAGAGAGATTTATAAATATTTAAATGGGAATTTCAATTTTTTAACTTGCAGAAGGATAGCTTAAGGACTGGGTTAGTTAATTGTTACCAAAATAAAGCAAGAGAAATGGGCAAGAAACACTGTCTGCTCTAATATAGAGCTTTTCTTTATTAAGTGAGAATAGAAAGACATGTACATTTTTTTAATGTGGAAGCTGAAAAATTATACTTTCAAGCTTATGAAGCCTTCAGACTTCACTAGAGAGGGTCTTTGAAGACACAGGAAAGTCAAACACCAGTTAATCAGGAAAAAAGAAACTAAACTAGCAACTGTTTGTGATAACAGTTGGCTGCTTTCTTGGGCTCTCCGTATGCCTAAGTATATAGTTCATTTATGATCAGGCATCTTTGGAGAACAAAGTGCTCCATGTAACATAATTTTCTAGGTTACCCCTTTACGTCAAATTAAGAGATAAAAATGCTTTATTTCGGGTGAAAATTCCTGTAAAATATTGAAAGTTCTCAATCCAGAGGACAGTGAACCCAGTTCAACCTTTTAATGCATATTAATGACTTCATTTCTTCTATTCTAGATTGTAAGATATATCATTACTGAATTTCATTGAAGGAAAGAAACACTACTATGTTAAAGGAACACATCAGTTCCAAGACTGATTTCAATTTCAGAAACATTAAAAAGTGAAAACGTAGAGGAAAATGATAGTAATTAAGACCAAACTGGATAGGGCTATTGAAAATAGTTCATCAGTCTAAAAGACCCCAGACTTCCTTGTTTGAGCAATTTTGTTTGCTCATTGTAGGTTTTCTCATGCCCGGTAAAACCTCCCACTGGAGACAGCATGTCAGCCTACTGCCTTTGCCCACCCCTTAAGTTTGCAATTTCTAATATGCTTGGGAGTGGTGAACCAGTGGTTACACAGTTAGGGCTATCTGTAAGATTAGGGACCTTCCAGAAAACTGCACAAATTTGGGGGCTCTCTTTTTGCTGTGCTCCAGCTTGG
Organism: Balaenoptera acutorostrata; assembly: GCF_949987535.1. NCBI lineage: Eukaryota > Metazoa > Chordata > Mammalia > Artiodactyla > Balaenopteridae > Balaenoptera > Balaenoptera acutorostrata. The sequence goes on from NC_080070.1 coordinate 46,309,661, forward strand.
GGCTTGTCATGGATCTTAGTTGCCAGATTTGTGATTGCTACTAAACTGTGATCTGTAGCTTTAACAAAATATCCCTCACCTAGATGACCAGGAAAGAGTACTAGGTGTTAGGATGATAATTAAAAAAAATTAAAAACCCAAACATAAAAATGTCCCCCTCCCCAAACAGATACGTCCCTCCCCCCAAAAGTATAAGTAATACTAAAACATCCAGGACATGGAAAAGTAAGGAAGGAAAGTTGGGAGAAGGAAAAATGTCTGGAGAAGATGTCAAGAAGTGGTAATTTTGAACATCACTTTATTTTATGCTTAAAATCACAAGAATATGATTCACAACCTTCATGGAGCTAAGTCAATGTAAAGGAATAAATCATTTCCAAATGATATTAATAAAATAAAATTCAACTATCACTTTAAATAATTGTTTTTAAACTTCAGATGATATTTTTTCAGCCAGTATCTAGACTGTTGTATTAAAGGTAAACCGAACTATACTTGTGCAGAGTTTATCATTTACAGCTCCTTTTCCTGGTTGCCAATCAGCTAAGATATCTATGTTTACCGAGTAAGAGAGTTCCTATTAGTCAGGTCCAAAGTACACATAACTGTATTGATAAGGGAGGAACTCTCAAATGAGTCCCTAAAAGTGACATCTCCAGGGGAATTGGAATGTATTTTTATATGAGTGTTTGAAAAGATGTCAGCTAGTTGCCTGGTGAGCTGGGTTGTTAAAAAGTCCCAGAGAGAAGTTGTGGTTGAGGACTAGCAATGTTTCAGGAGCTGTACCAGTGGGCAGGACCTCACGGCTGATCTGGTTAGTATGGGGGTTTAGTCTCCCAATCTTTGACATGATCCTGAAAATAGAGGTAAATCTCTTAACATTGTTTGTCACATTTTACCATAGTCACCTGTGCCTCTGACTGAGTTTTCTTTCAACTAGTAATATAGCTAGAGTGGACCTCTCCAGGTAAATATACCTAGTATCTGGACTTGACCTCTCCTTAAGAGTATGTGTTGAACTGATGCATTATATCTTATCTCTGCAACTACATTTTAAGTTCCTTGAGGTATTTACTACCGTTTATCTCCTACAATGACTTGATTACAATAGATGTTCAATCAGTATTTTGAGTGAATACTGAATTAATTTTCTAAAAGCTACTTCAGGACAAGGGACTATGAGAACATTTATCATTGGTGACCATGAATATATGAAGATCACTGACACAGATCAGTAAAATGATATTTGGAGTTCTTTGCTTAGTGGCGGGGAATGATTGGAGGCTTTTCCCCTGTGGTGAATGGAGAACTGTGAAGGTCTGGCTGACTTTGGAGGTGTGCAGTGATGCCTTTGGAAGTGAAAAAGATGCTGCCTAACTTGGCCTCAAAGGCCTGCCAGTTGTTAAAGGTTAATTTTTTTTTTTTAATAGAGGTAAATCATGGCTCTCATTCAGGTATAACATGGACATATGTTGTAATGGTTAATTTTATGTGTCAACTTGGCGAGACCATGGGACCCAGATACTTGATCAAACATTGTTTAGATGTTTCTGTGAAGGTACTTTTCTTAAATGAGATTAACATTTAAATCAGTAGACTTTGAATACAGCAGATTACCCTTCATTCTATGGGAGAGCCTCATCCAGTCAGTATATCCAATCAGTTGAAGGCCTTAAAAGAAAATATACTGACTTCCTGGAGGAAGAGGGAATTCTTCCAACAGACTGCCTTCAGCCTCAAGCTACAATATTAACTCCTTCCTGGGTCTCCAGCCTGCTGGCCTACCCTGCAGAGTTTGGACTTACCAGAGTCTACGGGAGCCAGTTCCTTAAAATCAATCTCTCAGGCTCTCTCGTCTCTATCTACAGATATAGATTATATATATATTCTCCCTAGACATATCATATATATATATAGTATATACAGTAGTCTGTCCCTCCTTATCTGTGGGAGATATGTTCCACTACCTCCAGTGGATGCCTGAAACCTCGAATAGTACCAAATCCTATATATACTATGTTTTTTCCTATACTGATGGGTAGGTAGTGTACACAGGTAGTGGATGAAGGTAATTCACGTCCTGGGTGCGATGGAGAAGGATGGCTCAAGCTTTCATCATGCTACTTAGAATGGCACACAATTTAAAACTGATGAATTGTTTATTTCTGGAATTTACCATTTAATATTTTTGGACTGTGTTTGACTGGATAACTAAAACTGCAGAAATCATGGATAAGGGGGGGGACTACTGTGTAGTATATCTATACATCTCTATATATCTAATGATAATTTTAAAACCCTAAATATACTATATATATATATATATATATATCTACTATTGGTTCTGTTTCTCTGGAGAACCCTGACTAATATACATGCCAAATATTTTATTTAACTCACTTATTAATGAGGGAACTAGTAAGATGTTACAACTGGTTCAAAGGAGAACTCAAAGTACCAACACTTTGATAAACAAAGAATGATTTAAGAATAACTACGTTTACAGGTAATCTGGGCCTTGGAAAATGTTAACATTGGTCAACAGATTTGAGAGATTTTATTTTTAAGCAAATTCCTTTTGTGAGAGTGAGTGTGAATGTATGTTGTTGAAACAGATTTAGTGACTGAATAGAACTGTTTACTAAATTTCCTTAGCACTATATCTCTTCAAACATTGCTGATATGGCCGCTAGGGCTATCTCACTTGAAGGAATTTAAAACTTTCACAGCCTGAAATTTGATTCTTCCATATTTAGGCAACCAAATCTATTTGGCATTACTAGAACTTAGTATAACATTTATAGAGCTAAAGAGTGCACCTATTTAGATGGTTTAGGGATGGAGGATTATGATTTTTCTGTTAAAAACTTTTCCTAATCATTTGATAAAATGGTGGATTTCTATACTCAGTTATACATAAATGGCAAATCTTAAAGTAAAAGCAATAAAATGGTAAAATAGTAAGCTAGTCAAATTCTTGTGTTATGAAAATAATTCACAAAGAACCAGACAAAAGCCTGTACTAAATATTAAAGAAGGGCAATTTATTATAACTGTAAATACAGATAATGACCACTATATTAATTTTCTATTGTTGGCTGTAACAAATTACCACAAATTTAGTGGCTTGAAACAACACAACCATTTTCTTGCTGACCGTTGGCCAGGGGTGGTTCTCACCTTCTGGAGGTTACCCACATTCCTTGTCTTGTGGTTTGTTTCCTATCTTCAAAGCCAGCAATGGTGGGTTGTCTCTCTCATGCTTCAAATTTCTCCTGCCTCTTCTTCCGCCTCATCTTGCTACTGCAGCCGGGAAAGGTTCTCAGCTTTCAAAGACTCATTTGATTAGATTTGATCCACCTGGATAACCCAGGACACACTCTCCATTCTAAGGTTCATAACCTTAATCATATCTGCATTCTTTCTTTGCTGTGTATTCAGAGGTTCTGGGAATTAACATGTGGATATCTTTGGGGGACCATTATTCTGCCAGGTCCTAGCCATGTTGTGAATCATGTGCCACGTACTTGTTGACCCTGATGTAGGGGAATGCCTGAGCATGATAGTGATGGTGAGAGAAAATCAGCAAGAGCACAGAGTAAGATGAGGAAGTCTCAGAAGAATTTGAAAGTGGTAAAGGATGTCTTTTGATGGGTCTTGTTTTGGTGATTTGAAAAGTGGGGTTTGGCCTAAGTGAAGTTTAAATACAAGGTAAGAAGGAAATCATTTTAGTTGAGGCAAAGCCATTGGTCTGGGGACGGGAGGGCAGGGAACTGTGCTGAGAGTAATGGGCAGCTTCTGTTGGAGAGCTCTGCTTGACCACAGGATGACTGGGGTTGGGGTCCCACTGTGAAGATTGGGGGAGATTTAACAAATATGAATTTTGTCCTACTTGATGTTTATTTGATGAGATTCTGATATTCTTTGTTTTTTATCTACTCTCCATAACATTAAGAAATAGTATCTTAGAGATTCCACTATAGTTTTTCTGAACTTACAGTTCTTTCACTGGTAGGGATTCAATAAAATCCTCTAACAGTTTTGATCTGAAATTCTGATCCTATTCCAATGAAATATGTAGTTTCCCATTCCTTGAGAGGAAGCCCTCATCACATGCCTCTGGAAAGAAGACCTCTGTGTGTACAGAAATTCTGGGGAGAATTAGTTAAATACCTTGGAAACCCCTATTATTTAGGGGTTTATACTAATGGTAATTGATGTTTATGAGGCTACTATTGGTGGACTTGCTCTTACCTTAAGATTTGAGTACTAATTTTAGATTGACAGAAAATGAGGACTCTGATATCTCCAGGTGTATTACCCTGGGTTAGACAAATCAGTTTATTTATCTATTTCATAAAAAAAATAGAAAATGAATCAACAATCAATATATCTATCTCTTTGTTGAATGAGACTTCCCTTGGAACAAATTCCCTGAAGTGGCTCCCACAGGTGTCTGACCCCCCGTTGTCTGGTGAGCAGTGACTGCAGGGCAGAGGTCAAACCTCATGTGTTCCGAGCCTCACTGGGCTAGACTTCATATATGCTTTTGATGTTGGGAGATAGATTATAGGCATATGGCTCTTAATTGTTACCTCACATGGAACTAATCCAGCAGCACTTGTTCTGCATTTATAGCTCTTCCACGTGCACCCTGTACCCTGGAGCTCAAAGTTTTCCAAACTGCCAAAGGACAGGTTCTTTTTTAAGGGAAGCCTAACCAGGAGGCACTCCTAGCATAGGAAATTTGCATGCTTTCAGGCGTTGGGAATTTCCTTTATACTGTGGATGTGTTCTTGGACACCTCAGCTACTACAGCTATTTATTCTCCACCAATCATGGCCATTTGTGTTTTGTTTTTTTTTTTCTAAAGTGCTTTTTTGTTGTTGTTATCACATTTTATTCTTTTTGTTTTTAATTAATTAATTTATTTATTTTATGGCTATGTTGGGTCTTCGTTTCTGTGCGAGGGCTTTCTCTAGTTGTGGCAAGTGGGGGCCACTCTTCATCGCAGTGCGTGGGCCTCTCACTATCGCGGCCTCTCTTGCTGCGGAGCACAGGCTCCAGACGGGCAGGCTCAGTAATTGTGGCTCACGGGCCCAGCTGCTCCGCGGCATGTGGGATCTTCCCAGACCAGGGCTCGAACCCATCTGCCCTGCATTGGCAGGCGGATTCTCAACCACTGCGCCACCAGGGAAGCCCTGTGTTTTTGAGTATTGTGGACACCTCACTTCTAAAATAGCCCACATAGTAGCATTTTTTTTTTCTTGTATACATGTGTCTTTATTTTTTTATTTTTTGTAACAGCTTTACTGAGATACAGTTTCATGGGTTTATGCATATGTCTAAACTCAACAAATTGTATATGTTAAAAATGTATAGTTTTTGTATATCAACAACAATAACTATTTTTAAAAGCATCTTAGTGACAGGAACAAGACTGTTAGACTTACCAGCGGAAAAAAATTTCTTCAGTGAATGAAGAAATATTTTGTTATTGCATGTGAGGATCAGCTCTACTAGATGAAATGTAAATGAGGACAATATAGATTGTGTTTGCTTTTTATATTTGAACATATCCTAAGGATAGCAATTGACCATAATGATAGATCTAATCTAGGCGAGACTATGCTTTCTTATTACTGCCTCTAGGCAGTAACTATCACTTGCCTCTAGAAATAAGTGGCTTCCAAGAAGAATGATCTCAAGTTACTATCTCAGATCCTTCTAATATTTTGCATTGCTGCTTACTTGTACAGCATCATTTATTACCTATGAGACAAAGGGCAGCACACATCCATTTTAATACCCCTTGGATCAATTTCAATCCATGTCATTTCTAGGGTGTATTTCTTCTGGGAATTCAAATGGCTTTGGCATCATTTTGCCAGGTTCATAAATTATTGAGGGTCTTAACTTAAAAAATGTACCCTTTTCTTGGGCAACACTGGCAGCATGAGGGAATTGGGTTATGATAAAAGGCTAGTTTAAGGGCATAAGTTGGGAGCTAGCAACCCTTAAACTGGTAACTGTTCCTGGAGAAGTTTGGAGGGGGTCATGATTCAGACTGACACAAAACACAATGCTTGATACAGCTTATGATTTCCCTCCTGAGCTTTGAAATGAGGTATCCACAGACTCTTCCACTTGAGTCTGTATCACACCAGGCTCTTATTAGTGTGGTTTCCTCAGGCTGCTCTTGAAGGGAAAAAATGGGCTTTTTTCTTTATTCTTAGGAAGATGTTTAGTTACTGTCTTTAGAGGTGAATGTAAAAAGAAAACCCAGAAAGGTTATCTACCTCCCCTCTGTGTATTCACATGAGTAGATATCTGTTTCACAGATATATACCGGATTCTCATCTGGAAGAATATTCCTTGTTTCATGCATCTTTGCATTTTTAATTTTAAGTATCAACATCATTTTTATCAAATAAGACCACTCAAAATACCACTAAATTGTGATTAACAGTTTTCAAGGCACTTTCATATATCATCTTATTTGGCCAACATTGGAACCCTGAGAGGCTCACATCATCGTAAGATTACAAATGACAAAGTCCTTGATGTAAGAAGGTAAGGGATGTGCCCAGGTCACCGGGTTAAAGAACAGTAGAGATAAAATTAGAAACCAGGTTCCCTGACAACTTTAGTCCAATGCGCTTTTCTCAAAATGTCTGAAAGATTTTGATTAGGGATGACTAACGGGAGGAGGATGTTGGGAGCGCAACAAAATCCTTGATATTTACATATTAATTTAGAGTACCGACATTATTTGGTACCTCCTCCCTGGATCTGTCAAGATCTCAGGAGCAGATATACCCTTTGATTCAATTCTGAGAGCAAGGAGTGGGGCTGTTATTAAGGAAAATAAAGGTTACTTGAACACAAGCACTTTGATAACATGATTGTTGATCTGATAACCCAGATGGCTACTAAGTGAATAATAGGTGGTATATGCTAGATGAAGTGATGATTCATGTCCTGGGCTGGACGAAGCAGGATAGGGTGAGATTTCATCATGCTACTCAGAATGGCGCATAATTTAAAACTTATGAATTGTTTATCTGGAATTTTCCATTTAATATTTTCAGATCACCTTTGACTGTGGGTAACTGAAACTGTGGAAAGTGAAACGGTGAATAAATGGTGGGGGGGACCACTGTGTTCATCTTTAACAGCCCTTCCATTAGAGAGTGTGTTGTTTCTAAAAGCACACCGTTTGGAGAGACTAATGATCAGTTCTTTGAGAAAGGGTAGGCATACTTTTCACTACTTGACAGATGAAAAGCTCAAGGACCAGAGAGCACAGATACAGACCTGGGAGAAAGACAGTGGTTTGCAGACTTTTATTTCTAAACTCTCTTCCTAGAATCCAATGTCCAGTTTCCCAGACAAACATACCCCTGGGAGTAGCTACATCCTGCCCAGGCAGGTGGGTCTGCTCGGTGCATTCTAGGATGAGCACTTCCCCAGAGTAAAGACATTGCTTTGAAAAATTGGGCCTCCCACTTACAGGACCACAGTCATGCCATCAGGGCTCTGTTCTTCTTCCCTTCCTGTAAGAGCTAGTGACGTTGTCCAGGGGTTTTTTCTCTTCCCCCTCTCTGCTTGTTGTATTCCACATCTTCCTCTTTCTTAGATTCATTCCTTTTACTAATCTTTAATTCTTTGAGAGATGGTCTGTGGAGATACATTCTCTGAATTCTGGAATGTCTGAAAAATATCTTTTTTTGCCTTTCTATTTGAATGTTATTTTGATGGGGTTCCAATTCAAAATAATATCTTGTTTATATTCAAAAAGAGTGGTCCTTTCTCTCTTAGCACCCGATGTTGGCAATAAGAAATTTGATGTCAGTTTGTACCTTTGTAGGCAATCTGTTTCTTCTCTTTTTAAGCTTGTATTATTCTCTTCCTCGCTAACTTTGATGTTCTAAAATTTCACCACAGTATACAATGTGTGGTTTAATTCATCCTGCTTGGCACTTGATGAGCCCTTTCAAGTTGAGTCTTGAGTTTTTACCTCTGGGATTTTTTTTTCCTTTAAAATTCTTTCACTTCTTCCTTTGTTTTTTCTCCTTCTGAACACTATTATTACATATATTGAAATATCTTGCTTGATCCTCCATGTCTTTTAACTTTTCTTTCATATTTAGGAACTCTATATTTTTTTGTTCTGCATTCTGGGAGAGTTCCTTGACTTGTTCTTTCAGTTTCCCAAGTTTCTATTCAGTTGAATACCATCTACTTTTTAGTCCCTCATTTGGTTTTCTTCCAGTGATTAAAATTTTAATTTAAAAGATCTCTAGTTAATCTATTTATGGATATAATATCAAATCCCATCTCTTGAAATAAGTAAATATATTTATTCTAAGTTTATCTTCTCTTTGCTCTATTTCCTCAGGTGTTAGTTCTGTTGAGTTTGGCATGAATTTCCTAAAACATTTGATGATTCTTATTTCTCTCTTTGTCTTTGTACTTGAAAATCCCTGTTTTCCCTACCATACTGTATTTCCAGTTAATGTGGAGAGGATTAGGATATTCTCTGGGAGATGTTTGCTGGTAACTTGTCTTTTGGGTATCAGCAAATTGCTGTCTTTCCTAGTTTTCAGTAACTACTCTGCCTCTATGACCCTAGCTCCACATCCGCTGCTTTAGCTAGTGGTCAGTGTCCCTGCTGTCTGTTGCTTAGCACAAGAGAGACAGTAGTGAGGGGTTAAGTGGCAAGAAACTACAAATCTAGTTTCCTAATAGATCACTCTGATGAATACCCCAGGGGCTTCTTCTATATCCTGCCTCAGTTGACCTTGAGTTTGGCTTTCCCCAAACATTTCTACTTTATAAGCAGTTTTTGCCTCTCTGGGTTTTGGGGTGTGGTTTCTTTCTGGTTTTGCTTCTGAGTCGAGCTCATCCTGCCTGTTTCTGATCTTTCCTTAAACTCTTTGTTTCATCATGGAACCCTTTCTTTGTTTGCAAGGATGTTTCACACGTTTAAAAATACATTTTTAGTTATTTCGCGGGGTTTTAGGTGGGAGATAGGGAAGATTTATGTGCTCAGTCGGTCATCAGCCTCCCCCTCCCATTTTTCTCATGCATGGGAGAAACAGACTTTTAAAAATTTCTCTTTGATTGGTTACATTACACGTTGTAACATCAGTGAGAAATCTCATTAGAGCTAGAGGCTTATCAGAGTGTAGCAGAGCAAACTCTTTTGAGGTGGGAAGTGGTAGAGGGTCCTCTGAGGTAGCAGGATAAATGTCTGACAGCAGTGTTCCTCAGTCTCACCCTCTAGTACAGAGGTCGACAAACGTTTTCTGTAAAGGGTCATATAGCAAATATTTTAAGCTTTATGAGCCATATAGTCTTGTTGCAGCTACTCAACTCTGCTGTTGTGGTGTGAAAGCAGCCATACACAGTATACAAATGAGTTAGTGTAGCTGTGTTCAAATAAAACTTAATTTTCAAAAACAGTCCTGTGGGCTAGATTTGACTCAAGCCATAGTTTGCCAGCTCCTGCTGATTCAATTTGGGGTCTAGAGTATTATTTAGAATATAAGGTATTTCTCAGACCAGAATTTTAGGAGAAAGTTGATCCATCAGGTAGATCCCATGTATAGAATTTCAATATCAACATAATTTTTAAAATGTCATTTATCATTCTGTTTTTGCCTTGAATTATCTTCAAAGTTAAAGAACACTTATTATTATTGGAGAGCTTAAAAAAGGTTGTGGTCTGGGTCATGTCTGAAAATATTCTGATGCAGAATTTATAGATGTTAGAGAAAACCCTCTTATAAATACTCAGTTATGAGTTTCTGAAATGAAGAAGGAAGAGCCTCCTTCATGTCCCATGAATAACCTTGGTGTAGGGAGATGAGTGGGTATCAGCTGATGGTGATGTAGAAATGGTGGTGATGTAAATCTGCTGATAACTCAAAAGACTTTGATAGGACCAGTGAAGAAGATGAGAAGCTACTTTGGAGGAAGCTACCTGAGCAAGAAAATAGCTTCCCTATACTGCAGAGGAGTTTGTATAACTGCCTGGCTCTTCACTTTATTTTTACAGAATGGAAAGACATGCCTGAGGTGATGTAGGTGAATCAGGACTTGGAGTGAGGGCTCTGGTTTCCCAGTTTGTTGTCTGTTTCATGACATGTAATATCAATAGATGCCAAGAGATAGCTTTAGAGAAAAAAGTCAGAAAATTGTTCAAGAAGATGAATTCCAAACCCCCTTTGGCTGTGGTTTCTTTTCTATCAAACGATAGGAATGAAATCATGGTTCTCAGCCCTGACTTTGTATTAAAATCACCTGGGCGTTTTAAAAATAATTTCTGTACACAGATTTAACCTGAATCAAATGAATCAGTCTCTCCAGGTGGGTCTGGGCATCGGTATATATTTTTTTTAAACATCTTTATTGAAGTATAATTGCTTCACAATGGTGTGTTAGTTTCTGCTTTATAACAAAGTGAATCAGCTATACATATACATATATCCCCATATCTCCTCCCTCCCGCATCTCCCTCCCTCCCACCCTCCCCATCCCACCCCCCAGGCGGTCACAAAGCACGGAGCTGATCTCCCTGTGCTATGCGGCTGCTTCCCACTAGCTATCTATTTTACATTTGGTAGTGTATATATGTCCATGACACTCTCTCACCCTGTCACATCTCAACTCTCCCCCTCCTCATATCCTCAAGTCCATTCTCTAGTAGGTCTGTGTCTTTATTCCCATCTTGCCACTAGGTTCTTCATGACCTTTTTTTTTTTTTTCCTTAGATTCCATATATATGTGTTAGCATACTGTATTTGTTTTTCTCTTTCTGACTTACTTCACTCTGTATGACAGACTCTAACTCCATCCACCTCACTACAAATACCTCCATTTCGTTTCTTTTTATGGCTGAGTAATATTCCATTGTATATATGTGCCACATCTTCTTTATCCATTCATCTGATGATGGACACTTAGGTTGCTTCCATGTCCTGGCTATTGTAAATAGAGCTGCAATGAACATTTTGGTACATGACTCTTTTTGAATTATGGTTTTCTCAGGGTATATGGGCATCGGTATTTTTTAAGTTCCCCAGGCAATTCTAATGTACAGCCAGAGCTGGATACCATTGGTCTGACATTTCTCCCATTTACATCCCCCAGTTTAGGGGGAATATCCTAGTTTCACAGTTTCTGTTTTGCACATCTCTTTGTGATGATGGGTGACTCATCCTTTCTCCAGGCTGTGGATGGCCAAACATGTTTCCTCTTTATGAATTTCAGTTGGTTCTAATTGGAGCCTTCTTTGGGCATTGCTGATACTTTTTATCTTTCTAGATGACTTCTTTTCATTCTGCATTGACCTTTGTCATGTACTGTCTTGTGTCTTCCCTCTTCTTTCCTTTCTATTATTTTGATCAGTTTCTGTCTTATTTTATTAGTCCATTTGGTATAGAAGAGATAAAATGATTTTCTTTCCTGAGCATCGCCTGATGAGTTAAGCAGAGTGAGAACTGTTCTTGCATGTCCTGAAGCTGCTCTTTGAAATCTTTTTTTACGTTCCTCATCCCCTCCCCCAACACCAATTCTTTCCCCCTTAAAAATCCCTTGCTTTTCTCAACTCTTAGATGTATTTCTTATTTGTTTCATGTAAGATGCTTATCAATGTCTCTTCTCTGTTTTCTGGCATTATGGCAAAATAGTAATATCATTAAATATTAAAGAAGATCATATAACTCAATATTAAAAACAAAGCAAGGGTTTACCCTTAACAGTAATTTTTCCATTATATTTTTTTTATTTGTTTATTTATTTTTGGCTGCAATGGGTCTTCGTTGCTGCGCGCAGGCTTTCTTTAGTTGTGGTGAGTGGGGGCTACTCTTGGTTGCGGTGCGTGGGCTTCTCATTGTGGTGGCTTCTCTTGTTGCAGAGCGCAGGCTCTAGGCACGCAGGCTTCAGTAGTTGTGGCGCACAGGTTTAGTTGCTCTGGGGCATGGGGGATCTTCCTGGACCAGGGCTTGAACCCGTGTCCCCTGCATTGGCAGGCGGATTCTTAACCACTGAGCCACCAGGGAAGCCCTAATTTTTCCTTTTAACTCCTGTCAAACTCTGTCAACTTTATGAATATCAACCTTGAAAGCTCAGTGAGTCTGTCTACTCATTGTCCACCCAAGTCAGTTACACATAGGTTAATAACCATGTAAATGATTTAGCTCCTTTCTTTACTCTCTGTATGTGTATGTCTTGAAAAAATAAAAAACAATCTAGCCTCCTAAATAGTTTTGTCCCCATAATGCTAGAGCAATAATTTTAAATTAAATATTTTGCTGGTGCTTGGGCTTGTTTAATTTGGACTCTCTTAAAGGACTTGGATAATGTGTCTGAATTTTTCTGTGCGATACTTAGAACATGCCACTAGGAGCTAAAAATACTTTGGTGTTGGTAATGGTGTTGCTGAGGGCTTGACAATGATGCTGTATCCTCAGTGCACTATAAGCACAATTAAGATTAGAAATACACCATTTGCCTTTGTGTCACTGTGACCTGTAAGATAAACCACTCATTCAATTTTTCATTCTACCAAAAATTTAAATTATCAAATACTTATATGTGCTAGGAACTAATCATGATATATGAAGATTTTAATAAAACTTTACAGTAAACTTTTGTCAATGTTTTTGGCATTAGTGAGGGAGAGGCAGAGAATTATAGCACTGAACACATGATTAAAAGGGAGGTATTCTAAGAGTAAATATTATATTAGATATAAAGGGCTTTTTACCACTAAAATTGATACTGGCTTTAAGCTGTTTGGTCTCTTGATCCCCACTTTATCCAGTTGGCCTGCTCTTTTTTGAGATATTTTGCAAAACAAAAGCCACAAAGAAACTGTTGGGGATTACCAAAATTTGTGAATAGTTTTGGAAATTGCAAATTCTAGACCTCTACAAACCAATTTAAAATGTGTTAGATGCCTATTGATTTTTTTCAGGACACTAGATTAATAACCATTATTTTTTTTTAATTAATTAATTTATTTTTGGCTGTGTTGGGTCTTCGTTTCTGTGCGAGGGCTTTCTCTAGTTGCGGCAAGTGGGGGCCACTCTTCATCGCGGTGCGCGGGCCTCTCACTATCGCCGCCTCTCTTGTTGCGGAGCACAGGCTCCAGACGCGCAGGCTCAGTAGTTGTGGCTCATGGGCCTAGTTGCTCCGCGGCATGTGGGATCTTCCCAGACCAGGGCTCGAACCCGTGTCCGTTGCATTGGCAGGCAGATTCTCAATCACTGCGCCACCAGGGAAGCCCTAATAACCATTATTGAATCAGAAATGGATCCATCTTCCAAAATGACATTCTTGCAAGAATTTCAAAGTCGCTTGCAAGACCTATAATAGGTGTTAGATTTTATCTACACAATATGAAATGTGTGGTGAGTAATTAGCCAGAGGGCTCAATCAATATAGATTTCTAATCTGGATGATTAAGGATAAAAAAGGGCTTTTTCTTCATCATGAGGGGCTTTTTAAAAATGAGTACGAAACACCTAAGTAAAGCAGTTTTTTTCTTCCAGTTGTATTGAGATATAATTGATATACAGCACTATATAAGTTCAAGGTGTACATACATCATGAAATGATTATCACCGTAAGTTTAGTGAACATTCATCATCTCATATAGATACAAAAAAAAGAAATAGAAAATTTTTTCTTGTGATGAGAACTCTTAGGATTTACTTTCTTAACAACTTACATATATAACACATAGCAGTGTTAATTATATTTATCATGTTGTACATTATATCCATAGTACTTATTTATCTTATAACTGGAAGTTTGTACCTTTTGACCCACTTCATCTAATTCCCCCTCCACCTACCTCCTGACTCTTGTAACCACAAATCTGATCTCTTTTTCAATGAGTTTGTTTTTGAAGTATAATTGATCTGCAACACTGTGTTAGTTCCTATTACATAACATAGTGATTTGGTATTTCTATACATTTCAAAATGATCACCACAGTAAGTCTAGTTACAATATGTCACCAAAAATATTACATAGTTATTGACTATATTCCCCACACTGTACATTTCATACCCATGAATCATTTACTTTGCAGCTGGGAGTTTGTACCTCTTAATCTCCATCACCTCCTTCTTTCTTCCCTCACCCCCTTCCCATCTGGCAACTACCTGTTTGTTCTCCATATCTATAACTATTTCTGATTAGTTATGTTTGTTCATTTGTTTTGTTTTCTTAAAAATTATACAGTATTTGTCTTTCTCTTTATGATTTATTTCACTTAGTGTAATACCCTCTAAGTCTATCCATGGTCTTGCAAATGGCAAGATTTCATTTTTATGGCTGAGTAATACTCCATTTTATATTTACATATACCACGTTTTCTGTATCCCTTCATCTACTGAGGGGCACTTGGGTTGCTTCTGTACCTTGGCTATTGTAAATAATGGTGCAGTGATGTAGGGGTGTATATATCTTTTCTAACTAGTGTTTTTGTTTTCTTTGGTTAAATAGCCAGGAGTGGAATTGCTAGATCGTATGGTAGTTCTATTTTTAATTTTTTGATAAGTCTCATGCTGTTTGCCACAGTGGCTGCATCAATTTACATTCCCACCAACAGTTCACAATGGTTCCCTTTTCTCCACATCCTTGCCAGCACTTCTTATTTGTTGTCTTTTTGATAATAGCCATTCTGACAAGTGTGAGGTGATATCTCATTGTGGTTTTGATTTGCATTTCCTTGATGATTAGTGATGTTGAGCATCTTTTCATGGGCTTGTTGGCCATCTGTATGTCTTCTTTGGGAATATGTCTATTTAGATCCTCTGTCCATTAAAAAAAATCAGGTTGTTTGGGGGCTTTTTTAATGTTGGATTGTATGAGTTCTTTGTATATTTTAGGTATTAACCCCTTATCAGATATATAATTTGCAAAGGTCTTCTCCCATTTAGGAGGTGGCCTTTTCATTTTGTTGGTAGTTTTCCTCACTGTGCAGAAGCTAAAGTTCGATATACTTTCATTTGTTTATTAAGACCAATGTCAAGGAGAGTACTGCCTATATTTTCTTCCAAAGTTTTATGGTTTTAGGTCTTACATTTAAGTTTTTAATTCATTTTGTATTTATTTTTGTGTGTGGTGTGAGAGAGTAGTCCAGTTTGCTTCTTTTGCTTGTAGCTGTCCAGTTTTCCCAACACTATTTATTGAAGATTGTCATGGATTAATTACCCATGTAAGTGTTGGTTTATTTCTGGGCTCTCTATTCTGTTCCATTGGTCTGTGTGTTTGTTTTTGTGCCAGTACCATACTGTTTTGATGACTGTAACTTTGTAGTATAATTTGAAATCAAGGCGCATGATACCTCCAGCTTTGTTCTTCTTTCTCAAGATTGTTTTGGCTATTGTTTGGTCTTTTGTGTTTCCATACAAATTTTAGGCTTCTTTGTTCTAGTTCTGTGAAAAATGCCCTTGGTATTTTGATAGGGATTGCATTGAATCTGTAGTTTGCCTTGCGTATTACAGTCATTTTGACAATATTGATTCTTCCGATTCATGAACATGCTGTATCTTTTCATCTGTTTGTTTTGTTTTCAGTTTCTTTCATAAGTGTCTTATAGTTTTTAGAGTACAAGTCTTTTACCTACTTAGATTTATTCCTAGATATTTTATTCTTTTTGATAAAATGGTAAATGGGGTTATTTCCTTAATTTCTCTTTCTGATAGTTCATTGTTGGTGTATTGAAATGCAACAGATTTCTGTATATTTATTTTGTTTCCTGAAACTTTACCAAATTCATTGATGACCTCTAGTAGTTTTTTGGTAGTGTCTTGAGGATTTTCTATGTATATACCATGTCATCTGCAAACAGTGACAGTTTTAATTCTCCCTTTTCAATTTAGATTCTTTAATTTCTTTTTGTTCTCTGATTGCTGTGACTAGGACTTCCAAAACAATGTTGAATAAAAGTGGTGAGAGTGAGCACCGTTGTCTTGTTCCTGATCTTAGAGGAAATGCTTTCAGCTTTTCACCATTGAGTATGGGCTTATCATATATGGCCTTTATTATGTTGATGTATATTCCCTCTAATCCCACTATCTGGAGAATTTTTATCATAAATGGATGTTGAATTTTGTCAAAAGCTTTTTCTGCATTTATTGAGATAATCATATGATCTTTATTCTTCAATTTGTTAATGTGGTGTATCACATTGTTTGATTTGTGAATAGTGAACAATCTTTGCTTACATGGGATACATCCCACTTGATCATAGTGTGTGATCTTTTTAATGTATTGTTGAATTAGGTTTGCTGATATTTTGTTGAAGATTTTTGCATCTATGTTCATCAGTGATATTGACCTGTAATTTTCTTTTTTTGTGATATCTTTGTCTGGTTTTGGTGTCAGGGTGATGCTGGCCTCATAGAATGAGTTTAGAAGCATTCTTTCCTCCACAATTTTTTGGAATAGTTTGAGAAGGATAGGTGTTAACTATTCTCTAAATGTTTGGTAGAATTCACCTGTAAAGGCATCTGGTCTTGGACTCTTGTTTTGGGGGGATGCTGTCTTATTATTGATTCAGTTTCATTACTGGTAACTGGTCTGTTCATATTTTCTGTTTCTTCCTGGTTCAGTCTTGGGAGATTGTACATCTATAGGAATCTGTCTGTTTCTTCTAGGTTGTTCATCTTATTGGTGTGTAATTGTTTGTAGTAACTTCTTATGATCCTTTGTATTTCTGTGATGTTGATTATAATTTCTGCTTTTTCATTTCTGATTTTATTGATTTGGGCCCCCCTCTCTTTTTTTCTCTATGAGTCTGGCTAAAGGTTTATCAATTTTGTTTATCTTTTCAAAGATCCAGCTCTTAGTTTGATCTTTTCTATTTTTTAGTCTCTATTTTATTTATTTCTACTCCTATCTTTATGATTAATTTCCTTCTACTAATGTTGGGTTTTGTTTATTTTTCTTTTTCTGGTTCCTTTAGATGTAAGTTAGGTTGTTTATTGGAGATTTTTCTTGTTTCCTGAGGTAGACTTGTATCACTATAGACTTCCCTCTTAGAACTGCTTTTGCTGCATCCCATAGATTTTGGATTTTTGTGTTTTCATTTTCATTTTTCTCCAGGTATTTTTTTTTTATTTCTTCGTGATTGATTGGTTGTTTAGTAGCCTATTGTTTAGCCTCCACGTGTTTGTGTTTTTTGCATTTTTTTCTTATAGTTGATTTCTAGTCTCATAGCATTGTGGTCAGAAAATTTGCTTGTTATGATTTCAGTTTTCTTGAATTTACTCAGACTTGTTTTGTGCCCTAGCATGTGATCTGTCCTAGAGAATGTTCCATGTGCACTTGAAAAGAATGTGTATTCTGCTGTTTTTAGGTGGAATGTTCTATATATATCAATAAAGTTTACACCATTGTAAAGCAATTATACTCCAATAAAGATGTTAAAAAAAGAAAGTTCAATTGGTCTAATGTGTCATTTAAGGCCAGTGTTTCCTTATTGAATTTCTGTCTGGATAATCTGTCCATTGATGTAAGTGGGGTGTTAAAATCCCTTACTATTATTATGTTACTGTCAGTTTCTCCCTTTGTGTCTGTTAATATATGCTTTATATATTTAGGTGCTCCTATGTTGGGTGCATATGTATTTATAATTGTTGTATTTTCATCTTGGATTGATCCCCTGATTATTATGTAATATCCTTCTTTGTCTCTTGATACTTTTTTTGTTTTTTTACAGTCTGTTTTGTCTGATATAAGTATTGCTACCTGAGCTTTCATTTTATTTCCATTTTCATGGAATACCTTTTCCCATACCCTCACTTTCAGTCTGTGTATGCCTTTAGATGTGAAGTAAGTCTCTCATAGGCAATATATATATGGGTCTTGTTTTTATATGCATGCAGCCACTCTTTGTCTTTTGATTGGAACATTTAGTCCATTTACATTTAAAATAATTATTGATAGTTGTCTACTTATTGCCATTTTGTTAATTGTTTTGGGGTTGTTTTTGTAGTTCTCTTTTGTTCATTTCTTCTTCTTTTGTTCTCTTCCCTTAAGATTTGATGACCATCTTTAGTGTTATGTTTGGATTCCTTTCTTTTTTCTGTGTGTATGTGTCTATTATAGATCTTTGGTTTGTGGTTACCATGAGGTTTATATATAGTAATCTCTCTCTATATATAGGTGATTATTTTAAGATGCTGATCTCTTAGTTCAAACGCATTTTAACAACCCTGCATTTTTAATCCTCTCTCCCCAATGTTCACTAATTTTGACATCATATTTTACATCTTTTTGTTTTGTGTATGTCTTAACTACTTATTGCAGATATAGATGATTTTTACTATTTTTGTCTTTTAACCTATATATATTTGCCTTTACCAATGAGCTTTTTCCTTTCATAATTTTCATGTTTCTAGTTGCAGCCTTTACTTTTTCAGTTAAAGTAGTCCCTTTAACATTTCTTGTGAAGCTAGTTTTGTGTAAAGTGGTTCTGTCTTGTGTGGAATGGAATTATAGTGCCATGGGTGTGGTTTGTTAGAGCATATTGTTGAGTTTCCTTTCTGAGTACTTTTTCTTCAAAATTTCTAGGAAAGAAATCTTAAATTTTTGTCGGAATTAGCAGAAACAATCCTTCTAATTAGTTTTTTGGAGCATTAGCATTAACATAATTTGGATGTGGTGAAACTTGTTAGTGTCTATCCCAACACATGCAATGAGTTTTATGGGCCATTACTAACTAATAAAAGCTATTTGTCAAGTATATAGCTATATGTGATTTAGTCTTTAGGTCTTTAAAGCTGTTTATGCAAATATACTTAGTTTTTAATTTGAAAAAAATGGATCTTTTTCAGACCACATGTCTCAAGTTTTGGTCTGCAGTACATGGTCACCGTAGAAGTAGATAATTGGAAATAATTGAAACCTGGATAGAGGTTGCTGCTTATATCAAATGGGAGGTATTCTCTCCTATGTTGCCTTACAGGAAATGCAGTGAATCCTTATCCCTCTATCAAAATGTGAGAAGTGGGAATAATAGGCCTTATTGGGCCTACCTCTCCCCAGCCCATGAAAATGTAGTGAGCATTGCAGAAGTGCTGATACTGCTAGAATTGTCTTTCTTCCCTACTAGTTGTCCCATGCAGGTGTTTGCACTGATAAATAGGGTACCCCAGAGCCAATTAGGCTTTAGTGCAAAGGATCCCAGAACCCTATTCTTGGGACTACCATAGCATTTTATTTATACTGCTCTTAGTACATGTGTCTTACCTTTAATTCATTTTATTTGTTCCTGACCAGATTTTAAACACCTTGAGACAAGAGACTAAGTCATATTTGTCATTATATTTGTGTCCAAGGCCTAGTACTGGGCCTGCCACAGAGTGGATGCTTGTGAATAAATAAATGAATAAATGAATGTGCCCTTGTATCATTGGAATCTTTCTCTGACCTTGACACTGCTGTTTTTTTATTTGTCCCAAGAGCTGATTTATAGGTTTTCCTTTCAGGGATGTGAACTTCAGTGTGAAAAGCAAGAGCCAGAGGAGAATGAACTTGTGCCCTGAAATCAGTGAGAGGGAAGTTCTGTAATAGAGTGAAGTGTGGGCCTGGGGCATGGGACAGATCTGAAATAACTGACTTGATTTGTTAAGGAATTGGAGAACACCCAGGGCCCAGGGTTGTCAGTATTGATTTCAATTAAATGAAGGAGTTTGTGTCAATATATGAAACTTTTTATTTCTTTCCATCTACCAAGGATGCTTTCTCTTCACTATTCAATGTCTTGACATTTTAGAATTTATAGATCCATGTATTGAGGATAGCTTTATCTGCTGGCTCTTATTAAAGAAGGCACTTGAGTTTTTGTTGCCTTTGTCGTAAGGGAAGGTTATATGATAAGACAAATCCATTAACTTGACCTTTTAATCCTTACATGTGTGTTCCAGAAATGAGATTTTTAGTTTAAAAATACAGTATTATCATTGTATTTTGAAAATGAAATTGGGCATAATCACTCACTTTCTTCCATTTTTTTTCCTGACATCAAGTGTTTGTATTATTGGAAAGAGAATTCAGTATTTGAGGACCTTGTTTCTTGTAGAATCAGACCTTCATGGTCTTCTGGCCCACAGTGATCCTCCAGAGAATGGAAGTCAAGCCTGTCCATCAGTCACCTAAGAACAACAAGTGCTAAAAATGACTTAGCAAAAGTTCTGGTCACACATGGGCCCTTAAGAGAATGGTGGCATAAGAAAAAATTACTCTTCCTCATCTGTATTACAAAATTAGATAACTTTTGAGTATGAGTCAAACAGTTTTACTGTATGAAACCAACTGGCATCAGCTCATATAAGCTAATGTGAATTTTTATATTGGGTTGTGCTAATTGAATTTGCTGGAGATGATTACGTCACAGATTTTCTGCAATACTTCAAAGAGGTTGTGCTGTGAACCTAAACTAGTTACAATGCAAAGCACGTTACAAAGAAATAGGTGCCACTGGAATAAATGACAGAGATGACATTAGTTATTTCGTTGTTATCTGAATTATACCTAAATAAAAATGTTGTTAATGAACTAAGGCTAAGAGTCTTAGAGATCTATACCAAAAACATTTGATTATAGAAGGTGCATTGTGAAAAACTGAATCATTTTTGAAATTGGTATAATTCTTACAGCAGAGATGTGCATCAAATATAGCATCCGTTTTCATGCTCTGAAAAGCTGCTCTTAAATCAGGGGAGTCCTACATTTGATGGTGTCTTAGTGTTGTGGCAACCAGAAGACATAAGGATATGGAGACTCCTGGTAGAGACCTGGGAGGTAGCGCTTAGCCTTCTTGAAACAACTCTTTCTTCCCATACCATGGAAAACCATAAAATGATACAGCACATGTTTAATTGCCTTGAAAAAGTAAAATTCATTCTTTGGGTGCTATTCATTTGTGTCATCCTCAAACTGCTACATGCTTTTTTAACATAATGGGCTCTATTGGCTGCGCTGGGCATAAAAACCTGTTATTTAGATGGTAAGTTTCTTCTAATATGATAATTGTTGTTAGAAGGCAAAAGCCTCCTCAGTTCTGGAAAATGAATTAGAAACTGTTCTTCAATGACAGCATTCACTGTAGCATCACATTCAGAAATAAATACTTGGGCATTTATCCCTATCCATGTTTTAATTGTTTTAATAAATTGAAAATGCTTTATTGATAGATTTACTGTTTTATCCAATGAAGGAGAAAAACATCTAGTGAACTACTCAGATTTTCCATTTTCTAACATGGCTGTTTCTTTCAGAGGTTAGTTTCTAAAATGTCCATATGTTGGCATTCACTTTCAACATATGTATCCAGCGTACTCATATTCCACAAACATTTATTGAGTGACTGCTTGGTTCTAGGATCTGAGTTAGGGGCTCTCACATGCTTCAGTTTATCTAATTCTCATTACAATGCCATATGTAGGCTTGACCATTAGCATTGTAAATCTTCCAGTAGGAAAATATTTTATATCACAGCCCAGTGAATGACTCACTGAGAAAGAAAAACCATTTGAGGACCCACAGTTGAAAAATACATGAACATCAGGCTGTATATGTGTGTGTATAATCCTGTGTGTGTAGGGTAGATACAGTGTTTTCTAGTCATCCACCATGACAGTAAAACATAATATTCTGTTTACAAGCTGTAACATGTAATAACAGGAATACTTGTGTCTTACATTATAGCCAGTTTGAGAAGAATGGAAGCCTTGTATGGGGGTGGGCTGGAGTGGGCAGGAAGAGAGAGATTTGAGACATAGGGCACAGAATGTACACATATGCACACATGGATATCAGTGTTCAGGGTGCTGACAGACACAACTTGCACCTTTGCCAAACCTCTAATCATTTATTGAATACTATTTTTTCTTGAAAATATACATCCCTTAGGTATAAGATATTTGAACATTAGGCAAAATTATACAAACACATGGTTCTTTGAAATCGCTTTTTTCATTTTCAGTGAAAATGATGTCTACTTTAGAAAATGGTGCTGTGACTTAAACATTTACTTTTTAATTATGAAATATTTAATACATCTGTACATGGTAAAAAAAAAAATGTAGTTACGGTGATAGAAATTGAGTTTCCCTTCCACCCAAAGGCACCCCACTCCCCAGAGATTGTCAGTGGTTTCTTGTCTATTGTACCAAAAGTCGACCATGTAATTAAGTGCAGATACAAATACAAATATAAATAATTTTAAAATGTAAATGAAAGACTGTTTACATGATCATCTTTTCTTTCTTTCCTTCTCCTCCTCCCCTCCCCCTCCTCCTCCTCATTCTTCTTCTTCTTCCTCCTCTTGCCCCCCTCCTCCTCTTTCTCCTTCTCCTTCTCCTTCTTCTGCCCCAAGCATCTTGTACAGATTTTCCTCATTCTTTTTAGACTGTGTGGAATTTTACTGTATGCATGACCTAGTACCTCACACATGATATACACTTGGTAAATATTTGTTGACTTAATAACTTTAGTAATTTATTTAACTGCCCCTCCCACTGATGGAGAGGGGTATCTGACTGATAAGAGACATATTCAAGGGAAAAATAAAAACTAATAATGAGGTTCAAGTCAGCATTACAAACCTTTATCTCTTGGAGTCTACTCAGTGTTGCCCCTGTTTAAAGAAATTCTTCAGCTCTGATCTTGGTAGTAATGAATTTCACACACACATATAAAGACATGTCCGTGCCTAAAGAGCTGCTTCAAGTATATGGAATAGATTTTTTTTAAATAAGTTTATTTATTTTATTTATTTATTTTTGGCTGTGTTGGGTCTTCATTGCTGCACACGGGCTTTCTCTAGTTGCGGTAAGCGGGGGCTACTCTTCGTTGCGGTGCGAGGGCTTCTCATTGCGGTGGCTTCTCTTGTTGCAGAGCACGGGCTCTAGGTGCACGGGCTTCAGTAGTTGTGGCTCGCCGGCTCTAGAGCACAGTCTCAGTAGTTGTGGCGCACGGGCTTAGTTGCTCCGCGGCATGTGGGATCTTCCCGGACCAGGGCTCAAACCTATGTCCCCTGCATTGGCAGGCAGATTCTTAACCACTGTGCCACCAGGGAAGCCCTGGAATAGATTTTTTACCAGATAATTTTTATAAATCTGACCGATTGAGCCATGTATTTGGGAATTTTACATTGATGTCTGAGTTGACTGCTCTTTCTGCTCTGCTGTAAAAGCTCCTTGATTACTGTAGTTAGGTTGGGTTTGACTGAACACTGAAGTTCTATCTTCTTTTCACATCTCAGAAAGGTATAGTTCTTACTTAGATCCATGATATATCACCTTTCACTCATTCATTTGTCTCCCATCTTTAATATATTTTGGCATTAGGTGGAATGTACATCAGCTGACTTGGTAGATGTAATCTGAATAAATGATACTTCAAAAAGAATGGACTTGAGGACATGGGGAGGGGGAAGGGTAAGCTGGGATGAAGTGAGAGAGTGGCATGGACATATATACACTACCAAATGTAAAATAGATAGCTAGTGGGAAACAGCCACATAGCACAGGGAGATCAGCTGAGTGCTTTGTGACCACCTAGAGGGGTGGGATAGGGAGGGTGGGAGGGAGACGCAAGAGGGAGGAGATATGGGGATATATGTATATGTATAGCTGATTCACTTTGTTATATAGCAGAAACTAATACAACATTGTAAAGCAATTATACTCCAGTAAAGATGTGAAGAAAAAAAGTGTACTGTTGGCATGTAAGAGTTACAGTAGTCTAAGACTCTTCTCATTCTTTGCTGATGGTCCTGTGTTTGAACTTCACTCTTTTGGATCCTAAAATTATTTTAATAACAGGAACATATTGTCTCCATAGGCACCAACATTTTCCCCCTGAGGAAAGTGCAATGCTTGTACTTTCCAGTTAGTTCTAGCAGCAGAGCAGAGCATGGACCGCTGCCCGTTTCCTTGAATGGGGAAGGTGTCAGAGTAAACACTGCTGCAGTGTCCTCCTTCTGAACTCTCCCAGTATATAAAAGCGGGGTCCCCAAAAGGAAGGAGCAGCTGCTGGATCAGTGGAGGAAATGAAAGGCTCTTTACATAAACCAGGTGCCTGTGGCTCTCATTGATTTGTTGATCAAAGCTGTCTGAAACGCTGCAAGGCAGGGATTTATCAGTGCCAGTCATGTGCCTGCAGGCGACAAGCGAGTCCTTTAGGTTCCTTAGGTTGGATTCCAAAGCTGATCCCATGGGAGGAATGGGAAATGCTTGTCAGCTCAGAGGAATCTTCTATTCAGCTTTGCTGCAAATTAAAATGGGTGCTTTTACTTATTTGGGCAGAGACCCTGTATTACCCTTTTCTATTGAAAGTACCCAAAACAAATAGTGCTAGCCAAGATTATAGGAACCCTCACACTTGGATTTTAAAACTCAGGTTTCTTGGGACCCTGTGCAATAGAAAAAAAATTCACCTTAGGAAGTTGGGACTATTACACTTGCTACTGGAGAATACCTTGGTGTAAGCACTGGACTTGGGTGGACCTCACCCTGGCTTTGCTGTGACCTAATCCCACTTCTAATCTCATGCAAGTTTCTAACTTTTCAGTGTTTAAGCTTCTTGCAAGTATACTGTGAGACACAGACAAATATAGTTGACATAGAATATTTTCATTTATTCATAGGCAGTGTGTCATTTAAATTTTATAGAATATGAAATTGAAGACAACACAAACAGATGGAAAGATATACTGTGTTCATGGACTGGAAGAATTAATATTGTTGAAATGACCATACTACTCCAGGCAATATACAGATTCAGTGCAATCCCTATCAAAATACCAAGGGTATTTTTCACAGCACTAGAGCAAATAATTTTAAAATTTGTATGCAAACACAGAAGACCCTGAATAGCCAAAACAATCTCAAGAAAGAAGAACAGAGCTAGAGGAATCATGCTCCCTGACTTCAGACTATACTACAATGCTATAGTAATTAAAACAGTATGGTACCGGCACAAAAACAGACACATAGATCAATGGAACAGAACAGAGAGTCTAGAAATAAACCCATGCACTTTTGATCAATTAATCTATGACAAAGGAGGCAAGAATATACAACGGGGAAAAGACAGTCTCTTCAATAAGTGGTGCTGGGAACGTTCATTGCAGCATTATTCACAATAGCCAAGATATGGACACAACCTAAGTGTCCATCAATGAATGAATGGATAAAGAAGATGTATAGATATAGATATATACAGAATAGAATAGTATTCAGCCATAAAAAGAAGGAAATCATGCCCTGTGCAATGATACAGATGAACCCAAAGGACACTATGCTAAAGGAAATAAGCCAGACAAAGAAAGAAAACTTCTGTATGATCTAACTTACATGTAGAATCTAAAAAAAGTCAAACTCATAAAAACAGAGTAGAATGGGGGCTACCAAGGGTTGGGCAGTGGGTGAAATGGGGAGATGTTGGTCAAAGGATAAAATCTTTCAATTATAAGATGAACTTTCCCAGAACTTTCTGGGAATCTAATGTATGGCATGGTGACTGTAGTTAATAATATTGTACTGTATTGTATACTTGAAATTTGCTAAGAAAGTAGATCTTAAGTGTTTGCACTGCCCCCAAAAAGATAACTACGTGAGGTAATGGAGATGGATATGTTAATTAGGTTGACTGTAGTAACTATTTTACAATGTATATGTATCATCACATTGTACACTTTAAATATATATAATTTTATTTGTCAGTTTTACCTCAGTAAAGCTGGGGGTGGGGAATAAGTGGTGCTGGGAAAACTGTACAGCTACATGTAAAAGAATGAAATTAGAACATTCTCTAACACCATATACAAAAATAAACCCTGGGCTTCCCTGGTGGCGCAGTGGTTGAGAATCTGCCTGCCAATGCAGGGGACACGGGTTCGAGCCCTGGTCTGGGAAGATCCCTCATGCCACGCAGCAACTGGGCCCGTGAGCCACAACTACTGAGCCTGCGTGTCTGGAGCCTGTGCTCCGCAACAAGAGAGGCCGCGATAGTGAGAGGCCTGCGCACCGCGATGAAGAGTGGCCCCTGCTTGCCGCAACTAGAGAAAGCCCTCGCACAGAAAAACGAAGACCCAACACAGCCTAAATAAATAAATAAATAAAGAGTAAACCCCAAATGGATTAAAGACCTAAATGTAAGATTGGAAACTATAAAACTCCTAGAAGAGAACATAGACGGAATACTCTTTGACATAAATTGTAGCAATATTTTTTTGGATCTGTCTTTTGAAGCAAAGTAAATAAAAGCAAAAATAAACAAATGAGGCCTAATTAAATGTAAAATCTTTTGTGTAGCAAAGGAATCCATCGACAAAATGAAAACACAACCTAATATATGGGAGAAAATGTTTGCAAATATTTGCAATAAGGGGTTAATATCCAACATATATAAACAGTTCATACAACTCACCATCAAGAAAATTAACAACCCGATTTAAAAATGCGCAGAAGGCCTGAATAGACATTTTTTCCAAAGAAGAGATACAGATGGCCAACAGGCACATGAAAAGGTGCTCAACATTTTTAATCATCAGAGAAATGAAAATTAAAATCACAATGAACTATCACCTCACACCTGTTAGAATAGCTGTCATCAAAAAGACCACAAATAACAAATGTTGGCGAGGATGTGGAGAAAAGGGAGCCCTAGTACACTATTGGTGGGAATGTAAATTGGTGCAATCACTGTGGAAAACAGTATGGAGGCTTCTCAAAAAGCTAAAAGTAGAACTACCATATGCCAGAAATTCTACTCCTGGGTATATATCTGAACAAACTGAAAACACTAATTTGAAAAGACACATGTGCCCCAATGTTCATAGCAACATTATTTACAATTACTAAGATATGGAAGCAACCTAAGTGTCCATCAAGATATGAATGGATAAAGAAGATGTGGTGTATATATATATATATATATATATATATATATATATATATATATATACACATACACACACACACACACACACACACAATGGAATACTACTCAACCATAAAAAGAATGAAATTTTGACATTTGCAACAACATGGATGGGCTTGGAGTATATTATGTTAAGTGAAATAAGTCAAACAGAGAAAGACAAATACTGTATGATATCACTCATGTGGAATCTAAAAACTACAACAAATTAGTGAATTTAACAAAAAAGAAACAGACTCACAGATACAGAGGACAAACCAGTGGTTACCAATGGGGAGAGGGGCAAGATAGGGGTAGAGGATTAAGAGGCACAAATTACTATGTATAAAATAAATAAGCTACAAGGATATATTATATAACACAGGGAATATAGCCAATAGTTTATAATAACTATAAATGGAGTATAACCCTAAAAATTGTGAATCATTATGTTGTACACCTGAAACATATAATATTATACATCAACTATACGTGAATAAAAAATTTTTTTTAAACTAAGAAAGTTTTTATTGAGTGCTAGCTGGCCTCTTCCATATTACTTCCATTTTACTCACTCATTAATCATCAAATAAATTTTGCCTTCTACTCACCCTGAACCAGTGGTTCTCAACTCTGGCTGCTCCTCAGAATCACCTGGGGAGCTTTTAAAAATGCCGATGCCTTGGGACCCTTCCTCCACCTCCCCTCATCCCCCATTAGATTCCAATTTAACTAGGCTGGCTGGGACCTGGACACTCATGATTTTAAAAAGTCCTCTACTCTGCCTAATGCACTGTGGTAACCTAAATGGGAGGGAAGTCCAAAAGGGAGGGCCTACCTGCATGTGTGTGGCTGATTCATTCTTTTGTGCAGTGGAGGCTAACACAACAGTGTGAAGCAACCATACTCCAATCAAAATTTAAAAAAAAAAAGTCCTCCAAATAATGCTAACACGCAGCCACTGTGCCTGAATCCTACTGTGTGGCTCAGGTGAGAAGCAGCTCAATCCAAAATCAGAAGGACATTTTAGAGCATCTGCCACTGGAATTATTGATTTGGGGGCCCCCATTTAAAATCCCCGTAGCTTTCTCTGTTTAGAGGATCTTATTAATGCATGTTGCTTTGATCTCCCTACTGTGCTTGAGCATCAGCTGCTCTGAGTACTGCCCCCCATATTTCTCTGCCCAAGTCGATTCAGCATATGCCATTGGTCTATGTTTAGTTATAGCTTCCCAAATGTACACTCCAGATATGATGAAAATGCACCCAAGCTGACAGAAACGTCTTTATGTAGAGAGAGATAGGAAGAAAAAAAAAAAAAGGACAGAGGCTTTCAATTCTGGAATAGTGGACCCACTTTCCCAATTACATTGTCTTTTACGTCCTTTCAACGACTTTTGTAATGAATTTTTAAAAAATAAAACTCATTTTTGACTCCACACTTTTATCTTGAAGATAAATATCATTTTTCCCCTTTTGCTTATAAACCACTGAGTGAATAATTGTATTTGCTTCTTCAGCTGTTTCTCTGAGCATAGCTGTCAGCTATACAATTGTAAAAATGTTCCATAAACAGGATGCAGTTCATACATTTTGTCCCACATCACTTTGTTATATCCTCATTTGCTTCAAATACCCAAATGTAATTTGGTTAACTGTAAGAGAAAGATATGCCAGGGAAGTTTTATGACAGCCTGTGCTTAGATTAAAGGCTTTGGAATAACATTTTACCTCTGGAATATGCTGCTTAAAGAAAGTAAACATTTATACTCATTCAGAAAAATAGGCATACAGAAAAGTTAGTAGGATTACAGCCTCCAGCTTGACACTTTCAGAATATAAATTCAGAATTAAAACTCTATAAAATCTGTATCACTATGCAAATGATGGAGAAAAAAGACTATTAAATTATAAGAAAATCTGGCTCTAATTTCAGAAAGCATTCTTGCTTGGGGCAATGAGATTTTATATTTTAAAAGCTCAATTCCATTGGTGTTTCCAGAGCATTTCCCTAAGATTGTTAACAAGTCTACCCAAAATAATCTGAAGTATTTATAAGAGGGGCCAAGGACATTGTACAATAAAGTATTTAAAGAAAACTTAAATATTATCAATGTAGCTTCTCTTTTCATTCTTCATGCTATGTATGGAATTTCACAGCATACTAAGGTAGTATAATAATGAAGTTAAGAGGTGAACTTTGTAGGCTGACAGGATTCAGACTGTAGTTCTACCACTTATCATCTGTGCAACTTTGGCAAATTATTTATTGACCTTTCTTAATTCCAATTTTCTCACCTATACAATTGGTAATTAATAATATGTATCTCATATGGTTGTAAGGATTAAATGAGTTAATGTACATCAAACACTTGGCATAATGGCTGAAACAAAACAAATGTTCAAAGGAGTTATTTAAGTTGTTAAATATTATAATTATTAATAATAGAAGCAGTATTGAGTCTGTTGATTCCATTTTCACAAAGAAAAAAATAAAAATCAGACTCCAGAGCAAGATGGTGACACAGGAGGCTCCTGGAGTTCCCTCCTCCCGTGGACTCACCAAATATACAGCTACACATGGATCAAGTCCCTCTAAGAGAAATCCAGAAACTAGTCGTGTGATTCCTACCCATCAGGAAACAGAGAATACCCACATCAAATCGGGTAGTAAAGGCTGAGACATGCTCTTGCCATAAACCCCACTAATGGCATAGCACATGAAATTGAGAGGGAATTCCCAACTCCCAAAGCATTTGGACCACACATCTAGCACCCCAACTTTTAAGGCTACTACCAGAAGGGCAGGCCCCCAAATCACATAGCTCTGAAAGTCAGTGGGGCTTGCATTCATGAGTCCCACAGGACTATAGCAAACAAAGAAGCAGTTGTTAAATGGACATATAGCACAGTGGCTATACACCTGAGCTCAGTGAAGAGGGAGGAGATAAAAATGCCCATCTCCCAGATTCTCCCTGGAAGGGGTTTGACTGCATAATTTCCCAGCTGCTGCCTGAGGGTCTGCCTCCTGATCAGCCTGCATCTAGGTGCTGACTGTAATCCTCCCCTTTGGGGTACTGATGAGTCTTAGCACACCCTCAACTACTGCAAGCCACTTGGACAATCACAAAGGTTTGAGAGGCAAATAGGGGCTCAGGCTGTGCTGGTTGATGAGGTTTATCTCCTACACAAGACTACACAATCTGTCAAAACTGGGAGAGGTGGCTAGTTTATCTAATGCACAGAAATCAACACAGAGAGTCAAGGAAAATGAAGAAATGGGAATGAGTTCCAAACAAAAGAATGAGATAAATCTCCAGAAATCTAGCTTAATGAGACAGAGCTAAGTGATTTATAGAATAGAGAGTTCAAACTAATGGTAATAAAGCTGCTTACCGAGGTCAGGAAAGCAATGCATGAACAAAGTGAGAAATGCAGCAAAGACATAGAAAATATTTAAAAATACCAAGCAGAAATTGAAGAGATGAAGGATACAATACTTGAACTGAAAAACTGAATTGAGAGGTTCAACAGCGGACAAGATCAAGTGGAAGAAAAGAAGTGTTCTCTTATCATGTAATCTTTCCTTCATCAACCTCACTGTTTTTACTTCCAATATGACCATACTGTATTTAGGGTTGTATGAATTATCCCCAGACACCATGACTCAACTACTTCTGTTGTCCTGAGCATTCATTCCTATTTTAAATATTTTAATAAGATACTAATAATTATCCAGATACTCAAATTTGAACTTTGGAATTTATGTGTAAGTCCCAGCCTAATATAATTTATTCATAGCAGTGCTGCTGCTGATTATTATTTGCATATAACCTGACTCATGGAAACAGAGGATCAGGAAAGAAGAAAAGGAATGCCATTCACTTTATTTTATCTTAGTCTGTTCCACATTAGAAGTTGGTCATCTTGAGCCAAATAGATTTAGATTGGAGTGGTATACTGTGTCTAGTACAGTGGAGACTTCTGGCAAAATATGGCAGATTAAATACTTGGGTTTACCTCTGCTCCTTTATAAAACTCTTCCATGTGACAGTAAAGCAATGAAGAAGGCATAAATGTACAAGAACAGAAGGGGAGAGGAAATGACAGAAGAAAAGAGATATCAATAAAAAATTGAAAGCTGGGAATTGCCTGAAAAATATGAAAGCTAGTGGTCACTGTCTTAGCAGACTGGACACAGCAGAAAAGCCTTCAGAAAGAGAAGGTGACAAGAAGCAAGCCCCTTTGTGCTGAATAACAACAGAAAGACTCAGGACCTGGGGGCTGAGGAAGCTCAAATGATGGTTCACAGTCTTCACAGGGACAGTTGGACCCCCAAGTCCCCTCTGCAACATGCCCAGCTAAGCAACTCTCTTCTTTTTACTCTGGGATGAAGAGAAGTCACTTGGGTTTTCATGAGTCTACAGAGCTGGCCTGGGCATACATGCATGATATGTATATATACAAAAATGAATGATGCTTTGCCTCAGAGTTGGCAGTTTGATGCAAATTTTGTTTGTCATGGGATATTCCATTTTCAAAACTCTGAAGCCAGAAGGGGAGAAAATTGTGACACAAAATGTCCCTGTCGTGCTTAACTTGAGGCCAGGACACTGGAACTACAGGTGAGGTGGGGGAGTCTGATTCATATTTTATTAGTACCGCTCATTGAAATCGAAAATGAACACATTAAAAAAATCAGTAGGGGCTTCCCTGGTGGCGCAGCGGTTGAGAGTCTGCCTGCCAATGCAGGGGACACGGGTTCGTGCCCTGGTCCGGGAAGATCCCACATGCTACGGAGCAACTGGGCCCGTGAGCCACAATTACTGAGCCTGCGCGTCTGGAGCCTGTGCTCCGCAACAAGAGAGGCCGCGATAGTGAGAGGCCCGCGCACCGCGATGAAGAATGGCCCCTGCTTGCCGCAACGGGAGGAAGCCCTCGCACAGAAACGAAGACCCAACACAGCCATAAGTAAATAAATAAATAAATAAATAAATAAATTAAAAAAAAAAAATCAGTAGCTATTCATGGATCTGTTTGATACAATAAATCAGTAAATGAATTTACATTCTAATTAAGGAGGTCTAATCACCTTGACCTCTTGTAAATCTCCTGGGGCTGGTATTGGAAAGGCCTTCAGTACTAAATATCTTTGACAGTCTTTGATATATGGGGTGTGGGTAGCACTCAATATTATTTACTATTGTATTATTATTTCCACAGGGTTTAAATCAGGGCAGTGATTTGAATCTAAACTATTCAATACAGCATTTCTAAGAGAAGCTTTCCTAGTGCAGAGGTATAGATTTTTTTAAAAAATTTATTTATTTATTTTTGGCTGTGTTGGGTCTTCGTTTCTGTGTGAGGGCTTTCTCTAGTGGCGGCAAGCGAGGGCTACTCTTCATCGCGGTGCGCGGGCCTCTCGCTGTCGCGGCCTCTCTTGTTGTGGAGCACAGGCTCCAGACGCGCAGGCTCAGTAGTTGTGGCTCACAGGCCTAGTTGCTCCACGGCATGTGGGATCTTCCCAGACCAGGGCTCGAACCCCTGTCCCCTGCATTGGCAGGCAGATTCTCAACCACTGCACCACCAGGGAAGCCCCAGAGGTATAGATATTTTTAACAGGTCTTTTGGCAAGGCAAGTTGATTATCAGACATCATGATTGAAGATTAGTATCATACTGAAGAGTATGGTTACTTGGAAGAAACAGAGAGTTATGACGAGTAGATCGATAGCTTGCCAGGTCCTTAATGTAGGTTTAGTATACTAATTCAGGTAAAAATAATATTATTGATTGATCGTTACGGTTTTTCATGTGTTTCTTGTTAGGTTTGGTTTTTTCACTCAGTTGCTATATGAAAAAGCAACTTACCCAAACCCAGTGTCAAGGCAATTAATGTCATTAAGCAAAATATTTATTTGGCAGGCTTATTCGTAGAGCTGAAAAATTAGAACTACTCTACAAAGGCTTGGTTTTGGCAGTGTAATGAACCAAAATGCTCAGAGACTCATAGGTCTGACTCACTTATATTTAGGTTGACATTAATTCGCTTTAAAAAACAATGCCCATCTGTGATTGTTGTGTTGGTAAAAGGTCATGAAATCTTGAATGTGCCTCAGAAACCTTAAAATGAAATTGATGACTGTAAAAATCTTCTTTTTCTTTAAAACGATCCCTGAAATCTTAGATCAGATAATCTAACATAGCATATCTTCTATTTGTAAAAAGAGAATTATCCCCACGAAAACAAATTCTCTGTTAATCTTGTGGTATTTGAGATGGAACCTGGGTCAGGATTGGGACCAGTTACTTCTCCACCTGTGGCTGAATAGAAGTGATGCGTTTCCCATGCAGGAGAACTGCCTTACTTGGAGCTGCTGGGCCTTCCTAGGGGCCACTTAACGTTTCTGTTCATAACTGGTAGTTGGGATTCTTCTCTAGGTAGGTTGTAAAGTATATACTTTCAGCGCAGGAATTGGCAGCAAGATAATACCGCACCTCTCTCAGCATCAAATGAATACATTTCCCTTCACCGACCGAGTGTTGGGGAAAACTGGTCCAGGGGCTTCTAGAAAGGGATATGAATAAATGGGACATAAGCTGATATTATCATTACAGGTGATATAATGGAACAGTCCCTCAATATCATGCTTCACACTTATCACAGTTTGATATGAAGGAATGTTTTGTTTGTATAAACTCTCTCTCCCTCCTCCCCCAAAATGTTAGCTCCATGAGGCAATGCTTTTTTTTTTTTTAATAAATGTATTTATTTATTTATTTATGGCTGTGTTGGGTCTTCGTTTCTGTGCGACAGCTTTCTCTAGTTGCGGCGAGCAGGGGCCACTCTTCATCGCGGTGCGCGGGCCTCTCACTATCGCGGCCTCTGTTGTTGCGGAGCACAGGCTCCAGACGCGCAGGCTCAGTAGTTGTGGCTCACGGGCCTAGCTGCTCCACGGCATGTGGGATCTTCCCAGACCAGGGCTCGAACCTGTGTCCCCTGCATTGGCAGGCAGATTCTCAACCACTGCACCACAGGGAAGCCCGAGGCAATGCTTTTTGTCTGTTTGGTTTACTGTAGTCTCCTTATACCTAATATAGAGTCTGACACAGGACTGCACAATAAATATATGAATGAATGAACAATGCCTAAACTACCCTATGCCATGTCCTTGCCTACGGAGAAGTAAATTTACATAAGACAAGGTTGGAGTAAATGCATTAGGTCTCATATCACGAGAACAGTATGGTGTGAAGATGGTGTGTGGAACTAGCAGTGTGGGCTTATGAGTATCCTGCATTCTTGGCTATTTTGGTGACTTTATGTCCTTAAGTAGGTACTTGGATTTCTATGGTCATACTTTCTACAGCTATATGATAGATATAGTATTTCTAGATAGCTTTGTAAAGTACTCAGTAATTCAGTTTTACTTGAAACCACTTATTGCCTGAGATATGCAAATCACCCTTTAGGTCTGAGGAGTTTTAAGAATGAAAGAGACAGTCTGTATCTTCAGAGATCCTACAGCTCACTGTAGGAAGTCAATCATAACTGTAATAATAAAGTCAATCATGGGCTTCCCCGGTGGCGCAGTGGTTGAGAATCTGCCTGCCAATGCAGGGGACACGGGTTCGAGCCCTGGTCTGGGAAGATCCCACATGCCGCGGAGCAACTAGGCCCGTGAGCCACAACTACTGAGCCTGTGCGTCTGGAGCCTGTGCTCCGCAACAAGAGAGGCCGCGATAGTGAGAGGCCCACGCACCGCGATGAAGAGTGGCCCCCACTTGCTGCAACTAGAGAAAGCCCTCGCACAGAAACGAAGACCCAACACATCCAAAAATAAATAAATTAATTAATTAATTTAAAAAATAAATAAATAAATAAAGTCAATCATAACTGTAATAATAATACTAACACTTATAGAGCATGTATTATCTTCCAGGCTCTACTGTAAGTTTCTACGTTTTATATATTTATAAAACTTATAAAGTATATACGTTTAATATACTTATAAAATATATAAATTTAATCTTCATAGTATCCTCTGTGGTGGATACTAGCATTATTTCTCTTTTACAGATAAGGACCAAGGCATAGAGAAGTTAGTATAGACATTTAACGCTAAGCATTCCTGGAGAATAATTCCATGGATTCAATGAAATATGAAAGCTAAGTGGATACCATTAATCCCCCATAATGCATAAGTAGCATCAGTCTAGGCCAATGTTGTTAATATCAAAACTGGAGATAGGATAGGTTTTCATGGTGAGGTAACTCAGCTGCAGGCAGCAGGCATAGCAGGCAGGCAGGGATTTTTAGGAAGATACAGCAATATCCATCCAAGACCTAGATGGAAGGACTATAACAGCAGCTGAACCTTGAATATTGGAAACACTGGAGAGCAAGGCCTGGGTCTGGGGCTGCTGGGCAGCATCTGGGTTGGGCTATTGTGACAGAGATTGGGACATGAAAGCACAACTGTCATTGGGTAAGGTAGGGTCTTATTGAAGGACACAGGCTCAGAACCTACAGGTCAGTGCATACACAGGAATACAGCTGACTTTCGATTAGATTCTTTGGGAACCTTAAGTCCCATCTCGGCTAGTAAATGGATTGGTTCTAGAAGGCTAATAGAATGAGTGAATATTTGAATGAATGAATGGGCATCGTCTTGGTGAGGCTAAGTAAATAGAACTAAATGAATTACACATATTTAGGGACAGACAGACAGATGCATCATTGTCACGTAAGTGGTTTTTCTGTGATAATGGATTTATTCGTGAGCAAACCCTCTCATAGCTTCAGAGGAATAGTGACTGTATTTCGTAACTTGAGTCTTGTCTTCCAAACTGTTTTCAAATGGACAGGAATCTTTGCTATTATAGATGCTAAAAGGCAGCATTTATAATAGAAGAAAAAACTTGAAGTAACCATGAAGTTATATTTGTCTATGTAGCATGAACATCTTTTACCAAAGTTGTTATTGAGGTAATGTCTTTTTATTTATTTGATAGCTTAATATTCAACCTTTGTGATGATTGAAGAAGACATCTGGTAATGGGGGAAAGAAAGGAATCAGTTTGCTTTATCCATGTATCCTTGCCTCGAAAACATGTATTTAGAGTGGGTTGACTATAGGTAAAGTGAGAGGTATTATGTTAGGTCTACTATTTGCTTTCACTAGATTCCTCTTATTATCAAGCCAGTGTAAGCATCCCTATTTAATACACAAAGAAAAAGCAAGATGTGTATTGACATTTGGATATAGATGGATCAAGTTGAATATAGAATTGCTAAATCCTTCCCTGAACTCCTTGTCATAAAGCTTTCCCTTCCAGCCCATGCTTATTCTCACACATGTAATCAGAACTATTACATTTGTTTTGATGTGATAGGTTTTTCCCAATGATAATCTCTACATTCTCTAAAGTAGACTGTATTTTAATTAAGTTCTTGGCCTTTGATTTCTTTTATAGTTGTTTTGGAGAATTTGTGTAATTGATTTATACTTGGTACAGAACCAACTTTGAATCTGACCTGTAAATCAGATTGGAGCTGCTTAAAAATCATCTGAGTGATTCTGAGACAATCTGTGTTATGTTTATGTGAATTTATTTTAGCTAGTATATGCTTTTTTTTTTGCCTTGGACCGAATTCAGACTCACTGTATGGAGTGTCAGTGAGAAGGAATGAAGATAATTGCTGGTTTAAAAGTATAGCTGTTGGACGTAGAGAATGGACTTGAGGACACGGGGAGGGGGAAGGATAAGCTGGGACGAAGTGAGAGAGTGGCATTGACATATATACACTACCAAATGTAAACTAGCTAGTGGGAAGCAGCCTCATGGCACAAGGAGATCAGCTCCTTGCTTTGTGACCACCTAGAGGGGTGGGATAGGGAGTGGGAGAGGGAGACGCAAGAGGGAAAAGATATGGGGATGTATGTATATGTATAGCTGATTCACTTTGTTATACAGCAGAAACTAACACAACGTTGTCAAGAAATTATACGCCAATAAAGATGTTAAAAATATATATATAGCTGTTGTAGATTGAACTGGCATACAACCCTGAGATGTAGGCGGAAGGTAGCAAGCTGAAGGGAGATTAATGAAGTGGACTGTGCAGGTTCTTTTTGAAAAACTCTCCTCTTTGTGCTCATTTGCATGGCAAACCAGCATGTAAATGCTGCTTAATAGCCACAGCTGAACTGGTCTTATGAGGCTAGGATTGGAGAACTCCGTGTAAGGATGAATACTGGTTAGCTCTTGGTCCTTCAAAAGGGGTGCTGATGCCAGCACCCCTTTTGAAATTACTCCAGACTATTCTTGTTTTGGCCCCAGACCACAAATCCCAGACTTGATTTGACCATTTGGGTTGCCTTTAAACCTCAAATCAGCCCACTGCTTGCCCTATTCATTCTGGTGTCTTTTGTCTGCTATTTCTCTGTTCATCCACAGTCACATCTCTAATTTGACACCTGCTGCATCACTCCTGCCCTTCTGACTCCAGACTTTGGCTTTGTCTTTCTGGCCCAATGTTAATTGTTACCTTTAGCCTCCCTCCTTCTACATGACCCGAAGTGGCCACCACTTATTATTCAGGGTGCTTTTTTCCCCAGTCCACTGCCTTATAAAATGGCGCTGGACACAGCTGCTGCAAAGCATTGACTTGTACCCTGGGGATTGCTTTTCTTTTAAGCAGCATTGAAATTTCACTGAAAGATTTTCATTGAACATTCATGTGATTGAGTGTGTACAACATAGAGAGGTAAAGTGAAAGTGAAAATAGGGTTTATGAATTTTAGAGAGTGTGGGATAAAGTATAGCCCCAAGTGTATGAATCCTTTAATTATGAAGATGATATTGAACCCTTACCACCACCCCTTTTCAGGGGAGAAATCTGAGGTCCAGGATGTTTGTGTCCTTGAATTTACGTGGTAAATCAATAGAGCTGGGAAGACATCTTGGGTCCTGGGCCCTAATGTCTCTTGATCACCAAATCTACAAGTTGAAATATGAAACACTTGGTCTAGCCAACTACTTGGGGTCATGAAGATAAAAATAAGTCCAACTATGTCAGCAAACATTGGAGTACTAATCTATGAAACAAATCATCCTCAGTGATTACCTGTTAAACATGTTCCTGTGTGCAAAAAAGAAAATGTATTTTCCATATAATTTCTGGCCCACTAACTGTTGTCCTTAAAAACAGCCCTATTGGATGCATCCTGCTGTTTTAAAGGGAACTAACTCCCTGTCTCAAAGGCCAAAATATTTTTTTATTATCTATGTTTTAATATACCGTGATATGAAAATAATACTTCCTCTCCCCCAATATATTTCATTTTAGAAATACATGTTTACCCAAATAGAAAGATATCTGTATGCCAAGTCAAAATATTCTGAATATTTCTGGTAATAACAGTGTGGCTATAAGACCATAAGATTAAGTAGATTTGAGGTAGAGATCTTTTTCCTTATCTATTGTTTCAGAAGTAATAGGTTTTATTGATTTTTATCCTCCTTTTTATCATGATGACTTTGTATAGATAACTTTTGGTCTGTTAACATTACTTCTATCTCTGTAGAGTAACCCTTTGCTCCCTGGAAATTAATGGATTTAACATTTGATTAAAAGAAAACTAACCCGTTGAATTTAATACCACCTGCCTTCACAGGGAAAGCAGAGAAGATAAAAGCTCCTGTGACACCTTGGGTAGAAGGACGTGGAGTGGTGGTCTTGAGGAGGAGAACAAAGGAATGAAACCAATTTGCTTCCTCAGGCGGCATAGATAACAGGTCTTTATCTTTAAAAGAAGAAGGAATCTCAGTGGCTGGATTGAGATACAGGCACAAGAGTT
Organism: Balaenoptera acutorostrata; assembly: GCF_949987535.1. Lineage (NCBI taxonomy): Eukaryota > Metazoa > Chordata > Mammalia > Artiodactyla > Balaenopteridae > Balaenoptera > Balaenoptera acutorostrata. The sequence goes on from NC_080070.1 coordinate 46,348,482, forward strand.
TTCACTTGTATTACTTAGTTGATTTGAGGGAAAGTTATTTATCTTTTCTTAGCTTCAGTTTTCCCATCTGTAAAAGGAGCATAATAAAAGTGTAGATGGTTACAAATGCATAGATGGTTGTGAAAGTTTTCCGTGACATGAGCACATCTGGGTATAGGAGGTGAAAGTGATTTATTATTTACTATTTTAGAGGGAACCAAGGGGCGGCATCCCTGGCTACACACCTCACGGGTGGGAGGAAGTTCCAGGGTGCGTCAGGGAAGCTGATGCAGGAATGGTGTTAGGGAGATTAACGGCAGGTGCTACCTTCTTTGGAGATGAGCTCGCAGGATGAGGTTTGCTTCCTCAGTTAAGACAACTCATATAAAATACTGTAGTCAATGTGGATGGCTCTGAAGGCCAGCTTAGAGGTTATATGGTTACTTGGCGCCTTGAGATTGTCCTGTTTCTGGGGTTACCCACCAGGCAGAAGGGCCCAGGTAGCACCATAAATACCATATAGGCCACTCTCTATTTTCAAAGATTAAGTTTCTGTAAAGTATATAGATATTAATATTGAAAGAGCCCAACCATTATTTAATTTTTATGATTCAGAAGGCACTTTATGATTTAAGTCATTGTTTTATATCTCTCTATATATCTATTATAATAACAGGCACATGCCATTGTGTAATATCTCAGATATTCAGAAGTGATGGTTCATAAAAAACTGGTAATTTTTACCATTACTAGCATTTTATGAGTTTGTATGTATATGTGTATAAACTAAATCTCAAATGATAGCCAAAGTCTGTTATCCTGCTCTGAATATATGTAAGCAATTTGCTTACATATTTTTGCTGATTTTAGATTTAGTATTTTGATGTGAGTATTCTATTCAAAAATTAGGCTGATTGGGCTTCCCTGGTGGCGCAGTGGTTAAGAATCCGCTTGCCAATTCAGGGAACACGGGTTCGAGCCCTGGTCCGGGAAGATCCCACATGCCACAGAGCAACTAAGCCCGTGCGCCACAACTACTGAGCCTGTGCTCTAGAGCCCGCGAGCCACAACTACTGAGCCTGTGTGCCACAACTACTGAAGCCCGTGCACCTAGAGCCCGTGCTCTGCAACAAGAGAAGCCACTGCAATGAGAAGCCCGCGCACCACAACGAAGAGCAGCCCCTGCTCACTGCAACTAGAGAAAGCCCGCGTGCAGCAATGAACCCAACACAGCCATAAATAAATAAATAAATAAAAATTAGGCTGACAAATTGGAAACCAGACTGTCAAGCTAAGCAGAAAGTGCACCTCAATTGTTTTTTGCGTTGGGTCACTGATAATCACAGATACTTCTCTGGTGTTTGCATGGGCCAGGCACTTTACTCTTCCAAGTGTTTTACTCACTTATTTTTCACAACAACTGCATGAAACAAGGGCTGTTATTTCCCCCTCTGACAGAGGAGTACACTGAGGCAAAGAAGATCCATTAGCTCAAGCTCACACGGTTGCTAAGTGGTGGAGCTGGGATTGAAACCCAGGCTCTAGAAGCCACGCCCTCAGCCGCCCATGTAATGCCTCTCAGCTTACGGGCTCCTGAGGCGAGATGGGTTCTCTCATCAGATCATATTATGATCAAATCATATGCTTTATGTGCCGGGGTTTCATCATCCTACCAACTTTTGAAAAGCCTTTGCTTGGTTTCCTCATCTTCTGGGGTGTGGGGTAGAGCTGGTACAGGCAGCACCAAGGGACCATGGGAGGTGCCACCAAGATTGTTCCTGCCCACAAAAGGCAGGTAGAGGGACAGGGGAGCAAGTGCTGTCAGCGCTTCCAGAGTGGCTCTTCCAAACTGAAAGTGGAAACTAAGTGAACAGAAATGGGACATGGTAAGAGGATGGAAAGAAATCTACCTGGAGGATTGTGCAAAGCTAAAAAGGGGGAGGGCAGTAAGGGTAAAAATAAAAGAAGAAATCAGGGAAAAGGACCATCTTAAGGAGGAAATATTAAGCTAAGGGGTGTTCCTGATTTCTGCAGAGGACCCAACTTATTTCTGGCTGCAGTGCGAGTCAACCTGGGCATGTCTTCATTTTTAGGGAAGAATATATATTGCATAGGGACTAAGCATACTCTAGAGCAGTGACTTTTAATCAGAAGCAGTTTTTGTCCCTCAGGGGACATTTGCAAATGTCTAGAGACATTTTTGGTTGTTACAACTTGGAGACAGGTGCTACTGTCATCTAGTGGGTAGAGGCCAGAGATACTGTTAAACATCCGACAATGTATAGGCAGCCCTCTATAACAAAGAATTATCTAGCCTACAATGTTAATGGTGCCAATTTTGAGAAACCCTACTCTAGAGCTAGACTTCCTGGTTTCAGGTACTGGCTTTGCCACTTACTATTTGTGTGACTGGGGAAAAGAGTCTGCCTCTGTGCCTCAGTTTCCTCATCTGTAAAATGGGATGATGGTAAGACCCTATTTCATATAAAATAAATAAAAGTACACCTTCATTTTATGGAAGACAAAGCAGTGCCAACAGGGAGATCAGCTCGGTGCTTTGTGACCACCGAGAGGGGTGGGATAGGGAGGGTGGGAGGGAGGGAGATGCAAGAGGGAAGAGATACGGGGATATGTGTATATGTATAGCTGATTCACTTTGTTATAAAGCAGAAACTAACACACCATTGTAAAGCAATTATACTCCAATAAAGATGTTTTTAAAAAAACACACACACAAAAAAAGCAGTGCCAAATAAGTCATGATATTCTTTTTTTTTTTAATCATCTTTATTGGAGTATAATTGCTTTACAATGGTGTGTTAGTTTCTGCTTTTTAACAAAGTGAATCAGTTTTACATATACATATGTTCCCATATCTCTTCCCTCTTGCATCTCCCGCCCTCCCCACCCCACACCTCTAGGTGGTCACAAAGCACAGAGCTGATCTCCCTGTGCTATGCGGTTGCTTCCCACTAGCTATCTATTTTACGTTTGGTAGTGTGTATATGTCCATGCCACTCTCTCACTTTGTCACATCTTACCCCTCCCCCTCCCCCTATCCTCAAGTCCATTCTCTAGTAGGTCTGTGTCTTTATTCCCGTCTTGCCACTAGATTCTTCATGACTTTTTTTTTCCCTTAGATTCCATATATATGTGTTAGCATACTGTATTTGTTTTTCTCTTTCTGACTTACTTCACTCTGTATGACAGACTCTAACTCCATCCACCTCACTACAAATAACTCCATTTTGTTTCTTTTTATGGCTGAGTAATATTCCATTGTATATATGTGCCACATCTTCTTTATCCATTCATCTGTCGATGGACACTTAGGTTGCTTCCATGTCCTGGCTATTGTAAATAGTGCTGCAGTGAACATTTTGGTACATGACTCTTTCTGAATTATGGTTTTCTCAGGGTATATGCCCAGTAGTGGGATTGCTGGGTCGTATAAGTCATGATACTCTATGGATTGTACAATGCATCTTTACTTCAGGGATAATAAATGTGAAAATAAACAAATAAATGTCTTAGAATTGATAACATATGGTATGACCTGTTTAATAGGTTTTTGGAAAGATTAAATGGATGTGTTTTCTTAGTTCTTGGCACGCACGGTGCTATATGAGTTTTAGGGGTAATGGGAATGAAGAAGGGAGGTTTCCTTTTCCTTCTTCCCCCTCAGTTCCCTGTTTGGTGTTAATGAACCTAGGAGAGCCAGTGCCCCGGGACTTTATCTATAACAGAGCATATATTCTGGATCCTGGTTAACAGCTCCAAGTGCAACAAAATAAAAGAGCCAAATATGAAGCCCTAGAGAGTCCAGGCAGTTGACGGTCCCAGGTGTGATAGGAAGGGTGGCTGCAGTCATTCCTCAGATGAGAGGGCATGGAGCCTTATTTAGAGAGTCTGGTGGCATGTTTATGGTACTAGAGGATATTCAAGGAGCTGTGTTTTCCTCTGACAATGATTTGACTAAGTCACTGATAACCAATGTGTAGAAATAGCCATGGTGGCCAAAGCCATTTATTTACCTAGTTATAATTGGATACTGACATCTGAGTAACCATCTAAGAGAATTTAGGTTACATTTTTAAGAAGTTTTCTGTCTTTGGCTCGTTTTCCTATTTCTCAGTGATGATAACCATATTTTTATATTTTAGTGGTTATTCCATTAGGATTCTGGGTGAGAGAGTTATACAATTTGTGGGTGCAAAATACTGTCTTAAAATGGGAAATTCATGTGGAACTTCTGAAGAATGAAAAGCTCTCAAGCAACTGTTTTATCAGGAGCTATAGTTTCTGTGCTAAACTTTTGCATCCTTTCTACCCCAAACATTGCAGTGAAGAATCTGAGAAAGAAATTTAGCACAAGAGAACTGCCAGCCAAATCAACTCATTCATTCACTCAGTTACTCATTCAGTTGTTTATTCACTTATAGGACATTTGTTAAGCACCTACCATGTGTTCGTCACTGGAGTTATAAAGATGAGTAAGAGTTCAGGGTCTTTATTAAAAAATCCACATAGCCGTATCTTGTTCTTTTTTAAATTTTATTTTTCTTTAAAATGGTGATAGGAACTCCTGCTGTTGCTAAGTTTTAAATTGCTTCCAAACCCTGTTTGCTTCTTGAGTAGAGGCTGATAAGTTAACTATAATCACTACAACTCTGCTATGTAAGAGTGCAAAAGAGTAATTGTATCACAGGAAAATGGAGGCAGTAGGAGATGTATATTAAGAGAGTTATTGCAAGGAACAGGATTACTCAGTTCTGGGGGCTGGCTAGGAAAGTCCAAAATCTACAAGGGGGGCAGCCTGGAACTCTCAGACACAGCTGAAGCTGATGTCCATAGGCAGAATTTATTTTTATTCTGGGAAGCCTCAGTTCTGCTTTTAAGGTTTTCAAACTATCTAATGTAATTTACTTTATTAAGTCAACTGATTATAGACTTTAATCACATTTACAAAGTACCTAGATCAGTGTTTGATTGAAAAATTAGGGACTAGCCTAGCCAAGTTGACACATCAAAGAGACCTTCACAGTAATGTTTGAAAGAAATTTGTTTTAAATTGTATATTTAAATGAATAAGTAATAGCCAGAGAATATCCATCCACTATTAATTTTCTAATGGTACTTTGATGTTATTACATTATTGAGCTGTATTTATAAAGCATCAGTTAATTGATAGAGTCAATGAAATGAAAAAAAAAAAGATACCTTTTTGCATCAGTTTGGTCAGTTTATAAATTAAGGTTTAAAATGTATAACTAGTTGTGTCAGCATTTTGAGGACACAGTCTCTGGCTGCTAATATTTCTCTTCTTCACTTCAGTTCATTCATTGGATGGCAGTGTTCGTAATACTGGGCATGGTCTTTGGGATCTAATTTTAACTTGGGAAGTTTACAAATCAAAATTTAAGATTATTCTATCTCAAACTCGAGAAGCTAAATAAGAATATGATCATGGTGTTTAGTTTATTTTAGTATGTCTTATTCATTTGTTTAGTCATTTGTTAAATCATCCAATCTATATTATTTGTTGAATAATGATTTAAAACACAGGCTCTGGAGTCAGATGCCATCACTTTCTAGGGGTATGACCTCGGCAGAGTTAAAGTAAGCCTTTTTTTTTCATTGTGAAATAGGAATAATAATATTAGCTACTTCATAGATTTGTTTTGAGAACTAAATGAGGTTATCCTGCAAAGTCAGAGTAGTTACTTCTTCAGGTCACGGAACTGACTTTCAGTCTTTGTATGTCTTGGCACGGCACAGAGACTAACAAAGTCATACAAACTGACCATTGCAACACACTGTGATGTACCCATTGGTGGTGGATGTCCAGAGTGTGGTGGAAACACATTGGAATGAGAATCCCTGCGTACTCTGACTGCACAGGGACGTTTTGGCCCTTCACTTGCCACACAGAGAGCGAACCTTAGCACCACCTTCAAAACTTGGCATTGAGATTAGTGACATGATAAAAGAGGAACTGTTTCATCAAGAAGCAACAGTTAAAGACAACGATATTGAATCTTTGCATGGAAAGTCAGGTCCATTACCTCAAGAACTAAAAGATCCTAAAGAAATTTCTAGGTTGTAGAGCAATATTATGAAATGACTGAATATCACTTTCTTAGGGATTTACCTACTGAGAGTTGTCAAATGACATCAAGATTATACAATAGGTGTCCTGTAATTAAATCATTGTGTGGTTACTGGCTTCATTTTAACTTCGTCTTTAAATTATTGTTTTACATCTTTCTCTCTTCCCTACCCCCCTTTTCCCCTTGCACTCGTCTATTTTTTTTCCATAAGGTTTTATTTTGCTCTAGTTATTTGGCTGTATATAAATACTTCTTACTTGTAGGAGTAATTTTCACCTGATCCCCAGTGATTTCTGATGTTGCAAGTAAATGACTCTGTCAAGTATATTTTCAAAGAACTTCCGCGCAGAGACGTTAACTCACTTTATGAATGCCTTCGTGTAAGAGAGATTTTCCAGCTATGTAAAATAAATCTGCTTATATCTTTGGGATATTTTTTCACATTCACAGATTTTATTGTTTTCTATTAGATTAATTTTTACCCTAAAATAAATTGCCTGCCAATGAGTTGCAATACATTAACTTTCAATGAAGAATGAAATGAAAGGGAGGAATATAAAATTATAAATAGATGTGTAAATGGCATTATTCTAACAACAGGAGACTTAACATAGTCTAGTTTGTGGGACATGTGATTACATTCCCATCGTTGTTCACAGGCTGAACAGCCTCACAACAGTTCATATAACCCTTTTCGTTAGGCTCGTGTTCCATAAAATGGGACTCAAACACCTGCTTCCCATTAAGTTTTACAGGTTCAAATTTATTAAATACCTTTTATGCTTGCCGACTTTTCTCGGTGCTAGTCTCTGTATAGAAGGAGTTATGAGTCACAGTCAACCCTATCTATGGAGGCCTGTATGGTTTGGGAAGGGAAGAATTGTGCACAGGAATGCAGATGAGGCTAGATTCCCATATAATATTACTTGGATGCCACTTTTCTTGCTCTTTACTTCCTTGGAAAAGGATATTTATCTTGCTTTTACCTGTAGGCTCAGAACTTCTCACTCTCTGAGGTTATTTTTGACTACACACACACACACACACACACTCACACACTCACACACTCACACACACACACTAATGACATTCATGACATATCTATTAGGAGGTGGTTGGCTCACTCTCAAAATCTATTCTTGCTCTTCAGTTTAGCCCTCTCTCTTTCTTTTAAAATTCTGCCTTGCCTCATAGTTATTTATATACCTAGCAGAGTACCTAGCACAAAGTATGCACACACAGCAGCTACTGAGGGTTTAAAAGCACTGTGCTAAACTCTCTACATAAGTTATTTTATGTAATTATCACCTAACCTATGATGTAGATACTCTTATCATCCCTATTTTACCAAAGAAGAAATGGAAATATTGGGAGTTTGAAAAACTTTGTTCAAGGTTATACAACTAGTAAATGGAAAAGCTAGGCTTTGGATCAGAAGGCTTTATACTCCGAATACCACATTCTGGACTGCTGGGCTGTCCCTTCTCTTGTTCACTCACTGGTGCATGAGTCAATGCTCGTCTCCAACACTCAACTGGAAGCTTCCTGCATCTTTTCTCTCTATAGCCTATATAGCACCTGCCATGGACTTGGCAGCAACAAATACTGTTGACTCAACAGTACACTTGGCCAAAGGCATGGCGATTTCTGAGCTACACATCTTCCTATATCAAGACCAACCAAAAGAAAGTGCATTTCACTGTACAGCTAATATATTTAAAGCAAAAGCAAAGACAGGATTCACAGATTGATTGCCATCCGAGTATAAACTTATACTGTAATATAAAAAGTTAACATGCTCTTAGGAATTATTAAGAGAAGTTGATATTTGAGAGATAATAACTAATTAGAAACTCTTGATGCTAACACTTTGAAAAGAGCCTGAAGGAACTAGAAGATTTGTGTAAGAATGAGTGAGATGATTAAGGCTGTTAAATGTGGTATTTGTGAAGAAATGACTTCAGAATATTTAACATAAAGAGAAGAAGGTTATGGTTACATAATGACTTCAAATATAAGAAGATTTAAAAAGAAACTGATAGTGATCCATTTTGTATTCAATTTACACCCAAGAGAAAATGTACTTAAAGTAAAATGTTTGGTTTCACATTTATTATTCATCCAACATAATTTACTTAATGTCCACTGTGATCAACCACAAAGGCTTTAAAAGAAGATAAAAATTTGTTCACATTAAGTTATATAGTTGCAACTGTCCATTGAAGTGGCAAAATGTTTCCTGACTCTGAAGTGTAGACGGAAGTTATTTTACAGATCCTTGCATAGCATAATTTTGCAAGAAAAGGCACAACCTTTTCAATAGACATTTTTTTAAACATCTTTATTGGAGTATAATTGCTTTACAATGATGTGTTAGTTTCTGCTTTATAGCAAAATTAATCAGCTATATATATACATATATCCCCATATCTCCTCCCTCTTGCGTCTGCCTCCCACCCTCCCTATCCCACACCTCTAGGTGGTCACAAAGCACTGAGCTGATCTCCCTGTGCTATGCGGCTGCTTCCCACTAGCTATCTGTTTTACGTTTGGTAGTGTATATATGTCCATGCCACTCCCTCACTTCATCCCAGCTTAACCTTCCCCCCTCCCTGTGTACGCAAGTCCATTCTCTAAGTCTGCATCTTTATTCCTGTCCTGCCCCTAGGTTCTTCAGAAGCACTTTTTTTTTTTTTTAGATTCCATATATATGTGTTAGCATATGGTACTTGTTTTTCTCTTTCTGACTTACTTCACTCTGTATGACAGACTCTAGGTCCATCCACCTCACTACAAATAACTCCGTTTCGTTTCTTTTCATGGCTGAGTAATATTCCATTGTATATATGTGCCACATCTTCTTTATACATTCATCTGTTGATGGACACAGGTTGCTTCCATGTCCTGGCTATTGTAAATAGAGCTGCAATGAACATTGTGGTACATGACTCATTTTGAATTATGGTTTTCTCAGGGTATATGCCCAGTAGTGGGATTGCTGGGTCGTATGGTAGTTCTATTTTTAGTGTTTTAAGGAACCTCCATACTGTTCTCCATAGTGGCTGTATCAATTCACATTCCTACCAACAGTGCAAGAGGGTTCCCTTTTCTCCACACTTTATCCAGCATTTATTGTTTGTAGATATTTTGATGATAGCCATTCTGACTGGTGTGAGGTGATACCTCATTGCAGTTTTGATTTGCATTTCTCTAATGATTAGTGATGTTGAGCATTCTTTCATTTGTTTGTTGGCAATCTGTATATCTTCTTTGGAGAAATGTCTATTATAGTATCCTGTCATCTGCAAACAGTGACAGCTTTATTTTTTTTCTGATTTGGATTCCTTTTATTTCTTTTTCTTCTCTGATTGCTGTGGCTAACACTTCCAAAACTATGTTGAATAATAGTGGTGAGAGTAAACAACCTTGTCTTCTTCCAGATCTTAGAGGAAATGGTTTCAGTTTTTCACCATTGAGAGCAATGTTGGTTGTGGTTTTGTCATATATGGCCCTTACTATGGTGAGGTAAGTTCCCTCTATGCCTACTTTCAGGAGGGTTTTTATCATAAATGGGTGCTGAATTTTGTCAAAAGCGTTTTCTGCATCTATTGAGATGATCATATGGCTTTTGTCCTTCAATTTTTAATATGGTTTATCACAGTGATGGATTTGCATATATTGAACAATCATTGCATTCCTGGGATAAACCCCACTTGATCATGGTGTATGATCCTTTTAATGTGCTGATGGATTCTGCTTGCTAGTATTTTGTTGAGGATTTTTACATCTATGTTCATCAGTGATATTGGCCTGTAGTTTTCTTTTTTTGTGACATCTTTGTCTGGTTTTGGTTTCAGGGTGATGGTGGCCTCATAGAATGAGTTTGGGAGTGTTCCTCCCTCTGCTATATTTTGGAAGAGTTTGAGAAGGATAGGTGTTAGCTCTTCTCTAAATGTTTGATAGAATTCGCCTGTGAAGCCATCTGGTCCTGGGCTTTTGTTTGTTGGAAGATTTTTAATCACAGTCTCAATTTCAGTGCTTGTGATTGGTCTGTTTATATTTTCTATTTCTTCCTGGTTCAGTCTTGGAAGGTTGTGCTTTTCTAAGAATTTGTCCATTTCTTCCAGGTTGTCCATTTTATTGGCATATAGTTGCTTGTAGTAATCTCTCATGATCCTTTGTATTTCTGCAGTGTCAGTTGTTACTTCTCCTTTTTCATTTCTAATTCTATTGATTTGAGTCTTCTCGCTTTTTTTCCTGATGAGTCTAGTGAATGGTTTATCAATTTTGTTTATCTTCTCAGAGAACCAGCGTTTAGTTTTTTTGATCTTTGCTATTGTTTCCTTCATTTCTTTTTCCTTTATTTCTGATCTGATCTTTATGATTTCTTTCCTTCTGCTAACTTTGGGGGTTTTTTGTTCTTCTTTCTCTAATTGCTTTAGGTGTAATGTTAGGTTGTTTATTTGAGATGTTTCTTGTTTCTTGAGGTAGGATTGTATTGTTATAAACTTCCCTCTTAGAACTGCTTTTGCTGCATCCCATAGGTTTTGGGTCATCATGTTTTCGTTGTCATTTGTTTCTAGGTATTTTTTGATTTCCTCTTTGATTTCTTCAGTGACCTCTTGGTTATTTAGTAGTGTATTGTTTAGCCTCCATGTGTTTGTATTTTTTACAGATTTCTTCCTGTGATTGATATCTAGTCTCATAGTGTTGTGATCAGAAAAGATACTTGATACGATTTCAATTTTCTTAAATTTACCAAGGCTTGATATGTGACCCAAGATATGATCTATCCTGGAGAATGTTTCATGAGCACTTGAGAAGGAAGTGTATTCTTTTGTTTTTGGATGGAATATCCTATAAATATCAATTAAGTCCATCTTGTTTAATGTATCATTTAAAGCTTGTGTTTCCTTATTTATTTTAATTTTGGATAATCTGTCCGTTGGTGAAAGTGGGGTGTTAAAGTCCCCTACTATGATTGTGTTACTGTCGATTTCCCCTTTTATGGCTGTTAGCATTTGCCTTATGTATTGAGGTCCTCCTATGTTGGATGCATAAATGTTTATAATTGATATATCTTCTTCTTGGATTGATCCCTTGATCATTACGTAGTGTCCTTCTTTCTCTCTTGTAATAGTCTTTATTTTAAAGTCTATTTTGTCTGATATGAGAATTGCTCCTCCAGCTTTCTTTTGATTTCCATTTGCATGGAATATCTTTTTCCATCCCCTCACTTTACGTCTGTATGTGTCCCTAGGTCTGAAGTGGGTCTCTTGTAGAAAGCATATATATGGTCTTGTTTTTGTATGCATTCAGCCGGTCTGTGTCTTTTGGTTGGACCATTTAATCCATTTACATTTAAGGTAGTTATCAATATGTATGTTCCTACTACTATTTTCTTAATTGTTTTGGGTTTGTTATTATAGGTCTTTTCCTTCTCTTGTGTTTCCTGCTTAGAGAATTTCCTTTAGCATTTGTTGTAAAGGTGGTTTGGTGGTGCTGAATTCTCTTAACTTTTGCTTGTCTGTAAAGGTTTTAATTTCTCTGTCAAATGTGAATGAGATCCTTGCTGGGTGGAGTAATCTTGGTTGTAGATTTTTCTCTTTCATCACTTTAAATATGTCCTGCCACTCCCTTCTGGCTTGCAGAGTTTCTGCTGAAAGATCAGCTGTTAACCTTATGTGGATTCCCTTCTATGTTATTTGTTGTTTTTCCCTTGCTGCTTTTAATATTTTTTCTTTGTATTTAATTTTTGATAATTTGATTAACATGTGTCTTGGCGTGTTTCTCCTTGAATTTATCCTGTATGGGACACTCTGCACCTCCTGGACTTGATTGACCGCCTCCCCTCCCATATTAGGGAAGTTTTCAACTATAATCCCTTCAAATATTTTCTCAGTCCCTTTCTTTTTCTCTTCTTCTTCTGGGACCCCTATAATTTGAACGTTGGTGCATTTAATGTTGTCCCAGAGGTCTCTGAGACTGTCCTCAATTCTCTTCATTCTTTTTTCTTTATTCTGCTCTGTGGTAGTTATTTCCACTATTTTATCTTCCAGGTCACTTATCCGTTCTTCTGCCTCAGTTATTCTGCTGTTGATTCCTTCTGTAGAATTTTTAATTTCATTTATTGTGTTGTTCATCTCTGTTTGTTTGCTCTTTAGTTCTTCTAGGTCCTTGTTAAACGTTTCTTGTATTTCCTCCGTACTATTTACAAGATTTTGTATCTCCTTTACTATCATTACTCTGAATTCTTTTTCAGGTAGACTGCCTAGTTCCTCTTCATTTGTTTGGTCTGTTGGGTTTTTACTTTGCTCCTTCATCTGCTGTGTATTTCTCTGTCTTCTCATTTTGCTTAACTTACTGTGTTTGTGGTCTCCTTTTCTCAGGCTGCAGGTTCATATTTCCATTTGTTTTTGGTGTCTGCCTCCATTGGCTCAGGTTGGTTCAGTGGGTTGTGTAGGCTTCCTGGTGGAGGAGACTGGTGACTGTGTTCTGGTGGATGAGGCTGGATCTTGTCTTTCTGGTGGGCAGGACTGCGTCCAGTGGTGTGTTTTGGGGTGTCTGACCTTATTGTGATTTTAGGCAGCCTCTCTGTTATGGGTGGGGTTGTGTTCCTGTCTTGCTAGTTGTTTCGCATAGGGTGTCCAGCACTGTAGCTTCCTGGTCGTTGAGTGGAGCTGGATCTTAGTGTTAAGATGGAGGTCTCTGGGAGAGCTTTCGCCATTTGATATTACATGGAGCTGGAAGGTCTGGTGGACCTATGTCCTGAACTTGGCTATCCCACCTTAGAGGCACAGGCCTGACACCCGGCTGGAGCACCAAGTCCTTCTCAGACACACAGCTAACATGGGAAAGGAAATAGTCATCCAAGTCCAGGAAGCACAGAGAGTCTCATTCAGGACAAACCCTCTTTTCTTTTCCTTTGTGCTTCGTCTGGTTTCACTTGCTCATAGGGAGCCATGGGCAGAGGCCTCACACCAGCCCTTCAGACCAGAGTTGTTGGTGCAGAACCGCTCCGCCGACACCTCAGCTCAAGACCGTGTGCAGAAGTGCCATGCACAGGGCGATGCGATTCAAGATGGTGGCAGTGGGCTGTGTGCCTCAATTGACATTTTCATCTCTAACATTTTTCTTAAAATAGGTGGCATAATATTTTATCTTAATTCAGTTTTTTTCCAGGCAGTCAAGGTAACAAAGTCCAAGTCTACTGATATCTGATTATATATTATAGTGACCATACTTAGTTAATCTGTAAAAATAGGGATGTTCTCTCTTATTTGGATGTCTGGAACCAAATAGAACATTGTCAACTTGTGACCTATTTGCTTTTGTCTCCTTGGGTCTAGAATAATGTGTAGCACATTAACAGTCTTCAAATGTTTATTAAATTAAATGGAAGCAATCATTTGATATCTTGCAGTGAACTCACACCATTAGGCTACGAGCAATATGAGACCAAGATCCATGTCAGATTCCTCTGTTGTTCTCCACAGTGTCTCACATGGTATCTAGCCTACAGTAAGTTATGTTCATTTAATATATAAAAGAATAAATTTTTTAGGGACTTCCCAGGTGGCGCACTGGTTAAGAATCCACCTGCCAATGCGGGAGACACGGGTTCGAGCCCTTTTCCGGGAAGATCCCACATGCCATGGAGCAACTAAGCCCATGCACCACAACTACTGAGCCTGCGCTCTAGAGCCTGCAAGCCACAACTACTGAGCCCACACGCCTAGAGCCCATGCTCTGCAACAAAGAGTAGACCCCACTCGCTGCAACTAGAGAAAGCCCGCACACAGCAATGAAGACCCAGCGCAGCCAAAAATAAAAATAAAATTAATTAATTAATTTTAAAAAAAGAATAAATTTTTAAAAAATTCAGCATAGTTTTTACCAAGTTTTTCCATTAAATAATAATTAGGTAATATATTCAACTACTAATTAAGGTGCTCCTAGTTTATGATGATAAAAATCATCTCATCAACAAATATGGTCAGTAGACAGATCATCCAAATCACTTCCATAAGCCATTTAAAATTATAGATGCGTACCATAGAGGATGGGATGCATCATTTACTGTTAAAATATTAATTTTACCCACTTCAATTGAGATAGGAGGTCTTTATTGATTTGGTCCTTTCTCAGAAGAATGATGGGAAGTCAGTGAATGCTGGAAAAAATTCTTATTCTTAGCCATTTCTGTAGTGGGTTGAAGTAGTACTTAGCAGTGATCAATAGGAGAATAATTATATGTAAAATCTGCTTGATTCATATTTATGTGTCTGGACACACTGGATTTAGTTTAGTTTTTTTTTTCTTTTTTAAAGTGAGTGGAGATATGATATCTCCATTCAGGAGACAAAACTAACAAGTGTCATAGGACCCTAAATTTAAAAGAAATTTGTTTAATCATAAATAGATTTTTTTTTTTTTTTGCTTTCAGTGATTTTGCTTGGAAATTTCATGTTGTAAGAGCAATGTCTCGAAATCCAGATTCCTTGTTACCCCCAATGAGAAATGCTAGTCTCCCACTGAGATGTGTTTGAATCCATTTTGCTCCTAAATGTTATCTTTTAAATAATTTGAACTAAAAACAATCTATGCATGATTTTGTCAAAGTTTCATTAGAATGATTAGTTCACTAAAGTTTAAAGTTGTTTCTCTTTGCTTTTTCATTTTGTTCTGTGCTTCTCTTTGGTGCATATCAAACCAAGAGATGAAATGATTTATTTTCTATTGCCTAGTCCTGGGTCAATTCAGGTTGAATTCAGCTTCTGCCCTGTGGGTTGGTGTGTAGCTGGAAGGACAAGCATTTTCCAAAAGACTATACATAAAGCCCTCTATGTTCTTGTGTACTGAGAAGGTTGCTCATGAAATTGAGAAAATTCCCACTCTGTTTGAATTTTCTCATGAGCATAAGTTCACTGCTCTACTTAAGTATAAATAGGAAAACCAAGATTGTGGGTCAAAAAAGTTTAAGAGGGAAATGATCACTTTCTCTCTTGTCTCAATCTTATTTTTCTCAAAGATAGAGATAACCAAAGAAGAGCTGATTATTACATAAGCATTAATGCCTGCCTTTTGATTAAAGTTGTAAATGTAATTTCCTTGACATCCCATGAGCAAATGTAAAACGTGATTAGATTGTAATAATAAATGAGTTTGGCCAATTCTTTTCCTGTTTGACTGAGGCTGCTGTCTTTGGAGAAATCTCCCTTAAGGAAGCAGTCTTCCCACTTCATACTTTGACTTTGAAGCTTTGGCAGAAGAATGGACTATCCTGATATTTAAATTCTTACAATTATTACGTGATATATAGACTGACTAGAGTATCTAGTGCTCAAAGATTTGCATGTTTTACAATGAATATTAATGCAGGAATTGACCTAAGAATCATCTGGCCTTGTGGTATTTGAGTGCCATTTACAATTCGCTGGGGTACTGATGTATGAAAAGTTGGATTGTTAGAATTTCTTACCAGTTGAATTAATTTATTTTATCAGCAGTGTCGGTAAGATTAAATATCTTTTTCTTGTATTTCATGGCATATTTGTGAAAACAGAAATCTCTGGACTCTAGCACCTAGCCGGGAATAAAATACAATTTATTAAAAATTTTAATCATTGCATATTTCTTCAGATATTTTTCTGTGCTCTAAGGAAAGATTTATTTTGGTATTTTAAAACAATTTATTTGTAGCATCCTATGACCCCAGTATTTGCAAGAGCTTTATTTCCTTTCAAAAAGTTCTTTTTTCTTGAAAACAAGTTAAATATTTTTGTTAGAAATGGAATGGTTTTATAAAAATTACTGATCACTATTAGTGCCTTCATTCCTTGTTAATGATTACATCCTTAAGAAAGGCTAGTATAGCTTTGACCTTATTACACATTAGTGCATTAAGTTTATTTGTTCAAATAAAACATGAGATTATAAAATATTACAATATGTAACAGAAAAAAAAGTAGCACTCTGATTCTAGAATTGTCATACTTGTTTGGTATTTTCAGCATTTGGTTTGGGAAGGCAAGAAAGGTCTCATATGGATTCTGTAAAGTAATTGATAAGTATGTATACTTACCCATTTCACTTATGTTATGAACATCTTTCAATGTTGATAAATATTATAAATAATTATACTGTATGGTCTATAGTTTTAAATTTCATGTTTTATAATTATAATACACAATAATAAAAACTGAAGATTCCCCACTGTATGGCATTGCAATAATATAGTTAATCAATTCTTATTAGTGGAAACTTTTTTGTTTCCCATCTTTGCTGCTATAAGGAGTACACTGATAAACATCTTTACAGATGAATATTTCTGAATTTTCTTATTTATTTTTAATAGGTTGAATAAGTAGAAGGGAAATTGTTAAATCAAAGGATACCATATTTTTCAAATTCTGACAAACCTCACGCAATTACTCGAGAAGCTCATAATAATTTTATAGACCTACTGGTGACTTACGAGAGCAACGATTTCCCCCTATGCTTCTCTGCACTGAGTTTTATTATTGTTTAATATTCTAGCCAATTTAATAAGTAAAATGGAATCTCAGTGAAATATTAATTGCACTTCTCAGGTTCAGCGGTTTTTCTAGGCTTGTTTATATTGATACTTTATCTTTTGTGAATTATTTTTGTACATTTTCTTTGCATGTTCTCCATAAAAAGCATGTTTGTGTTTTTCATTGATTTAAAAAATCTTTTAGAAATAATCCTTTCTTATAATATGTTGTAAATAGATTTTTCTCATTTCATGATACAACTTTAAACCTTTTGCAATGATAAGTTTTTAGTTCTTTGTTTGGTCTGTTGGTCTATTACTATCATGTTTGCAAACTTTGATGCCATGCTTAGAAAAGCATACTCCCACTCCCAAAGTATACAAATATACACCTTACACTTACTTTGAGTATTTGCATGTGTTCATTTTTCTACATTTAAATCTTTAGTCAGTTGGGAAAATATTTTGGTGTAAGGTGCAAAATATTCACCTATCTTAATTCTTTTTATACTTGCTTAGCCAATTTTTTATATACTACTTATTCAATAATTCAAACTTTTTTTTACTATTATGAAATAAATTTATCATGTATATTGTTACTATATGACTTAGTATTTTTTTTCTTGAAATTCTATTCTACTCTATCAAACTTTTTTCTGTATTGACAATACTGCCACATTGTCTTTATTTTTTAACTTTATATTTTGATATCTTGTGGGGAAAAAATATAAAGTTACTTTTCTTTTGAGTTCTTTTTTATTTGAAATGGCTATTTCTAAAAGGTTAAAAGTTGACTATTTTAAAAAGTTTAACCTTCTACTTTTTCAATTTATTTTTTATTTATTTTGGCTGTGTTGGGTCTTCGTTGCTGTGTGCGGGCTTTCTCTAGTTGCAGCAAGCAGGGGCTACTCTTCGTTTCGGTGCATGGGCTTCTCATTCTGGTGGCTTCTCTTGTTGCGGAGCATGGGCTCTAGGTGCACGGGCTTCAGTAGTTATAGAACATGGGCTCAGCAGTTGTGACTCGCAGGCTCTAGAGCGCAGGCTCAGTAGTTGTGGCGCACGGGCTTAGTTGCTCTGCAGCATGTGGGATGTGGGATCTTCCCAGACCAGGGCTCGAACCCGTGTCCCCTGCATTAGCAGGCGGATTCTCAACCACTGCGCCACCAGGGAAGCCCTAGGTGGGACAATTTGACGTGATTTTTATTTTCTCTTATTTGCTAGTAGGTATTTTATAAATTTTCTAATGATCATGCAATTGTTTTAAATTTTGTTTTAAAACAAAGGTTTGTAAAGTTTAAGAAAATCTAGTGGGGGACTTAACAGGGAAATGCCAATGACAAGTGTGTTTGTCATTTGTGAAATACTTAATTTCATTTGCAATATTTTCTGGTACGTTTTGAAGAATACACACTAAAGAAAACTTTATTTTTATCTCGCATTTTTACATGTGTTATAGTAAAAACAAAACAAAGCAAAGTCTCAGTTACTTAGAAGAATGTTAGGAAACGTGTTAAATAAAACCTGAGAAAACTTACACGCCAGTGGTGTAGTTGAGAATGTTCTATGGTAATAAATAACTTACTGGTTTTCTGACTACTGGAAAGGAAAGAAGTAAAAAATTAATACATATCATGTTATTTATAGTCTTGCCCAGAAATTCTTCTACCCCAAAGCATGTGAATATGGAAGAATATATAGGTTAGGGCGACCCTGTGCTTAATTTGGCACAGTATTCCAATCTGGAGCAGTACACTTGAGAATTGGCAGTCATAACTATATGCCCTTTGTCCTTGTAAATTATGTTAACTGGTCATCAGTGTCCAGAGAGAGAAAGAAAAATATTAGGGAATAATTAGATTCAGGGACAAAGGGAAAGAATTTTAAAAAATATTCTTCCATCACTGCAGAGGTAAAAATGAAATACATCAAAATATCTGAGAATGTCTGTCATTTAACTTACCTGAGAATGCCTGTCATTTAACTTGCGAGATCATCGGTTAAGCATGTAATAATGCGACAAAATTGTATAAGACAGAAAACTGAAGTGGATGGAATGTCAGTAAAATAGAAAACTGGCTTCAGGGTTAGTTGAATGGTGGTTTTCTATTTTGCATCCATGAATGTATAATCTTGCATGTTTTCTACTCTTTATCTTTTTATCTCATTATATAGTAGAACTTTCAGTGCATAAAACTGTCTTATTTTAAATTTACAATCATCATTTCATCTCAGGTTTTCCAGATCTGTTGACTTTAACGCACATGCACATCCAGGGAAGTAGGGCTCTTTGGCAGTACTCCCCGAATCCCATGCAATAGAACATTTAAGTGCGGGGGGATTTACAAAGAAAAACACAAGACTCCTTTGTCAAATCCAGCAGGGAAATGCTGTACCCAATAGCCTTACCTAGGAGAGTATGAGTGAACATCAATGGAAAAAGCTCTGAGAAGGCAAAGACCAAGCAAACGTTACTTAACCTTGTTTCATCTGGGTTTCCCAAACTTTTGCAACCGGGAAGCCTTTCATTAACAAAGCCTATTAATATCCCGTGGGTCAAGTGTTCTACGGAACTCAGCTTAGAAAGCACTGGTCAAGACTATTCAAACTGTAACAAGGCAGTTTAATTATTCAGGTTATTTGTCTGAAAATACTACCTCCCAAGGTCAGAATTATCAGCACGATTATGTCATTTCACACTCTGGTCTCAAGTCTGGCCTGGGTTTCTATGTTTTTAAAAAAGCTCCCTGGAAAATTAGAGTGCAGTGTTGGCTTTGGGAATCATTGCACTAGAATCAATTTAGATTAATGCTAATATTATTACCAATATTACTATTCTTATTACTATGATAGTAATAGTAATAGTACTATTAATTCTTTAGAACTCTTCTCTTCTTACCTCATTATCATTGCCTACTGACTAGCTGCCCTGGAGGCAAATATACCACAAAAATGCAAAAGAAAGGATTCTGGAGAGTATATTCAACAAGGTCCAGTTAGCTGCTCTCATTGTTAAATGACAGTGGTCGACAGTGATGGGAACAAATTCTTACCACGTAGATGACAAGAGCTAGTATGAAGCCCCTAAGAAGAAGGAAATTATTTTTGGTAATAAAATCAAGTAGTTTGGTGACCCAACTTCCCCTGCCTTCCCCACTTCTGTCCATTCTCTGTGCAGGTCCCAATTCCACCCCACTCCACTCTCCTCCCTGTGGTCCAGGAGCAGACATCCTCCTGCCTCCCTGCAGAAGCCTCAGTATAACACTGGTGCCCCAAACACCCGCTCATCTAGCATCTGGACATTTTGGCTGGTCTTGGGCACCCAGGCAGCCTTTTTGAAGGAATCTTAACAGATGGTTAACATGTTTGTGTCTTTGTATTTATCCCTATGAAATGATCCCATGGCTTTGCTCCAGTGATATGTTAACTGTTTGAAATGACCAATAGAGAGAATCACGCTGCAAGGTAGCATAGTTCTGTCCATTTGCTCTTTATTTTTTAAACTCTTTAATTTTTATACAATTTTAAATGTTACTTTCCATTTACAATTATTGCAAAATATTGGCTATATTCCCTGTGTTGTACAGTATATCTTTGAGCCTATCTTACACCCAATAGTTTGTGCCTCCCACTCTCCTACCCCTATATTGTCCCTCCCTCCTCCACCCTGCCACTGGTGACCAGTAGTTTCTTCTCTAAATCTGTGAGTCTGCTTCTTTTATGTTATAGTCACAGTTTGTTGTATTTTTTAGATCCACATAGAAGTTATATATAGTATTTGTCTTTCTCTAAGTGACTTATTTCAGTTAGCATAATGCCCTCTAAGTCCATCGATGTTGCTACAGATGGCAAAATTTTGTTCTTTTTTATGACTGAGTAGTATTCAATTGTGTATACATACCACATCTTCTTTATGCACTCATCTACTGATGGACACTTACGTTACTTCCATGTCTTGGCTATTGTAAATAGTGCTGTGGACATTGGGGTGCATGTATCTTTTTGAATTATTGTTTTTGTTTTTCTTGGATATATACCCAGGAGTGGAATTGCTGGACCATACGGTAATTCTATTTTTAGATTTTTGAGAAACCTCCATACTGTTGTCCACTGTGGCTGCACCAATTTACATTTCCACCAACAGTGCACAAGGGTTCCCTTTTCTCCACATCCTCACCAACATTTGTTATTTGTAGACTTTTTGAAGATAGCCATTCTGACAGGTGTGAGGTGGTATCTTATTGTGGGTTTTTTTGCATTTCCCTGATGATTAGCGATGTTGAACATCTTTTCATGTGCCTGTTGGCCATCTGCATTTCCTCTTTGAAAAAACGTCTATTCAGTTCTTCTGCCCATTTTTTAATTGGATTGTTTGTTATTTTGTTTTGTTTTTTTGAGGTTGAGTTGTATGCAACATTTGCTATTTACTACTGAGATTCAGGTAGGATAAACAACCAAAAATCACTACAAGAGCTGCCATATTTACTCATGTTTCTGTCCTTTTCGGAATCTCTTCCCTTCCTTACAGACCACATTTTGGGGTGAAGGAAACTTGATATTTTTTAATCATCCTTTTTCTTTCCTCCCCTTATGTTCTTCTCTGTTTGAAGCAGTGACTACCACTGCCCATAGGACGCCATCTTGAGTGGGTGGTACCCCCCTTGCTCGCCTCCCCCCTCCCTGTGAGTTTATGTTTATTGTTCTTCCACTCCCTCTGGAGGGTGACCAGGGCTGTTGGTTGGCAGATGCACTGTTGATGCTCTAGGGAAACATGAGCAGTGTACTTGACTCGTATTCACCTCCTTCTTCAGTGGGACCAAAGCTATTATATTCCCAAATCCGAAGGGAAGATGTTCAGGAAATACCTCAGAAATAATTTCATATCTTTCCCCTCATATATACCCTTTCTTGTAATATCTCTTTTAAAATACTCTTTACTCCTAAGGAGGGAGTGGAGGGTCCAATGAACTTTTGCACTGATTGCTTTCAACTTTGGGTTTCTTGGTGTTCTTCAGAAATTGAAACCAACAAGTTCAAACTTTGTGAGTTCTTCTGTGATGCCCAGTGCACAGTCTATTCTAAGACTTACTATGTTATATGGAATTTATCTGTTTGTGTCTGCCTCTCCTACCAGACTGTGCCCTCAAGATGCACAGAACCAGCACAGTAGCAGAGATATTATGGGAATCCATAAAGTATTTGTTAAATTAAGTTGTTGAACCTCATTGTCATGTCGCAGACTTGTCCTACCACAACCAGGAGTAATTTCCCTCTTCTCTGGGCTGGAATAATATTTGGTTATAGTTCTGCCACCGAATTTGCCATAGAGGTTTCCGGTTGTCTTTGCATTTGCCTCTCGCACCAGGTATGAGTGCCTAGGGAGCAGGCATGACATCCTATCAGCTCTGCTTCCTGTGTACCCTGCCTGCCACTGAGGAGCTGATTGATGCTGTGAATGTAGCAGGGCCAGTCATTTCTTCACAGTGCACTCGAGATGTGCAAAGAAATGGAGGGTTCTTTACTTCCTGTGTGTGATCTGATCTTCCTGAGCCCTACCTCCTGGGTCTGGGTCAGTAGTGGGATGGTGTGTGTGTGTATGTGTCTGTGTGTGTGTGAGAGAGAGAGAGAGAGAGAGAGAAAGTGAGAGAGAGAGAGAGGGGTAATGGTGGAAAG
This sequence comes from Balaenoptera acutorostrata, assembly GCF_949987535.1. NCBI lineage: Eukaryota > Metazoa > Chordata > Mammalia > Artiodactyla > Balaenopteridae > Balaenoptera > Balaenoptera acutorostrata. Next base: position 46,370,757 of record NC_080070.1, read on the forward strand.
AGAGAAACTAATTATAATCCATTTCATGAAACTCCAACCAATATAATAATTTAAGCAATCTTTTTAGGTAACTCATTTTTTGAAAAATTTAAATATTGAATACTTAAGACTTCCAGATTTCCTTATTCCTCTCCCTACGGCTGTCCAGGGCAGCACAGATCCGTGTGTTCTTGTGTCATCCTCTTGGTGTCTCTTGTCCACTTGGTCACTTCAAGTCTTGGTGACAACTCTAGCCAAAGTCTGTGACTGTGTTCTTCCCCACCCACTTGGCCCTGCTCAGCTCCTATGACACTGTGATCCTGCTGAGGTCTGGCTGGAACTCCCACCCGGTCCCTGGCTTGGGGGGAATGTCCCTGGGGCTCTCAGCCATGGTGGCGTCACCCCTGCCAGTCAGCACTAGCGGCTGTTGCCCACATCCTGCTGCAGGGCACAGGGGACCCCTGACACCTTCCTCCTCCCTGCTCGGGAGCCGGGAGAGACTTGAGGGATCTAAACTGTGACTTCCCTCTATCATAGAGTAGCTGCTTTTACTCTGATGGCGCCGTCCTGGGTTGGTGTGAGGAGTCACTTGGGAGGTCATCCCCTGCCGAGTCCCAAACAGGAAGAGGGACTGAATGCCTCAGCTCTCAGCTTCCCCCGTCCCAACCAACAGCGTCCAGACCAGGACCTACTGACCTCAGAGAATCCTCTTTACCTGGACTCCTCTTTTCACCTCACCCTGGGGGCTCATCCTGGTGGGAGTGGATGTTGACAGCAGGGGGGACAAGGGCGGATGACAACACAAGATACACTTTTCAGTTCCATACAAATGAATTCAGGTGGTGGAAATCCTTACACTGGGAGGAACTAGGGTTTTAGGTGAGGGAAGTCTAGTAGGTGGGTCACCTAGGCCACAAATTTTAGCTTTTCACTTCCTATTCCAATGGTGCCTTTGGAATGGCGTTCAGGAAAATGGGAGGGTGTGGAGGCTAAGAGAACAAGGGAAGGAAGAGATCTGCCCCTGGTCCACAGCCAGCAGTGGTAAATAGCTCAAAGCCTAAAGGCACACACAGAAGTGGCCTGGGCTGTTCATTGAGCCATTATGTGTGACTGTAACTTTTAAAGACCAGTCCCAACTCTAGTAAAGATGCTCCCATTGTTCTTATTTCACACCAGTGTGGGACCAGGCTCCACGGGGAGACCCATAATCAGGTGTCACACCTACTCTGGGTGGCTTTAGGCTCTGCTGGGTTGTGGGCAGAGCAGGTGCCGTCTCTATTGTGATGCTAGGTCAGAGACTTACCTACCGAGCCCCAGTTGTTTGTGTTTGTAGCCTGATCAGGAGAAAGGAAAGCTCCCTCTTTAGAAACACTCGATAGCATAGGTGTGAACACACCTCTCCATCGAGATTTGGCAAGTCTCCTGTAAGCTTCTAAAGAGTCAATATCAAGTGTTGAATATCATGTGATTCCCTCAGCGTCTTTTGTTTCTTTAATAGAGAATCATCCAATGAAACTGTTTCTTCCTCTTCCCAGTCCCTGAGACAGAGTCTAAAGCTCAACAAAGCTCTTGTGAAAAAAATTCTTCTTTTTTACATTCAATAAATAGAACATATTACGACACCATGTAGGTTCAAGTGTCATTAAAAAAAAAAAAAATCTTACAGAGTATGTGCTGAGACTTAGGAGGTTTAAAAAATGCTAAATGAGGAAGTTCTAGTTCAGTGGAGGCTCACACTGCTCCTGAGGGGAAAACTCCAAAGCATTCGACAGTTGTTTAAACGGCAAAGATTACCATCAAGAACAGTGAGGAATAGTTTACTTGGGGCAAGTGGAGTGCTTTATCCATATTGATCCATCAGTATTTGCTATGATTACTGCTAATTCCTTTGTAAATCAACTCTTCTTGTAAATTCTGACAGAAAATAGCTAACAGGGGACGAGTTTGGTTCCTAAACAGTTATGGGAGTTGGGTCCTGTATTATTAGCATTTACCTCGTTTAGTTACCTGAGCTGCCTCAAGCTTGTGTTTCTAACCACTGAGAGAGAGGGGGCGCTATTTTAATAAAAGGGAAAGTGAAACAAGTCCCAGCCTTCATCTGCAAAGAGAGCGAAGCAATGCTGGTGAGTGAGATGGTAATGTCTGAATAAAAAGTCTCCCCAACTCTTCTTTTTCTATTATTGTGTAGTAAAATAATGAAGTTTCAGCTTTGGACACATTCAGTTATCAGAATTTGCTAGAGCAGACAGACAATGCATGATAAAAACTAATGATAATGATAACAAACACTACAGGTCCAGAACCCTACCTTCATCCTACCCCAAAGCTATTGCAAAATGATTTATGGTTTGCAGGAAATTGAATGGCAATTTGGTTGCAAACAAATGTCAAATGTTAATAATATGCAAATTGTTTTCCTCTTTGATTGGAAATGACCATACAATGCACCACAGTCACCACGGTGACAGGCTCTTTTGCACCCCTGCTTACTCACCCCACGTCATCAGCCTCATACCTAGCCCTGAATTTCCTCCTTTACAAATCCTTCATGGCCACCCTGTATGATGAAATTAACCTCGGAATAAAACGAACTTCTAAGGATGGACTGAAAAGGGGGAGGGAAAATGCAAGAAGGGGGAGGGCCTCATACCTTAGAGGGCCCAAGGGATCGTGGCCAGCAAAGGTGGAATCAGTGACCTGTTAGTCAAGTCACTGGAGTTCCTCCTCCCTCATCTTGTTCCTGTGCTGACCATGTGCTAGCATCTCTGTGGATCCTGAGAACCTCAAGCATGAAATCTTGAGTCTTTCTCTGGTTCTCAGCAAGCTCCAAACATCACTGGTGGGAAACCCTCCTTGGGTCCTCAAAGCCATCAGACACGGGCAACAGCTCACCCGTGAACATTTCTCCTTCCTCGCTACTGTGGCTGAAGCCAAGCAGGAGCATCTGGGAGACAGATACTAAATGGGCCACATGAACACAGTCATGAAACCAGCCAGGGTGAGGACAACTCAAGTCCAGCCTATTATCATCAATATTCCATGAGCTAGAGGACTGCGTCTCTTTTTCTAAATTAAGCTTTTTATTTTGAGATAATAGTGGATTCACATTACTATAAGAAATAATAACAAAGAGATTCCCATGTACCCTTTACCCAGTTTTCCCAGTGGAAACGTCTTGCAAAACCATGCTACAACCAGGATATTGACATTAGCACAATCTACCGATCTTCTTCAGATTCCCTAGTTTTATTGTACTCCTGGGCGTGTGTGTGTGTGTGTGTGTGTGTGTGTTTAGTTTTATACCGTTTTATTATGTGTGTTGGTTTGTGCATCCATTGCTACAGCCAAGATATGGAATTATGCCACCACCACAAGATTCCCTTTTTTACGACCATCTTCATTCCACGCTCCTCTCTCTCTAACCCCTGGCAACCATTAACCTGTCCTTCATTTCATAATTCTGTCAGTTCAAGAATGTTATGTAAATGGAGTCATATAGTATTCAACCTTTTGGGATTGGCCTTTTTCATTCAGGATCATTCCCTTGAGAACTATCTCATTTTTATTAGAAAGATTAGGAGGTTATCTCATAATTAGGATAATTATGTCTCTCAGTTTAATGGATTATAAAGTAAACAAGCCACTTTATTTATTTTTTTATTTTTAACGTCATCTTTATTGGAGCATAATTGCTTTACAATGTTGTGTTAGTTTCTGCTGTATAACAAAGTGAATAAGCTATACGTATACATATATCCCCATATCTCCTCCCTCTTGCGTCTCCCTCCCATCCTCCCTATCCCACCCCTCTAGATGGTCACAAAGCACCGAGCTGATCTCCCTTTGCTATGCGGCTGCTTCCCACTAGTTATCTATTTTACATTTGGTAGCGTATATATGTCCATGCCACTCTTGCACTTCATCCCAGATTACCTGTCCCCCTCCCCGTGTCCTCAAGTCCATTCTCTACACCTGCATCTTTATTCCTATCCTGCCTCTAGGTTCTTCAGAACAATTTATTTTTTCTTTTTTTTTAGATTCCATATATATGTGTTAGCATACGGTATTTGTTTTTCTCTTTCTGACTTACTTCACTCTGTATGACAGTCTCTAGGTCCATCCACCTGACTACAAATAACTCAATTTCGTTTCTTTTTATGGCTGAGTAATATTCCATTGTATATATGTGCCACATCTTCTTTATCCATTCATCTGTCAATGGACACTTAGGTTGTTTCCATGTCCTGGCTATTGTAAATAGAGCTGCAATGAACATTGTGGTACATGACTCTTTTTGAATTATGGTTTTCTCAGGGTATATGCCCAGTAGTGGGATTGCTGGGTCGTATGGTAGTTCTATTTTTAGTTTTTTAAGGAAAATCCACACTGTTCTCCATAGTGGCTGTATCAATTTGCATTCCCACCAACAGTGCAAGAGGGTTCCCTTTTCTCCACACCCTCTCCAGCATTTATTGCTTGTAGATTTTTTGATGATGGCCATTCTGACTGGTGTGAGGTGATACCTCACTGTAGTTTTGATTTGCATTTCTCTAATGATTAGTGATGTTGAGCATCCTTTCATGTGTGTGTTGGCAATCTGTATATCTTCTTTGGAGAAATGTCTATTTAGGTCTTCTGCCCATTTTTGGATTGGGTTGTTTGTTTTTTTGATATTGAGCTGCATTAGCTGCTTGTATATTTTGGAGATTAATCCTTTGTCCATTGCTTCGTTTGCAAATATTTTCTCCCATTCTGATGGTTGTCTTTTCATCTTGTTTATGGTTTCCTTTGCTGTGGAAAAGATTTAAGTTTCATTAGGTCCCATTTGTTTATTTTTGTTTTATTTCCATTTCTCTGGGAGGTGGGTCAGAAAGGATCTTGCTGTGATTTATGTCATAGAGTGTTCTGCCTATGTTTTCCTCTAAGAGTTTGATAGTGTCTGGCCTTACATTTAGGTCTTTAATCCATTTTGAGTTTATTTTTGCGTATGGTGTTAGGGAGTGTTCTAATTTCATTCTTTTACATGTAGCTGTCCAGTTTTCCCAGCACCACTTATTGAAGAGGCTGTCTTTTCTCCATTGTATATTCTTGCCTCCTTTATCAAAAATAAGCTGACCATATGTGCGTGGGTTTATCTCTGGGCTTTCTATCCTGTTCCATTGATCTATATTTCTGTTTTTCTGCCAGTACCATACTATCTTGATTACTGTAGCCTTGTAGTATAGCCTGCAGTCCGGGAGCCTGATTCCTCCAGCTCCGTTTTTCTTTCTCAAGATGGTTTTGGCTATTCGGGGTCTTTTGTGTTTCCATACAAATTGTGAAATTTTTTGTTCTGGTTCTGTGAAAAAATGCCATTGGTAGTTTGATAGGGATTGCATTGAATCTGTAGATTAGTATAGTCATTTTCACAATGTTGATTCTTCCAATCCAAGAACGTGGTATACCTCTACATCTATTTGTATCATCTTTAATGTCTTTCATCAGTGTCTTATAGTTTTCTGCATACAGGTTTTCTGTCTCCTTAGTAGGTTTATTCTTAGGTATTTTATTCTCTTAGATTTTGCTTGTCTGTAAAGGTTTTAATTTCTCCGTTGAATCTGAATGAGATCCTTGCTGGATAGAGTAATCTTGGTTGTAGGTTCTTCCCTTTCATCATTTTAAATATGTCCTGCCGCTCCCTTCTGGCTTGCAGAGTTTCTGCTGAAAGATTAGCTGTTAACCTTATGGGGATTCCCTTGTATGTTATTTGTTGCTTTTTCCTTGCTGCTTTAATATTTTTTCTTTGTATTTAATGTATCTGCAAGAGTATTTATGATATTCTTTTATTACAGGTCTGTAGGATCTATAGTAATATTTTTTTATTCTTGATATTGTTTATTTGTGCCTTTTCTCTTTTTTCTTGATCAGTCTTGCTTGGCTTTTATTAAGCTTTTCAAAGATAACAGCTTTTGGCTTTGTTGATTATTTCTGTTGTTAAGTTTGTTTTCTACTTAAGTTTTGTTTTTATGTTTATTTTTTGCTATCTTTTACTTTCTTTGGATTAATTTGTTCTTTTAAAAATTTTCTTGAGGTGGATAATGAAATCACTTATTTTCATATTTTTAAATATTTATTTTCAGATATTTAAATTTGTCCATTTAATGCTCTACATTCCCTCTAAACACTACTTTACTTGAATGCCACAAGTTCTGATGTGTCATATTTTAGTTAACATTTAAAATTATTTTCTGTTTTAATCTTTGACCCATGGTTATTTAGAAGTGTATTCCTAAATTTCCAAGCATTTGGAATATTTATAGACATTTTTTGTTATTGATTTCAAGCTGAGTTCCACTGTTGTCAGCGAACATTATCTGTATGATTTCAATTATTTGAAATTTGTTGAGGCTTTTGCTATGACCCAGCATAATGTCAGTTTTGATAACTGTTACATGTGTACTTGAAGAGAATGTTTTATTCTGCAACTGGGTGTAGTGTTCACTGGGTGTAGTGTTCAGTGCATGTTCAGTTACGTCAGTTTTATTAATGATGTTATTTAAAATCTTCTATAACCTTACTGATTTTTTTTTTACTAGTTAATAGCTTATATAGAGAGGTATATAAAAATAGAGATATGAACCTAGGTGCCGAATTTTTTTTCTTAAGTGAAAAAAGTAATTAGAGGCCAATAATTTATTTAAATCTCTTTACACTTCTGCCTTAAGGATGTGTAATTGAGAACTGTAAAAGCAAAATTTGTTTACTTATGGCATTGACAGGGGGTAAAATCTACATAGCTGGGCTATTCTTGCCAGTCATTATTTTTGTTGGTATTCTTGTTTTTGGTTTGGAGGTCACTAAATCAGGAAACCACATACCTAAAACAAGCCCTTTCCTAGAAATTACTAAAAGCAGTGATCCACACTGCTTAACCATATTCCTGCAACACCTTATCAAAGTGCTATCACAGGAGAAATGATATTCGTACTCCACTGTTCAGGGTACCAGACAAGCCAAATTACAACAAAAATATAGAATCTCCCCACTCACCAAGGATCTGCACTCCTCTACTCTATTGCTAGATTGATCTTTCTAAATTGCCAATCTTATCACACCACCTCCCACCCCATTTAAAAATTCTCCAGGGACTCCCCGTTATCTCCAGGAGAAAATGAAATTTCTTTAGCTTGGCCTGCTAAGCCCACCAGGGTGACTCCAGCCTTGTTCTGAAGTTTTATCTCTTCATGTCCCTTGAGTTCCAGCCACCATGGGATTCCTTGAATGGATCACCGTCTTCCGAGTCCACCATTTCTCTATCCCACCTTTCTTGCCTGGATGAAGCCTATATGGCCTCAATTCAGCTCTGATGTCACCTCTTCTAGGGAGGGCCTTGTTACTTGGAGATTCCTCTCCTGTGTGCTTTCTTAGCACCCTTGTCACGCTCTGCCATCACGCTTGCTGTACTTGCACGGTAGGTGCTGATTAGCTGTCTGTCTTCCCTAACTGAGGGAAGGCACTGCATTGTCCCCCTTTGTATTCCTGGAGCCTATCACAGTATCTGCATTCAGAGAGCACTCAGTCAATATTGAAGGGATGTTTCAAGTACCACAATGTTAATTATAGAAACAAACAGATCTCCAGAAAAATATTCAGATGGCATCATTGGGTGACGTTAAAACATAAGCCTGAAATCCCATTTGGAGGAGTTGTTTCAATTTACTTTCTGTGGCATTTAGGTAAGTGGCAGGGAGGGAAGTGACAGAGGAAACAGGTGTGTGTAAATACACAGAGACGCCTTTGCCTTACAAATACACGGATGTGATGAACTGAGATGGTGATTTTTTTTATTCAAATGAGTTTTTAGGACACATGATTCATTGGGACATGTACGGGAAGTGCTGTAATGGATCCAGTTCCCTTTGACATTCTTTCAAACTAACAAAGTCTGTCTGAGACAACAGCCGTTGGCGGCCACACTGGCATTTTAGGAGCTGCTTATCCATTCTCAGGAGGAATAACCTTGGGCAGAATGGACAGATATAAGGAAGTTTGTTTCATGGCTCTTTATTCCAGTTTATTTTTGCTTGTTCTTTTCTGATTTCATTCCAGCTCAGCAAATGTATGTGCTCTCAAGGCATGGTGTTGAAGGGTTTTGGGGGCCTCACTTGGGTAGGGAATAATGCCGAGTCCATTGTAGGGCAGTTTTCTAAGTTAAGAAGTTGAGTCCAAAGGTTGCTTCCTAATAAAGTCAACCCCGTTGGTCCTAGAAATTATCTTTGTGGAAAAAAAGAAGACTTTGTCTCTTCCACTCCAACAACCTTTCAAGTTCCAAAATACAGTGTGTGGGCCTTGCCTCACTTAGTTTCTCTCTTCCAACACTTTTCTACATCCCAAATAATGACAGTCTCCAAGCAACTCAGCATCCATCCAGGACTTGCTCCAGACCTGAGGGTACTAGGAACCGAAGTGATGCAGCATTTTATCATATGCCTTGTAGCAAAGAAGCCTAGAGAAAGCAAAGAGTTTATGTGGAGAAATGAAAGATTCGTGTAAAGATGCAAGGGCTCATCCACAAAGAAATTATACACTCTCTTCAGAGAAAGACATCTTGCCAAAGTTTGAAAGTGTAAGCTATTCCTAAAACGGTGTTGCGCTTCTATACTGGAACTATTATCTGGCAGCCACAGTGACAGAAATGGATGGAGTGCTGGAAACTGTGAACATTCACTCAGAAGAGAAACTCTATTATTATTTTTGTTGTATTATATGTTTCCCTTCTCCCTCCCTCCCTTCCTTTAGGTGCCCAGACCAAAAATCCTTTTGAATAGTATTAAAAACCTAGATGTACAGACTGCAACTTACGGTGGGACCTATCCTTGGGGACATTGGCCTTTTAGGTAAATGAATTCACATAGAAAAACATCCAGACAATCTTTACTAGGAAAACAAAGGAAGGCATCTGAGCCTTCCTGCTTAGCTAGTCTTCTCCAAGTTTAACAAAAATACTTTGTAGTATGGGTATGAAGGATCTTGGCTATTCTTAGACAACCCTTCTTAAGATGGATTGAGATCTAGGGCAAACCTGCACTCTGATGGCTTGAGATCTAGGGCAAACTTGTACTAGGGAAGGGTGCCTCCTTATTCCCAAAACTTTAGGACATTTTTCAGTTTTTGAGACTAGTTGGTGACTAGTGGTGAAAGGCTAATTTGAAACTCTTCTGCCCACAAAACAGCAATTTTACCAAGAGGTAGATGGTAGGTGGCAGAGTGGGGTGAGGGTCAAGGCAGGATGTTCCAAGAAGGATAAAGGATTGGAGGAGAGGGGCCAGTGGAGCAGCACCCACCTGAGTGATACCCTAGAACTCAACAATATTTGAAAATAGGGACATCTGGAATTTCCTAGGGTTTGTGTGACAGCTACATAAAGCAGAAAGCTGGCAGCTGTGTGGACAGGGACAGCTGTAGCTTATACCTGTGACAGGTGCTAGTCCAAATAGGAGCTGGGTATATAGAAAGTTGGTCACTTTTTTTAAAAAAAGTTCTTATAGTCTTTTTATTGTCATGTTTTGTTTCTTTTTCATTTCTTCTTCTCTCTCAATATGTTCACTTTTATTACATTATGATTTCAGCTTTCACCTTTGTTTCACAGATCTGTTTTCTTGAATTTTATTGAACACAAAGCAGATGCTCCCTAAAATTTACTTGTGTTTCCTTTAGTGAATCTTCTTTTGAAAAGTGAGTCCTTCCTCTGCATTTTGAAGACTATTCTCCAGTTTCTCTATTGCTGAATCTTTCTGTAGATATATTTTTTTCCTGTTTAGTTGTCCTTGAATAAAGAGAGGTGAATGTTGCTGGGTGTTTTCCATAAACTCTGTGGATGTGTTGTCCTAGGCTACCTTCATGTCTGCCAGGGTGTTAGTGGATCTTCTACTCATCTCATTAACTAGAGAGATGGGAGTAGATGTGAATTTCTAGTATGTCTTATGCATCCCGAAAGTACTTTATTCTGTGTCATTTCATCTCTGGCTTTGTCAAAGCCACTGGGCTAGGGGTTTGCTCCTGTTTACAGCTTTCTGTTAGGTCAGACTTTTGCACTGGATACATAAATGTGGCCGTGCCTAATGTCTGTCAGGCACTACTGGTGACTACATCTGGGGGAAGCCCCACACTGCTGATTTTCTGCTAATTATGGCATAAAGTCTGGGACTTTCTGGGGGAGATGATTTTCAGTGCTGCTGATCTGAACTGCTGAGCGGGAGTCCAAGTGATGCTTTCCCCGAGAGCACTACTCCTGCTGTGGCCTAGGGTCCTGGATGACATATTGCAGGATGATGTGAGGCTCTTCACGACTCAGTTCCCCCAATATTGTGCTTCCCCTGGAGTGGGAATTGTTAATAGTAATGGCTATAAAGTGATATTCCATATAATGTTCTTAATAATTTCAATTGTTTTCTGAACGATTATAATTAGTTTTTAGTCCATAAAAGTGACATAGGAAACATTTACACTAGGAAGAGGAGCTTGTCTTAGGAAAAGAAGATGTATCAGTCATTTTCATGTGTAGTTGTCCTTGTATAGTTAGCATTATATTTCATCTACCACTCATTTTTAATCTTTTTAAAATACTTTTCCATGTTGTTAAGGTTGGCTTTGTTAAATCTTGGTCATGAGTCTATTTATTTATTTATTTATTTATTTTTAACATCTTTATTGGAGTATAATTGCTTTACAATGGTGTGTTAGTTTGTGCTTTATAACAAAGTGAATCAGTTATACATATACATATATCCCCATATCTCCTCCCTCTTCCATCTCCCTCCCACCCTCCCTATCCCACCCCTCTAGGTGGTCACAAAGCACCGAGCTGATCTCCCTGTGCTATGCAGCTGCTTCCCACTAGCTATCTATTTTACATTTGGTAGTGTATATATGTCCATGCCACTCTCTCACTTTGTCCCAGCTTACCCTTCCCCCTCCCTGTATCCTCACGTCCATTCTCTAGTAGTTCTGCATCTTTATTCCCGTCTTGCCCCCAGGTTCTTCTGATCTTTTTTTTCTTTTTTTCTTTTTTTTCAGATTCCATATATATGTGTTAACATACGGTATTTGTTTTTCTCTTTCTGACTTACTTCACTCTGTATGACAGTCTCTAGGTCCATCCACCTCACTACAAATAACTCACTTTCGTTCCTTTTTATGGCTGAGTAATATTCCATTGTATATATGTGCCACATCTTCTTTATCCATTCATCTGTTGATGGACACTTAGGTTGCTTCCATGTCCTGGCTATTGTAAATAGAGCTGCAATGAATATTTTGGTACATGACTCTTTTTGAATTATGGTTTTCTCAGGGTATATGCCCAGTAGTGGGATTGCTGGGTCGTATGGTAGTTCTATTTTTAGTGTTTTAAGGAACCTCCATACTGTTCTCCATAGTGGCTGTATCAATTTACATTCCCACCAACAGTGCAAGAGGGTTCCCTTTTCTCCACACCCTCTCCAGCATTTATTGTTTCTAGATTTTTTGATGATGGCCATTCTGACTGGTGTGAGATGATATCTCATTGTAGTTTTGATTTGCATTTCTCTAATGATTAATGATGTTGAGCATTCTTTCATGTGTCTGTTGGCAATCTGTATATCTTCTTTGGAGAAATGTCTATTTAGGTCTTCTGCCCATTTTTGGATTGGGTTTTTTGTTTTTTTGATACTGAGCTGCATGTGTTGCTTGTATGTTTTGGAGATTAATCCTTTGTCAGTTGCTTCGTTTGCAAATATTTTCTCCCATTCTGATGGTTGTCTTTTCGTCTTGTTTTTGGTTTCCTCTGCTGTGCAAAAGATTTCAGTTTCATTAGGTCCCATTTGTTTATTTTTGTTTTTATTTCCATTTCTCTGGGAGGTGGGTCAAAAAGGATCTTGCTGTGATTTATGTCAGAGAGTGTTCTGCCTATGTTTTCCTCTAAGAATTTGATAGTGTCTGGCCTTACATTTAGGTCTTTAATCCATTTTGAGTTTATTTTTGTGTATGGTGTTAGGGAGTGTTCTAATTTCATTTTTCTACATGTAGCTGTCCAGTTTTCCCAGCACCACTTATTGAAGAGGCTGTCTTTCCTCCACTGTATATTCTTGGCTCCTTTATCAAAATAAGGTGACCATATGTGCGTGGGTTTATCTCTGGGCTTTCTATCCTGTTCCATTGATCTATATTTCTGTTTTTGTGCCAGTACCATACTGTCTTGATTACTATAGTTTGTAGTATAGTCTGAAGTCAGGGAGCCTGATTCCTCCAGCTCCGTTTTTCTTTCTCAAGATTGCTTTGGCTATTCGGGGTCTTTTGTGTTTTCCATACAAATTGTGAAATTTTTTGTTCTGGTTCTGTGAAAAAATGCCATTGGTAATTTGATAGGGATTGCATTGAATCTGTAGATTGCTTTGGGTAGTAGAGTCATTTTCACAATGTTGATTCTTCCAATCCAGGAACATGGTATATCTCTCCATCTATTTGTATCATCTTTAATGTCTTTCATCAGTGTCATATAATTTTCTGCATACAGGTCTTTTGTCTCCTTAGGTAGGTTTATTCCTAGATATCTTATTCTTTTTGTTGCAATGGTAAATGGGAGTGTTTTCTTAATTTCACTTTCAGATTTTTCGTCATTAGTGTATAGGAATGCAAGAGATTTCTGTGCATTAATTTTGTATCCTGCTACTTTACCAAATTCATTGATTAGCTCTACTAGTTTTCTGGTAGCATCTTTAGGATTCTCTATGTGTAGTATCATGTCATCTGCAAACAGTGACAGCTTTACTTCTTCTTTTCCAATTTGGATTCCTTTTATTTCGTTTTCTTCTCTGATTGCTGTGGCTAAAAATTCCAAAACTATGTTGAATAATAGTGGTGAGAGTGGGCAACCGTGTCTTGTTCCTGATCTTATTGGAAATGGTTTCAGTTTTTCACCATTGAGGACGATGTTGGCTGTGGGTTTGTCATATATGGCCTTTATTATGTTGAGGAAAGTTCCCTCTATGCCTACTTTCTGGACGGTTTTTATCATAAATGGGTGCTGAATTTTGTCAAAAGCTTTCTCTGCATCTATTGAGATGATGATATGGTTTTTCTCTTTCAATTTGTTAATATGGTGTATCACATTGATTGATGTGCGTATATTGAAGAATCCTTGCATTCCTGAGATAAACCCCACTTGATCATAGTGTATGATCCTTTTAATGTGCTGTTGGATTCTGTTGGCTAGTATTTTGTTGAGGATTTTTGCGTCTATGTTCATCAGTGATATTGGCCTGTAGTTTTCTTTTTTTGTGACATCTTTGTCTGGTTTTGGTTTCAGGGTGATGGTGGCCTCGTAGAATAAGTTTGGGAGTGTTCCTCCCTCTGCTATATTTTGCAAGAATTTGAGAAGGATAGGTGTTAGCTCTTCTCTAAATGTTTGATAGAATTCGCCTGTGAAGCCATCTGGTCCTGGGCTTTTGTTTGTTGGAAGATTTTTAATCACAGTCTCAATTTCAGTGCTTGTGATTGGTCTGTTTATATTTTCTATTTCTTCCTGGTTCAGTCTTGGAAGGTTGTGCTTTTCTAAGAATTTGTCCATTTCTTCCAGGTTGTCCATTTTATTGGCATAGAGTTGCTTGTAGTAATCTCTCATGATCCTTTGTATTTCTGCAGTGTCAGTTGTTACTTCTCCTTTTTCATTTCTAATTCTATTGATTTGAGTCTTCTCTCTGTTTTTCTTGATAAGTCTGGCGAATGGTTTATCAATTTTGTTTATCTTCTCAAAGAACCAGTTTTTAGTTTTATTGGCCTTTGCTATCATTTCCTTCATTTCTTTTTCCTTTATTTCTGATCTGATCTTTATGATTTCTTTCCTTCTGCTAACTTTGGGGGTTTTTTGTTCTTCTTTCTCTAATTACTTTAGGTGTAAGGTTAGGTTGTTTATTTGAGTTGTTTCTTGTTTCTTAAGGTAGGCTTGTATAGCTAGAAACTTCCCTCTTAGAACTGCTTTTGCTGCATACCATAGGTTTTGGGTCGTTGTGTTTTCATTGTCATTTGTTTTAGGTATTTTTTGATTTCCTCTTTGATTTCTTCAGTGATCTCTTGGCTATTATGTAGTGTGTTGTTTAGCCTCCATGTGTTTGTATTTCTTAGAGATTATTTTCCTGTAATTGATATCTAGTCTCATAGTGTTGTGGTCGGAAAAGATACTTGATATGATTTCAATTTTCTTAAATTTACCAAGGCTTGATTTATGACCCAAGATATGATCTATCCTGGAGAATGTTCCATGAGCACTTGAGAAGAATGTGTATTCTGTTGTTTTTGGATGGAATGTCCTATAAATATCAATTAAGTCCATCTTGTTTAATGTATCATTTAAAGCTTCTGTTTCCTTATTTATTTTCATTTTGGATGATGTGTCCATTGGTGAAAGTGGGGTGTTAAAGTCTCCTACTATAATTGTGTTACTGTCGATTTCCCCTTTTATGGCTGTTAGTATTTGCCTTATGTATTGAGGTGCTCCTATGTTGGGTGCATAAATATTTACAATTGTTATATCTTCTTCTTGGATCAATCCCTTGATCATTATGTAGTGTCCTTCTTTGTCTCTTGTAATAGTCTTTGTTTGAAAGTCTATTTTGTCTGATATGAGAATTGCTCCTCCAGCTTTCTTTTGATTTCCATTTGCATGGAATATCTTCTTCCATCCCCTCACTTTCAGTCTGTATGTGTCCCTAGGTCTGAAGTGGGTCTCTTGTAGACAGCATATATACAGGTCTTGTTTTTGTATCCATTAAGGCAGTCTATGTCTTTTGGTTGGAGCATTTAATCCATTTACATTTAAGGTAATTATCGATATGTATGTTCCTATTACCATTTTCTTCATTGTTTTGGGTTTATTATTGTAGGTCTTTCCCTTCTCTTGTGTTTCCTGCCTAGAGAAGTTCCTTTAGCATTTGCTGTAAAGCTGGTTTGGTGGTGCTGAATTCTCTTAGCTTTTGCTTGTCTGTAAAGCTTTTAATTTCTCTGTCAAATCTGAATGAGATCCTTGCTGGGTAGAGTAATCTTGGTTGTAGTTTTTTCTCTTTCATCACTTTAAATATGTCCTGCCACTCCCTTCTGGCTTGCAGAGTTTCTGCTGAAAGATCAGCTGTTAACCTTATGGGGATTCCCTTATGTGTTATTTGTTGTTTTTCCCTTGCTGCTTTTAACATTTGTTCTTTGTATTTAATATTTGATATTTTGATTAATATGTGTCTTGGCATGTTTCTCCTTGGATTTATCCTGTATGGGACTCTCTGTGCTTCCTGGGCTTGATTAACTATTTCCTTTCCCATATTAGGGAAGTTTTCAACTACAATCTATTCAAATATTTTCTCAGTCCCTTTTTCTCTTCTTCTTCTGGGACCCCTATAATTCGAATGTTGGTGCGTTTAATGTTGTCTCAGAGGTCTCTGAGACTGTCCCCAATTCTTTTCATTCTTTTTTCTTTATTCTGCTCAGCAGTAGTTATTTCCACTATTTTATCTTCCAGGTCACTTATCCGTTCTTCTGCCTCAGTTATTCTGCTATTGATTCCTTCTAGTGAATTTTTAATTTCATTTATTGTGTTGTTCATCTCTGTTTGCTCTTTAGTTCTTCTAGGTCCTTGTTAAACGTTTCTTGTATTTTCTCCATTCTATTTCCCAGATTTTGGATCATCTTTACTATCATTATTCTGAATTCTTTTTCAGGTATACTGGCTATTTGCTCTTCATTTGTTTGGTTTGGTGGGTTTTTGCCTTGCTCCTTCCTCTGCTGTGTGTTTCTCATTTTGCTTAACTTACTGTGTTTGGGGTCTCCTTTTCACAGGCTGCAGGTTTGTAGTTTCTGTTGTTTTTGGTGTCTGTCCCCAGTAGCTATGGTTGGTTCAGTGGGTTGTATAGGCTTCCTGGTGGAGGGGACTAGTGCCTGTATTCTGGTGGATGAGGCTGGATCTTGTCTTTCTGGTGGGCAGGTCCACGTCTGGTGGTGTGTTTTGGGGTGTCTGTGGCCTTATTATGATCTTAGGCAGCCTCTGTGCTAATGGATGGGTTTGTGTTCCTGTCTTGCTAGTTGTTTGGCATAGGGTGTCCTGCACTGTAGCTTGCTGGTCATTGAGTGGAGCTGGGTCTTGGCGTTGAGATGGAGAGCTCTGGGAGATTTTCACCATTTGATATTATGTGGAGCTGGGAGGTCTCTTTTGGACCAGTGTCCTGAACTTTGCTCTCCCACCTCAGTGGCACAGCCCTGACACCTGGCTGGAGCACCAAGAGCCTTTCATCCACCCGGCTCAGAGTAAAAGGGAGAAAAAAAGAAAGAAAGAAAGAAGATAAAATAAAATAAAGTTATTAAAATAAAAAATAATTATTAAGAAAAAAAATTTCTTAAGTAATAAAAAAATGGACAGAACCCTAGGACAAATGGTAAAAGCAAAGCTATACAGACAAATCACACACAGAAGCATACACATACACACTCACAAAAAGAGAAAAAGGGAAAATATATATATATATTGTTGCTCCCAAAGTCCACCTCCTCAATTTGGGATGATTCGTTGTCTATTCAGGTATTCCACAGATGCAGGTACATCAAGTTGATTGTGGAGATTTAATCCGCTGCCCCTGAGGCTGCTGGGAGAGATTTCCCTTTCTCTTCTTTGTTCGCACAGCTCCCAGGGTTCAGCTTTGGATTTGGACCCGCCTCTGCGTGTAGGTTGCCTGAGGGCGTCTGTTCTTCGCTCAGACAGAACGAGGTTAAAGGAGCAGCTGATTCGGGTGCTCTGGCTCACTCAGGGCGGGGGAGGGAAGGGTACGATGTGGGGCGAGCCTGCGCGGCAGAGGCCGGTGTGACGTTGCAGCAGCCTGAGGCGCGCCGTGCGTTCTCCCGGGGAAGTTGTCCCCGGATCACGGGAGCCTGGCAGTGGCGGGCTGCACCGGCTCCCGGGAGGGGCGGTGTGGAGAGTGACCTGTGCTCTCACACAGGCTTCTTGGTGGTGGCAGCAGCAGCCTTAGTGTCTCATGCCCGTCTCTGGGGTCCGCGCTGATAGCCGCGGCTCGCGCCTGTCTCTGGAGCTCCTTTAAGCGGCGCTCTGAATCCCCTCTCCTCGCGCACCAGGAAACAGAGGCAAGGAAAAGTCTCGACTCTTCTGCAGCTCCAGACTTTTTCCCGGACTCCCTCCCGGCTAGCTGTGGCGCACTAGCCCCTTCAGGCTGTGTTCACGCCGCCAACCCCAGTCCTCTCCCTCGGATCCGACCGAAGCCCGAGCCTCAGCTCCCAGCCCCTGCCCGCCCGGGCGGGTGAGCAGACAAGCCTCTCGGGCTGGTGAGTGCTGGTCAGCCCCAAGCCTCTGTGCAGGAATCTCTCCGCTTTGCCCTCCGCACCCCTGTGGCTGCGCTCTCCTCCGTGGCTCCAAAGCTCCCCCCCTCCGCCACCCACAGTCTCTGCCCGCGAAGGGGCTTCCTAGTGTGTGGAAACCCTTCCTCCTTCACAGCTCCCTCCCACTGGTGCAGGTCCTGTCCCTATTCTTTGTCTCTGTTTTTTCTTTTTTCTTTTACCCTACCCAGGTATGTGGGGAGTTTCTTGCCTTTTGGGAGGTCTGAGGTCTTCTGCCAGCGTTCAGTAGGTGTTCTGTAGGAGTTGTTCCACATGTAGATGTTTTTCTGATGTATTTGTGGGGAGGAAGGTGATCTCTGCGTCTTACTCTTCCACCATCTTGAAGCTCCTCTGGTCACGAGTCAATTTAATTGGAGATCCATGAATCTATCCTCCTTGAAAGATCACTGTCCCAGAGTTGGCTTTAAAGTTTTTTTGTTTTTGTTCTTATTTTCTGGAAAAGCATATTAATGATGAAATTTTGAGCTTGTCCACAACTGAGAATGTATTTGTTGGCTTCACGTATACATGGCAGTCCTACTATACATAGGTAGATATAGATATCTTGAATTATACCATATTATTTTCAAAAACTGGTGTTGTTATTAAATTGCTTTTTGATATTTGGCATGGTTGAAGTCTTATGGCCAGCTTGAATTTTTGTTACTTTGTAAGTAATATATTTTTTTCTCAACAATTTTTGCCTTTTGTTTTTTTATTCTTGGAGATAAAAAATTACAACTGCATATGTTGGATTTCTTTTTCTGGTTTTATTTGATCCCTTTTCATCTGCTTATAAAGGTTTTTCTTCAGTCTAGGAAAACTTATTTGATTAAAGCTGCTTCTGTTTGTTTATTTCTTATTTCCCTTTTGTAGGAAGATAGAATTATTTGGTTCTTACTTCTGTTAGTCTTGTAGTTTCCCTCATCATTTTTTATGTTTTGTCTTCTCCTCTTAGGTTTTGAGAGCTGAGATGGGTCCTATTAGGGATTCATGTCAATTCCTGGTAGAATCTTTAAGCCCCAAATCAAGGGAGAAAATTTTTAGAAAGTTTAAACTTACCCTCATTTTTCCTTGCCAGTGGAGAGTCAAAACAGGCTGGGGGTAGTTGGGCTCCTGGAGGTGAGAGTCAGAATTGGAGGCAGACTTAGCCAGGAATGTGTTTTGCTAAAGAGCTTCCATTTCTTATTTGGAACAACTCTCAGGGCTTGCCTCTGCAGTCTCCCCATTGTTTGGCAGGCTGGCTGTCCACTGTGTGTGAGGGACTGATAAACCCTTCCATGCCAATTCCCTGTCTCGCACTGCCTTTGAAACCAGAACACTTCCTAGTGCTGCTAATGGGATCCGCAGGCTAACCCTCACCTCCAAGCCTGCAGAGGCCTCTGCTGATTTCCTTTGCATATTTCCCTTCTGCATGTTGGAGATTCACAAGTCAGGTAGCCACTACCCTCAATCTAATTTCCTCTGTATTTTACATCACTGAAATTCCTGGGAATTTATTTTGTATGGCTGACCCTCTTGCCTACTTTTTAAGGGTGATCCTGAGTTTTTCCTCTTTCTTTATTGTTGATCATTTTCATGTAGATCTGGAGGGGAGTAGTTTATGCCTTTCAGAGAAGTTGACCTGTGCTCTCTTATAAATGCAAATCCGAGGATATTTTGAAGTCGGAAAAGTAGGAGCAGCCTTGGGAAATGGAGACTTGATAATAATCTTAAGTATCCTGATAGCATGTTTCTCATCTGGTTACCTTCGATGACCAAGGTCACTGAATAACAACAATGACAATAATGATAACAAATGCCTTTTAAAAAAACAACGGGGAAATGAGGGAAGTTGGTCAGAGTACAGACTTACAGTTGTAAGAGAAATGAATTCTGGGGACCTAATGTACAACCTGGTGGTTATAGTTAGCAAGTACTGGTTTTAAGTATTGTATACAAAAGTTGCTAGAATAGTAAATCCTAAATGTTCTCACCAGAAAAAGAAATTAAATTTATGAGGTGTTGGCTGTATTAACTAGCCTTACTGTGGTAGTCATTTTGCAACATATATGTGTATCAAATCATCATGTTGTGTAAGGACACAATGTTATATATCAATTATATTCAGTAAAGCTGAAAAAAATTACCAATCGTAGGTCACATGGTTGATGTGACTACATCAATAGCAATTTGATTGAATCTTTATTTCAACCTAGGAAATTTGGTGGTTGCTTCTTCATTTTATAGCTGACATTCAGCTATTGCCTGGGATTGCATAGCTAATACTCCGTGATGTACAATTCAAACCCAAGGTTGTCCTCAAAGTTTCTGTTCTTTGCTGGCTGTCAAAGAGCCTGAAGAGTTGTCCAATCTCCATATCTCTGTGGTATTTACAGTGTTCCCAGTTGCTGGTCTTTGATAATCTGTTGGCATTTTATTGCTCTCATATGTACTGAGTCCTTCTCTGTGGGGATAGTGTTCATATACATAAGAGGAGAGCATGTTTTATTGTTTCTCTTATACTGTCTGGAACTCTTGGCTAGCAGTGGGAAAGGTCTTGTCCTCAGTACCTTGGTTTGTCATCCATCCTCCTTAAAAAAAACAAAAAACAAAAAACAAAAAAAAACTAGGGTATTTATCTGCTCCTAGAGGAATTCTTCCTGTCCAGTAAAACAGTTTGCCTTCATGTATTCCTTATGCAGCCCTCTGTGGTTATTTTGGTGGTCTAAGTCTCCTCACCTGTCTTGGAACATGTGTGGGCCATGAGACTGCTATTCTCTATGGTCACAGCTGAACAAAGTACCTGCAGCATAGCAGGATCTCAAGCAGTGTTTGGTGATGTTATTGCTGGTCATGCTTTACTACATCCAGTTAGGACCAAAAAAATATGAAAATCAGAAGAGAAGCAAAATCACTGATAATTTAGGAAACTCTTAGCAAGATAAAAGGTAGTTAGAAAGTGTTGGGGGCTGTCAGTGCCTGGTAGATGAGAATATTTTTGTTCTTGATTTAGAGTGGAAAAAATGTGTGCATTGATTTTATAGCTTGCTTCTTTGGTCAGTTCCATCATTAGATTTGTATTTTCCTTTCAGATATATCGGGATAAATAAAAACATTTAATGGCTATAAACTGTGTCCCTCTAATTGTAGGATTATCTTTGGTTTCCTCTAATTGTTTTTCCTCTATTCTAATTGAATCATGTCTTTTCCCCCCAGGTTACGGTCTTTGGTCAAGCAATTAGAGAGAGGGGAGGCTTCAGTGGTCGATCTTAAGAAGAATTTGGAATATGCAGCCACAGTGCTTGAATCCGTATACATTGATGAAACCAGGTAAGCTAAAATGACAGGAAGTTGATGTGGTAATATAAATTTTCTGTTATATGGCTTTTCTGAAATGTCCCCCATGGCATGCAGGAGGTAGCATTCAAATGATTGGTCTTGGAGCTTTAGTTTTCACAAACAAATGGGGTAGATTTGGACATCACATATCCTCTGTACATGCTCATGTATAAAAAGGAGCTAATAGAACTTATCTCTCACATGCCCATTACGACAGTGAAGTAAGAAAATATAAGAGGAAAAAAAGTGATTTTAAAAAATCTTACCAGATTTTTAATCAAATGTAGAGTTTGACTGGAATTATTGCATATTATTCATCTCAGCCTAAAAATTATGTTCATGTTTTAATTCACGTTATCTATCTGTAAATGGAAGCTCCTGAAGAGATGGAGAAGCATTTGTTCTCTTAAACACCCAGTATTCCTCCCTTAATCCTTAGGTATGTTATTGATTTACTTAGCAGACCCTCTCCACTTGAATTATCCATAAATACTAAAGCACTTATGGTTACTATTGTAAAATGAATATGAAAGTAACAAAATTGCTTTTCTTTAGAAAAACGTGGAAATGGTAAACATGAAAGGCTTTTCTTCTTTTTTCTACTTCAGACAAGCTTCTCTGTTAGTATTTGTGTTGTATTACTTTTCTACGCCAAATTCTAATCCAAAAGGATTTCCCAGTAATCTTAAGAATCGTGTGGCTTGGTTTTCGGTGATATGCTTGGTTCCTAATTTAAGGAAATTTGATACCGTAGTTTTTTCCCAAATGTTACATTTTTCTCCCCTACCCCCCAATTGATGGGTCTAAAGGGAAAAAAAACAAAACAGAACTTTCCATTGACACCTGTTTTTACTGCTTATTTTTAGTAGGGCTTAGTATAAGTATAAAATACAACATTCAAAGTTTTATTGTAATTTATTACTACTTATATTCTGTTCTAGCCTGACCTATGAACACATTTGAAAAATCTGCTGAGCACACCTGACAGATGACTTAAATCACTGTGCTCAAATAAAGAACTGCATTGTTTTGGAAATTTTGCTTAAATTTAGACATTTAAGTTTCTGTAATGTCCTAACAAACTAGAGAGAATAGCAGTTGATATTATTTGGGTTCATTACTTCAGAGGACTGGGTTGATGTGATTTGGGTAATACTTTGCAAAGTCTTTCTTTTTCTTTTTTAAAATTTATTTTTATTGAGATGTAATTGACATGTAACATTGTGTAAATTTAAGGTGTACAATGTGTTGACTTGATATATTTATATATGACAATATGATTACCACCGTAACGTTAACTAACACCTCCTAATTATTATTTTTTGTGGTGGGAACTATTAAGATCTAGGCTCTTAGTAAGTGTGAAGTTTATAATGCAGTATTGTTGTCTATAGTTTTTAAGTGCCATTATTTTTAAAACAAAATAATGCCACATGGCCATCTATGAAATAAACCTCCTGGTGAATGCATTTTTAAATGGAAGGTTTAGATTCCATTCAAATTCCACAAACCATCTAGGAATAAAGATACTGGGTGCTCCTGAGTGCAATGTGTCTGGGACCTACAAAGCCTGAGATGAAGTATATTTGACTTTCTCTGATTCCTTTGTTCCTTTGTCCAGCCTGAAAAACAGATGGTGGGCTTTCACAAGCCTTGCCAGTAAGGTACTGGATTTTTTTGTGGCCCATTTATTTTGGTTTCTTTGCACCTGTGTATGCAGGTGGGG
This sequence comes from Balaenoptera acutorostrata, assembly GCF_949987535.1. NCBI lineage: Eukaryota > Metazoa > Chordata > Mammalia > Artiodactyla > Balaenopteridae > Balaenoptera > Balaenoptera acutorostrata. Next base: position 46,393,168 of record NC_080070.1, read on the forward strand.
TGGAGAGAAGGAACAGCTGCTTTGAACAGAGAGCTCTAACTTCAGATTTGATCTGTGTCCTGGTTCTGTTTCTTGGGTTCAGGAGGCTCCTGGATACGGAGGATGAGCTCAGTGACATTCAGTCAGATGCGGTGCCTTCTGAGGTCCGAGACTGGCTGGCCTCCACCTTTACACGGCAGATGGGGATGATACTCAGAAGGAGCGAGGAGAAGCCGCGGTTCAAGAGCATCGTCCACGCAGTGCAAGCTGGGATATTTGTGGAGAGGTAAAGATGGCTGTCATTCAGTGACCAAAGCAGCAAAAGGGACACCAGTTTCTAATCACCGAAGGCTTTGCTTTGATGTCGTTTTGGTATCTTTATACATGCTGAAAACTCTGGGTGGAAACAGACAGTCTTGAATGAGAGATGGCAAAAACGTATCTCCGCAGCATCATTAGGACGAGCTTTTGCCTTTGCTTTGAATTCTTTTTGTTAATGTTAACTAGAGAAGGTTTAGTTTGAGTTGAGTCTCTAATTTTTAAAGAAGGACGTCTCATCCATCGTCATGTGACACATACGGATGATGTCTACATTTGGAACAGGTCAGGGATGCTTTGTTGAGGGTATTGAGCCAGGGAGGAGTTCATTCAAGGTGTTTGAGTTGCCCATGACACTTTCCAATTTTGTAAGCCACTTTGCTCTCTGAAATTAAATTGCCCCCCTCCCCCAGAAATGGATTCCAGAAATCGATTTATTCTTCCTACAACCCTTATCACACAATTACACGTTTTAGAAATGCCATGGTCAGCTCAAAGTTCTCTCTAGTTTTTGACAGTTCTAAAGAACAAGCTCTTCTAGATGGGTTGCCCATAAGAGTTCTTTTTCAGGTTAAAGTACTACATTACATACTGTCCGTGCTATACTATAATTCACTTCCAGCAGAAGAGGAGGCCCATTTTAATAATTTAATTTCCAATTTGGGGCACATAGACTTAATTTTTTTTATTTCCAATGCTGTACATGTTTGGGATTGCTTTAATTTCATTTCATAGCCCACTTGAATGACTATGAAAAAGGTTATAAAAGAAATTTTAGATTCCGTGGGTCCATCAGATGACATGACTTCTTGTTAATTGTCAATACTGGTATAAGTCTGTGGCCTGCTAATTCTTCTTTGTAAGACATAATATTGCATTTTTCCCTTCTGACTTTGCCAGAATGTATAGACGAACATCAAACATGGTTGGACTGAGCTACCCACCAGCTGTTATTGAAGCATTAAAGGTAATACCAATGAAAAGGTCTTACAGTGTTCAAGGTACCTTATAAAAAGTACAGTTAAATTTCTTGTTAGAAAATAAGAAATTTTCATTTACAATTCTATTTACAGTTTTCCTAGTCATTCCTGACTTTTTTCCTTCATTATCTCTTTGCTATTCATTTTAACAGTATCACTATCTTTTCAGCCTTTGTACTGCCAAATTTTTAAAAAATTGAATTCTGTGTGGGTTTCATTTCTTTCTACTCTCTTGGAGTGGTTTAGTGATCTGTATAGCGATCTGGCATTATGAGACTCAGTCTGACTTTGGCCGTAGGAGAGCAAATTTGTACTGGTTATAAATATTCAACATTAAGAGGATCTTTGGTGATTATAATTCTACCATTATCTGCTTACCTGCTCTATATCCGTTTTATATATGAAGAAACTAAGACTCAGTGAGACTAAAAAAAAAAAAAAGACACAGGGACAGAACTGAGGTTTGATACCAGAGTTCCAGGCACATAGTAAGCTAAGCTCTCAGTAACATATTACTGCATGAAAGTATGTCCCCCAGAGCCCTTGTCCTCTTCATATATCCTATTGTTTTCCCAAGTCGCTCACTGAGCCCAGAAGTTCCATGGGAAGTCACACAGATGCTTGAGTTTAAAGGGGCTAAATCCTGCAAGATGACTCCCAATCAGACAAGCTCTTGGAATTGTATAGAGTATCTCTAAGAGCCCCCAAGTAGATGTAGTCCTGTAGAAGTGTGTTCATTCAGACCCATTGGTCTAAGGATATCCCAGCTGTGCTGAAGCTGAGTTGACTTCTGGATTTGAAGGAGGGGCCGTGCTAAGGTTCAGGATCACAGAGCTGGTTGACATTGCCTGGCGCCTACACAGGGAGCTGTGTCAACTTGCTCAGGGGCATCCCAGCATTCCGACTCTTCTTAAAGCTATTTTAGTCTTTCTCTGAAACCTGAAAAGTGTATTCCTGATGAAATTTTCAGAAGATAATTTAAATTCCCTTTTCACAGAATCAGAGGTGGGAGTGCTTCTTGTTCAATTTAATGTCAAGAGAGGGCCCTTGAGGGTCATTTTGATTTTATAGTTCATAGTCCCCTTCTCTTGACTCAGAGACATTCACTAGCTGAATTTGGGAGACCCTATATATTCAGATCCTCAGTTCTCCATTTTATGTTTCTCCCTAAGTCATCTAGGACAGCGGTCCCCAAACTTTTTGGCACCAGGGACCGGTTTCATGGAAGACATTTTTACACGGACGGAGGGTAGGGTGGGGAGGGTGGTTCAGGTGGTAATGCGAGCAATGGGGAGCGATGGGGAGCGGCAGATGGAGCTTCGCTCGCTCGCTCGCCCGCTGCTCAACTCCTGCTGTGCGGCCCGGTTCCTAACAGGCCGCAGACTGGTACCGGTCAGAGGCTGGGGGGTTGGAGACCCCTGATCTAGGACAGGTAGGGTGCTCAGGAGGGAAACAGCAAGAACACACATGTTTTCTCTCCCTCCTCTTCAACCCCCACTCTAATGCCCAATAAATCATGGTGTAATTTACAGCAACGTTTCCCATTTAATCTGTGAAATCACTTCATGAGATCTGATGTTTCATAACACCCACTATGAAGTTGCATTGATTTTCATAATTGAACCTGAAACATTCAGTGAAAATCTTGGGAACACTAAAAGCATCTTTTATCCTTAATTTCTTCCTTTATCATGAACATAAATACAGGTGGTTATACCAGTACTAAGAAATTTATGAAAATATTTCTTCCAAATTGGAGCATCTTTTCTATGCAGAATAATTGAAGAAATGTGGAACAACCTGTGATGGGCATGAATTGTTGTTTTATGCTTAGGGAAAAGTAATTCTCAGAGGCACACATGTTGTCTTTCTGAGGGGAACGTTACCTTGATGTTTCAGACAAAAAGTAAATAATAACCCTCTGAATTGCTATCCTTCTCCACACTATTGCTGATATGTACAGAAGGCTAAAGCTGTTGTTTCTCTTGGTTGTATGCTCTGTTTACTGCAGAAGTTCAAGACCTTTTTACAATGTAATATTTTTCTGCATCCCTAGACTCCAGTTTTATTTTCAGTGGATTAGAGGTGAATTGGAGATATGACGTAGATTCTTTTTTTACGTAGTGCCTGTTAGAAAAAGGTTATTTTCACTCCACTGCCAGCAATTTATATGGAATCACTATTGTTTTCTTCTATTACAGAAAATTTCCCCAAAGCCTGAGAGAATACAAGTCAATAAAATAATCATCGTGCTACTGTCATGTTAACCTTTGTGATTAATGTAAGAACATGGCATAAAATAACATTTAAGTAAAGAGAATACTTAACCACCACCAATTCCTAAATTTTAAATATGTTGCAGTTTTGTTCTTTTTATTTGTTTCCATGCAATGAATACTCATTTCTAATTTGGGGTGTTTTATCTCTAACCTTCTAAGGCAGGGTTATTGGAAATGTAGAATTGTGCTGTTTTTTAGAAGGGCATCTGTTGTGTGACTCAGGAAGAGACACTCTGGACAGACTCCAGGTTTAAAATGGGAGGAAATGAGGAGGTTCAGGCTTTCTTCACTTTAGACTAGTAGGAAATTCATGCAGTGTTTCCACAGGAATGGTGCTTGGGCCAAATTTGCTAAGAAAGGAAGAATGGTTTAAAGTGCTTGTTAAAATGCAGATTCCAGGCCACAAGCCAGGATTCTGCAGAGCCCTCCACCAGAGAATCGACATTTTTTTCTGAGTACCCCAGGTGGTTCTAAAGAACACTGAAATTTGAGAATCACAGCTAAGGCTTCCCAAAAATGAGGGGCTGGAGTGAATGTCTATCTCATTGTCTATATTTACTCATCCTTCTGTTTCTCTAAGACTTAATATTCAGAATAAATCTTGACTTTTTACTATGATAATCTCTTGATTTCCAGTGTTAGAGAGCTTTTCTCTTTTTCATTCATTCCAGTGAAGAGGATTAAAAATTGTCAGATATGACAAAGCGTTTTCCTATCTACTGAGTTGTCAGTGGACTTTGCTTTAGGACTATTGGCTAGACAGTGGCTGTCATGACAATGCCAATTACAGTAGCCAAGGTGAAGCTTTAGGTCTTGGATTAATCTTAAATGACCCCACTGTCTATGGCCTAGGCCCTATTGGGGTATTTAGGGCATGAGGCTTGGGCCACAGCATGTATTCATTGAGTTTACAATGTCATCTGTCAGTAATGGTATCACTAAGGGGTGTCAGTGGGGTTATTACCTGTTTCTACTACCAGTTGGCATTAGACACTTCATTTCATCTCTCTGAGGTTGCCATCTGTGAAACTGGGGAAAGTGATACCTGTTTCTAGAGTTGTGAGGGTTTGCAAATGTGTATCAACACTTCCCACTGTGCCTGGCACAGAAAATGTCCTTAATACTTGTAGCTATTTCTTTAGTTATTATAGTGGAGGAGAAATTATTGAAGGCTGAGGTGAGGTTACCACTAAGTGTGAATTGAAAAAATTTATTTGAAACCCTTTTGGAAATGTTTGGTTTCACCTGTATACAATTTGGTTTTCCTGTGCCCTGGCATCCATGAGAGAGACTGTTCATGGTCTTGGGGTGATCTTGATGGTTGGGATATTTGGAGAGGGACAGGACTGGGATGGATAGATGATGTTGGAATGCAGTGAGGGCTGAGGTGGGAGTCACTGGATCCAGCAGTTCCTGAGAGCCAAGGTCTCTTCCAGGGGACCATCTGACACCTAGCCTGGACTCAATGTGGTCTCATATGGGTCCTTATTGTCGCACTCATGGCAGCACACTTTCCTTAACCACTGAAAGGGAGACTCTTGGTATACTGAGAAACCAAATGCCTATTGCTTTCATTATTGCTTAAACACACCTTTGTTCATAACACCCACAAGTAGCTAGTTATAAGTCAAAGACACATCAGACAATGTTTACCTATATTTTGGAGTCGCTCTTTATGGACAAATAAGGCTTTGAACCTCAGGAGCGGTGTGTGTGGAGTGTGTTCAGCTTAGCTCTTCGTTTTACTTTTCCAGTAAAGTGACTTACAGATTTGAGGGCTCAGTCCCCAGATCAGTGACTCCAGAAGTGGTAGCATTTTTCCATCCCGTGAAATGAGGGCTCTCTCCTTGCTTTCAGCTCAGCAGTTTGGATTGTTGAGGTGACACATTATTTTGTGATCTATATCATGCATGTTTCTGAACATTTTTAAGTGGGTTAGCATTCTCAATGGTGGACTAAGAGGAAGTCAGTAGATAGTATCATGGGGCTTGGGAGAAGTTTAGAGTAGGGAACCCCCTAGGTTATTGTGAAATCAATTAAAATTTTGGAATTCGGCAGAGACAGTAGAAGGTTAATGGAAAGAGCCTGAGTTTAGGCATCAGTTGAACATGTGTTCGTGTTTTGTCCTTAGCACTTGCTTGCCATGGGTCTTAGGGAAATTAGGTAACTTCTCAGTCTTCTCATCTGTAAGATGTGACTGATCATACCTACCCCTTAGAGTTGTCTTCAGGAAAGATTACATGTTTATCACTGATCAGAATGCCTAGCATATGGTAGGTACCCAATAAATTATAGCTATTGTTATTACTAATAAAACTATTGAATATTTTATCAGTAAATGCTATGTAGGACTGCCATATTGGAAACAGTTTGAGAGTGGAAAGGGTATTAGAGTCTTAGGCTGTGAATACCCAGGTGAGTGCTGTGGGCTAACTCCAAAGTAGGGGGATTAGTAGCTGTGTAAGTGGCTACCAACCAATGAATTATTTCTCTCCATCCTCTCCTGTAGGATGTGGACAAGTGGTCCTTTGATGTCTTTTCCCTCAATGAAGCCAGCGGGGATCATGCACTGAAATTCATTTTCTATGAATTACTCACACGCTATGATCTGATCAGCCGTTTCAAGGTCAGTGTCTAATTGAAAAAAAAAAAACTGCATACATTTGTCCATCCTTGCATGATTTGGGGGCTAAGACCAAGAGAATCCTTTTAATGTAGACTGAAAACTCTCTGGGGTGACTTGGAAAGCGTCATCTGGACAGCCACTGCATGAACTCCTCTGTGGTGGGAACTTTTCATTACTCCCTTGTCTGGTGGGCTTATCAGCAGGGGAGAGGCTGGAGCTGCCCATTTAGATCCCAGTCGTCCTAGAAGTATGGCTGGAAGCCTGAACCAGCAGAGCTCCCCCGCCAGCTCTGCCCACAGATCTCATTTCAGCGAGACTTCGTGTGCTAATGACCACCACCAGCAAGGAGACAGGAATGGAGACAGAGTGCACGTCTGTTATCTCCAAAAACTTCTCTTTCGGCCACTTGGCTCAAATTCACACAGATATTCTCAGTTATCATCTGTGACAGATCATTGGTATTTCCCAGCCATTCACGCTTCAGATTAATTCTTCACCTTTAAGTTAAGAGCATGAATCGATTCCAGTGTTCCACCTCCTCAGCCTTCTAATTCCACAGACTCTGGAGGTGGGGTCTGGTTCTCCAGGGAACTTGAGCATCAGCTGCTGGCATCTGTCATATCATGCCAATTACATTTCTCTCATCATATGGATGAGTCTCTGGAAAATGCAGGTCTTTTTCTGTATAACATATTGATTTCTCTGGGCAGCATGATTCTTTATCACTTTCCTAAGGACTGCACATTTTGGGATATCTTTCTTACATAGCCATAAGCACTTTATGGCAATTGTCCTTAATTTCTTTTGCATCAGAAACCTGCTTGGGGCTTCCCTGGTAGCGCAGTGGTTGAGAATCTGCCTGCTAATGCAGGGGACACGGGTTCGAGCCCTGGTCTGGGAAGATCCCACATGCTGCGGAGCAACTAGGCCCGTGAGCCACAATTACTCCAGGCCTGCGCGTCTGGAGCCTGTGCTCCGCAACAAGAGAGGCCGCGATAGTGAGAGGCCCGCGCACCGCGATGAAGAGTGGCCCCTGCTTGCCACAACTAGAGAAAGCCCACGCACAGAAACGAAGACCCAACACGGCTATAAATAAATAAAAATAAATAAATTAAAATCAAGGTGTTGAAGACTTCAAGGAAGAATCCACTAAAAAAAAAAAAAAAGAAACCTGCTTGAAGATCCGATGGCTCCTCAAGACCTCAGAAGAAAGTTCCCGTGCACATGCACACACCTTTACCTAGCATTTCAGTGGCTCATAGATCTCCAAAGAACAGCCCAAAGAACCGAGGTTCATTGGATCTTAATTTTTTAAAATGATAATGAATTAATCTCTCACATCTAAAAGACTATATTTAAATTTTAAAAATCCACAAATAGTAAATATGGAACAATGTGCCCAAGGAAGAACATAGTATGGATTCTCATGAAGCACTCTAGTAGTATTTTCCTCATTTTTTCTTATGAATGTGATTTCTAGTCTCCTGGAACATACACTCTCTCCCTTTCCCCCAGTCTTGTAATTGATAATTTACCCCAAACCAAGGAATTGATCCAGAAAACTACACAATGAATGTTTTCCGAGTCTCCTTATTTTGTACAGGCATTCTGCACTTGCTCACTTTCTGCCAAATAGGAAACGAAGGTGTGTGTGTTATACATACTTGAGACAGGAAGCGGCTAGGATAACTGGAAGTATTTTTCCAAATTGCAAGGCACCAATAATAAATTGCCAAGTAATAAACACAAGAACGCAGCTTGTTTCTGTTATAGAACAGACTATCACTTGTGGTTTGGTTTTTTTTTTCTCACCTGTCCAGTGTACACATTACTCCTTCTAAAGGGTGGGGTTTTCAGAAGGCGGCAGCTTGTGTTTGTTTGCAATCATTTTGTAGCTTAAGATCTTTGTGTACTTATGTTTTCCCACAAGTAAATGAGATGCTGCATAGTATGTGTTCATTTATTTCTCAGGAAATAAAGACTTGAGCCTTTGCCTGAGAAATAAATGAGCACCTACCTTTTTGCCCTCAATGTCCTTGAGATGATCCTGTGTCATTACCCTGGGCCTCTGAACTGGAAAACAAAGAACAATTTGCAGGGTGGACCAGGGACGTCCTGTTAGATTTTCAAATTATCCAATACTTTGTTCAGTGTCTTTTATTAACTTAGAAAAGTTCTAATGTCCTCATATGATATCTTACGCCTTCAGAAAGAGGCAGCTAGAGTACCTTAGACTTTTGCGTCGTCACTCAAAGCTGCTAAATCACTAGCTAATTAACCTTGCCGCTCTCTTTCAGATCCCCATTTCTGCACTTGTCTCATTTGTGGAGGCCCTGGAAGTAGGATACAGCAAGCACAAAAACCCTTACCACAATTTGATGCACGCTGCCGACGTTACACAGACTGTGCATTACCTCCTCTATAAGACAGGAGTAGCAGTAAGTACAGATAGAAACTCTTAGATTACACAAAAGATGTGATAATGATTTTTTTTGAATTGGAGGCTGTTTCTATTCTGATGAGGTTGAACCCACAAGAAGTGCATTGTTTCATGGACTTCCTGTTCCCCAATAATTATCTAACCAATCATGGAAAGTCTTGGGGTTCCTTACTGCCTTTGAATTTTTCTCCATCTTGGACTTGATGAAAGAAATATCTGGTAGTGCCTTGTATCCTTACTAGGCTATGGCCAAATTAAATATAATTTCTATAACTAAATATGTATTTCCAGATATGGAGAGTGGTACTATTAATCTCTTGCTATGGTCAGTTACAATGATATCCATGCATATTGAAATCGTATTGAGTATACTTGGGAACCATGCTGTACACAGTTAGCTTTTGGTTTAAACCAGTAGATCTTTTTCACAAGGACTCTGTTTATTCTCATCTTATTTATGTGCATTTGATTTTTTTGAACCTAAGGATTAGTCTTTACCTCTAACCATTTGGAATTTTCTTGCTTGTTTTGAACGTTTTAGCTCTTTAGATATTTTTGAATCTCTGTTCTATAATTCATTGCATTAACAGACCCACTCAACTTGGTTATCTGTGCCTTTGCCCTCTTTACCTTAATATAAGCCATTCATTTTAAATGTATAGCTGTTAGTGACAAACAGCTAGGTCTCTATAGTAAATAGAGGCTGTGGCTTTTTACTTTGAAATCTTCTGAATTGACATGGAGATAGACATTTTTTGGGGGTGTGGTTATTAATTAACCCATAAACCCAGTACACATTTGTTATCTTTTTCTGCTAGGGCGTGTTGAGAGGCTTGGTCTAATATCATATTAAATATGGAATAAAGTGGGAGGAGTGTGGGCTCTAGAGCTAGATATAGTTGCATATAAATCCTTGCATAATTACTTATTAGATTTTGTGACCTATGATAAATTGCTTGAATCTCTGAGTCAGGATTTCCTCATTTCTAAAATAGTGAAAAATATTCTGTCTGTAAGAAGTACTGTGATGGTTAGGAATAAAGTATCAAAAGTATGAAGTGCTCTGTCTCATAAAGGAAGCTCAACAGTTAGAAATTGTTGTTATTAAAGATTTCCCCCAAACCTCTCAGCAGTTTTCATTTTTTCCTTACTGTAAAGCTGATTTCTTAAAAATATTGCTTAAAGAGATGCTTTTTAAATTTTGGAAACACTACATAGGAAACCTGTTTAATATGATAGTTTTTGCCCAAAATTTAGAGCAAACGTCATAGTTAATGGTGGTTCAATAAAAGCATGGAGCAAAACAGGGATGCTGATATTAATATTGCTAGTGAGCATTTTTCTGGAGATCTCAGTCAGTGCAATATGGTATTTACAAAAGTTGAAGAAGCATCCTATGAAAATAATTTCATCATCTCCTTTAAAAAAACAACAAAAAAAGCCAACTGTAAATTATTAGATCATATAAAAGGCCTCAATAAGATATGGATAAAATACCTGTCTTATACACTGGAAATTAACAAGTATAGTAGAAAAACATACATTCCCAACAGTTATTAAAAAATCTATAAATTACCCATGAAGAACTTCAAAATTAATGAAATGGAGACTGTAAAACTAAATTAAGGGTACAAAAATAACATTTAAATAAGTGAAGAAATACACCATGTTTTTAGTGGAAAGCCTCAGTATTAAATAGATATCAATTTTCCTCAAACGAATGTTTATAGATTCAAAGCAATACCAATAAAAATTCCAGTAGGATTTAACATGAAACATGATAAGCTGAGTCGAAAATTTATGTAAAATAGATATTTAACAACCTTAGAAAAAACAGTTTTGAAAAAGACAATGTGTGTGGTGGGGTAGTTCTTACTCTACTAGATGTTAAAATATCTGCTGAAGCTATAGTAATAAAAACAGTGTGGCATTTGTGCAAAAATAGACAAATATATCAATGGAATTGATTGGAATTTTAAAAACTGAACCCAGATATTTATTGAGCACTTTTTATGTGCCAGGTACTTCTTTACAGGATGAAGATACATTGGTGCTCTTACAGAGCGTGCATTCTAGTGAGAGGTTACAGATGGAAGACAAATGAAAAAGTAAACAAGAAAATATCCCTAGTGTTCTGCAGAGTATTAAAATAGGGCATCCGCATAGGGAAAACTGGGAGTTTTATTAGTCAGGAAAGGCATCTTTCCAGAAGTAATGTTTAATCTGAGACAGTTGTGATTTTAGGCTTGAGCCATGCTAAGAACTGAAGAAGGTATGCCAGCAGAATTAGTGCAGGATTAGTACAACATCCCTCATGACTAGAGGGAGTCAAAATGTACAAAATATACACTTTCATTTATAAAATAAATAAGCCATGGGGATGTAATGTACAGTATGGTGACTATAGTTAATAATACTGTATTGTGGATTTGAAAGTTGTGTAGAGAGTAGATCTTAAAAGTTCTCATCACAAGAAAAAAATTCTATAACTGTGTGGTGTGGAGACTTACTGTGGTGATCATCTTGCAATATGTACAAATATTGAATCACTGTGTTGTACACCTGAAACTAATGTAATGTTGTATGTCAGTTATACCTCAACTTTAAAAAAAAAGTCCCTCATGAGAGAACAGCTTTGCTACATTCAAGGAGCAGTAATAAGGCAAGCACATGAGGGGGACAGAGGTGCAAGGTAAAGTTGGAGGAGAAAACGGGAGTCAGACCAAGTCAGCTTTGTAGTCCTGGGTAATAAGTTCCAGTGTTATTCTAAGTACAGTGTGAGGCAACTAAAGGGTTTTGACAATGGAATGAGATGATCTGCTAAAGACTAGACAAGGATTACCGTGGAGAGTGGATCTTGAGGCGGCTTGTTAGAAGAGATACTGGTGAGATAATGGTAGTTTGGACTAGGAAGGACATTGCTGGGATATAGAGACCAAAAGTTCTGTCTCTGAGGTAGAGTTAAAAGAATTGGGTGGTGAATAGGATTTGGAACACTAAGGAGAGGAATCAAGAGGACATCTTAGATTTTTGGTTTGATAAACAGGGTTGATGAGAGAACCTGGTAGCAAAGCAAGCTTTAGGGGAAGGGAAGTCAAGAGTTTTGATTCAGACATGTTGAGTTTAAGATCCTTATTAGGTAGCATTGTGGAGATGTCAAGCAGGAAGAAAACTAAGGAGTCTAGAGTTCTGGAGAAGGGTCAGGGATGGACATGGAGATTAAGCATTCAGGGGCATATCAATATTATTTAAGAACATGGAACTAGATGACGTGATATAAAGAGAGGGCATAAATAGAAAAGTAGAGGGGCTCTGAAGTGAGTCTTGGAGCAGTTCTAAAATTTAAAATGAGGGTAAAGAATTAGAGCCAACAATAATAACTAAAAAAGTATGGCCAGTAACATTGGACAAAACGCAAGAGAGTGTGGGGTTATGGACACCAGGGAAAGAAAGTGCTCCAAAAAAAACTGTGACTTATGAGGGACATGCTGAAAGGTCTAGTGGGATGAGGACAGAGAAGTGACCACTGCCTTTGGTAACATGGAAGTCATTGGTGCCCTTGTCATGACCAGTCCCAGTGGTTTGTTGGTGATGGAACAGGGACTGGAGTATAAGGACAGAATCACAGGTGAGAGGGTGAGGACACGTCTATAGAAAACAATATTAGAGGGAAAATTACTCAGTTCAAAAAATGTTTTGGGGACAGTTCATTTGGAAAAAAACATACTGTTTTTGTCCTACTTGAAATCATTCACCAAATATCAGACAAATGAATTAAAGATGTGAGCATAAAAATTTGATTATATTAGAAGAAAATATGAGGATATGTGTATAGCCTTGAAAAAGGAAATCCTTAAATAAGCCTCAAAACATGAGTTATATAACAAAATATTGATTATTTTGAGTACATGGAAATTAAAACCTTCTGTAGAATAAAAAAAATCACCATAATGAAGTAAGTACTTGAGGAAAATACATAGAGAGCAAGGATTAAGATCCAGGTTATATAAATAAATCAACAAGAAAATGGCACAAATTCTGTGGAAAAATAGGAGGAAACACATTGACAGAGTTAAGATTCTCCTATCGTAAAGTCTCTGTCATGGGCTGAATTTTGTCCCCCCTCCCTCAAATTTATGTGGTGAAGTCCTAATCTCCAGTGCCTCAGAATGTGACTGTATCTGGAGATAGAGACTTTAAAGAGATAATTCAGGTAAAATAAGGTCATATGGGTGGGCCCTAAACCAATATGATTGGTGTCCTTATAAGAAGAAGGGATTTAGGACACAGACATGCATGTGTACTGAGGAAAGACCTTGTGAGGATACAGAGAAAAGGTGGCGCTCTGCAAGCTGGGAAGTGAGCTGTCACCACAAACCAACCCTCCTAAAACCTTGATCTTGGACTACTAGCCTCCAGAACTCTGAGAAAATAAATTTCTGTTGTTTAAGCTGCCTAGTCTGTGTCATTTTGTTATGGCAGTTCTAGCAAACTAATACAGTAGCAGAGCCACTGGTTTCAGTCTGACTTCTAAGGCCATGTATTTAAATATTTAGCCATGCTTCTGCAATGCTGGTGGCAAAAAAGAACCCCTTATATTCTTACACCTCAATATCCTCATGTGGTACTTTAAAATACTGTGGTGAGGATCAAAATGGATGTGAAAATATACTTTGAAATCATCTGTTTGACATATCTTTAGTTAATACCTACTGTGTACAGTGTGCTATGGAGATATAAAGGTGAATCATACACAGCCTTTTTACCCCCTAGAAAATCTCTCAAGTCTTTATACTAATGCAAGTTATCATTACATAGATGTTATATCATAGCAGCCAATGATCATGATGTACTGCATACTATTCTTAAATGAGCTCATTTGCCATTTGCCATTGAATTTTCATTATCAATTCAGGCCGTATTCAGAATAATTCTTAAATATAGAAACTACTTCCCACCCACTCTCCCTTGGAAATGCAGCTCAAAACAAGCTTCTTTCATTGCAAGCTGACGAAAACAGTAGGAAGCATTCTGATGAATGGAGAACATATTGTTACGCTAACCTTTCATTACAAACCAAGCTGGGGGAGATCATTTCAGCTTTATAAACTGTAAGACACGTAGGGAATGAAAATATCCCATTGATAAAGTGATGCCTGGGCTTCAACATCAACAGTATTACTCATTGTAATCTGTTTATATTACTCATTATTGCTTAGCTAAGATGCCTAGGAGATGCTTGAATCTTTTCATAATGATTTTGCTCACGTCTAAGAGAAAATCCTTGAACAGAATTAGATTGAAGAGTTGTTGATTGAATAGATATGAATCAGACTCTGAGCTCCAGTCTGCTTTTGAGTTAGGTCAAAAGATTCCAGACTCCAAACCTGTCCTCTGGCCCTTTCATTGCTTTTATCAGGCAAGGTGCTGTTAATATTCCCTTTGCTTATTTTTTTTTAGAAGGGAGAAGCTGTGTATCTTATTCTTTTGATCATATATGACATCATTGTATTTACAAGGGAAACACTAAGGACATCTTTCTAAATGGCATCTTGGTGCTAAGTAATTTTATAAAGGTTGTGGTCAGTAGAATTTTGGCCCCCATGATCTTTGCCCTCTGATGTCACACTTGTGAATAGGTTACATTAGATGGCAAAGGGGATTCTGCAGATACAGAAGGCTGCTAATCAGAGGGCGTTAAACTAGGGAGATTATGCTGGATTCTCCAGGTGGGCCCAGTGTAATCACATGAGTCCTTAAAAGTCAAGAGATGTGACAGAAGAAGGGTGAGCAGGACCCAATCAGCTGTTGCTTGAAGATGGAGGACCCCAGTGGAAGGCATGAGAAGGAAATGAATTCTGCCAGTACCCTGAATGCACCTGGAAGCGGATTTTCCACAGAGCTTCCGGGAGGAGCACAGCCTGCCAACACCTTGGTTTCAGCCTTGTGAGGTCGTCACCAGAAAATCCAGCCTCACGGTGCTGGCTTCTGACCGACAGAACCGTGTGCCAGTCAATGGGAGTGTATGCCTTACATTTATGGTAATCTGTTCGGGGAGCAATAGAAAACCAATAGGAGTTGGAAACAGATTACTAAAGAAACTCTATCATTTACCTATCAAAGTCAGAACTTGCTAATAATGTCTCCACTAGCAATGGGGAATTATCCGTGTCTTTTCCTTGAGGTTTTCACTGCCCTCCACGTGTCCCCCCCCAACCCACATACATGCACAGCTTGCTCTCCTGAGTCATACACAGCAGAATTCAAAGTCTACCTTTACCAGTTGTCAAGGTATCCCTGTCATTGAATTAGCTGTGACACTCATATTTTGTAGGTAGGGAAATTCTGGATAGGATCTGTGACTTGTACTTGTCACAGTTTGATAAATCTTGAATAAAATTCTCGCAGGACTTAGATTTCTGACATTTTATGGATTGTCATAAAACCTTTGGGGTTCATAGTAATAATGAATTTGGAAAAGGCAAGGAAATCTGAGCTATATTAAAATATTAAACCCCATTTCCCTCAAAATAGCTTCTCCCACTTTCTCTGTTTCTATTAATCCTGCCATCTAATGCCACCCACCATTTTTTCTTTCCGCTCAGGTTAGGAATGTCATGGTCATCTTGAATGCATTGTTTTCTTTGACTGCAACCTCTTCCTGCCCCTCTGCATTCAGTGAACTGCTCAGCTGTAAGGATTCTACCTCCATACTGTCTGTACATTCTATAAGGACTTTCCAATCCAAAAGTTCAGCTCTTATTTCTTTCCTTTGTGCTCTCTGCTCTTCTTTCTCCCTTTCAGTGGCATGCCGACCATATTACTCTCTTGCATGTAAACTTCACTGCCTAATGAACCTGGTTTGTGTTCCTTTGGCTTTTAATGCCTGTCATCATAGGGCCCTAATGAACCCTCACTCCTGCTCCGCTAAAGGGAATCATTTCCTTACTGGTGATGAATCAGCTTTTGCCACTGGGACTTGCTTCATTGTTCATTCTGAAAATGCCCAATTCCATTCTTGCTCAGTCCAATCTTCATTATGGTTTTATTGTTTGTTGTATGTTCATTTAATCGTTTGTTGGTTTTGGTTTGTTAGAATAACACTTAAGATAGGATTTCGTCAGTATATTTGGATAAGGACAGGAGTTACACTGCTGTTTGTGAGAACAGTGATTATGTAGTTACTTAGACACTTTCTGCTGGCTGGGCTGATGCTCTGTGATTCAGATTTATTTAGATGGTACACTGTCTCCCATTCATGATCTTATTTTAACATGTTAAATTAACTTGGCATGAACTTGGAGAAAGAGATACATTGGTACTTGGGAGTGGGTAGAGGGAGTTGGGGCAGATGGGGGGGGGGACAGGGTGTTGGGGAAGAAAAGAAAGACATTGCCAAACTGAGAAAAGTACATATGAATGGAAAATATCAAGAAAATTTGTAATATAAAATCATACCTATGTAATTTTATGAAGAATTGAGTAAACACATGAACAACGACCCAAAGGAAACATGACTTAAAAATTATAAGTAAGAATTCTGGAGTCAGAGGGTGTGGCTTGTCTCAGGACTAGCTCTGAGACCTTGGATAAGTTACTGAACCTCTCCCAGCCTCAGTTTTCTCATCTATGAAATGTGGATGACAGAGTACCTACCTTTATGGAGTTGTATGTATTGTATGAGTTTCTATGCATAAATAAGCCGACACAAAGTGAGCTCCCATAAGTGTTAACCCTGATGAGGATGATGTCCTTTGCTGCTTTCAGAAGAGTTTTTCAGTTTTCTTGCAATCTGCACTTATTTACCCATCTCTTTTTTATTTAATTCTCTTGATTTTTCATCTTATTCTGTTTTCTCCTTGTGTCTTTCTGCTCCTAGTAGTACATCAATTTGTATTTTGCGACGTATTATCAAGGATTCCAAAACGTTTCCTGACATTTCATGCTGGATTCTGCTAGAAATCATTTTTGTTTGTTTGTTTGTTTGTTTTTGTTTTACATTTTCATAACATTTTAACACTTAATAGAAACTATGTACAATAATTTTTTTATTGTATCTTACATAAGATAGCCACTACAGAAATTTACATAGGTAAGAAGTAAGATGGATGGTTAGGGAGGGCCCAGTCCTGTGAGCTATTTTCTCAGAGGCTATAGGTCAGAGTTCATTGAGGGGAGGGGCTTCAGATTACCCAGTTAGGTGAGAGGTGAGGAAAGGCTAAAACACAGGCTGCTAGACAGAGTTATCCAGCCATTGGGTCCATCAATATCCCAAGACTTGGGAAATAGCATTACAAAAATCTCTGTCCCCTTAAGTAAGCACAGTCCCAAATACTGTCAATCCCAGCAGCTCTGACAGGAATCACCTATCTCTCTTCCTTGCCTAGAGTGGGAAGACATCCACAACTTTTAGACACTATTGGTCCCTTCCAACATTTGGTTTGACTGTAGCACTTGATAACCCAGAAGAAAAACAAGGTAGTCTGGGTTGTCCTTTAGTGAGAGACGGTCAGAAATACCTGTTTAAAGAATTTGAAATACAAATCCTCCAAAGTCAGCTGGTTCCCAAAACAAACTATCAACTGACAGAAGTGGGTTCTGGCTTCCCATTTGCAGTAGCCACTCTACTTTGAGGCAATGGCGCAGAGGCTTTCTCAGAATGGAAATCACTTTTCTAAATGTAGTTTTTTTCCTGAGTTATTTCTGTGCTCATTCTTTCCTTAACTATGAAGTCTTTTTTTCATAGGTTGTATGTAGTTTATTTATTTTCCCCTTAGCCATCTTCAAAGAAGGCAATAATTTCAGTAAGTTTCTTAGATGAAGATGAAAATTAGTAGTTAATGGGAAAAAAGTTAAAGTGAGAATTATTAAAAATTGACCTGTTCAGTTTTAAATCATTTTGTTAACTTAAATCAAATAAATATATTTTATTCACTAATCTTTAATTCAGAACCCAGGCTGCTTTCTGAATTCTTCCAATTTAGGTACTCATGTTTGTCTTGCATTACCCCTGCTCCTGTCTAAGACTTCTAGTTTCATTTCTTTAAAAGGAAATGGGAACTTAAAGATTCTCATGAAGAAAACTGAGTGCAGAATCTCCCTAAATTTTTACAATTGTCTTCTACTGTTTCCCAGTTGTCACACCTATTATGATACCAGTTCTTTTAGTGACTGTGCAAAGCATTGAACTGCTATGGACATAACTTTTTGTATTCACATTTTTTTGGTTTAGGTTATATTTTATTACATAATTAGAATAATAACTGCAATTTGTCAAAATTGGGTTTGGGATAAACCACACTGAAACTTGGAATCATTAACTCAACTAGTACAAAAGTAAGCAGGGATACCAAAGGGTGTGAGCTGAGAGTATGGAAGCTCCATCCTGTGGGCATCGAGCAGTGTGGTTTACAGAAGGGAGGGGAGCCATCAGTGAATCCATAGAGTCTCTGAAATGGAAGTCGGTTGAGGGAGCTTCAAACACAGCCGTGGTTCTCAAACTCCAGCGTGTATCAGAATGATCTGGATGGCTTGGTAAAACACAGATTGGTGTGCTGCAACCCAGAGTTTCTGATCCAGTGGGACTGGGGTGGGGTATTGCATTTCTGACAACTTTCCAGGTGATACTAACTCTGCGGTTCCAGGGAACACAGTTTGAGGACCACTGAGCTACAGCCAGTTTTGGTGATGTGGATGGGGACAGGTCTCTTCAAACATCAGCACGTACAAGGCAGAAGACCAGATGTTATCCTTCCATCTGTCTCTACCTATCCTCCTTCTAGTGGATAGGCATTACGTTTTCTGTTACTCTTAGTTTTTGGTATTGTGTTGAAGCAAATTCTTTTTTTTCTCTGTCTACTTAGGAACTTCATTTGGAATTTGGGAGACGATGCAATGAGGGCTGTTAAAGTTTTCATGTTCATTGTTTTTTGCTTCTTTGAAAAAATAAAAACTAGTAGTTAGCTCTTTCAACTGTGCTGGGCATGCTGTTTTCAAATCACACATCCTCCAGTCTTCCTACAGAAGGAAAAAAAACCATTTCTGTCTGTCAGAAAATGTGTGTTTGGCAATAACTTGCCAGCTGCAGAGAGGAAAGGCAGCAATGTGGGTGTGTTGTCAGCAAGCTGAAGACTTTATCGGAGGAGGAGACAGATTATCTGATTGCTCTGTAATCTCCCTTTCAGAACTGGCTGACAGAGCTGGAGATCTTTGCTATAATCTTCTCAGCTGCCATCCATGACTATGAGCACACCGGAACCACCAACAATTTCCACATTCAGACCCGGTGAGGATGTTGAAACGTTTGGAGAAGAGGCAAGAGGGGGCAGGGATAGAGTGTTGAATTCAGAGAGTTGCAGTCACCTTTCTTTCGCATGGTGGCTCTATTTTGAGTTTCTGAAAAACTGAAATTATAAACAAGAGATTAGCCCAGTCAGCTTCAATCAAAACTTAAAGAAGCCATTTGCTCCTAATTCTCCTATGTTATTTACATTAAATATGGATATCCTTTTCTTCTCTATTATAATGCTAGCTATTTATGTATGTATGTACTATGCGTACTCTACCCATTTCTAATAGGAGGTGGAACAGTTTCCATAAAGGTGCAGATACCGTGTAGACTAAATCACTGAGGACGGGCAAGGATTGGAGTGAGTCTGTTGACATTAACAATGGCAGAGCCCTCTTACCCTCTTACCTCTGGAACTCTGGTGATGCTCTTCTCATCCTCCCTGATTTCATCTCTGCTCTGTTCAGTGCATATGTTACTCCCTCGCACAGGGCTTGGGGAGCTAGGTTGTCTCATGTAGGCCACTTTGCATCCTCCGTAAGGAACTTCACTGGTAGACACAAACCTCTGTGGGGGTATTAAATACAGGTCCAATTGCCTCCCTCTGAACCTCTTGACTGTAACAGGCATCACTAATTGATTTTGGTATCTTTTTTCTTAACGAGCTGCAGATTTATCCTTAGTATTCCTCTCAGCACAGAATTCCAGGCAAGCAGTACAGTCAGCTGTCATTTCCATTTAGGATGAAACCTTATCTGCCTTCTCCGGGTCTAAGAACTTAGCTTCTCTTAAGACAATGATGTGGAACTGGAGAGACTCTGATGGTAGGATTAATTGGGTCTTGAGGTAGGAATCAAAAGAAGCTAGAATTGGAAAAAGGTGGTAAGACACAGAGAAAGAATATAGCGGGGAGGGTTGAGAGTTTAAGGCTAAATAAATACTTGCTGATTTCACTTGAAAAAAGCAGGTGCGCACTCCAGATAGATTTGTGTTCATTAAGTCATTCCACACATTATTTAACGAAGCCAACACTTAATTATGGGGTACACGAAAGAAGATGATATCGACAACATCGTCTGATCTCTGCTCAGAAGGGGATTTCAGCAGAATGGAAGCGGACAAAAGGACCTAAGCCACATGCTTCATCTTCTGCCTCCTGCTTCCTCACAGAGTAGTTTTGGCTGCTGTGAAGCAGCCTTCTGTAGTTCTGTTGCAAGGTCTTTGAATACAGGGATTCCACAGAGCATCTCTGTTTAATGGATATCTGCCAGTGGAACCTTTGCTCTGAGGAAGAGACAGCCGTGAATAGCACCTGCTGAAGGAAGAGAGGTGGGTGGAACAAAGTTGTACATGGATCTTGGCTGGAGACCAGTGTCAAAAGTAGTCACAACTCAGGGGAAAATGGCTTAATTACAGGAGTTGGAAAATAGCTTAATGTCACAAAATACATCAGTTGGTGCCTTACTTACTCAACGGATATAAGATTAGATCCTTCACCTCGGGATTTGCTTGTTTTGTGTTACGTTCAATGGAATGGAAAAATGCCAGAGGGTTCAGTTGAGCTTGCTTTGGAATGAAATTTAAACATTCGCCTTCTTTAAACTGAATTTTATCCAAAGCATCTCAGCCTGTGAGATCCCTGTTTAGGAAACTAAATCTGTGACCTGGTTCTTTGCCCTTTGATGGACAGACTGTTAAGCCTAGCACTTTAAAGGTATGCTAAATATATCCCAAAGTTTGGCCAATGACAGGTGGAAGTTATCTTGGGGAGAAATGGCTCAACTGTCAGAAGACATTGCCTTCATCCCAACGCTGCCACTTAGCCACTGTGGGGCTCTGTGAACTTTCACTTTATATCTCTGGGATTTAGCCTCCTTGATGAGAAACGAATAAGCTCTAACAATCTAAGGTTTCATTAAATTAAATATATTAAAATAGTATACTGCCCTATGTTTGGTGTCATTCAGCTGTTTGAGAAACCGACTAACAATTGTCATATAACCCTTTCTCAATTTCCCATGTATGGCTTCTGCATAGCAAAATTTTAAGGTCAAGCTACGAACAGAAGAACTTGAAAATTGTATCTGCCAGGTGGTATGTGTTCAGAGAATTAAAACTAAAATAAATAAACACATTCCCTCATTGAATAAAATAAAAATAAAAAGTCATTCCAGAAAATATAAGGACGTTTGACATGACCCACATTTTTAAAATAATCACCTTTGCCACTACTGCAGGTAATTGAGATCTGCTTATAGAATAGTTTTCAGAGAGTTCTCAGGTTGGATATCACATGTGAAATAACATCCACATATTGACATTAAAATACTCTACGTACATCTATTGATAATTTGTAGTGTTGGTGTTAGCTTTTTGGTCGATATAAATGGCATGGGGGCAAAGTTAATTGCTAAAATAGGATAAAGAGATGGTGTATTCTACCTTCAGGAGAGTTACCTGAAAAATCTGAGCTGTTCAACATCCTAAATTATTTTGCTTGGCTTTCCTTTCAGGTCTGACCCAGCGATTCTGTACAATGATAGGTCTGTTTTGGAAAATCACCATTTAAGTGCAGCCTATCGCCTTCTACAGGAGGATGAGGAAATGAATATTTTGATTAACCTCTCAAAGGATGACTGGAGGTAAGGAGGAGCCAAGAGAGAGATTAGGAGGCCAGGAAAGGAACTGTGAGGAGAGACGGAGTATGCATCTTTTGAAGAAATAATACTCTGTTTGAAATTGTTATTGCTGTTTCTTTCTTTCTCTATCTTTCTTCTCTTTCTTGACACAGATACTCAAATATATTGTAGGCACCTTGGGAATATTTGCTGTTGGTTACCTTAGGAAACGTGTTCTTTTTATCTTACCTTCTTAAACCTAAATTTCATCAATTAACTTTTTTTTCACCTTATATTTGATTGGACTTCTTAAAAAAAAATCTTTCAAAATTTGCTAAGGAAATTGACACTTTAAAATAATCATGGGCACTTAATTCTGTCGCCTAAGTGGCACTACGTGTCTTTGAACTTGGGCAGACCTGAGTTTGAATGTGAACACAATCATTTACTAGCTGTATGATATTTAAGAAGTTACTCAACCCCTTTACACCTTTTTAAAATTTAATTTCTAGAAAATAGATAATAACATTTAGCTTGTAATTTGGTTAGGGTAATTATACATGATATAGTCCATTTAAAATGCTTAGCACAGTTTGTGACACATATAGCAAGCCTGCAGATCCTTGTAGCCTGCAGATCCGTAATATAGGTGAAGGTGTTTCAAAGCTTGTACGCAAAATCATTTAAATGCTTAAAAACTTCTGAATCTACTGTGATGCAAATAATACTTACATTTCAATTAAATGATCAGCCGTTTATTGAGTATCTCTGTACCATTATGCAAGGATTCAGAGAAATAAGCCATTCTGAACAACAAATCTGAAACTGATTTTCAGTAAGAGTTGGCTATTAGTTTCCATGCAACTCTAGTTCATTAAAACAGAGAGGAATATTTGGCTTGAATTTTATTGGAAAATGTTAGATTTAAGCAGCATCTAAAAAATGCAGAGCATTTCAGTTAATCAATGTAAATCTTGTAGAAAAAGGAGCACTCTATCCAATTTAAATGTTTGTAAAAGTATAATAAAAGATTTGAATATGGCAGAGAACAGCTTTACACATATTCAGATATATCCCTTTGATCCCAGAGGAAGGAGAGAGAGAGGGGAAATTGGATAGAAGCATCCTAGATCTCCATGCATCCTAAAAAAAGTTCAGCAAGGCTGTCAGGAAATTCTTGAGCCAAAGTCGGCCATTAGAGGAGTCCCATGTCTCCCAGGAAGGGATGCCCTCAGTCATTGGCTTGGAGCAGCCCATGGGAAGCATGGCCTTGGGCAAAAATGGCAATAGTTTTCAGAATGTAGTAGCTGAGGCCCATAGCCAATTAAATTCCTGTAGTTGGAGGTCTGTGTGGTATGTTCTCATGGCCACTGTCCCATGGTAATTAAAATATGATATTAAATGGCTGTATAATACTCCATCTATGGAAGTCCCATAATTACTTTTATTTTGAGTGTGTGAGTATGGGTGTGTTTGTGTGTTTTGGTTATTATAAAGAATCCTGTGATGAACATCTCTTTAATGTATTTTTATGTGTAGAATTAATGGATCAAAGAATGTTTGTTGTTTTAAGGCTCTTGTTGAACTTTGTCAGATTGCTTTCAGGTAATGCACTGATATTGCTGGCCTGTGGGATTTGTGAGCACATGGGATTTATGGCTGGAGGGGCATAATTGCCTCTTAATCTATTTTGAAAGCATAGATATACCACCTCTGTTATCTGTATTTTTGTTAAGGGTTTTCTATTTCTGCTTAACTATACATTTGTCAAAATTTAGCTTAGATTACTTGTGTTTTCACTCTGCTATGATCATAAGCCTCGTTCATTGTTCAGTCTGCTACTGTGTTAGTGAGGCTGGTTTCAGCAATATCTAAACCCAGAATCATTGCAACAGACCAGAGTATATCAGTTCACACTGGAATACACTGATATTCACCAGTGCAACCATCCTAATATGTATCATTAGGTCTGCGTTCTTATTGGTGGGTATTTGTGAAGTACTAGCTGTGAATAGTTTGAATACTACCTCTGACCAAAGCAAGTTGTAAAACTGAGTGATCCAGCTAAACATAAGTGAATTTAATATAAAAAAAGTCAAACTAGTTACTTGAAAAATATAGTTTAATGAGATCTGTTTATGTACTAGCCTTATATATTTGTGTTTTTTATTCAGCACTATCTTTATTATCTCAAAGGGAAAGTGAAATATAATTGATTTAGAATCATGAAACATCTCAGGTACAGGAACATTCTGATTCAGTGGAAGCTTTATAATTATAGCCCGTAGTGCCCTGCTTTTTTGTTACTCCTGTTTTTGAGGATTCTGTAGGTTAAGAAAAGATTGTAGTTGATGTAACTTAAGTTACATAGATTTAGTGTTCTATGATATTTTCGTTTAAGGACAGTTTTAAAAATATTGTTTTATTATTTTATCATATTTTATTAATGTTGAGATACATTGCTCTAAGACAGTGGTATTATCTCACAAATAAAATATTAACTTATTATTAAGGGCTCTCAGTTAAGCCCATTAACCCAAAGACAATATATGTTTAGTATCCTGTGTCTTTCTAGGAAAGCAATTTAATATCTGATAGACTCTATTTGGATACATAAGTGCATTAGACTTTTTGGACCTTTATAAATGAATGTATTACCAGGTATTTACTGCATTTCAAAGTGGAAAATATGGAATTCCACTTTGGGCAGGCCAAATCAGCTACTGATAAAGCAATTCTCCTGCAAATAAAGCCATAAACTATGGACAAAATACAAAGACACAAATGAACACAACCTCCAATGACGTGAGAGCTGTAGAGAGTAAACAAAGTCAGACAAATTTTGGAGATGTGTTAAAATTTGGAGAATCTGACAGGATGAGGTGAGTGTGACGTTTTGTGTCTTTACTCTGAAGGCAGTCTCAGTCAAGGCAACACTAGATGGATAAAGCTATATTTATACAAAAACCTCCACTGTGTTTCTGGCTAGAGAAACCAGTGTAGGAACTACCAGAGCTGCTAGCAAGTGAATTAGAACTCCAGAAAAGAGATTGCCAAATAAGGGGAAACTTAAATTCTGTGACAGTCTCAATGACAATACAGAGAGCAGGAAAATGTGACTTGTTTGCAAGGGAAAAGACAATCAATAGATGCAATCTCCAAGATGAACTATTGTTGGAATTATCAGGCAAGAACTTTTAAAGCAGTTATTATATTTAGTCTCAGTGAGGTAAAGGAAAATATGCTTGTAATAAATAAAATACAGTAAAATTTAACCAGTGAAATGACAATATAAGCAAGAGCACACAGAAATTTTAGAACTGAAAAAATAAAATATCTATATTGAAAATTCACTGTATTGGCTTAGTAGCAAGTTGGAGAGGACAGAAGAAAGAATTCAGTGAGCTTGAAAAGATCAATCCAAATTATCCATATTGAAGAAGTAGGAGAAAAAAAAGATTTTTAAAAATGAGCAGTTTTAGGGACCTATGGGACAATTTCAGGTGGTCAAACATAGGGACAACTACAGTCTCAGAAGGAGAGGAGAGAGAGAGAGAGAATGAGACACAAGAAATATTTGAAGAAATAATGGCTGAAAACTTTCCAAACATGGTGAATGAGATAAATTTATAGATTCAAGAAACTCAGCAAACTTAAACAGGATAAATTCAAAGAAAAACATACCTGCATGCATATTATAGTCAAACTGCTAAGAGTCAAAGATAAAATTAGAGAAAAATGACACATTACATTCAAGGGAACAATTTGATTTACTTTGGACTTTTCATCAGAAACCATGGAGGCCAGAAGGCAATGGAATAATGTCTTTAAAGTGTTAGAAGAAACAACAACAAAAAAGTTGACACAGAATGCTATGTCCCATGAAAATATCCTTTAAAAGTAAAGATGACATAACGTTATTTTCAGATGATGGAAAACTACAGAAATTTGTCACCAACAGAGCTGCATTTTAAGAAATGCTAAAGAGCTACATGATGACAGTATATCTCTTAATTTATTTAGGTCCTCTTTAATCAGCAGCGTTCTGTAGTTTTCAGTGAACAGGAGTTACACTTGCTTTTTAAAGTTACTACTAAGTATTTTATATTTTGTGCTATTGTAAAATAAATTATTTTATTTATTTTCCAATGGTTTGCTGCTAGTCTGTGTGTGTGTGTGTTTATGTATAGATATATATCTATATATCTATGTATCTATATCTATATCTATATCTCCTTCCAAGGCATTCAATGGGGAAAGGAAAAGCTTTTCAACAAATGGTGTTGGAACAAATGGATATCAATATGAAAAAAACGTTTTATCCTTACCTCACGTCATACTCAAAATTTACCTTGAAATTGATCATAGACCAAATATAAAAGATTAAAATGGTAAGACTTCCAGAGGAAAACAAAGTCCTTGGGGTAGTTGGAGGTTTCTCAGATAGGACCCCAAAAAGCATGAAGCATTAAAAAAATTGTATTAAAGTTTAGATTAACATACACACACTATTATATATAAAATAGATAACCAACAAGGACCTGCTGTATAGCACAGGGAACTCTACTCAATATTCTGCAGTAACCTATATGGGTAAAGAATCTGAAAAAGAATGAATATATGAATAAGTATAACTGAATCACTTTGCTGTACACCTGAAACTAACACAACATTGTAAATCAACTATACTCCAATAAAATTTTTTAAAATTGTATTAAGATTTAAAACTTTTGCTCTTTGAAAGATACTGTAAAAAAAAAAAAAAGCAAGGTAGGAAGTAGAAGTTATTCACAACACATATATCTTACATAGGATTTATATCCAGAATGTATAGTGTACTTCTACTGCTCAATAAGAAGAACACAGACAACTCAATTTTAAAAAGGGTAAGGTTCATGAATAGACATTTTTGCAAAGAAGACATACAGATGGCCAGCAAGCACATGGAAAGATGCTCAA
This sequence comes from Balaenoptera acutorostrata, assembly GCF_949987535.1. Lineage (NCBI taxonomy): Eukaryota > Metazoa > Chordata > Mammalia > Artiodactyla > Balaenopteridae > Balaenoptera > Balaenoptera acutorostrata. The sequence continues at coordinate 46,419,655 of NC_080070.1, forward strand.
CATCACTAATCATCAGAGACGCAAGTCAAAACCACAATGAGATATCACCTCACACCTGTCAGAATGGCTGTCATCAAAAAGACCACAAATAACAAATCATGGGGAGGATGTGGAGAAAGGGAATCTTTGTACACTGTTTGTGGGAATGTAAATCGGTGCTACCACTGTGGAACACTGTATGGAGGTTCCTCAAAAAACTAAAAATAGAACTACCATATGACCCAGCAATTCCACTCCTGTGTATATATCCAAAGAAAATGAAAATACTAATTAGAAAAGATACATTCTTCCCAATGTTCATAGCAACATTATTTATAATAGCCAAAATATGGAAGCAACTTAAATGTGTATCAACAGACAAATGGATAAAGAAGATGTGGTATATGTATATAATACTACTCAGACATAAAAAAGAATGAAATCTTGCCATTTGCGACAACATGGATGGACCTGGAGGGTCTTATGTGTAGTGAAATAAGTCAGACAGAGAAAGACAAATACTGTATGATATCACTTATATGATAGAGGTAGGAGATTAAGAAGTACAAGCTACTATGTATAAAATAAATAAGCTACAAGACTATATTGTACAACATAGGGAATATGGCCAATATTTTATAATAGCTTTAAATGGAATAAAAATTTTGAATCCTTATGTTTTACACCTAAAACTAATATAATATTGTAAATCAATCATAGCTCAATTTAAAAAAAAGGGGGAAGGGTCTGAAAGAGGCATTTCCCTAAATAAAGATATACAAATGGCCTATAAGTACATGAAAAGGTGCCTGACATCATTAGTCATCAAAGAAACACAAATGAAAAACACTGAGATACCACTACATATCCCTTAGAATGGCTGAGATATAGAAAATCTGGAACTTTCATACACTGATTGTCAAAACGTAAAGTGATACAAACCACTCTGAAAATTTTTGGTAGTTTTTTTAATAAAGTTAAACACTCATCTATCTTATAAACAAGCCATTCTACTCCTAGGTATTTACTCAAAAGAAATGAAAACATATCTACACAGTGACTAGTACATAAACACTCATAGTTTTATTCATAAGGGCTCCAAACTAGAATCGAATAACCCAAATGTCCATCAGCTGGTGAATGGATAAATTAACTGTGGTGTCCTCGTATGATGGCATACCATTCAGTAGTAAAAACAAATGAACTATTGATGAACAACTATGTGGATGAATCGCAAATCATTATGCTGAGTAAAGAAGGCTAGAAAAATAAGAGTACATTTTGTATTTTATATGTGTGTGTGTGCGTAGGCAGATACATATAAGTGTGTATACCTAGTGTCTAGTTTAACATATATGTGCATGTACCTATGTACTCTCTATATGTGTATATACACATGCACATATATATCTGCTTTATGCCTCTCTAGTTTGCATTTTCTAGTTATATATATGTATGAGTACACACACGCACACACACACATATAATAAAACCAGAAAGACATAAAGCAAACTATCTAGACGTAAAGCAGATCAAATGTTGCCTGGGGCCTGTGGGTAGAGGAAGAGATGAGCTACAAAGAGGTTTGAGGGCAATGGAAATGTTCAGAACCACGACTGTGGTGGTCCTTCCAAAAGTTTTACTCAACTGTTAAAACTCATTGAAATGTGCAACTTTTAGGGAAGCGGTTTATTCTATGCGAATTCTACTTCAATGAAGTTCTTAGAGAGAATAAAAAGATCAGTGTTTGGCAGGGCTTCAGGAGCAAGAGGAATGAATAGGTGGAGCACACGGTACTTTAGGGTGTTGAAACTATTCTGTCTGATACTGTTAATGGTGGGAACATGCGAGTATGCATTTGCCAAACCTCATAGAACTGTGCAACATGAGAGTGGACCCTCAGGTAAACTATGGACTGGAGTGAATGTAAGGTATCGATGTTGGTTATCATTTGTAACACATGTACTGCATTAATGTAAGAGGTTAATATTGGGGGAAACTGCAGTGGGGGAGAGGGTATATGGGAGGGTATACTATCTTCCCAAGTTTTCTGTAAACCTAAAACTGCTCTAAAAAAGTCTATTAAAAAAAGTAAAATACCTATATCCAACATGTACTATGGATTATCAGTCCCCCTCCTAGGATTAATTTCAAATTAATTTTTTCTTAAAACTTGAATTCAATACAGAAAGGAATGCTTTACTACACTTTCAGTTTCTTTGGAATTTTTCCTGTGAGTTAATTTTCCAAATGATACGTGCATTCCACATATCATATTCCTAATAAATGATATCCTTAATCTTTAACCTTCATTTATTCCTCATAAAAAAGTCCGCCTAAAAGACTCAAGTTAGATTCAAAATGTCACAACCAATTAACTGATTTTGGTTAGAAATGGCAAAGAATAAACTAATTTTTCTTTCCATTTTTCACTTCTATCCTTTTTTCTCCATGGGGTGTCCCTGAAAGGGAGTTTCGGACCTTGGTAATTGAGATGGTGATGGCTACGGATATGTCCTGTCATTTCCAGCAAATCAAAGCGATGAAGACTGCTCTGCAGCAGCCAGAAGCGTGAGTAGGCCTGTGACATCATGTGTTTTCATAGGTGTTTGACCTCGTCCTTGTCCATGTCACTGTACCTTTAAAGTTTGTCTCCTTCAATATGACTTTACTGAGTGATCTCATAAAATAATGATGCTTGGAGGAGAAAGCATGAGGATTGTACCTATCACAGATATATTCTCATTAGGGTTGAAATAACAATTTGCCCCAGTAACAATCTGCCCCAATTAGAATTTAAAATATTTCCATCAGAAACGAAATTATTGAAGATCCACTCAATGCAGAGGCAACAAATAAAGGTCAGTGAGTGACTCTTGGATTCTTGTTGTCTTTTTAATGATGGCAGTCATTCCAGAAATGGTTTTGAGTCAGTTTTTGAGGTGTCCAGTTCAATAAACATGGAGACCTTGCTGATGAAAATCCCAGTTGTAGGATGAATTGATGATTATCCCCTAGTTCAGCCGCAGTGGGGTTTGAGATGGGAGAATGGAAGGGATTTTATTTTTTTATTTTTTATTTTATTTTTTTTTTAATTTTGAATTTTATTTTATTTATTTTTTTATACAGCAGGTTCTTATTAGTCATCCATTTTATACACATCAGTGTATACATGTCAATCCCAATCACACAATTCATCCCACCACCACCACCCCCCGCCGCTTTCCCCCCTTGATGTCCATACGTTTGTTCTCTACATCTGTGTCTCTATTTCTGCCCTGCAAACCGACTCATCTGTACCATTTTTCTAGGTTCCACATATATGCGTTAATATACGATATTTGTTTTTCTCTTTCTGACTTACTTCACTCTGTATGACAGTCTCTAGATCCATCCACGTCTCTACAAATGACCCAATTTTGTTCCTTTTTATGGCTGAGTAATATTCCATTGTATATATGTACCACATCTTCCTTATCCATTCGTCTGTCGATGGGCATTTAGGTTGCTTCCATGACCTGGCTATTGTAAATAGTGCTTCAATGAACATTGGGGTGCATGTGTCTTTTTGAATTATGGTTTTCTCTGGGTATATGCCCAGTAGTGGGATTGCTGGGTCATATGGTAATTCTATTTTTAGTTTTTAAAGGAACCTCCATACTGTTCTCCATGGTAACTGTATCAATTTACATTCCCACCAACAGTGCAAGAGGGTTCCCTTTTCTCCACACCCTCTCCAGCATTTGTTGTTTGTAGATTTTCTGATGATGCCCATTCTAACTGGTGTGAGGTGATACCTCATTGTAGTTTTGATTTGCGTTTCTCTAATAATTAGTGATGTTGAGCAGCTTTTCATGTGCTTCTTGGCCATCTGTATGTCTTCTTTGGAGAAATGTCCATTTAGGTCTTCTGCCCATTTTTGGACTGGGTTGTTTCTTTTTTTAATATTGAGCTGCATGGGCTGTTTATATATTTTGGAGGTTAATCCTTTGTCGGTTGATTCGTTTGCAAATATTTTCTCCCATTCTGAGGGTTGTCTTTTCTTCTTGTTTATGGTTTCCTTTGCTGTGAAAAAGCTTTGAAGTTTCATTAGGTCCCATTTGTTTATTTTTGTTTTTATTTCCATAACTCTAGGAGGTGGATCAAAAAAGATCTTGCTGTGATTTATGTCAAAGAGTGTTCTGGAAGGGATTTTTAAAAATGGTGATTTGTTAAAAACTCTTATTGAGGTTCTGTAAGTTTGGTCATCATGTGTTTGGATCCTTTGGGTTTACAGAATTGAAAAGCCGAAAGCATTATCCCTGATGTTGCACACGGCAGACATCAGCCATCCAGCAAAAGCCTGGGAGCTCCACCATCGCTGGACGATGTCACTCCTGGAGGAGTTCTTCAGACAGGTACCTTGTTGCTCTGCTAACCACGCCCCCACTGCTGTCATCCATGGACATATCCTGAATTTTATATTTCAGCAACATTGTGATAAAGACTATTGCAATTACAGTCATCTTCTTTGTGGAGGGAGGGTTCACAGCTTTTTTTTTTTCGTCTCCTGGTCATGTGATTTTTGAATCTCACCTAAATTCTGATTCTTGGAATGTTATGATATTTCTATCCTATGCCAAAAAAAACAAAAACAAAAACATTTCCTTGTGGCAGTCTTTTGTCAAAATGTCATCTGAGGAATGCTTTTAATTTTGGGGGCTGGGGGGTTGGTGACCAAATGGCAGTCGCTTTAACTTGCTTCTCTGTTATAATTGGCTGGGTTGTTCCTTTCTAGCAGACAAACCCATGTTGTCAAATTCCAAAGCCGGGTGAGGCAATTTGAGGTCAAGAAATCACTAGAAGCTACTGTTCCAATTATATTTAAACTTAGTACATCCTAAGACACAGGTTGTGTTTTCTACAAGAATAGTGAGAGTCTTTAATGAGGATACATTGCTTTAAATTTTTTTTTAAAAAAAGGTGCATAGAAGTAGAGAAATAAAAAGGTAAATAAATGCATAGCCCAAGACTGCTGTCTTCTCAAACCCAGACATGTATGCGAAGCTCATCTCAAGAAGAGCTGCCATTAAATATCTGCTTCGAGACATGAGGTCCTGAGGTTGAAGGCAAGATGACATGTAGATTGTGGGACCTGAATTAACAGTTAATTCAGATTAATACAGTTAATTAATTAATTCTTGTTAATTTACTGAGGGAGGTTACAGTACGGATTCAGAGACCTCTGAGATTCCATAAAACACTACATATTAACAACAGTCTCAACTTTGTCCTCTAAACTGACAAGAGGTGTACTCTTTCACTGGTTACTCAGATTTTTGGAAGCAAATTACTCTTATGATTACTCTTATTCTTATGATTCTAGTTTGAATGGAGAAATTATAGAAGGCATTTCTGTGTTTGTTTTTTTCCTTCTGAAGCTGCACACAATATCCAGTAACAAAGTGGGACTAGAGTTAACAGAATATTAGGCAAAGTTCAGAAGGCCCTTTATTGGAATTTTTATTCCAACTGGTTTGTGGTCTGGAACTAATGAAATCACTCCTCTGGTTCCCAGTGGTCTCATCTGTGATTTGTTTTTTAGAAGGTGGGAGGATTTAAAGGAAGGTTGGACCAGATTTTTTCCTTAGTGTCCTTCCCACATTAAATGTTCTACAATTCCTTCATTCTGTCCAAGGGTGCACATCAACACGTGCACACACGTGTGCCCCCTTAAGCTGTTCTATGAATACGCCAGCAGGTACCTTATTCAGCATATGGCTGTTTCCCTTACATGACCACTGCTTGGCCTCACAGAGTAGTTCTCAAGGGGAACCTAAGGGCGTGAGAGGAACTAGAGCTGTACAGGTGTGGCCATGCTGTATATACAAGAATGACTGCAAAATCATCCTTAATCGAGGACTAATTTTGAGCCATTTCTCCAGAAGTTACTTTTCTAATATTAATGAAAGAATTTTCTCCAAATCGCCACTTCCCTTATCATATGCTTTTTTTGATTATTGCTTTTGTAATAATACTCCCTATAACTAGGAGTATTTAATCTATAGCCAGAGGTAAATCATCACTAACTCCTCATATAAGTTTGAGGTATTGAAGTGATTCCATTTTTTAATTGTGAGAGAGTGAATATGAGAAATTACTTAAATATGTGAACATTTATTCCCATTAAAGAAAAGCTTGTTTGCACAAACATAAGGTTGAATTGAAAGAAAATGTACCAGAGGCAATGTGAAAATAAGCATATTGAATTTCTTGCCAATTGGGAATGGAATGTTATCTCACTGGACTGGAACTATTTTTTAGCAATTATGATTCAGTAAATTATTTTTATTGACTTAATATTTTAACCCAGTGCCATAAGCCGTGGTAAGTAACCCATGTAGGAGAAATGTTGCCTGAGTTCTTAACTATAGATTTTAAATTGGACAGTTCAAATGGGAAATCTCAATGGGACTGTAGAATCTTTGAAAAAATTACATTTAGAAGTTGGGTTATATTTCAAAATAAGGGCATAGCCTCAGTGCTGATAGACCAGACCGTCTATGCTTTGCTAAAAGAGTAAGCTACATCTTCAGTTTTACAACCATTTTTTACAAAATCCAAGCCACTGTCTCAAGTCTTTTACAATGAAATATTGACTTTAAGGAAGTATAAGTTTGCCTCTTTGGTGAATACATTTTGAGATTCATTTCCTTAGTATTGCTGTATATTTTTCAAACATCTCCTACAATTCTTTTAATTTCCTCTGTGTTTGTGGTTGTTTCCCCACTTTTGTTTATTTCCTATATCAGTGTTTTTTTCCTTTCTTCTGTATGAAATTAGCTAATCATTTGATTATTTGCTAATCTTTAGCTAATCTTTTTTATTTTATGATGTCAGTTACTGTTTTCATTTTTATTAATTCATTTCTTCTGCTTGAGTTTATTTTGTTCTTTTGCTAATTCCCTGAGTTGGATGCTCAATTCAATTATTTTCATTCTGCTTGTTTGATATTAGAAAATATAAGGCTAGGAGTTTGTGTTATCATGAATCTCGTAGGTTCTAATATGCAGTGTGTTCGCAATCCTTCTTTTCTAAATATTCTGTAATTTGGGTTTTGATTTCTCTATTGCCCAAAAGTTGCTTCAGATGGAGATGTTTGTTTATGTAATTTTCCAGTGGTAGTTTCCTTTGCCTTCTACTTTTGTAATTAATTTGTGGCTTATTGAAATTTGATCAAAGGATTTTTTTCATTGTTTGGATCTTACTGTGAAACTCATTTGTCACCTACTATATAATCAATTTTTGTGAATGTTCATGGCTCTTGGAAAGTAGGTTTATTTTCTACTTGCAGGGTATAAAAATCAAAGAACACCAAGCACATCCACCTTATTAATTATGTCATTTAAGTATTTTATATATTATTTTAAAAAATTTGATCTATCATGGGCTGACAGGTGTTTCTATTATTTTCATTTTCTATGTGGTATAGTTTTTGCTTCATGCATGTCGATTCTGTGTTATTTGTGTTCTTGGATATTCATAACTGTTAGATTTTCATAGTTTACTGTATGTTTATCATTATAAAGCCCGCTTCTTTGTCTTATCTAATGCTTTTACCTAGAATTCAAATTCGGCTCATTTTAAGAAGAGACTCTTGGCTTTGCACAACTTTCTACTTTAACCTTTTCAGAGATGCTTTGATTTGGGTGTGTCTTTTAAACACTGTATATAATTGAGGTTTTTTTATGAGTCAATCTAAGATTCTTTTATTATTTGAAATCAGCCATATTAACATCTATTGAAATGACAGGCATCTTTGCTCTTAGGTGCTGTCATATTTTATATTATGATTTCTGTTTGTGTGGCTTCTTTTTAAATCTTTCACTATATTGGTGGTACCATCTGCTTTGTTATGTTTTTATTTCTTCTGATGACTTGGAAGTTTTATATTATGTTCTAGTGGCTAAGTTGATAATGAAAACTTTACATCCTCTATTTATTTAGATAGTATCTATTGCCTCCCTGCAATAGTAAACTTCTACCTCCTCTTGCTGCTTCCCCAACACCTCGTTGTAACTTGCTTAATTCTTGTAGTCTGTACCTTTGTTATTTAAATAGAGCTCTATTCCTTTATATATCAGGTTTAAATGGTATATTTGCACCCCCATTTTTTTTTTGCACCCCCATTTTTAACGCATAAGAAGGACAGCACTTATTCATAACTCCCAACACCTTTCCCATTTTCCTTTCGTAATATAACTAATTCCTTGTTACTGTTTGTTGGCTATATTATTTCTAAATTCTTAATATTTTCTAAGTGAGCATTCTATCTCATGTACTATATGCTGTTTACAAAAAACACAACCAAAACAATGTGACCCAAAAAGTGGAAAATAAACAAATTTGGCAAAGGCATAATTCTCCAGTTGTTCTTGTCCTGGCTCTATTCAGTGCTGGCACTTTGGCCATGGTTGATCCATTCATCTATTGGTTGGTCAAAGTTGTTCCTTGAGTGGTTTCTTCTAGAAGTGCTAAAAATCACATTTTTGTGTGTTTGCAAGTTTTTCTACTGCTGTTATAGTTGGGTCACAGTTTGCTTGGGTAAGACTTTTTTTGAATCAAACCTTCTTTCCCTGAGGTTCTTTTTAGATTTTGTTCAAATGTCTTCCACCTATGAATGTTGTTATGGAGAGGTTGGAGGCCATGCTAGAATTACTTCCACGTCTAGGTGATATATCTTTTTGCTTATGTGACCTAAGGATAATTTCTTTACCTTTGAAGCCCAGTGACATTACTAGGATATATTTCAATAATGATTGGTCTATAATAGCTTTTCTTGGGACCTGGCATGCTCTTTTTCTGTATAGATTCAAGTTACATTCATTAAATCTTTAATGATTTCCTTTTCCATTTGTTTTATTTGTTTCCTTCTTTAGGAAAAACAGTTATTCATATGTTGCCTCTCTTATTTTTCTTCCATGTCTGTTATTTTCCTTTAAATCTTCTTTAACTCTCTGATCAGTGGTATTTTTTTCAGTCCTGAACTCCATGTCCCTTAATGTGTTTTTATCCAGAATAACTCTCCTTTGTGTGGCTTCCAACACAATCTTCATTTATATGATGGTTCTGTTTTTCTTTTCCATATCTTCCCTGAGCTCTGCTAGCTCCTGGTTCCCTAAGCCCTGGTTCTTAATAATTTCAGGAGTTTCTTTCTGATCATGGCAGTATGTTTGGTCATCACTTGGTGGCACTGTTTTTTCTGGTGAATGTTCCCTATCTGTTATTTTTATTTTTCTGTTCCTTTATTAATTTTTTTTCTTTTCATGTGAAGTATCTTTTCATAAGTTTTTTTTTTCTCCTGGTCGTGGTGATAGTGCTGCTTCCTCTTTCTCCCCCCCTCTTTCTCCCCCCCCCCTTTCTCCTCTCCCTCTTCTCATTCTCCTCCCTTCTTCCTACTTCTTCTTCTTCATTTTATTATTATTTACCATCTTTGAGTGAAATGCATTATTTTTTGACCAACTATTTGCAGGAGATATGTGCCAGGGAGAAACTGGAACAGCAATATTCTAAGTTCCATGGTTTATTATGAGGCTTCTATGACACGGGGTGTGTGTGTGTGTGTGTGTGTGTGTGTGTGTTAGCCTTTACTTCTTCCTGGTCAACAGTAGGCAACAGTTGTAGGACTGCTCACAGTTCAGTCTCTGTCACCCACCCACTCTCTTGCCATGCTTGTGTGTTTTCTCATTCAACATTTTCTTCTCTACTCTTCCTTGGAGCTAAATAGGGTGCAGAGTAGCTCCTCACACCAGCGCTTACTCTCTCTGGTTTTCCCATGTAATGGATGTGGGGTACTTTTCTATCTGAGTGAACTTTGGAAACCTCTATTCTTCAAGCTTTATCTGAGGTCTGCAGCCATAAGCCTCTTCTCTGGGCATCTTACCTCACCCCTCCCGGATATTCACAGCATTTTGCAGCCATTCCTCATGTAGTTTTGATTTGAGATTACAGATTTCTCCTAATATTCATTTGTGTTTCTGTTGTTTGTCATTCTCCTCTTTTGAGAAGATAATTTCTGAGAGGGAAGAGCAAAGATGTCTTTACTATACTTATCTTAAATCCAAAAATCATAATAATTTTCTCATACCTCATATTTGTAACTTCTTCCTCTGGGAAAGAAGAATGTATATTGCTTCATTTTGTTCAACTTGATGCTTTTGTTGCCTCCCCAATCAAATACCTTTTCTTCAGTCTACCTGGAAACACTTGCTTGAGATGTCACCTAACAGTCTTTTGAAGCTCTTGCATTGAGAGATGCCGTCTGCCCTGTGAACTTCCAATACAGAAAGAACCTTTGTTTCTCTTAATTGGTTTGCTGCTTACAGATAGCTGCTGTAACAAACAAACGCCCACATGTATAACAGTACACATAAAATGGAATTTTATCACCCACTCATGTAAAGTACTGACAAGTGTTTCTTGATTGGCAGATGGTTTACAATAAGCAGGGATTTTAGATCCAGACTCTACCATCTACATGGCTTCCATGGTGCTTATCTACATCAAGCCAGCAAAAGAAGGGAGGACATAGAAACATAGGCATAGGTGATTTTATAGGCCAGAACTGTGGTGGAAATACATCCCCTCTCCTCCTGCTTTATTATCTAGCACAAACTGGCACAGATTCTGGGAATCATAGTCTAGCTGTGTGGACAGGAAATGGAGGGTGGTGGTGGCTTGTGAACAACTAACTGCCTAATTGCTCTCCCAGCTTGCTTGTGATAAATGTCCAAGTGACCAAAGGAACTTGAGTGTTTCTAACCAAATTCATCTTTTCATTCATTCAACTAACATTCATTGTGTTCCTTTTGTAGATTGATTCTGTGACCTTATCAGTCAGTTATCTTAACCCCTACCACAAGAATGATAGTTATTTATTTTTCTGCACTGTCCTGGAAGAAAAAAAAATGAGTTCCTTTAAAAAAAAATCATTTGTGCTGACTGAGACTTTCCCCCTTTTTTGAAAATATGGACCTCTTTAACAAAGAGGAAGGTGTATGAATAATTCCACAAGGGCCAGTAGTTAAAGAGTTGTACAATATTGTATCAGTCAAGCTGGATTCGCCTATAGAAGTACATTCTTCTGTATTACTTTCCGTGTATATTTTCCAATTTATAAATGTATCTGTCCTCCAGAGGGAATTCAGGGACCACTATCTTAAAATAGGTTTTTAGTAGTTGGTAGTAATAGTTAATTAAATCCAAAAGGTGTAAGTGATGTGTGGATGTGGGTATGGACAAGTCCATGGGATAAGAAGTTGCTTAACATCATGCACTTTTTCAGTAATAAAATCCAAATTAACGCATACAGCTTAATAGTCAAGTGGTTAGTGTTCTTCTAAGCCACACCCATTAAAATGCACCAACAAAACAACTTATATCCCTGCTTCATAGGGAATAAGAGTGGGTTTTATTTGTGTTAGCTGAGCTAGCCCACTAAATCAGCTACACAACAACAATTTATGTTATAAATCCTCTTCCTTCTCGTCACACTGCCCAAGTAGAAATAGCTTTGGAGTAAGTTATTTTCATCATGCCACTTGAGAGATAGAGCAGCCCTCAGCAAGGCGTACTCAGAAACAGAGGAACCATTGTGTCCCATGGGCTGTTCATACAGGAAAGAGTACAGAGGAACTAAGCCACTTCAGGACTGTTCCTGAGACCCTTGGATGTCCCCAGCGCCAATTGTGACCCCCACTATTCAGCTTCCTCAGGCGCCCATTCCTTTTCCTTCTTTTCAATAGATCTTAAACGTGCATGTGAACTAGCATCCTTTCTCTTTAGTAACATGCCTTAGAAAGAAAAAGCATTCAGTTTTTGAACTTTGGTTGTCAAATTAGGTTATTACTCTTTATTTACTATAGGTTCACTGGCGATATTTATTATAATCAGAGTGTAACAATTAGATGTAACAAGTTCACTAAAAGTTTCTCAGATCTTCACTTAGATGGTAGAAATATCTACTGGGAAACAATAATTGTTATTTTAATTTATTTATATACATTTTCTCACTTAATCTTCATTGTTACTTGATGACATAGGGATTATTATCCCACATTTGAATTGAATGTGTGGGACTTCCCTGTTGGTGCAGTGATTAAGAATCCGCCTGCCAATGCAGGGGATACGGGTTTGAGCCCTGGTCCGGGAAGATCCCACATGCCACGGCACAACTAAGCCCGTGCGCCACAACTATTGAGCCTGCGCTCTAGAACCCGCGAGCCACAACTACTGAAGCCTGTGCACCATAACTACTGAAGCCTGTGTGCCTAGAGCCCGTACTCTGCCACAAGAGAAGCCACCATGGTGAGAAGTCTGTGCACTGCAACGAAGAGTAGCCCCCGCTCGCCACAACTAGAGAAAGACTGTGAGCAGCAACGAAGACCCAACACAGCCAAAAATAAATAAATAAATTTATAAAAAAAAATTGAAATGTGGAGAGAGAATATAAACTTCCTATGATCACACAGGTGGCGGGAGCAAGGCCAGATTCAAGCCCAAGTCAGTAGCCATTAACCTGGGCAGATTCTTTTCTGTTAAATTGAATCAGCACAACTTTGCGGCTCTCAGAAGGGTGACACATTTTCCCTTTCCTCTGGGCGTGTGACTGAAGTATTACGCTCTGGTTCAGAACGGTTTTTAAAAATCATCTCCATCATTATTTAGACTTTCCATAGCACTTGCTTATTATAGTCTTGCTTTTTGGTGAGATTGAGAACATATTGGCCAGAGAATCATGTTTTATTATTGTCTAACTTGATAAACACAAGCAATTATTTACTCCGCTTCTTTTTCGTTCCACTTTTCATCATCACTGAGCCCTGCAGTGAAGACCCCAGAAGCACTTATTCCAGTTGTGTATGGCTTTAGGTAGCACTTGGAGAATGAGTCCAAATCAGTCCAGTTAGAATTGGTGTCTTAGACACTCCCCACAACTGGGAGGGGTTTGCTGGCTCAAGAAAGGCTGCAGGTCAGCCCAGGGCAACTGGAGAACGTACAAGAATTCTGACTGCTGTGTTGGCTCTAGGCCACAGGACGTGTTGCTTTTCTTATTTTCCTTGGGGGACCTATTGTTGTCTGATGAGGCTTTCTATACAACAGCATGCACCTTTGCAGTTTGATGGAATGATTGGACCCCAGAGGGCTTCAGCCTCTTGGTGTCTTTTATGCAGAGGAGCAGGGCCCAAAAGGACGTATTACATAATGTAATTGGAATAATTAAAATAAAGACCAGTGGCCTTTGTGGCAGCTGAAGTTGTGAAATAAAATCTGGGCAGCTCAGCCTGTTGTTGTTAATTTACTTTGACCTCCTGTTTTTCTAGGGTGATAGAGAAGCAGAGCTGGGGCTGCCTTTTTCTCCTCTGTGTGACCGGAAGTCCACCATGGTTGCCCAGTCACAAGTAGGTACGTGTTTGCCAATCCATTGGATGGAACGAGAAACCAGAGAGGAGTGTCTGGAAGTAAGCTCAGGTGCTCCCGGTGATTCTTCAGCTGGGAACCTGGCTCCATTCTGCTTGCTGTGCTCATGGCTTTGGCTGGTTGGGCTGATGGAGCAGCTCTCCCCATCCTTCTCCCTGGAGTGTAGCTGGTTCCCAGGAAGATTAGACAGTGACACTCTGCTGTCTCCATCATTCCCTGCCAAGAGAAAAAGGGACCTTAACACTAAGGCAATGACAAGAATTAGTGGTGGGAAGCCCATTCTATTTCAGTCTCTCCATTCTGCATGCAATACCAGAAGTTTCCTCAGTGATGCTTCCTCTGGCCCTGTTTCCAGGACAGCACCATTTCCTGGATGACCCTACTTCCAGGAATGGCTCTTTAAAAATGTTTCCTTCCCCTTCCTTCTTTCCTCCCTTCCTTCCTCCTCTCTCCCTCCCTCCCTCCTCCCTCCCTTCCTTCCTTCCTTTAAAAATAAATTTAGCACCTTTTTTTTTTTTTTGGTAAAAATAAGTTTTACACTGCTAATAACCATAATATATGGGCATTACAGAATTCTTCAGGTGTGAGGGAGGGTACCAGTGCCATACATAAATTAAATGTCATCAGTGATCTCCACCTTGGAAGAGTCTGAAATCATTCAAAAAATAAATTCAACAAAGATTTATTGATTTTTTTCTACTTGTGTTTTGGGGGCTTATTAATTTTTTTTCATATTAATATATTGAGTTCCTGTTAGGTGTAGGGCACTGCTAGGCACTGTAACAGATGTTATAAAAAAACAAAGACAAATTATACATGGTGTCTGCTCCCAAAGATATTGAACCAGTATTGGGTGGTAGGCAAGAGGTTGAGAAAACAAAATCTATTAGATTGTTACAATGCTAAGGTAGAGATTGTACGTGGTACAGTGAGATACAGAACAGAGCTTGTGAACATTAGACCCAGAAAGACTTGTTTAAAGGTAATATTTGAGTTGAGTCCTAGGAGATAAGTAGGCAGTGTCTAGGCAAATGGTGATATGTGTTAGAGGTGGATAGGGGCGGGTGGAAGGAAATTGCAGACAAGGATCAGCATATACTAAACAAGGAAATTTAAAACAGTATAGTATTGTCGGGGAATTAATTACAAATAGTTCCATTTGGCTGGAGCAGTAGGTAGGGAGCAGGATGTGGTGAGGGACATGTTTGGAGAGAAAATCAGGTCCAGATTAGGAATAGCGTGTGCTTATGCTTTCCTGTAGGAAATGAGGGCACAGCTAAAGAATTTTAAGTAAGGTTAAAACTATATATAAATTGATGTTTTAGAGTAAGAATCAGCAAACTATAGCCTGTGGGCCAAATCTGGCCAACTGCTTGGTCTTGTGAATAAAGATTTATTACAACACAGTTAAGCTCATTCATTTGCATATTGTCTATGGCTGCTTTTGCACTACAGTGGCAGAGTTAAGCAGTTGTATGACAAACTCCTTTGCTTAGGTTTTGTATGTGGCCCACAAAACCTAAAATATTACTCTCTGGCCCTTTACAGAAAAGGTTTGCCAATCCCTGCTTTAGAAAGATTTCTCTATCAGTAGTATGGAGGATTAATTGGAGGGTTTTGAGTAAGACTAGAGGCAAGGGCTCCAGCTGGTGCTTCCTGCAAAGTTACAGGGAGGAGATGTTGAGTATCAGAGCTAAGACAATACAGGAGAGAGGTAGCATATAAAACCTTAAGGATTCAGCTGGATGCAAGGCTAAGATAAAGGCAGCAATCTAGATTAAGCGGTTGAGCCATGTCCCATTTACAAAGATTGGAGGGAAAGCTGATGAGTTAGTTTGGGTTTGGACATGTTGAATGAATTTAACTCGTGAGGAAAAAAAAAGGTGAAAATACTGTCATCAGACACTTCAATTTCAGCTTAAAATTATACGGCAATTAACTGCAATTCAAATTTGGCTATCAGTGTTTCTTTATCAGGACACTATTGGTATTTGCTTGGGACAATTCTTGTCTTGCCAATTACATTACAGGATTTTTAGCATCCTTCACTGCTGGGCATTAAATGCCAGTATCATTTCCACCTTGGTCATGGTAAAAACCAAATAAGCATTTGTATATTTCTAAACACTATATTTCCTTTGACTGGTATTTAGTTTCATGTGGCTGTGTAATGAGTTATCACCCTTAGTTCCAGATTCTGTATTTTCTCCTGATGTGTCACAGAACACTTGGGTATTTTTGAACTGTTGAGCCAATCACTGTAGCCCAGCATCAACTATCTCCCCAGCATGGTGATCTCTCAAAAGTATAGTTCCAGATCTGACCCTTCTCCTAGTTTCCAACCCTGTTTCTTCCAATTCTTTTGACCCTCTTCCATCTGGATAGGTCCCTGGTACCTCAAGTCAGCAAATCTAAGACCAAGCCCACCATCTTCCTCCCCAGTCACGTTCTCCCCCATTGTCCCTGTTCTCTTTGCCTTCCTGCTGGAGGTCTCTGACAGATCCCACCTAGAGGCAGGACCACCTCCCGCTGTGCATGTATCTGTGCCTCCATCACACTCTCACCTTAAAATGGCACTGGATCTCGCCTTCCTTACCTTGCCTTTGAGCTATTGCAACAGCTTCTAAAATGAGTTTCCCAGCCTCAGCCCCTATTGCTCTCTCCCTTCCCATCCATCTTGCCAGATTAACTTTCCCAAATGACATCAGAAAAAAATCTTATTACAATGCTGCCCAGACATCTCAAGGGGCTTCTAGTGCCTGTCTAAATCCTAACCTTTAGCCTGATACTTAAGAACCTCCCTCCTGAGCTGATAATGACCTGCCTCCCCAGGCTTTCCCTTTCTGACTTCAAAAGAATCCCTAAGCCCCAGTCATTCTCCAGACACATCCTGCACTTTTCCCCATCCTTGTCACTTTGCTTATTTCACCCCCTGCATCTAGAATGAATACCCTTAAGGGCTCAGCTCAAACATCACAACCTCCATGATGCTGTTTGCAGCCTTCTCGGTGGGAGGGAAAATATCCTCCCTCCCTTACCTTCCCAGGGGCCTTTATTTGGGCTTCTCCTTTAGCCCTTTCCATTTTTGTGCTCATTTAATTCCTCCTATAAGCTTCCAAGGGCAGGCAGGTTGTGTTACACATCTTAGTCTTTTATGCAGCGCCTATTACATCGTTTTTTTACATAGTAGATGTTGAACTTGCATTTTTAAGCACTTTATTGAACTATCTCCTAAAAAGTTATAGGAAGGTTATGTAGGAGAATGGAACTGACTCATGATATTCAAAACAAGGAATATATTAAATGATTCAGACCAACCTATTCTCTCCTAATCTGATCTGGCGCTCCTATGAAGATGAATTTTAAAAGAAAGATACAACCCTTCAGTTGGCATGGGAACATATGGAAAGGCCCAAGTTAATATGCAGTTCCTCTGAAGTTTTGCTGTTTCTCTTCAGGCTTCATTGATTTCATTGTGGAACCCACCTTCACTGTGCTCACGGACATGACAGAAAAGATCTTGAGTCCACTAATTGATGAAACCTCTCAAACTGGTGGGACAGGACAGAGGCGTTCAAGGTCAGTGCTGAATCTTGAAAGCTGGGGGTCAGGGTGGCCTGTCCATGGGGATAGACTTCTTCTGGAAGAGATGGGGGTGGTACTTCATTATTATGTTCATCCTACCTCCTCCTTATAAAAGATAAAAGGAGGACTCAAAGTTGTACTCTCTGTACTCTCCAGGCTGGCCTGTAAGGGGGTGACCAGGGTCTAGGTGATGACCAGCAGTTTCCCAGTACCAACCCCCCACCCCGCATTCTCTCTTTTGGCGGCTTTGCTCACAACCGCATCAGTCACTGCACTTTACCTGCTGTGCCCAGAGAGTCCTTGCTCCCCATACTCCAAAAGGAAAGTACCACTGATCAGAGTTACCACAAGAAATGAAACTGACTTTCATTTCTAGGTTCAGGAAGAAAATAGAAAAAAACTGAAATTTTACATCACCTTCTGCCACAACTTCACTATATTGAGGGTAGTTTAGTAGTCAAAGAGCACAGCCTCTGGAGTCACAATCCTGGATTAAACATCCTGATTCCATTACTTACTAGCTGTGCCATCTCAAGCAAGTTGCCTCAGTTTCCCCATCTGAGAAAGCATGGATTGTACTCATAGGTTACTGGGAGGATTAAATGAATTATTTAATCTCCGTAAAGCCCTGATAACAGGGTCCAGCACAGAGCAAGTGTCAGCTACCATAAAGCTAATGCTCAGTCTTTACTAGTAGTATTACCAGTAGTACAACTCTCCCCTTCTCCTCGTCCATGCAAAACCTTGGGCTTTGTCGTAAAGGAGAGAAATGTAATGAAGAAAAAGAAGAAAAGAGCAAGAGAAGGAGTAAATAGGAGGAAGAAAGGCAAGAAGAATATTAGGACAGTGGGACCCCAGGGATGCTTAAGGTGGAGGGACCCAGTCAAGGCTGCTAACAAGGAGGACAGAAGCCCCCTGCCCGAGTCCCACAGCTCCACAGCTCTGCCGGCGCTGGGCTGAGACCTGCCCTACTTATCTAGTCAATCTTGGTTGTCATTCAGTGGATTTGCATTTGTGTCAGTCACTACTGTAGCTACCTGGAAGTGTGTGATACTTTAAAGTTTCCCAGAAGGATGGCACTTTCTGTATTATAATATTATATATATTAACTGTATTCCCTACGTTTAAAGCTGAAAATGATATCATCTTTAAAAAGGTCTCCTGCATGACCGATCTCCCACAGTCTCCATGCTGTCTGTGCCTCTCCACCTTCCCCAGGAACATAAGGAAATCACCTTACTCTGGCCTTGGGGATCCTGGGATCAGAGGATCTTGACTTCAGGGGGAGGGAGAGCTGGAAAGAAAGAGGACCCAGTGACTGGGTAACTTGGAAAAGTGGTCAGTGTGGAGGCAGGTGGGTGAACTGTGGAACCAAGTAGAAGTCAAGTTTAAATGCATTAATTTCCGAAAGTCAAAGGCAGAGAATTCTTGTGTGGGGAAACTAGTCATAT
Source organism: Balaenoptera acutorostrata (assembly GCF_949987535.1). Taxonomy (NCBI): domain Eukaryota; kingdom Metazoa; phylum Chordata; class Mammalia; order Artiodactyla; family Balaenopteridae; genus Balaenoptera; species Balaenoptera acutorostrata. The sequence continues at coordinate 46,438,128 of NC_080070.1, forward strand.
GGAAAAAGAACATCTGAAATATGGGGACTGTGGGGACGATCAATAGTCATGAGGCTGAAATCTTGGGGGTTTTTTTTCCTGCTGAATATGGAGACTTTCCCAGCTGTTGAATATGGAAAATAGGAATTACAAAGCTCAGGCCCCAGGAATTTCACGACAGTAACTTGCTGAGTGTTCACCACTCTTCTCTTAGGCTTGTTTATCAGCACACATTTTCCAAACACTAACCCTCCTCTTCCGTATGGTTTTTTTTTTTTGAATTTTTGAATTTTATTTTATTTATTTTTTTATACAGCAGGTTCTTATTAGTTATCTATTTTATACATATTAGTGTATGTATGTCAATCCCAATCTCCCAATTCTTCCGTATGGTTTTTTTTGTCCTCCAGTTTGAACAACATCAGTTTGGCAGATGCAAAGCGATCAGGTGTCAAGAGCTCTGGCTCAGAAGGAAGTGCCCCAATCAACAATTCGGTCATCCCTGTTGACTGTAAGAGTTTTAAAACCACTTGGACTGAGGTGGTGCACGTCAATCGGGAGAGATGGAGGGCCAAGGTGCCCAAAGGTAACGTGCTGCTGGGGAATATTATCCAAACCACTCAGACCCGCTTACAAAGCAAGGCACTGCCACCCCTGATTTATAGGTGTTGCAAATGAAGCACAAACTCAGGATATAAATTCAAATTGCTGAATGTTAGGATCGACCACCTTTTGATCTTCATCATATCTAACACTCAGTGCACGAGAGAATGAGGCTGACCACCAAGCTTCCCGACAGCGTGACCTGTGTGCTGTATGACCAGAATCTTCTCGAAATGAAGATTCTACAGAGAATGGGTGTTGCTATTTCTCGGTTTCTGCTAGGCCATTTTGTCATTCTTATTTCGTGTCATGCGGCACATTTTTGAGGCCTTTATTCCTTCTTTTATCTAAATGAAGCCTGGCCAGTAGCCACCTCAGCCATTATATTGGGATAGAAGGGGCTTTAATCCCCTTACATGCATTTTTATCCTACATGTTCTCAATTTCCCTTCGGCCATTACTCAGGCTAACCTTCTAAGATGAAGGTAATGTGCAGGTTAACAGAAATTTGAAGACAGAAAAGTCATCACTCTTGGTACTAGAAACAAACAAACAAAAAACCCTGAAATCTGTTCTTTGAAAGCTGAAATTCATTTGCTCATATGCATGTTTGTGTTTATTGAGCATGTGCTACATGATTCGTACATACTACATGCTCATGCTATAGTCTAGGTAGGAACACATCCCTGAGGTAAGTCTTAGGAAGCTGTGATGCCTGATTCCAGAGAGGGCACAGTCGTGGATGGCTCTAGAGCTCAGCAGGGAGACTGATCTCAATGGGGTTTGTGGAGGTGAGCCTTCAATATCAGTCAGTTTTTGCCAACATCTACTGAATGCCTACCGTATGCCAGGCTCTGTACTCTGTGTTATTCACAGAGGTGAATAACAGATATCCTTATCCTCAAAGCTCGCAGTCTCCTGGGTAGGGGCAGGGAGGCATTTGTACAGAGTTTCTTTCAAAGTAAGAACGGGAGTTCAGTTGAAGCCTTGCACTCATCGCCAGCACCTACTGGCCCCGAGCCCCAGACACTCATTATAGGCAAGGAAAGGTTTATCTCCGGTCACAGCATCCCACACTTTTATCCACCCAGTGTCTGCACAAGTGAGAAGAAAAGTACGAGTAGACAGGCACAGCACATTCTGGCAGTCTTGGTCCTCAAACATTGGGGGCAGGGGGCTGCTTCTAGTGTGGAAGAGATGAGACCTCACTGCTGGAGTTATGCAAAGGCCAACATTGTGTCCTGTCCAAGTGGCTGCTCAGTGCAGGTGGGGCAAAGGGTTTATCTTTACGACTCTTTTAAGGCATAATTGGGCCCTTATCATTTGGGGACAGAGGTTGCATCCTGAGCTCTGGAGGGAGCCAACGCCTCTTCCATATTTTAGGTGTGGCCTCTCACAGTCTATTCAGATGCTTTAAACATTGAAATCCTCCTTGTTGGCAGGCAGTGCAAGCAGCAATGGTAGCTACTGCATCATTTCAAAGAAGCACTCTCATAATCAATTACACTCATTAACACTTGAAAATTCAGTTCCTGACAACACGCAATTGAAAGTGGTACTTCAAAATAATTTGTTTACAGTTATCTGGCTTACTAAAATTACCTTCTGAAACTAATCACCTGGGGGAGCATTAGACAGTTTCTTTTCAAGGAGAAAATTAGCCCTTTAAAAAGAACAGATAAATAAGCACTAATAGTTTTTAAATATGTGAGGTATGCTGATAGAGGTAGTCTTAACCTAACTTGCCCCTAACCTTGGTTGGGGTGCTTGAGAAGGCATCTTGTAGCTAGGATTTGAAGGATGCCTGGGGTTGAGCCATGAATTTGGAAAGGGGGAACAAGGAAAAAGGGGTAGACAAAGGCACACATATATTTCGTGGGAGGATAGTTTGGGTATCAAAGCAAAATTAGTTGGGGAAAGAGAGAATTGAATCCCTACTTGCCCTGTGCTCTTTGGCAAATTCACGCAGAGTCTTTGAGAAAAATTCCCTTTGGGGGATGATAATAGACATCACAGAGTTGATGAAAAGAACAGAAATTATATATGTAAAGCACTGAAAACACAGCCTGTACATGTTTAGTGCCCGATAAGTAGTAGCTGTTATTTTGAAAAACTGGAAAAGAAAGTTAGAAGTTTGAATGCAAAGTTAAGAAGGTGGTGGTCAAAATGCCAACCTATAATTAATATTTTATAACGTTTTCAGCTTCCCAATAATGCCGTTGGCTGGTTGACTGGTGTTAAGAAATTCAGTTTGCATCTGTTTTTCCATTGGAGATTGGTTTGTGCTATACTATTCCAGGCTGTTTTGCTCATGATTCTTTTTTACCAGAAAACCCCGATTTCAGCAAAGGCTGCCCTGCATGGGGCACTTGAATGTATGTTGTTATTAAATTGATCAGAAATGGAATTGGATCTAAAGTCTTAGTTTTATTAATCAACCTGATTTACAAAGCTAGCTAGGCCAGAACGCATAGTTGTTAGGAAAGATTGAATCAGTATTTTTTTTTTACAGCTCTTAGGGCTGAAAATCATTTTTCCCAAACAAAGATATGTAGGTATAACAATTTGCAAGTCTGATAAATATTGATCAGTTTCCATTCAGGATTTAATACTTTTTAAACATTTTTTTCTGGTGTAAGAATAGTAGGTGTTTAGGTTACCATGCTGAAATATAAACAAAATATATAAAGAAGAAAATAAAAATCACTCATAACCTCTCCAGCCAAAACAATAAATTTCAATTTACTGTTGAAATTCTGATGTAATTCTTTTTAATTTGATTTTCTATGCATATTTATAAGTAAAAATTTCCCCTTAAGTTGAGATTATAGTGTAATATAGTATTTTCCCTCTCTATTTCTATTTTGAAGATTTTATTCTGATACTGAATATTCTTAGAAAATATGATGTAAATGGCTACATTGTTTGGAATACCATAGTTGAACCATTTCTCTGTTACTGAGCATTTTGGTTTCCAGTTCTTCATTATTGTATATAACATTGTTATGAACATACAAGTTCAGCAGTCTTTGAGCCTACATCTGATTATTTAGGGTAAATTTCTAGATATGGAATTCCTCTGTCAAAGTAGATGAAAAATTCTAAAGCTCTTAATGTATATTATCAAATTTCTTTCTGGAAAGTTTTTTTTTAAACCGTGTTCTCTTTCAGTAGAAGTATAGTGAGCGTGCCATTTCCCTATATTTTCCCCCTTTATTTTTCTCATTGGGATGTTTATATTTTTACTACTGATTAATAATAACTTTTTATATATTAAGAATAGTAATTCTTCAGTTGACAAACTGTCTTGCAGTTTCTGCCCTACCTCTGTCCAGTTAGTTAGTTTGTCATATATTATACCTTTTAACTTTATGTTTTTTTAAAAATATATCCTATTTTTATTTTACTACAGATTATCTTCATATTTTTTATTGAATTATGTCTCTATCAATGTAAATATGAAATAGTATATAATGATACTCCTCTGCAAGCGCTGAGAAGTTTATTGAATTTTTTAAAATTTCCTCCATTGTCACTCAGTTTTTATTGAAACAATAAAAGATTTTCAACCTAGGCGATTGTAAGTAAATTGCTATTTTACAATTAACTTATTCTTTAATATTATTTTAAATATTTGCATCAAGTTTTATATCTAGCTTAACAATTATTTTTATTTAACACTATGATGTACTAGTTTTACTGGCATCATTAACATAGTTTCCTAATTCTGAGATTTTTTTGTTTTTTGGCCCTGCTGCTCGGCTTGCAGAGTCTTAGTTCCCCAACCAGAGATTGAACCTGCTCCCTTGGCAGTGAAAGTGCAGAGTCCTAACCACTGGACTGCCAGGGAATTCCCTCATTCTGAATTTTTAATGTCGATTGAATTTTTCTGTCAGCTGAAGCACTTTTGCTAAAATTTTTAGAAAGGTCCAACGGGAACATCTTCTGAGTCCTGAATTGGCTAGGAGTACCTTTCTGTTGTTCTTGTATATAATCAAAAGTTGACTATTCATAATTCACATAGTGTCTTGGTTGTCTTTATTAAGTTAGTTTCTCTCCTTTTCTTTCTTTCTCTCTCTGTTTGTAGGTGGTTTAGGTAGGCATTTCAGAGAATTATATTAAGCAATAATTAGCCCAATATCATTTTTAACCAAGAGCCTATAGTATCATTATTCAGGAAGGCAAATTAAATGAAGAAATCAATGTATTTCTCCAAGACTGCACAGACATTCAGTGTGGGATAGAACCAGCTCTCAGGAGGAATGTAATTTATAGATCATGAGGGCTGTGCTCTACCTTAAGTCTTTAGCTCCTTGCTTTTGGCCATTTTCATAATGATCATATCACTACAGATGGTGTGAAATGGAAAGCAGAAGGAAATGAGATTGAACTACAGTGTTTGCTTTCTACTAGTATAGGAGCCTAGGAGTGCCATGGATGTTAAATCTAAAACCTGAAAAGTTAATTCTTTGTATATATGTCATCTCTGGAACTGTTACCATATATAAATTAATTGTTCTATCACCTACTGTGTCTCATAGTAGGAAAGATTTTATGTATATTAATATTTCACCCTGAAAATATAAGGGGATTGGATTACAGTGGAACAGCTGTTCCTTCTGTCAATTTATTTTCTCTTTTCTTATTTATGTGTCTGCTTGTTTTTGTCTACTTATTTTGAGTAGTAGCACTGGATGCTGATGGCTGATCACACTAATATCAGATATTTCAGAGATACAAAGAAGAGATGGGAGTAGAGTAGAGAAGTTGTAGAACATTTCAGAGCCATCCACTGGAACATGATTGCTGCAGAGAAAGGAATCATGTTGGATCTGGTTATGATGTCATAAGAGCTACCATTCACTAATTTAAACATTAATTGCCTGCTGTCAACAGTAGTTGAGCCCAAACAGACTTGTTTCTGAAATGTATCCCCCGAAGTTTTTTGGGGTTTTTTTTTTGCCAGATTTTCCATAGAAAATTGGTCTGACTCAGTTGTCAAATGAATTTTTCTTGCTCAGATAATATGTTACGCTCTTGTAGCAAAGCAGAATTTAACACCTTCAGCTTTCATCAAAATTACTTTTAACTCGGGGATATTTTGAATGTTGAAAGTTTGCAGTAGATTCAGTGGGGATTCTGTGAGAGGATTATACATTATTTTAGCTGATATCTGAGTATAAATGAATTCTCTTCCCCCTTGGCCCTCTCTCCCTCTCTGTGTAGTAAGTACAGTCATCTTTTTACTTACCTATATTCAAATACAGTCAAATGGCTAATTTTTTTCAGGATAGGACTTTAGGGTGTGTATAGTTCCTGTATTTTATACTGGTCTGGATTGCTGATGATGGAATATGAGTCAGGTTCATTGGCAGATAGGGTGAATCACACCCTCTGTGTACATTTCATTTAGTCAACAAATACGCCATGAACATCTGCTAGGTGCCAGGCATTATACCAAGCACTGGGAATTCAGTGATGGAGATGACATTTGACCTTTGTCCTCGGGGCATTACAGAAGGATAAGAGAAAGTCTGGACGAACATTCTAGGGAGCCTTCTGTGGGCCTGCAGCCTACTGAGAATGCCATCTCCCTATCTTCTGCACGGCCATTCTTTTTCTCTTTGGTTGTACCTTTCTGTAGGAGTCAGAAGACATATTATACTATATATGCACATAATTATGCAATTTTGTTAAGAAATTTTTCCTTACCTTTTCACTGTAAATTATAAATACATCCTGTTGGGAAGTAGAATATCATGAAATATTGAATGGCAAACATTTAAAATTTAAATCAGTGCTTATCAATCCTTATTGCGTGTTAGACTCATCTGGAGAGCATTAAAAATATCCTATTCTTGCCTCTCTCCCTCCAGAGTCTGATTTAATTTGTCAGGGGTGAGGCCAGGGTATTGGTTTGGATGGGTGGTTGGATGAATCAATGAAAGGCTGAATGAAAACTTCATAATATATTAAGGAGGACATCTGAGCCAGGCAAATGTAAGGGCAGGAAGAGTACAATGAAGCCAGAGGTCATAGACATGCACAAAATATAAAGCCATAAAGCCCTGCGAACGTGTGAACCTGGAACCAAATCTGGGCTTTGTGCTCTTTAGCAGCTGAAACAAAGGGAAACGTGATCACATGCATAAGCACTCTGGTGCCCATTAGATTAAAATCTCACTTGTCATCTATGAAAGCCAGCTGTTTTCAGGACCAGGGCTAACCAAGGGAAGTAAAGAAGACCCCTGCTAATGAGGTGTGGGACATTTGTAACACATCTAGAGAAAAAAATGCAGTAATGCTTTTCATAGTGGAGGTTGGAAGCCCTTTTGAGTGAATTGAATGCTAGACAGTGAGTCGGTAGACCTTAAAGGAGGATTGGTTTCTGTTAGGTGCCTTCCATTGGTCTCTGTAGGTTACTTCCTACAATCCAGCTCCACTTCATTGCCTCCAAGGCTCTGCATGATCTCAACCTTGCATGTCCTTGGTCACTTGACCACATCATCTGTCACTAACAGCTTACTAAATTTGCTTTAGCCATACTGGCTAACTCATTGTCCCTGGAACATACCAAGCTCATTCCAGTCTTACGGCCTTACACTTTTTATTTCCTCTGCCTGGAATGCTCTTTTTTCTTGATTATTGCATGGTCAGCAATTCATCATTCAAGATTTGGTCAAATGTCACCTACTTCACCTCCTTACCTAATGCCACCTCCTTCCTTTATGCTGATCGTGTTCCATCATATTACTCTGCTTTACTTTTTTGTAAAACTCTTTTCACCATCTGAAATTATCTTAGTGATTTGTTTGCTTAATTATGGTATTTTTTACTCCATAAGTCTTCTTGCTTGCTGCTGTATTCCCAGTGCCTAAAACAGTACTTGACACTGTAGCTGCTCAATAAGTATTAGTTGAATGAATGTATCCATTTTTTCATGAATCCTTGACCATAGGCAATTACACTATGTTTTTGATTAAACACAGAGCCAGACCCTATCACAGTCAACCAAATTGGAAATAAGGCTGACATCCTCTCATTAAAGAGGAAGACACAGACCAGCATCCCTGGCCAAACTAAAGGCCACCTCTCATCCTGTGGACAGTTTGAAGACCATGTTTTTTTGGGAGGCCTAATTACCCTCCTACTTTTAAATTCACAGACAGTGGCCTGCAACAGTATTATTCTAGTGGTGGTTATTTTCCCTGTATTTTGGTTTTGTAATCAGTTTTTTTATGTTTAAACTCCAGTTCCTAAGCAAATCTACATGAAACTTCAGTGTTTACTGGGCTGTGGGAGAGCTTTGTAATGTCTCTGAGCCTCAATTCCACATTTGTAAAATAGGGTTACAATAATAGTCGCTGCCATATGAGGTTGAGAATGAGAGGAAGTAATCCTTGGAAAGCACTTAGTATAATACCTGGCATAGAGGACACACTCAAGAGAACTTATTGATGGTAATATTAATATTAGTAAAGCCAATTACAGTATTGGTTTATTAATTATTATTATCCTTATTATTACTTTCTCCCCATCCACTTCTTCTAACCCACTGTTTTCAGAAATGACATCACCATGGACAGATTTTATTGGTTTCCTGAATATACATACCAAACTGACTTGAATTAGCCAAAATTATACCCCAAACACACAGTAAACACCTTAGGTCATTTTAATGCATTAATTCCCAATGCAAATTCTTGCTTTTGTTCAAAGAGACAATTCTCCTAATGGCATGACCTCTTTTTATCTTTTCTCCACCTTTCCTGGCTTGTTCTGGATGCAGAGGAGAAAGCCAAGAAGGAAGCAGAAGAAAAGGCTCGCCTGGCCGCAGAGGAGAAGCAAAAGGAAATGGAAGCCAAAAGCCAGGCTGAAGAAGGTGCATCTGGTAAAGCCGAGAAAAAGGCATCTGGGGAAGCTAAGAATCAAGTCAACGGAACAGGAACAGACAAAAGTGACAGCCCTCGTGGGCAAAATTCCAAAGCTGAGAAGTCATCAGGAGAAAAGCAACAGAATGGTGAGTAGGATTGCGCTGGTGAAAGGCTCTTTTCAGGGCGCTAATGATGTGACGGATGGACACTGGCAAAGAACTGCCCCTGTGAGGACAGGTCACAGAGCAGGGCCGCCCTGGCCATCCAGCTGCTGCTGATCATACCTCCCTAGGCTGTGGATCCTATTAGGATCCCATCCAAAGCAGCCAGAAGCTTGCTTAGGCCATGCTCTCTGGGGAGATTTATATCTTTTGGGCCCTTTCCAGCTGGGTAGTTCTGGAGACTCTGGCCAGTGCCTGCCTACCAGCAGGGGAAATCCCTATTAGCAATCCCAGCACATTCCTGAGTGCTTAGCGCAGGAATGGATGAATGGAAAGGCAATCTTCCGTAGGTACCATCCCCCTGGCAGGGCCGGCACTCATGTCTGCCTAAGGTCTATTTCCAGAGTATTGTGTGTATATCTGTAGGTGAACAAGTGTGTACATTAGGATGACCAGTCGTCCCAGTTAGCCTGGGAATGAGTGGTTTCTTGGGATTCAGGGCTTTCAGTAGTAAAACCAGAAAAGTTCCAGTCAGACCAGGATGAGCTGGTCACCGTCGTGTGCATACAGTTGATGATTTCTTATATTTAATGCAACAAATATTTATTGGTTAACAACTCCGTGCCAAGCACTGCTCTTGGCACTGAGAATTTAGAAATGAAAAGGCCACAAGAAGTCCACAATCTCCTAGGGGATATGGACACCCTCAGAATTAATTCTGAGCCAGTAACAGTAGTGGCATGGCAGATAAAATACCCAAGGGCCATGTGCAGAAAAGAGGAGCTTTGTTGGGTCTGGGGATTGCAAGATGTAGTAAATGTCAAAGAAAGCTTCAAGAAGAGGTGATGTCTAAGCTGCGTTTCAAGTGCTGAAATTTGGGGGGACACAGGGACTTCTCAGCCAGAGAGAATACGATGAGCTAATGCATAGGGGCATGGAATTGCTTACCTTGTTTAGGGAAGAACAGGAAGTTCAGAGTCACTGGAGCGTTCAAGTGCCAGGTTGTGGCATGGTCCTTTGGCAGTCAGACAGACCTGGATTCAAGTCACAGCTGTGCCTCTCACTTCTTGCTGGCCTTGGCCAGGTTACTTAACCTTCCGTTGTCTCTGTAAAATGTGCATAATAATAACTGCTCACAGCCTGGGCCACTTGTGAGCTTCCAATAATAATAATGGTAGCAAAAGCAACAATGACAATAAAACAACTAGCATTTATTGATTATACACCAGATGCTGTTTAAAATTCTCTCTTGGGAATTTCCTGGTGGTTCAGTGGTTAGGACTCGGCGCTTCCACTGCAGAGGGCCCGGGTTCGATCCCTGGTTGGGGAACTAAGATCCGGCAAGCCACGTGGCGCAGCCAAAAAATAAATAAAAAATAAAAGACCATCCTTTAAAAAGAATAAAAATAAATAAATAAATAGATAAATAAATAAATTCTCTCTTTACATACACTCTCTCACCTGCCTGGTAGGTCCAGGTGATCTCCTCTGAACCATGGTCTAGCTATTATGCTACACAGCCCAAGTAAATGAGAAATACGTAGAAAGTGTTTAGCATGACACTCTCCAATTATTTTTGCAATTGACATATATAACATGTAGAACAGAAAACAATGTTTTAATACATGTAATAATGATAAGAGCTCATGTCAGGACTTCCCTGGTGACGCAGTGGTTAAGAATCTGCCTGCCAACGCAGGGGACATGAGTTCGATCCCTGCTCCCGGAAGATCCCACATGCCGCGGAGCAACTACTCCTGTGTGCCGGCAACTACTGAGCCTGCGCTCTAGAGCCTGTGAACCACCGTTACTGAGCCCACGTGCCACAGCTCCTCAGGCCCTCGTGCCTAGAGCCCGTGCTCCGCAACAAGAGAAGCCACCGCAGTGAGAAGCCCGCACACCACAACGAAGAGTAGCCCCCGCTCGCTGCAACTAGAGAAAGCCCGTGCACAGCAACGAAGACCCAAAGCAACCAAATGAATAAATTAAATAAATAAATAAAATGAAAAGGTGTTTTAAAAAAAAAAAGCTCATGTCGTGTTCCAAGCGCTTTGCCTAAATTCCTTCAGGTAAGCCCCATGAACACCCCAGGAGGCAGGGAAGGCCATCACCCGACTTGCCCAGCCCCTCAGCAGCCAGGTTCTGGAGACAGCTCGTAACTAGTTTGCTTTGTATTCAAGTGCATCATAGGTGAGAAAATATGTTCAATTCAATAAGAATTTCTAATACAGCTGTTGGAGTTTTAGAGAGCAATGCAAAACACCCCTGTCTTCCCCTACTGAGGGTGGAACCAACTGAGAGGGAGATAGCAGAATCAGAAAGTGATCACAATGTTAGCTCCACTGCAACTGGAGCTGAACTGGAAAACACAGACTTGATCTGCTGAGCACATGGGCTTCTGCACACATCTGCCCTGAACTGGGCATGGCCCATGGGACACTGGCAGAGCAGGTGGGTTCAGGGCTCGCCCCTCACCCCCCACTCCACACCTAAGCAGGCTGCTTCTGCAGTAACAGAAAAGGTGTGTGTCTCGTGGAAAACGCATCTCAGAGGGGGGCTGGGGGCTGGAGAAACGGGTGGCAGGGCTGAGCTGTGCATAGTCAACTCTTCCTTCTAAATGAGTCTCTCCTTCCCAGAGGGGGAATATGTAAGGACTGGTGAGAAAGGCAAGATGTGTTTCTTCCCTACTTTTTCTTCTGTTAGGGAAGTGGGTTTAAAATGTCTTTCCCTTAATAAAAACAGCCATTATTATGTCAGTAACATTTATGGAATGCTTAGTATGTGCCGGACACTGTACTTGGGATTTTACATACATTAAATCATTTAAAAATCCTAACAACTGTGTGAGGTAGATATACTCATTTCCATTTTGCAGATGAGGAAACCGAGACTCAGAAAGGTTAAATCACTTGCTTAAGGCCAAGCAAACATTAAGTAGAGATTTCAGGTCAAATAGGAATATGTGAGTCCAGATTCTGTTTTCCTTAACCAGCATGCCCTTATTTGCGAGGTTCGGTGCTGTTGGTGAGAGTAGGAAATAGGAGGAATATTGAGACCCAGCTACTGTCCACAAGAAGCTTATAATCTCTTTATTCCAGGGGTTGACACACTCTTTCTATAAAGGACCAGACAGTAAATTTCATGCTTTGCAGCCATACAGTTTGTTTTGCAACTACTTAGCACTCTTGTTTTAGCACAAAAGCAGCCACAGATAACATGTAAACAAGTGAGCATGGCTATGTTGCAATAAAACTTTATTTATGAAAATTTAAATTTTCACATGTCATTAAATATCCTTCTCTTTTTTCAACCATTTAATAATATTAAAAACTGTTTTCAGGTTGTGGGACCTATATGACCAGGCATTGGGACCACGTTTGGCTCATGGGCCATAGTTTGCCATCCCCTGGTCTGGTCAGGGAGAGAAACCAATGAATACAAACATGCTGGTCACAAAGGAGGTTATACATTCTACGAGACAGGTATAAACAAATACCCAGAGAGGGCAGAGGTGGCAATCATTTATTTTGAAGATGGTTAGGGGGAGTGCCTGAAAGAAAACAGGAGCCTGAGCCTTCAGCTAGGCTGGATTGACTCACAACTGCATTCATTTCCCAAAGTAAGCCATAGTCTACCACTTCCCTTAAAAATTAAGTATTAAATGAGAGGTGGGAAAAGAAATCAATTTTGAGCAATAATAATAAAGGCTAATGGTGGTTCGGGACTTGGTTGCAGCAGCCTAATTAAAATGATTTATAACTGCACAGAAAGGCTCTTTTGTTTCCCCCCGTTTATTGAATAACAGCTCACATCAGCCGTTAGTCCATATTCAACCCATGGGAAATTACCTAATGGATTCTGTTCAAGGAACATCATCAAACAAACATGTGTCCCTTTCCCGGCACCCTTCTTTGCGGTCGCTCAAGATACTTCCAGGATGGAGCTGAAGGATATTGGCTAATTGTGGTCCTAGACATTTGGTCCTCTATCAGCGATCATGGGAACCCCTAAGCTTTGGTCTCCATCAAGGTACTTTCCTCTTTAGCCTCCCCAGCCCTGACTGAGGAGGAGGCAGGCTTCCACAGGCTGCTGGCTGGCATCCAGCACATCAGACTACTCCTGCTGACTTGTGGAAGACATCCTGGCCTTGCTGCAGCTGTGGGTAAAGCTCCAGTCCAGGGCAACCCTGAAACCTTAAAGTATTGTGCATTAGAGGTGCGAAGTCTCATTGAGGAAAGAAAGACCATTTTTCTGTAGGGAATTAGTTTGACTACAAGGCTCAGGATCATCCTTGAGCTCATTTCTGGCATCCTTAAAACAGGGAAAAGCCAGTGTTGGAACTGTTCCACGGAGTTTCCAAAGGAATCCATCTATTTTGGCCATTGGTGGTGGTTACGTGCAATGACCATGTGCTTCACTCAGACTCCTCCTGCTTGCACTGTGGCCAGAGTTGACTCCCCTTCCCTCAAGCTTAAAATTTGTCAAATTCCATTAAAACTACTTATTTTGTAGAATGTAACCTAAAACGGTCTTGAATTATCCTTGGGTAACCATTTCTATATAAATCTATAGGCCAAAGGCATTTAAAAATGGCAACAGTAAATGGAAGTCTGAAATCTAGAACTTAAGCTTCATAGGGAAGTTGCAAAATACAGTACTTGAGAGCTTGGCCTCTAGAATCAGACCTCTCTGTGTATGTTACGGTAAATTATTTTATCTGTGCTTTAGGTTCCAGAGCCATAAAATGGAGATGATTCTGTGAGTTTTTGCTTAAGACTATTTAATATTTAAGCAAAATCACTTTGTGGAAAGATCAGTTGGTCATTTGTCCGATCAATGGCTTAAACCAGATCTAAAGTAGCCAACAGGAGCAGTTTTGCTACAGCAGCAGACACTCTTACAAAGTTTGGGGCAGAGATGCAGCCTGAGAGTGTGTGAAACACGTTCAGGAGAGCAGTCCACTGCACTCAACACAGCTGGCCTGACCAGCATGTGACAGAGTGTCCGCAGTGAAGTCAAGGAAAAACTCAAACTTGGAAAACATCCTCAGTCATTTGGTGACTTTGTTATTCAGCAAATTGATCACTTAGTGAATTAATCTTTGATGAATTTGTCTACTTTCAATAATAGTACCTTCATAATGGGGTTGCTATGAGAATTTAATGAAATGATGCATGTAAAGCATTTAGCACACTGCCTGGCACAAAGAAAGTAGAAAAGATAAATGTACCCTTCCCGCCTTGGGCCCTGCTCCCCGCTTCCTGGCTGCAATAATTATTAGAGTCCTTTTGCTTTATTAATGCCAGTAATTGAGTAGTAATCTATTCTTGGGTTTATGCAGGCTAAAAAGAAAGCCGCCATCAGTAAGATTTGTAAGAAAAATATCCAAAACTTGAGAATAAATCTGAGAGAAGAAATACCATGTCCTTTCAATGTCACACTGGCATATTGTCAAAAAGACCTGCCCAAGGATTATTTAACTGTCTTAGGCAGGGGTCAGCAAACTTTTTCTGTGTAGGCCCAGATAATAAATATTCCTGGCTTTGCATGTCTCTGTTGCAACTATTCAACTCTACCATTGCAGCAGGAAAGCAACTACAGACGTTATATAAATGAATGGATGTGGTTATGTTCCAGTAAAACTTTATTTCCAAAAATGATAACAAGCCAGGTTGGCCCACGGGCAATAAATTGCTGACCCCTTGTTTTAGAAGAACACAACTACGTTTAACTTTGTCATTTACTATTTGCTCAAGCCTAGGTACCGTGAAGTTATGTACTAACGTGTAGATTTTTGACTACTAGAGGAGATAACCCCAACAGTTATAGTTTTATTGCCCTGTAGGACATAACCAGTTTCGTCTCTAACCTAGCAATCTTATTTTAACATATTTCTAAAATACCTAGAAATATCCATTTCCTTAAATGCTCTTGGAACCATCCTTACTGTCTTCCTGGTTCCTTCATAAATGAATTAAATAAATTTTTGACACGTGTTCGCTCTACACTGGTGTGCATAGTGTTTTTTAACTTCTACATATTACATTTCAACAAGCTCATTAATTAAAGTACCATTTACAGCTCTGTTTTAGAATAACAGCTGTCGTTGAGTGACGTGTCAGATAGCACATTCAGTACCTTGAATGCATTTATCCTTATATTATGCCTATAAAGTAGGTATTATTACCACCATTTTGCAGATAAGGAAAAGCACATAGAAGTTAAATAGTAGCTATTAATTGATATAACTTACAGTAACCCAGGTTTTTCCTCACTCCACAGCCTAATAGTAAAGCTGAACTGCCTTCCTTGGAAAATAAACACCATTGACTTAAGTACAATCCTGTTTAACATGAACTTTCAGTCTTAATTTCCAGATCATAATCCAATTTCCAGGACCTAATCCAGTTTCCTGATATTTACACTCAGACATGTAACCCCTCACGACTAAAATTATGTGGGTTTTTTTTTCTTTTTTTACCTTGACAGGTTTAAAGATATTTATAACTTCCCCGTTAGCTTTATACATGTACTGTTTGTCATGTTTATTACTTTCAGGTGACTTGAAAGATGGTAAAAATAAGACAGACCAGAAGGATCAATCCAATGTCAGAAATGATTCAAAGAAAACAGATGGTAAGAGCATAATTCCCATTATATTTTTCCATAAATTGTGCAACTTAATGCAAGCTTGTTAGATTTACACATAAAGTTGCAATTGTGTGAAATTGCTAATATAGTCTTATACCCTGAAAAAAACATTCACTATATTTAAAGAGTACTATTATCCCTTTTTCAATAATTTATAAATTATTGTTGTATCTTTTCCCTTCCACCACACTTTCTCCATCACAAATGAGTTCTATACTCTTTCTTTTCCCACTTGCCATTTTTCATTTTAAACTTTATGAAAAGTTGATTCTGGGCTTGCTGATTATAATGGAATGGAATATAAGTCTTTGTGAATTATGTAACGTAAATGGGAAATGTTCCATGTTTTCAGTTTTCAATTTTTTATACCTTTCATGAGTTATTATTTTTGGAAAAAACAAAAACAGGAATCTGTTCAGTGTTATCAGTATGCTGGGAGGCCCACATACTGGTGAATGTACATAGCTGTAGAATACAGTTTGGTCAGCAAGAGTACGTCTTAAAGGCAAGCTTTGGATGACAATCCCAGACCAGTTAGAATGAACCTACATTGTAATGGGCTTCATGAGCACTGCTTTTACTTTGCATAAATAGCATTCCATTCTTTATAAAATCTGAAAGTTCAAATTATATTGCCCTCCAAACTTTGGACCATCAGATTGAGAAAACAACTCTCACCTTTTATATAATCCTCCTGTTTCAATTATAACATGGGCTTATTCCTAGTTATCCCCCCATACATATAAATGATATTAAACTAAAAATGAAAGTTTTAGGAAGTGGTTTTTGTTAGGGTCTCAGACTCTTTGAACCATACCTCCCTGCAGACATTGTATTAGATACTATGCTATTCTTTGAGTAGTTTGGTTAGTCAGAGAAGAACAAATGCAGGGTAATCAGGTTGAGGAGTAAGAAGAAATTTGAATACAACTCATGCATCTGTTAAAAAGAAAGAGTTGCCTTTAGTTTTCATCTCTAAGCCATTGTGATATGTTCTCTTTACCCATATGCATGAAATCAGTTCTTTCTTTGAAGATCATTCAAATAATTCACCCCAGGTGTCTTATCACATAATATCTGCGGAACACACATGTCCAATTTTTTTACCAAATTGTTTATGCAAATGGAAACCACTTGCTTAATACATACCCTCCTTGAATAATTGTGACTAAGACATGAATTACATGGAGATAAAATAGGATTCAGAATGGCAGTCTCTTAGCCAGACTCTGTTTTGGGTAAGGTTTGTTCAAGTACCAGACATCATTAGACCCAAGTCAAGGTAACACAAGCCAGAATATGTACAGTAGAGGAGAATGGTGTTAGTTATAAACCCAGCACCTGGACACCTGACCCATCCTATATCCAGTGACTGACCCATCTGAATTCCTACAGCATAAAAGCCCAGAATAAACCAATTCCCAGATCTTTAACATGGGGTCTTGAATCTTGTTGCATGTTTGTATTGTGCTATAAGTAACTGTTGTAATGTATTCATGTGAGCATTGTAGGTTAAATTTTTTATTTATTTATTTATTTTTTAATATTTTATTTATTTGTAGGTTAAATTTTATCACCTTCATTACGCCCTTTTATTTTACCTGTGTCCTTTTTAACTGAATTATCACCAGTATTTTAAATAATTAAACTGTTTTTTTTTTTTTTGGCGGAGAGAAGTGATGAAATAGATATTTTGTTCTATTGTACAAATAAGCATAAAGCTTGATTATTTAATGAACAGGATTCTTGATCCCATAGGGCAGTGAACAGGATGCAGTAAATAAAGAAGGGCCATTTTCTGATGTCTATCCTTTTTCCCTCCATAACTCCAACCTTCCACTGATTCAGATTGGGTCTGGTGTGTCCATATACTTGTAAGTCTGGGCATGAACAACTTTGTATTTTAATTTCATTGATGGGCTAACACGACATCAGTCATTATCATTGCTTTGGTGTCATTAGGACTTAGATCATTGGGCTTTAGTTACTTGTGTTATCTTAGCCCCAAATCTCATCAGGACTAAAGTTATTTCTTGGTGGCATGAAGTGGAAAAGAATTTGATCAGCTTCATATACCCCTTCTCCATTGGTCATTAAAACTGTCTACTTTAGAAAAATTTTTAAATGATATGCATATCAGTAGATATATTGATTTTTAGAAACTATCTAGTAACAAACAGATGTATTTTGAACATTTCTTTTTAATGGATCTTATTACGTCTGATGACCAGAGGGAGTCAATTTAACTATTTTTAATGCTCCTACCCTTAATCCAACCCCTGGGAACCAGCTCTAATTTTTGAAAGGGAGTATCCAAGCACAGTTCAGTGCCCAGTGTGATCAAACCCACTATGTTTTGAAGTTTAATATTGTATACATTCAGAGAGAAACTCAATGGAAACTAGACTACAGTTGGCTATTCCCAAACTCCAATGAGCTGAGTCACACACAGAGAGAAGGAGCATGTGCTGAAAGGGTAAATTACATCCTGGCAAAATGAACACATTGCAGTTGTACATTATCTCTGTCAGGCTACTAAAGTACTGTTTAGTACCCTGTAGCACTAATTTTCTAACTGACTTCAAAGAATGAATGCTCTTTGAAAATACCTTGTTTCTTAGGGAGAAATGTACTAACATAAAAAGATCTAGGTTTCTGAGCCAAGATTCTCTCAGGGGCTAAGCTTTTACACTGTCATTGGGAGACTTGTGGGGTGCCACATGAATGAATTATTTTCAGTGTGTTTTTAGTCATGTTTGAAACAGCATAGCTATAATTTTTATAGTTGCCCAGAAATATGAATTTGCCCTTAGTTTTACTTGACTACATTAACAGAGATATAAGAGATAGCCACTGTTTGTGTCTCTCAAATGATTCTTTATAATTAGGCCCTGCAAGGTTATTTACCAAGTCCCAGGGAGGGAGTTCAGCAGGAATTTTTCCTTTATTGAGTGTTCTGGGAATTGGAATGTTTAAAGATGTCGGTTCATGAAATGTAAGTCAGTTGTGAAGAGTGGAAAGAGTGGACAAAATACAATCCATGGACATCTGCTTCTGCAAAGAGGGCTACCAAGAATTAGGTTTACCCTTCCACCTGAAATAATTTTTTAAAAAAGACAGCATATGTGGAAGAATGGTTTTTCAAGGAATGAAGACATCAAGAAATATTGGGCATCAAGAAATGAAGACAGTGCTCTCTAAGAGACAAGAAACAAATGAAGTAAGCCTGACGATTGCCTCAGCTTACTGCATTGAGAGGGTTTCCAGGCAGACCTGATGGATTCCTTGAGTTGAGGAGTTGACTAAGGATCCAAGGATACCAAGGCAGCTATAATTAATGGGATAAAACACCAGAGAGGATAGAACTGAAGAGAGATAGAACTCTAGAAATCTGAAGAGTATTCATCAGAGTACGAATTGACTCTCAATGAGGAAACCACCTGAGACCAGGAAAGAACCATTCAAGAGGTTTAGAAGGAACAGTCCTGATGTTCACACTTCACACAGAACAATAAAAGTGCCTATTCCTACTAGCCAGACTAGAATACCTCATAATTTAAAGGGAATTGGAATTTAAAGGGAATTGGGTAGAATATTCATAATTGTCTTGCCTTAGCAGGGGAATAATTAGTTGTAGGCTAAATGTTGCTTTAGGCTCACCTAACAAATCTTAAAATCAAGATATAAGAGGATCAAAGTGTTTCCAAGTAACTGCATCCCAGGATAAAGCGTGTGTGTGTGTGTACACACTCCCAGCAAGCTAAAATTCACAATATCTAACATCCAGTCAAAAATTACTGGACATGCAAAGAAGGAAGAAAACACTACCAGTAATAAGAGGAAAATAACAACCAATTGAAATCAACCCAGAACTGAAACAGATGTTAGAATTAGCAGACAAGAGCATTAAAGTAGTTCTTACAGTTCTTACAACTGTAGCCCATATGTTTAAGTAGAGACATGAAAGATATAAAAAAGATCAAATGTCTAGAGATGAAAACTACAGTGTCTGATATGAAAAATATACTGGATGGTATTAACTAAATAATATTGTATGGGATTAATGATAAACACACTGGATATGATTAGACATTTTGGAAGAAAAGAGTAGTGAGAATTAGCAATAGAAACTATCTGAAATGAAGCACAGAAAACAAGAAGTGAAATTGTAAAGAGCATCAGTAAGTTGTAAGACACCTTCAAACAGCCTTATGTATGTGTAATTGGAGTTCCTAAAGTAAAGAAGAGAGAAAAGAGGAAAGAATATTTGATGAAGTAATGGCTAAAATTTTGCCAAATGATGAAAACTATAAGTCCATAGACTTAAGAAGCTCAATAAAACACAAGCACAAGGAATATAAAGAAAATTACACCAAAAGCATATTATAATCAAATTACTCCAAACCAGTAATGAAGAGAAAAATTTAAAAAACAGCTAGAGAAAAAAAAAGATACATATGGAGATATGAACAAAGATAAGGATAACAGTAGATATCTCATCAGAAACAATGCAAGTGAGAAAACAGTGGAGCAACATCTTTAAAGTGCTAAGGGGAAAAATTCAACCAAGAATTCTATAGCCAACAGCAATATCTTTCAGATATAAAAACTGAAAGAATTCATTCCAGGTAGACCTACACTACAAAAAATGTTAAAGAACAGCAGAAGGATAGATATGCCAGATGGAAATATGGATCCACACAAAGAAATGAGGAGCACTAAAAATGGTAACTAGATGGATAAATATACAATATTTTTTCTTATCATTTAAATATCTTGACTATTTAAATAATTGACTATTTGAACAAAATAATAATATATTACTGAGTTTATAGCATATATAAAACTAAAATATATGACAACAATAGCATAAAAGTGAGAAGGGGAGAAATGTAAATATGCTATTGTAAAGTTCTAATATCATACATGAAGTGATATAATATCAATTGAAGGTATTGAGTTGGCCAAAAAGTTTGTTCGGGTTTTTGGCCAACCCAATAGATTGAGATAAATTAAGAGCATATACTATAAACTCTAAAGCAATTACGAAAATAACAAGATAATGACATATAGCTAATAAGCCAAAAGAGATAAAATGGAATCATAAGAATAATTAATCCAAAAAAGGTAGAAAAAGAATAAGAAGAGAACAAAGAATAGATGAGACAAATAGGAAACAAATAACAAGAATATAAACTTAACACTAAGCATATCAGTTATCACATTAAATGTAAATGGTCTAAACAGCCCAAATAAAAGGCAGAAATTTTCAGATTGTAAGACCCAAGTGTATTCTGCCTTTATATTAAAAGACACAAAAACCCAAAAATAAAAGGATGGAAATTGGTATGCCAAGCTAACAGTAATCAAAAGAAAGCTTGCATGATTATATTAATATCTGATAAAGTAGATTTCATAGCAAACACTGTCACCAGAGAAAGGAGGTTCATTTCATGATAAAGTCTGTTTATCAAGAGGATACAATAATCCTTTACATTTATGTACCAAAATGCATGAAATGAAGTGTAAAAAAATTGTAATACACAATTCTATTTGGAAGTACTAACATCCCTCTCTCAATCATCGATAGGCTAAGTATATATGAAATCAGCAGAAAAAGAAGACTTGAATGACATTATCAACCAACTTGACTTAATTGGCCTTCCCAGAACACCCACAGTATGAGAGTACATACTCTTTTCAAGTGCACATAGGACATTTATAAATATAGAGTACATTTTGGGATGTAAAACAAGTCCCAATAAATGTAAAATGATTCAAGTCATACAAAGAATGTTCACAGGTCACAATGGAAATACATTGTCATAGGATGTTCATATTGTTTTATTTTCTTTTTAATAGCTATAGAATTTATAGTAATGTTGTCTTTATCATTTTTTATACTGGTGATTTGTGTATTCTCTCTTTTTTTCCTGACCAGTCTGGCTAGAGGTTAATAAATTTTATTAATCATTGTCATTAATATTTTCCATTGTTTTTCTGTTTCTGTTTCATTGATTCTGATCTGATCTGTATTATTTCCTCTCTTCTGCTTGCTTTTGGGTTTGGTTTGCCTTATTTTTCTAGTTTCTTAAAGTGGAAGTTAATGTCATTGATTTGAGATATTTTTCCTTTTCTAATATAGGCCTTTAATGCTGTATATTTCCCTCTAAATACTATTTTAGTAACATGCCACAAACTCTGATTTGTTGCATTTTTATTCACATTCATTTCAAAATATTTTCTAATTTTTATTTTAATTTCTACATTGATCTAAGGATTATTTAGAAATATATTTTTAGTTTCCAAATATTTGGGGATTTTCCAGAGATAGTTGAAATTTAAGTTCTTTCTAAATTGATCTATAGATTCCATGCAATCCCAATTAAAATCCTAGCAGGCTTTTTGGATAGAAATTGACATGCTGGTTTTAAAATGTATATGGAAATGCAAATCACTCAGAATAGACAAAGCAACTTGGGAAAAGAAGGAAAAAATTGGAGGACTAAACAGGTAGGCCTGATTTCAAGACTTATAAAGCTATAATAATCAAGGCAGTATAGTATTGGCATCGAGATAGACAAATGGGTCAGTGGAGTAGAATAGAGGGTCTAGGAATAGATCCACATGTATATGAACTTCTTATTTTTGACATTGTCAGATGAAGGAATTCCACATTGACAGTAAATGAAGGGTGGATTATGCTGTAGAAGACTTGTTGACACTAAAATGAATACTTGTGACCAATGTGTGGTTTTGATTGCCAGTTTACTGTGAAATATATCCTTCATGTACACTGGAATGCTCACATCTACTGGCCAGTCAGCGGTTTCTTTCTCCCGAAGGAAAACCTACTTGGGAAGCCAAATCATATCAGAAAGTTGCCTGCTAAGCTGAGAATGTAGAGAGAGTTAGTTGATGAATTGTGACTTCAAGGTAGAATATCCTGAAATGTCTGTCTCTACCATTGGGGTGGATCTACCAAGAAAAGTGAATAGGGACCATCTTGTGTACCCTAGATACTGACAGTGCAAGAGGCAGCTCCATGGCAGCCCTTTTACATCTAGTCTCCTTTTGGATCTCACATTCAGTATCAGATATGTTGATATCTTGGGGTAGATTCTCATTGTTCATTTTCAGTCATCCTTGATGGCATGTCTGGAGCTTGATCTTGATGAAACTTCTTTGTTTTTAAGGCAACGGTCCTCAAACTTTTTCTCTCTTATTTTCTTTTCCTAACATATTATCATAAGCTTTGCATACCTCCCAAAATTATGCCCAGATCATGAACTCTGGTGGGTAAAATAGGCCAAAGATGGTGAACAGTTCTGGAAACACTAGCTGGTACCCTGTCCTTTTCTCTCATACCCAAGGCGGTGCTACTATGACAATAACCTTGAGTCCTTTCTAGTTTACTTTAAAAATTAAACCTGTAAGACTGTAAGGCTTAACTGTTTTTAGCAATGATTGATTTGCAACACACTTCACCGTTGATTATGCCACTGATGTCAACACTGTTGTCTTGAGGTAGTTTCTACAAATAGTTAATCCCGCCCTTTGGATTTTTTACTTGCTTCCTTCTCAGAGGATAACATTATTTCTTAGTTCTGGGAAGATATCTCACTGTAACCTTCTATGCATTGACAAAAGTAGGTCTATTTCTTTAATGAAGGAATTGCCTTCCACATGAGAATCTAGGATCCTTATGGGTTATTTTTCATGAGTGTACAGGGACCAAACATCTGGAGTGCCCTGGGTCCCAATTAAGATAAGTCATCATAACAACACATGTTCTGATTAATATCCCATTTCCCTTAGCCATTTGTCCATGAAAACTCTTGTGACCCATTTACTTAACATATTTATATGTATCAACACATGGAGCATCAATAGTAAGTACATGCTGTGGTTTAGCAAGAAAGAGGCATGAAATATTTGCTTTTAAAAACATTTTATGCCTTATTTTCTCAAGTAGTGTGATAACCCAAGTGTCTTAACCCTCCACTGCAATGTCCCTGTCGAAGGAAAACAACAAAAAGTTGATAAATGTATGAGAGAAGTGCAGTATTGTTTTTAGATGCCTGTTATTCTTATGCATCTAGATTAGATCCCCTAATTAGATTCTAAAAGGTTTTGTTGCTTAAAATTTTTGCTTTATATACTTCAGTGCCATTTTCTAATTGATTTTTGAAGCCATGCTGTAGGTTGACCCAACAAGAGTTGTTGTGAATGCAACAATACTGAAACCCAATATAATTTTTTTGGTTGGATTTTGGGGAAAACTATTAACCAATCCATTATACGTGAGTTGGAAGTGGTCAGAAGGGGTGAACTCAGAAAATCTCTTTGTTCCTTTTTGCTGCGGATGATACACTTGAGAGCATGGAGGTACAGAAGCCGTTGACATCCACATGGTTCTAGCATTGATGAGTCACAGTGAATCAGAACAGTTAGCTCTTTTGGTTACGATCATCCATTTCAAACCAATGTGTTTTTAGTATAGTTTTAGGTTCAGTGAATATCCTTGTGCTTTTTAAGGAGGGTGTATAATACATAGCCTCATGATGGATTATAAAGGAACAAGATGACATGCAACTATTACTATCCTCCTGTAGGTTTTGTGTTATTGAAATTCACATTTGTAGTATCAAACAGCAACTGAAATTGTGTGTGTGTATATACATATATATGTATGTATGTATATTGTGTATATATATATGTATTGTGTGTGTATATATGTGTATATATACATATATATAATACAATGTAAGATTGGTGAGTTTAAAATAATTAAATTGTGTTCTACTAAAGAAAACTTCTAAGGTCAATTCAAGCTTTTCACATAGCTGTTTAGATTCCAGTCTCTTACCAAATAACTACATAGTAGACATGTCACATAAAAGTATATTGTGTACTCTTTGTTAATGGCGAAATTAATATTTTTAAACAACTTTTCCCTTGCAATTATTGGTGTATAAGCTTTCATTGTTTCCCTCTATCTTCTAGACATTTTGTTACACTCTTAATGCACCATTGTATTTTTAAAGGAACCTGGTTTGACAGAGAGGATTACAATTTTGGAACTACTGGGGAAATGTGATTTGTCTTTTTTTTCTTAATACTAATGTTCAGGATTAAAAATAACTATTTAGTATTCATGAAATAAATATTTATCTGTTCTCCCCCTAGAAAAATTGTATTTTGTCAGATTCTTTGCAAGTGATTGGAGAAACACAAGTAACAATACATTTGTCAAAAGAAACTCTATTAACATTACAAAAAAATTCTTTAGAATAACAGCTGCCTTTGAAATATGTGCCAAAACCAGGAGCTAGAGATGTCTCCATTGTTAATGCCATTTTTTTTCTAGTCGCCCACAAGCTAGGAAAGCTGTTAAAAATGCAATGTCAAGCAAGTATTGAAGCTTCTTCTTTGTGTTTATTCTTAGCCTTTTCCACCAAAGGACAGCCTGATCTCCACGTGATGATACCTGTATTTCATAAGTATTAGCCCTCTACAATATATGCCATTTTTATTCTATACCCTGGAGCCACAGTGAAAACATGAGAATAAATGTTTGGTTTTTTCTTTCATTCATTTTGAATCTTTTATTGTTTTTCCTGAACTAATAAAATAGAGAAAAACATGAAGAGCAGTCAGAATGTTTCAGACCTAAAATCCCGGCCTCACTTAACTTTCTCTGAAGGACTTCCTTAATCTCTGGTTTCTTGTTGGCTCCAAAAGTAGCAGATTCAAAGACTGATCAGAAACAAAACTCTTGCATGCAGACAACTCTACCCTTACCTGAACCGGAGGAGTGGTATGCGCTGTTGATGCCTGACTTTTACTTACCTCTTAAGAGTGGGTCAGGTCCTGGGGCACTTGGAGAGTTGAGTGTTTTGTTTCCTTCCATGTCAAAGTACTAGGTTCTTAATACAGAGAAGAATGGCAGTAAAATACCTTTGGACAATGTGGGACAGAAGAACGGAGACATTTACATATTTTAAGTTTGGAAAGAAAAACCATGCTACGTAAAGGAAGAGAGAAGCCAGCAAAGTTAAAGAATAAAAGTTAACAGGATCATTACTCTCAGTGATAGCACAGATGCCAAGGATCAAAAGAAAAGATCAAGAAAAATCACAAAGGTTGAACCTAAGAACTACTATCCTTTGTACAGTACTTATTCTTTATATTTGGATCCAGTGGGCAAATTTTAGGAAATGATGGCATAAGCAAGGTTTCAGGAAGTTATATTCCTACAAATTTATCTATCTATCATCTATTATCTATTCTGTCCATCCATCATCCATCCATTCATCCATCCAACCATCCACCCATCTTAGCAGGGCTATAGCATTGGTATTATATGCAGTAAAATTAATATAGAATAATCCTAATATAATCATATCCTCTATCATTTGGGGCAAGGAGAAAGCATGGGTGCATATGTTGGGGTATTTGGTGGTAACCATTTAAAATACCTATCTTGCACTTATGACCTAGAAAAGTGAAAACAATGCCTGGGTAAATCTTAACAGCTATCTCTAAGACAATGTTTATTTGTTTGTTTTTAGTATTTCCTCATTATTAAGAAACAAAACCAAACCAGGACCTGCTTATAAGCCCCACGGAAATCCTACTACTAGACATTTAAAATTGGGTTTGGTTTTACCACATTTATTCTTCCCCGGGTTTTGTTTTTTATTTTTTTCCTATTTAGCCTTTTACAACTCTTTCTGTTGCTTACAGTATCACTTTGTTGTTTTGGTAGAAAGTTGACTCCATAGAGAGGCAGCTCTGAAAGGGTTTCTGGTAGACTTGAAAATCTGGTTTAAATCCCAGCTCTGTGCTCAGCCAAGTCAGCTTACTTTTGAGCTTGGGTGATAGTTGAATCAGGCTGTAAAAAAAAGCAAGCCCAAGAAAATGAAAAATAAAAGTGTTTACAGATGTTTTTAAAACCCAGTGCCAGATTCTATGAGGCCTGCCTCACAGATGGTCAGCTTGTGATCTAGTAATAAACATTATGATTGCTAAACACATTTTTAGAGTCAAATCAAACTCGAACTTTAAGCCTCTTTTTAAAACAACTATCTTTAAACCAAATGGTTTTCTGTAGCATCTCCACTTACCTTCAGGAGTAGCCTGAGAAGGGAGAAATAAGGCCACATTGTTGTAAGTCTCCATCTCCTTTTTTCTAAATGAAGTTGCTGAAACATTCTTTGCTATTCATTCCCTTAGAGTAAATACATTTCTGTGAATTCATACACCACACACTTCAGGCTTCAGAGCCCCCATGGCCGCCCGTCTATGAGATGTGAGAAGTCTTTCGTCCAGGGGTGGGTGAGGAGGTAGCACTTATTTAGATATTTTCTTGAATTTTCTCAAGTTGGGTGAAGATATTTTCCATTTCAGTTCATCAATCACTCTTAAAAAGATGAGGGAGTTTAACCACTTTTTGTGGCCTCCAAAAAGCCAACATAGACTTACAATCAATGGAATTCAAAGCAGCTGTAACAAAAATAGTCGTGTAAATCGGATCAATACAGAGTGACTTCTCACACTTTGTTTTTAGATCCTCATTTTTATATACTTTGTAGTCTTACCCAATTTTTGTTTTAAATGCTTATGCAATTTTAGTTTACATTGAAAACATATACACAAAACCAAAACACAACAGAGCAAGTCTATGGCATTTGAAGTTTAGGAGAGGAAGTGTGGAGTGAGGAGATATACAAACCATGTCAAAGCCACCTGGATGGCAGGTGCTCTTTCTCTGGGAGCTTAGTCCCACAAAGAGCCATGCACAGTGGGGCTATTTCTTCATAAGGGGTATACATTTTTGACATATCATAATTTGCTGTTGAATAAATTGTAAAATCAATGTACTTATGATTTCCTTTTTACGTCACACGATGAAAGTCAGTATTAGAAAAAGGTTGGAGAGAGACTTCCTATTCATCATTACACCTTTATCTGTCCCATCCACCTCATGCTTATTCAATTCACTTCCTTTCAATCAAAAACTAATGACTTGTTGAGCATATGCTGTGTGTCAGGTATTGTACTACATTCAAGAGGGGTTATAAAGATAAATAAGATATTTTCCCTGCCCTCAAGGAGTCTACGGTCTGAGGTAGAATATCTTCCTGCAGGTAGATATGATACTAGCCACCATAGGGGTGAGTGCCCTAAAAGGAAAATTTTTAGAGAAAGCATGTGTTTGGGAAGGCTGGGAACAGTCACTCAGGTCACAGACCCAGCTGCAGAGTATCTGCCTCTTGTTCTTTTATGTTGGTCGTATTTAATGACAGTGAACGCAGGCACAGCTTAAACATACAGGCTGCCTTTATTTACCCCTTTTTGCCACTCCTTGACCAACTCCTTTCCTCTGTCCCTTGACCAGAAGGCCGAGGAGGGGAGGGTAGAGATCCGTAGCCGGCCACTCCACCATTTCACCCGTAAGCAATGACTAGCAAGGGAGGAAGATCCCCTCTCAGGGGCCTTTGGGTTCCATTCACACACCCTGGATGTACCTCTTCCATCTCTGGGACACAGCAGTCTGGACAGCGGGCCTCTGCTAACCCAGGCTGTATGACACAGGAGGTGCGTCACTTTCCTTGTTGGCAAATTGGAGCTCACTGGGTGTAACAGTGATCCTTGTCAGCCATCTCCAGCTATCTGTCCTCACTTCCTTCAGACCAATCTATCATTTAGTAAAAGATTAAACCTAACCTTATATCATCATAACAATAGATTGGGTTTTATATGTGAGGGCCTGGGGACATCTCTTAAGGTGATTAATACTATAATGACCATCTAAAAGGAGTCTCATTACATATGACCCCAAATTGATAATGACAGGGCCAGAGCACTAAGGGGCCCTGTCTTGCAATTCCCTTGTGGCCCAAACTACATAGAGACAATCAGAAACAATGGAAAATTTCTAATCCATGATTTCAGCGTTTGTTTCACCTCTTTCCCTCCCTGGCAAGTTCCAGTGAGGCAACTGGCAACTTCCCTCACCGATTCCTACTAGAATCAGAGTAAAGTGATTGGCCAGAAGTTTTTCTTTTTTCTGTTATTTCTCCCAAATGGGTGAAGGTGCTAATGGAGAGTAAACACACACAAGACCAGAATGAAGAAAGAGGAACCACAGGAGGTCTGGATCAGTGGCCCCTGAAAATTTGAGAATTGACCGTAATTACAATAGATCAGAAAGGGCTCTCCTGTCTCCCAACTGATTTGTACCTAATTTCGACCAAGTCTTATTTAGGAGAGTATCTTAGTCTTTAAAGTTGAATGGAAAATTTCCTTGTCCTCTAATGACTCCTAACATTTCTGGACATGATGATGTTATCCTTTTTAAAGTCTCCTATCCCTCTGGAACCTTGCGTAGGAGGGAATCCTCTCTCACTCTGAGGCATGCTGACTTGGAGAGCACACAGCACTTAGGGGAAGCAACCATAATAATTTTTGTTTGTTTGCTTTTTAAAAATCCTGTCCAAGTCTGTTGAGGTTACATGTTATCGAATAGGCCAGGTGAAAAAAAAATCCAAGATTGTTTATTTCCATTAATGAGTCCTGTTTCAATCTTTGTCTTCTTCCACCACCTCACTCTAGGCTCCGTAGAGGCTTCAGGTGATTTATCCATTTGCACAGTGATTTCAGTTGGGGCAGTTGGGGTGCATCTTGCTTTGAATCTTTTTGGGAAGCATTTGTTAAGCATATGCTGTGTGTCAGGCATTGTACTACATGCAAAAAGAGTTATAAAGATAGGATATTTTCCCTGCCTTCAAGGAGTCTATGGTCTGGGGCAGAACATCTTCCTGCAGATAGCTATGAATCCTGATAGAGGAACGTTGCTTTGGTATGGAAATGATTGGGATTAGATGAATCCAATTTCTTCCAATCCCACTGACCCCTGAGGCAAATTGACCAGATCAGATCTGGCAGTCACTGTCATCCTGATTGCAAAATAAGGCGTCTTAAAACCCATACTGCATGAACCAAATATTTGATGCTTTAGTTTAAAGCAACTATTAAGGCTTCCAATGTAACCAGTGTTTAAAATTCTCCACTGAGATTTCCCCTTTATGAATAGAAGGATTGTGTTACAAAGGAGACAGCAGTGACTAGCATTGAAATGTGTAATTGATCCCTCTTTTTTTTGTCCCTCAGATTTTCTTCTCAGACCTGGAGGGTGGAGAAGGGGGGGAAAGGCAGCATTGACACTTTTCTTTTTCTTTTTCTTTTTTTTCAGATTCAGAAGAGTAAAACACACCTCATAGACAATAAGAGAGGCTGCCAATGTCTTGCGTCATTTTAGCTGAGCTTCTTCCTTCTCTTCTCCTTCCACAAAGACCTGTATCTGGGGAAGGTGTACAACTTTCAAAAACAAGCCCCACCCCTGCACTTGGCCTTCTCTCATGCCATCTCCTCCCAGGAGATGACTTTCTGGGAGCTGGTGTGAGGTCTTAGAACTCTGGGGGAATCCCCCCAGCCCAAGCAAACAACACAACTTCCAATTTTTGCACAAACAGAAACAACACATGAAGGGACTTCCTCAAAATCCTTTGCTAATGCCCTGGCTTTCGAGGCACCTGTCTGGCCTGATGGGAACGGACATCCTGGAAATGCTGAGAGAGGCCTGAGAAAGCCACACACACAGGAATTGCCACTGTATTTCTTTATGTGTTGTTATTTTTGCACTGGTTGCTGATGGTGGATGCAGCCAAGCTGGCCTTCATCGCAGCTAAGATGATGGTTTCAGTCTCTGGTTGTTCCTTTCCTGAGTCAGGAACATTCTTTCTCTCCAGTTTTCTTTCAGACTTAGAAATTGTTCCCATGCTTTTCTTTCCATTTATATAATATGAAATTCTTTCTGTTTTATAAAAAAGGAGATTTTCCTCTTCTTTATTTGATGCTTAATTTACCTGTGCATTCATTAATACAAACCTGAATGTTTCAGCTCATGACCATATTGTTCAGGTGGGAAACCCAGTGTTTTCATTGAGTAGCATCCGTGACTAAGTGGTTACTGAAATTTTTACCACTGGCTGGTCCTCTTCTTTTGAATATTTATGGTTTGACCTAATTGCTCTTCTTTCTATTCAGGGAAGTGCTAAGGGAATTAGTATCAGGGAGATATGTCCAATAATTTTTTTTCATTTTAATGAGCCTTTAGAAGTACCAGATAGGAGATGATTAATAGCACGAATCAAAAATAAGAATAGTGGATGTCGCAGGGAAAGAGACGAAAAATACAGCCCCCTGAAACCAAATCAAGAATGGGATCCAGTGGAGTGCAAGTCAAGGAATTTTGTGGATCTAAATGGTGTGATTTGAATGAAACTGATTCTTCAAATGGAGTTGTGGTTCACAGAGGAATCTTTGAGTCCTTCCTAAGGGTAAATCGGAAGAGGAGTACAAATAGGAAGAGAGAGAGAGCTGGACGGTAGGCTTAACTGTATTCCTCGTTGCAGATTTAATTTCCACATTGAAAACACAAAAACAAACATTTAAAAAATCCTCTCAGTACTAAGGCAAAATGTTGGTATTTCTTCAGACAGAAAGGAGACTGTGTATGTAATCTACCAGGCCGTTTGTCTCACTGAAATATTCCCCAACAGAAAGATCTGGAGAACTCTGTGGTGTGGAACGCACAGTCATGTACTGATATTCGAGCAGGGTTCTTAGATCAGATTTCCATTTTGCTTGGTAATAACACGGATTTTTCTGTTGCTCCTCCTGTTTTCCTAACAGTGACCACAGTAAGTCATGTGGTCACAAATTCAAAACAGGAGTTTAGCAGGTCAAGTAAATGAGTACAGCAAGCTATAATATCAGAATGATTGCGATAAATGGCAATTCATCGTGGGCCTGGGTATCAGAGAGGCAGTGAAGAGCAGTAGGGGGGAAGTGGGGAGGGCATGCACTGCCCCAAGGGGGCAGTGGCTGGCAGCTACGGGATCAGTGCTATGTGGGAATGAGGGTCCTAGATACCTAAGATTTTATGTAAACCCCCTCCAAATTTTTTAATATTGGCAACTAATTAAGAAACTTACAAACACAGTGCTGGCCAAAGAAAACATGCCTATGAACTGCATTCAATGCATGGGACATCGATTTGCAAACTATGCTCTTTGAGGTGGTTTTAAATAGAAGTGAAATACAGCCAGTGCATGTCAGTTCTTGACCTTGGAACCTGAACTTTTGACCTCATTTCAATTCTGTATTTTTCTATGTAGAGCTTTGCAACCAATCAAAATAGAAAGGTGCAGCTTCCCTTTTATACTCAATCAAGACTAAACAATATTTGAAAAAGAAATAGGAATATAGCCGTTTTTTCTAGCACCAATAAAGATGGAAATGTTTTACATTTGCTTTAAGTGATTAATTTAGCTGGAAAAAGGTGGGAAGAGAATTTTATTCAGGATAGCACTCTGCTTGGAACTCAGCGTGGAAAAACAGAAGCACTATGTAACTCTTATTTTTAAATCCTTAGAAAGTGTTTCGAAGGGACATTGAGTAAAAAAGCAAAATTATCTATTTTTTTAAATAAAAAACAATGTATTACTGTGCTATAAATTGATACTGGAGCTGGTAAGACAACAATATTGACTGGAAGAACAGTATTTCCAGAGCTCTAGCTCACTTGCTGTGGTCTTTCCATTCTCCTGAAACAGCTTCCTCCAAGTTGAGCAGCGAAGTGGAAGACACCTTCTTCCATTGCACGGATTGTGACATCTTACTCTGTATTCCATTGTCACTTAAAAAGCAAAGGCTTACACACCTGAGTTAAGAATTAACTGGTATGTGGGGACAGTACTAGGGATATTCCCACCATTGACAAACCACCAGTTCTACATGTTCCTGGGTAGAAAGTGACAAATGGAGTTAGCCCTTGAGTTTGGGTCCCCATGTCACCAACTAGCTCTACAGCCAAGTTTTGTTGATGCAGTATGTTTTGCTGCCATAATGACCGAACCATAGGCAGGTCTTTGTTCCAGCTTTTATTCACGCCCACCTTTCTTAGGTTATGAGCCCTAGTTGTTTATGGCAGCAGGCAAGAGACTCATTTCTAACCCATTAAATTCAAATGGATTTTCTTCCTATGTCCATTTCATTCCTGGAGCTTTTAAAAAGCATTGAAGACATCTGACAGGATCCCATTAAGGACCTGATATACTTAAACAATAAAATGATATCTAGACATCTGAGAGCCAAAGAACAATCTAGTGCACCTGTTCATTTCGTTTGCAGAATTAAAGCCATTATATTATATTTTCCACCTGATGTGATGCCTCTAGTAAATATGAAAAATAGAAAGTAAAGAGCAATATTATCACAGGATGTGAGACAGCAAATAAAAAGATGGAGACCAATTTTGTAATCCATATTTTAGGAGTAAGGATGCTGGTCTTTTAATATCACTTCTGTCATGGATCAATTTTCTTTAGATAGATAGATAGGAAGAATATGTAATATGTTTTCTTCTATTCTTAACCTTTGAGCAGAGACTTACATGGTAGAAATGACTTCATAACATTCCCCATGGAGTAAGGAGGAAAACAAAAGAATAAAGGCACAAAATCTTTTTCTCATAATGAGATGGAGAAGATTCTGAGATTAAAACCTATGTATGTAACATTATGTCCCCCATAAAGGGGATTTAGGAAATAAACTTCATTCTGATTGCAAGATTCCCACACATCCCAACAGGATTTGCACCACTGGCCCACCACAGTGCCTGGCA
Source organism: Balaenoptera acutorostrata (assembly GCF_949987535.1). Lineage (NCBI taxonomy): Eukaryota > Metazoa > Chordata > Mammalia > Artiodactyla > Balaenopteridae > Balaenoptera > Balaenoptera acutorostrata. Next base: position 46,471,151 of record NC_080070.1, read on the forward strand.
TAACAGTCAGCGTTCAGGAAACACATGCAGAACTGTCCAGCTGATTCCACTAGCCACCTGTGAGTGCAAAGTTCAAGTTTACCTGAAAATGCACTCAACGTCTTCTGTATGTCAAGTGTATTGCTAAAGGCTTATCTTCTAAGTAGGTGCAGACATACCCTAGTGACACAAATAGCTTATTATAAGGGACAGGAAATTGCAAGTAGTATGGGGGAAATTATCAGAGCCAAGTTTATGAAACAAAATTAAAACTTCTCTATGGTTTTTGGGTTTAAGGAAAACAAACAAATTAAAAAACTAAAACAAACAAACCAAAACAGGATTTATGTGAAAAGTCACTTCCAAAAGGGGGTGATGACACCATTACCAGTGGATTTATTTATAATCCAAGTTGTAACATTTAAAATCCAAAATAGACCTTCTTGAAGCGAGTAAAAGCATCTATACGTGCAGCATGGGGAATCAGTGCTCTGCCAATATTATGGTCGGTATAGTACTGAACCACAGCAAAGTTGGTTGTTAAAGAAATAACGTTGCAATAATGATGTTATATTGGCTCTTCTTTGTGAATAAATGGAAAGTAATATTTGTAATTCATTGATAGTGATCCATGATTAAAGCCCTCATCATTTAGAACGTGAACTTGAAAAAATTGTAATGAGCAGCACAATATTTGTATAAAATATCCCTCTGAGAACCAAGAGGCACATTATCTGCCAAGACCAGATGTCAGTTGTTAAGGTTTCCTCTCATCAAACACACTGGTGGGCACAGAGATGACGGCAGAATTAGAATGGTAACAGAGCCTGTAGGACATTAGACAGGGTTCATCTGATAAGTGAATTTGGGTCCAGGGAAGTTTAGAAAATGGGGAGAAGTCCTCTGGATGTTTTCATTGGACATTTTCAAAAGCCTGGATTCTCCTCCAGGAAATCTGCAATAAACAACGATTGTTTCATCAAAAGAATATCTTGTTTTTACATTGAACAAGAGTGGGGTGCAGTGGGAGACCCGGACTGAAAGATTCACGAAAGTCAATTTAAACACTTTATTAAGTCCTGATTATGTTAACTAATGCCCCTCCACCTCATCCATTTTTTTCTTTAAAATATTGGCAGACATATTTGAAATGAATTGACATTTATTCTGGCTTCTGTTCTCAAGCAGAAATGGATTGCCACTGACAATGGCTGGCTTCACTAAATGAACTTGAACCCAGCCTAGATAGCCATCCACTGAACCAAGGGGTGGTGTGTGGGCCCTTCACCTCACTCAGGGCACACTTAGCCTCCATTGGGGAGATCTCACCATCTCTGGGGCTTAATGCTTGCTGTAGTAGGCCAGTCATTGCCATCTTGCAGGCTGTCAGCTTTGGTCAGCTTCAGTCATGTTTGCCGAACCTCACCCATGTATCTTCATGGAAGCTGGCTTTTGGACAACAGAAGCATTTCTCTGTCAGGTTACCGTGCAGGAGAACTCATTTAAAAGAAAGCCCATTAAAACCCAATGGCTATGGAATAGCTTTTCGATAGATTGCCCTGGAGGCATACCCTTGTACAGTTTTTGCTTCGCTGTGGTGATCTATCTTGGGGTAGGTATTTGTGTACTAGTGTCCTTGTCTTTGAGTGGATATATGTGTGATGGTACAGAATATAGTCACACACCAATATACATAGATTTATAGTAAAAATCTACAGCCATAGGTATTGTCCAGTAACTGATTCTAGAGATAGAACTGTATACATTTTCCTTTTTTCTTGCTTTGATGATATTTTTATAAAATTTTATATGCTGTAAAAAAATTTTTAAAATATTTGCTATTTTCATTTGTAGAGCTCGGTTAGGTTTTTATCAACTCTGGTGCCCGCTGTACGGCCAGATTCCTCCCTCCACCTAATCTAAGCATTCTCTCGCTTTTTCATACTTTTTCTCTCACCTTATTTTCTTCTCTCATTTTTATACCTTTTGCAAATTCCTTCTTTCGCCTCTGTCCAGGCAAGCCATTCTGCTTGCAGCATCTTTTTAGCACATGGAAACACAAAATAATGGAAAAAACAAAATTATCTTGTTCCAGTGTGATCCACATGAGGAAAGGTTGTGGGCCAGGCATGGGGTATGGGTAGATGGGGAGGAGGGAATAGTTTGGGGAAAGGAAGCAGGAAAAAGGAAATCCTCATGGGATATCCATTACCCAAAGCAAGGTGACTCACTTTGAGCCTAATATGCTCTTATTATCTCTTCTCAGTCTACGGCACAATTTTTGTACAGGGTTTTTCTCCTTAGGATATTAAGCCCTCACCATGGGTCTCTAGACCTTTCCTTACTAGGGCACTGGCCACCAACTCAGCTCATCTCCTCAGCCTGAGATTTTGCTGCTGTTCAGCTGGATTTCGGGGAGATGTCTGGATTAAAATCAAGAATGTTTAACAAGACTCAAAAGAGGGAGGCAAGCAGAATCAAAACCCCAAACCTCAATCCAAATCATGCCGAGTAAATAGTTCTCTTCAGGAATAAGGAAGGGATTTCTAGATATGTTCTGAGAAAGCTCTTCCAAAAGGGAAGATGATGAAATGGACTTTGTCTGTATTTTATGGCAGTGATAGAATGTACTTCCATGATGTGAAATATGTTTTTAGCAGATAAAATGCAGGTTGCAATTTGCAAGAGAATGGCCATCCATTTTAAGAAAAGTGTTTTGTTCCCTGTGATGCTGATTTGTACTAAAAGAAACTATTCAAATGCCATAGCCTCACATCTCTAAATGCAAAAATAAATCATAGGGATTCATGTAAAACGGAATATGCTAAACTGCTCTCAATAAATTATGTGTTTATTGTAAACCTTTATTGCACAGATGAGGCTGACAGTCCCTCAATGTATAATTTTCCCCCAGCATCTAGTAATGAATAAGTACTTGTATGTTCTTCTGATTACCAAATAAAAACAATGAGTTAACCTCTCTATTGGAATTTGAAAAATGAAAAGGCTGTTTTTCTTTACTTTAATGTTTTTCATTGTTGTCCATGTTCTGTCCCAGATATGAGGCTGTCCAGGCTCACTCAACCATCTGTCTCTTTTGTATTCTTCCAAATGCCAAGCAATATCCAGGTACCAAGTGCTTTTGCCTGCACACTGAAGATATACACAGTGTATCACGTCTCATATAATCTTTTTTTGAGGGATGAGTGGATGGGCTATCAGAAGCACCTTGGAGGCATAAGAAATGTCAGTGTTCCACGAATTAGGCTGGCTTCCGTATGTTCAGTTTTCTTCTGGGTACCACGATACAGTTTTACATTTCTATGATGTTAGTTTTTGAATTCCAAACATTTTTTCCTTTTCCTTCTCCCTCAGGTAGAAAGGGCTACCTGGCAATATTTTCTTTCTCTCCAGCTACAAACATAGGGAGTCTGACTAGGGACTAGTCATTACCCCTATTTGTGAGCATACATACATGGTTTAATATAGTGAATGGCGTCCAGCCTTCAAACCAGCCACTAAGAGGCACCCCTAGTGGTGATGGTGCATATTACGTAAGTACCACCCCCTTACCTGGACCACCTCTGTATGTTGTTCCTCTGCAGTAACTCCGCTGGGTTATTACTGACTAAAGAGGCTGGGATGTTCCTCCCAAGTGGCCATGCATTGAAACACGTTTTTTTCAATTCCTTTTTTTTCCTGAGAGCAAAAAACAGAACTTATTTTGAAAAATATAGAGAAGTATAATAAAATCACTTGTAATACCCCATTCAGTGTCAGTTCTTTACTTCCCAATGGTCTTTTGTTATGTTTTTGTGTGTGTGTGTGTGTGTGTTTTTTTGGCTGTGTTGGGTCTTCGTTTCTGTGCGAGGGCTTTCTCTAGTTGCGGCAAGTGGGGGCCACTCTTCATTGCGGTGCACGGGCCTCTCACTATCGCGGCCTCTCTTGTTGCGGAGCACAGGCTCCAGACGCGCAGGCTCGGTAGTTGTGGCTCACGGGCCCAGCTGCTCCGCGGCATGTGGCATCTTCCCAGATCAGGGCTCGAACCCGTGTCCCCTGCATTAGCAGGCAGATTCTCAACCACTGCGCCACCAGGGAAGCCCTTGCTATGTGTTTTTACACAGTACAATATATTTAATTTTGTATTATGGTTTGTTCTCATAACATTGGATTGTAAGCATTACCCATTTAAAAAAACTCTTTACTAATATAATTTCAATTGCAACATAATTTTTCATTTTGTGGCTCTAGTGAAGTTTAATTAACTACCTGTCTGCTGTTGGACAATTAAGTTATATGCTTTTATTTTCTGAAGTTGTAAATAACAGCAGTGGGGCTCTTTGTACATAGGGCTTTGTCGCGTTTCTGAATATCTCCATTGGAAGAATTCTTAGAATACTGGGTCAAAGGTCGTGGACCTTTTTTCAGACTCCTCATTCGTATACCCAATCCCGAGGCATATTCAGATATTAAAAAGGCCATATTTAAATAGCATATAACGTTGCATGTCTGAATAGCTCTTATGTTTTTGATCATTGTTCTTTGTGATGAATAGAGATCGGGTCACACAAAAGAAAGCATGGTATTCATGTATTGTGGAGGAGAAATGTTATCAAACACTGACTATGCTGCTGTAGCTTATACACTGTTGGAAAACAACTCTCAGGAAAGTACAGGAGGTGGGCTTGAAGCCCTCCAAACTTTCAGAGATTCCACAGCCCTAAGCAGATCGTGGACTTCTCTTGATGCCCTTTTGTCAAGGCTGCAAAGGGGCAAAGATAGCGATTCATTTAGCTCGTCGATCTCTGCCACCCCCTAAATGGAACACAGAGAAAATATTGGTGGATGTGCTCAGCAACGGCTATCAAATGTTGTGGGTATCGTAAACGCAGACACTGCCATAGGCTAAAAGAAAGAGAGTGAAAATGCACAGTAGGCTGACAGACACTTTTCCTACTTTAGTCCTTCAGCACCCACTTCTGCCTTGGGACCTGCTTGTGTTGTAACAACATTGCTATCGTTGGACCGTTACTAACGATGGCGCTATGTCTCAAGGGCTTTTAAATCACCTTTACCGGCAGAACTTGGGCCTGGCCCTGCTAATCTTACTTTGCAGAGGGAAATTACTTGAGGTCGAGTTGCCAATCATCGGGTTTAGTGCTAACCCCCCGTCCTGAGTCTTAGGTGTGTATTTGCCCCAAGGCAGGCAGGCTTGGTTGTCACTTTCATCACTGTCCTCTTCTCCAGACTCCTGGCGAATTGGATTTGTTGCCCTTTAGCCGAACCAACCAAGGACATTAATTTGAAATATCTGAAAGCTATTCGTTTGTCAAAAGATACTTCCAGTCACACAAGCTGCGGTGTTGACATCTCTGCCCCGAGCTGACTGATTGGGTTGTTTACTCCTTGAACATTCACATGCTCTGGGTCAAGGACAATGTAATGCGTGACCTTAAAATGCTTCTCTCCCAAAGATGACATATTAGCTACTGTACACACACACACACACACACCCCTTTCTTTTGAATATAAACTAATAACACACACTCTATCGCACTTCAGTTTGCTAAGTTCTCTCACTTGGTCCTCACAATGACATCCTGAAATCGATGTTTTTAAATTTTTATAGATGAGGAAAATGGAACTTAGCACAATGTCAGCACTGATGTAGTTGTTTATTCATGTTTTTATTTTCCTTACCTCATTTACAAAATATTTCAGAAGTCTGAAATCACATAAATGTAACCAATTTGCTTTTAAAAAATGAAGACTGCAGAATAAAACCAGAGGCAGGAAGTCAAGCTAGTGTAGATTGAGTCAAACAGGGCAAACGTTAGCGTACAGTCATGCAGGCTGAATAGGCCTCCCCAGTTCCCAGCATTAGATCATAAATTGGGTCTGAGTTTCCGGGAAAACCTAAATAAAAATGAAAAGAAACCATTTACAAGATTCACATCATTCATGAGGATAAAGCACACCAGTTCCTCAGATGAAAGAACGCTTCCCTTACAGCTGAAAGAAATGTCTTCCACAGGTATTCACTGGGTACACTGCTTCTCACTCCTGGCTGCCGGACAGGCTCACCCGGGCCCCATCCCAGATCAGTGAAACAGCATGTCTAGGGGGAGGCCCAGGTATCAGCATATTTTCTTTAGAACTCCCCAGACCATCCTAATGTGGAGCCAGGATTGAAAAGCACTGACAGAGTGAATTCTGAGTCACTCACAGAGTAGCATCCCAGATAGATTTCTACAGTAAATCCCAGAGTGAGGTCTGTGTGTCCACCAGCCTGGAACAGTAGGGGTCAGTTTGAAAGCTGATCTGGACGTGGATCTTCCAGCTCAATTTCTGATGTGTTCCCTGGGAATGGGAGCAAGGGAAGGTGAAGGATTTTAGAAAATGAAACTTAGATAAGCTGAGTATTATTCCCATGAATGGAACTTTGAGTAAAGTGATAGGTTATTTGGTGGCTATGGGGTGGAAAATGATATCAGGGACACAACGTGACTTAACAGGGAGCCCATGGGAGGCTGACTCAGAGCCTAACCACCCCCAATGGTCCATGGGGCCGCCTGATGGTCTGGAGAAATTGCCAACAGGTTTATTTTATGCGTCTCTGCCTGCTACCTGTTTGTGACTCACGATTAGGAGAGGCGCACGTGGTTTCTCCTTTTTCCTGATATATTGGGCATTTCGTCAAGCATACAGAGAAAATAACCACATTGGTAGAGGGCTTGCAGCTCTGCTTTTCCACTGACCCACACCCCCAGAGTTTTCTGTCTCATTCACTATCTGCAAAGGAGACACCAAGGGAATGAAAAGCTGCCCCAAGAAAAAGCCATCAAGCTTCAGACTATGGGAAGCTCATGACAGGTCATTTTTTAAAAATTTATTTATTTTATTTTTATTTATTTTTGACTGCATTGGGTCCTCATTGCTGCACGTGGGCTTTTCTTTGGTTGCGGTGAGCGGGGCTACTCTTCGTTGCTGTGCGTGGGCTTCTCATTGTGGTGGCTTCTCTTGTTGTGGAGCAAGGGCTCTAGAGCGCAGGCTCAGTAGTGGTGGCGCACGGGCTTAGTTGCTCCACGGCATATGGGATCTTCCCGGCCCAGAGATCGAACCCATGTCCCTTGCATTGGAAGGTGGATTCTTAACCAGTGCGCTACAAGGGAAGTCCCTTGATAGGTGACTTTAATTGCGCCAAGCATTTCTATGAAATAACCTGGCAATAGTGAATATTTCTACAGGTAACACCATTAAAAGCTTGTCGTCATTCAGTGCTTTGCAGGTTTTTAAGTGCTCATTTAGGTCACATTACATTTGATCTCTCAGCTTCATGAGGGTATCCGTGGAAAGCAGAGTGCCCTATCTTCCAGCAGTTAAAGAAAGAAATTTCTATCACATAAGGTTTTCCAAGCCTCTCTGAAGATCAGAATCACCTGGGACACTTGTGAAAGATCCACGCCCCTCCAGAAATGCTGGCTTACTAGTGATTGGCTGGGCTAGGGAATCTGGGTTTTTTTCCTTTTTGTTAATAATCCCAGGTAGTTCTTATGTGTAGGCAAATTTAGGAAGACGGCACCTGAAGGAAACCTGGATAACAGATTGGTCAAGAAATAGCAAGAGTCATTGGGAAGAGTTTCTCTAGGTTTAAACTCTGAAGGATCTTGGCTTAAATTTTGCCCCCCAACATTCAGTAACTTTGTGAAAATTACTTACACTTTGTCTCCAAATTCCATAAATTAGGAATCATTCTATCATCAGAGAGTTAGTATCAGAAAAGATAACTAATGTACGTTTAATTGTCCATTACTAATACGGTGCCTAGAACATGGTAGCTGCCTGATATGTGACAGTGACTGATGCTAATGCCCAAGTGGCCAAATTGTGAGTCACAGCTCTGAATAAAAAACCCTGAACTCTGCCTCCTTCCTAAAGCAATGGTTCTCAACGGAGGGCAATTTTGTTCCTAGGGGACATTTGTCAGTGTCTGGTGGACATTTTTGATTATCACGACGGTGGGGGGCTTGGTTGGGGGGGGTGCGGAGGGGGTTTGCTGCTGACACCTAGCGGTAGAGGGCAGGAATGCTGCTAAACATCCTACCATGCACAGGACAGCAAAGAATGATGTGACAAAATATCAGTGTGCGTCTGTCGAGAGAAACCCTATCTGAAAGGGACAGTGAGACAAGTGAAACATCCCGTGAGTGGAGGGATAAACACTTTGAGTCACTGGCTTCCCCACCGTGGAGGCGGATCCCGTGGGACACAGGTTGTTTCTGGTGGGTCAGGAATGGCTATGGATCTCCACCCTGGTAGTGCCCTTGATCGGGGCTGGCTTGTTACACACTCAGGTCCACCATTCTTCCTGTAGGATGCAGTGTGAGTGGCACCCCCTGGAGCTGTGCAGTGAGGCAGCCCTGGCCCGGACCCCACTTATCGCTTTGGGTAAATCTTTTGACCTCTCGTGTCTGAGCACCCCATTTGATGGATGATCATTAGACTCACCTGGGGAACCTGTTGACCTGCCAACTTGTGGCTCCATTCCCTGGAGGTTCCCCTTCAGTGGGTCAGCAAATGACCCTGGAAGCCATATTTATAAAAGTCACCCAACTCTTACATTCAGGGCATCTACAAGATCTGGAAAATGAAGACCTAAAGTTCTGCCAGATATCACTTCTCTCACCTCGTGCAAATTAACAGCTGTTGTGGGTCTGAGGTGTTTGGATTAATTTCGTGTTCTCTATTTTTACTATTATTACTACTACTACTAACACTATTAACGGTACTTCCACTGCTAATAATAATAATAATGATAATAATAATAATAATAATTAACAGTAACACAGAATGTCAAGGGTAGTACCCTGTTCTTTAAGACTAAAATGTAACAGTCTCAAACACCATCCCTAGTGTATATCTTCACATCTCACCAGGTATTCCGGGGTAGGGAAAGCTTATCCCTCGCCTGGACCCCAAGTTCCTGTTTCGTCTGATGTCGAGATCAGTCAGTGTGTCTTCTCGTTATCTTTACCCATGACTATGTTCACTCAGACTAGCACAACCTCCACTCACACCAGGCCTCTGCATGGAAAGTAGACTTTACAGAAAGTTTGCATAGGTTCAGGGGACTTGTGACAAATAACTTGACGTTAAATCATGCCTATCCTCTGCCTGAGAATTCTCTCTGCTTTTCTGCCAGCTCAGACTCCAGGCATTCATTATGTTGCTGGATTCTGACCTTCAGGCCTCTTTTGCCCCACTCTGTATGGCCAAATAAACAAAGAAACGAATGAATAAACAAATAATATTTGCATTTATAGATAAAATATATATGTATATATGTGTATGTGCATTTTATGTGTATACGTATATTTATGCATAAAATAATATATATGTGTATGTGTGTATAGACATATATTATATATATACAAACATACACACACACACACACATATATGTAAATGTTCTTTTGCAGAACAATTCACCTCGCTTCCTTTATTTCTCGCCAGAACACTTGGACGTAGTTGTTGTCATTTCCCTCGTTTTGCAGATGAGGACTTCATCTTCACAGCTCTTCAGAGGTTCCAGAGAAATCAAGTTTGTTGCTTGAGGTCCAATAGGGAGTAAAGGCTATAGGGACAAAGCAGAGACAAACCCCTGACTTCTCACTTCTAAATCGAGAACTTTCCCTTTCACAGCAGCAGTTCTCCACTCTGGATGCACATTAACATCACCTGGGGTGGGCTTTGAAAATCCGGATGCCAGAGCTCCAGCCCAGTACAATGAACACAGAATCTCTGGGTGTGGCGCTCAGGTAACTGCATATTTAGAACGCTTCCCTGGTGATCCTAAAGTGCACGCCTGCTCAGACCAGTCTGGAGACCAAGAACCATCACATGCACAGAGGTAAAGGCTGTGCTCCTGGCTTTTCTGGACCATGGACTATGCCCTGCTTTGCTCCCACACCCTCACCCACCCTTCTTCTCAGTGTTGTCTTCAGACCCAAACTTTTGGATCATTTGATAACATTGCACGTGAGCATTTACCGGTCTGAAAAGTCTGTCCACAATCCTATTCTTTCTCATTCTCTCTTTCCTCTTTACAGGCACAAAGAAGCATTCTCATGGCTCACCAGCCCCAAGCACTAGCTCCACGAGTTGCCTTACCTTGCCAGGTGGGTAAATGTCGTTGCTTCATAATCTTAGTTGATCACAGACAGCAGAAAGGACCCGTTTCTCAGGAGTTGAGTTTAGCAGTTGATAAATGGGGAATCTGGCCCCTTGTGTATCCTGTTGACCCCGTGTTATCAGAGGGCTTTGTCTCTGTCATCCACATTTGTAAGGTTCTCCCCAAGAATGGACATAACATATTCATAGTTGGTTCACAATCTCTCCTGCTCACTGATGGAAAGAGTAGAATCTTGATCTTCCTTAAGGTTCATCAGGACATGCTGTGCAAGTATTTCTTTGAGAGGCAGGTGGCACAGGGGGAAGAATGAATTTTTGGTGAGAGAGAGAGACTTGGGTTCAAATCTCAGCTTTGCCATGTTCACACTGTGCAGGCTCACTACACTTATTCAGCTTCTTGGAGCTTCTCTTTTCTCATCTGTCTGCATGATAATAAGAATTAGAAATAATACTCATCAATTTAACATAGTACTGACTCATAGAGGGTGCTCATAGCGAGTATCTACTATTGAGAAATAAGGAGGTCTTGGACGATCTGTACTGGATCCTATCTAACATTTACTAGAAAATTTTAAGCATTCATGACAATCCTGTATAATCACTATTTAATATGAGAGGCACCTATTGGTCACTCTGTCTCCATGCATAGGCTTACATTCTCTATGCAAATTAGGTTCCAAGTAAAACTTGGAAAAACACATTTATTTGGAGGGAAGGAGAGATTATAAAAGGTAAATATGGACATTGTAGAAAAATCAAAAAGTAATACAAATTAAAAGAAGGAAAGATGTTGCCAAAATGCTACCACTCAGAGCTAATCAAGATTACCTCTCCTTCCAGTGTTTCTTAAATACCTTTTTTTTTCTAGATTAAGATTATACTCTACATGGAGTTTTGTTTCCTCCCTTTTAAAATTTACTATTACATTATGAGCTTTCCCCCATATTATTAAATATTTTAAAAATATTTCAGCGATTAATATTTCATATGATTATACCACAATTTATTTATATACAGCATCCATGGGAATTGGTTTCAGGACTACCCACAAATACCAGAATCCATGGATGCTCAAGTCACCCGCAGTTAACCCTCCATATCTGCAGGTTCCACATCTGTAGATACAAGGGGCCGACTGTATTCATTAATAATCTGGCATTTATATAGCTTGCCTTTTTTTATCATTAATAACTTTACATTCTTGTGCATAAGTCTTCTTCTGAGTCTGTAAATATGGATTTAGGACAGATTCCTGTAGGTACAATTACTGACTCAAAGAGTATGTACATACTTAGGTTCTTGACCCATTATTGTCAAAGTGATTTCCAGAAAAGTAGTAGTATTTTATACTTTTAGCAATGAGTTTGCCATTTCACTTTGCTCTTGCTACTGCTGACATTGATACTTCACTAATTTGATAAGAAAAATTATATTCATATTTTGTTTGCATTTAGTTTATCTTTAAAAAAATCTGTTTTCTAATGTTAATTTGTCTTTTACATTGTTTCTTTTGGGAATTTCCATATTTCATCCATTCAAAGAGAGACAGTGACTTGCATTTTAGCTACTCTGAAATAGGAATGTTTTGCAAGCAATGGGGTGTTATAATTGAATTAACAGCATTTTTTTCTTGGTTGTACATGAAATAATAGTTCACTTTATAATCAGCGGCATCTTGGATTAGATGAAATCTAATCTATGTCCATCTGCTTTTTCAGCCTCAACTTATGCAGTGTCTCTACTCCAGTCCAACAGCTAGACTCAGTGTCCACTGAGTAGCCTCTGAACTTACTTGCCTCTCACTCTGCCTAGAATGATCTTTACCCTTTTCTCCCCTGGTTAATTTCTCTTTGCAGTCTCTCCAAACTTTCTAGGTAGAATTAATGCTGACGTATAATTATTTGCTTATAAGTCCTTTAACCATTGATCAGTGGCTTTTTCAAGGGTAGGGACTGTCTTATTCTTTTTTGTCCCAGTGAGGTGCTGCTGAGGTGACAAGCACATATTGTGTGCTCATAAATGTTTATGAGGCAGGGTGCCCTGGTGTGTGAGTGAGCATTATCCAATTTAATTTATGACTAGATAGAAAACAGCCGTCCTCAGAAGAAGGCTCATCTTGGAAATTGGATTTGTATCAACTATACTAACTTACAGCTATACAACTATAACTATACAACTATACTGACTGTATTTTAGTACTGAGTAGACCTTGCTCTATAGTCTCTGGAAGCCCATTTCATCTTGTCCCTGTTTGTGGTTTTGGGCTCTTAGGATTATAGTCATTATGAGGAAAACAGCTCTAAACCCAACAACTTCAGTGTGTAGTGATGGTGTTTGCTCTTCTTTGTAAAGTCATAACATTCCTGGGTCAGGTGGGACCTCTGACATACTGGACATCTGCACGAACATGCAGACCTGACCTGGTTCCCACCTGCTATGCTGGGAACCTGTTGCTGACCTGCTGGGATTCTAAGACCTCTGAGTCAGAGTCTCAGCCACCCTGTCTTTGGCCTTAGTTTCACAGTCTGACGTGGTCCCAAATTGGGTGTCAGGATCTGAGTTCCAACCACTCGAAAGCCTGTGGAGGTGGAGTGGGTGGTTCTCAAAACACTTGACATAATAAACCATGCTTTGTTTAGCAGACGCCCTCCACGTCACTCATAAGGACAGCCAGCCCGCTGTTTCTTCTTGTGACCTCACGAATGCCACACGTTACCTCCCACAGTGCACATGCTTCTACCACAAACTCTTGGTGCAGGCTGTCAAGCAACTTAAAATATCATGTTTTAGGATACTCGAAGAGCCAAATGGAGGAATAAAAATCCTTTAAAACCAATAAAGGAAAATTATGCTGAAGCCAAACAAGAACAGAGATATGCAAAAGAAGCAATCCAAAATCTGAAATGTTAAAAAGCAAACAAACATATAGTCATTGGAATTTTTTAAAAACAAAGAAAAACACAGTTGGTGGTATAAACTCAAGGTAGAACACAGCTGAAAAGAGAATTAATGTTGGAAGATAGTCCTTAGGACTTTATACCAAACATATTGTACAGATAGAACCATATAAAAAAAGAAAAGAAAGAGCTTGAACCATAAAACTCTTAGAAGAAAACATCCTTATGACCTTGAATTAGACAACAGTTTCTTAGATATGATACTGAAAGCCCAAGCTGCCAAAGAAAAATTAATAATACGACTTCATCAAAATTAAAAACGTTCCATTATCAAGAAAACTAAAAGAAAATCCATGGAATGAAAGAAAATATTTGCAAACCACAAATCTGATAAGGATTTAGTATCCAGAATATGTAAAGGATTCTTATAACTCAACAATAAAAAGACAAACAAGACAATTAAAAAGTGGGCAAAAGATTTGAAGAAACATTTCTCCAAAGAAGACAGGCAAATGGAACGTGAAAAGATGCTCAACATCATTAGTCATTAGGGAAATGCAAATCAAAACCACAGTGAGATGCCACTTCACATGCACTAGAAAGGCAAGAATAAAAAAGATGGACAATAACAAGTGTTGACAATGATGTGGAAACATTAGTACCACCATATATTGCTGATGGGAATGTAAATGGTGCAACTACTTTGGAAAACAGTTTGGCAGTTCCTTAAAATGTTAATCATAGAGTGACCATAACACCCAGCAGTTCCGCTCCTAGGTATGTTCTCAAGAGAACTGAAAACATATGTTCACACAAAAACTTGTCCACAAATATTCATAGCAACATTACTCATAATAGCCAAAAACTGGAGACAACCTAAATGCCAATCAACTGATGAATATATAAACAAAATGTGGTATATCCATACAATAGATTATTATTTGACCGTACTAAAGGAAGAAAGTACTGATACATTCTACAACATGAATGACCCTTGAAAACATTTTGCCAAGTGAAAGAAGCCAGACACAAATGGCCACATATTGTATGATTCCATTTATGTGAAATATGCAGAATAGACAAATCTATAGAGACAGAACGTAGACTAGTGGTTACTAGAGCCTGGGGAGGGAGAAGAATGGAGAGTGAATTCTCATGGGTATGGGATTTTTTTATTGGTGAAGAAAATGTTTTGTAAACTGTCACTGTTTGCCGATGACATGATACTATACATAGAAAATCCTAAAGATGCCACCAGAAAACTACTAGAACTAATCAATGAATTTGGTAAGGTTGCAGGATACAAAATTAATGCACAGAAATCTCTTGCATTCTTATACACTAACAACGAAAGATCAGAAAGAGAAATTAAGGAAACAATCCCATTTACCATTGCAACAAAAAGAATAAAATACCTAGGAATAAACCTACCTAAGGAGACAAAAGCCCTGTATGCAGAAAACTATAAAACACTGATGACGATGGAGAGATATACCATGCTCCTGGTTTGGAAGAATCACCATAGTGAAAATGACTATACTACCCAAAGCAATCTACAGGTTCAATGCAATCCCTATCAAATTACCAAGGGCATTTTTCACAGAACTAGAACAAAAATTTTTACAATTTGTATGGAAACACAAAAGACCCCGAATAGCCAAAGCAATCTTGAGAAAGAAAAACAGAGCTGGAGGAATCAGGCTCCCTAACTTCGGACTATACTACAAAGCTACAGTAGTCAAGACAGTATGGTACTGACACAAAATATAGGTGACACCTATGGTCACCTTATCTTTGACAAAGGAGGCAAGAATATACAATGGAGAAAAGACAGCCTCTTCAATAGGTGGTGCTGGGAAAACTGGACAGCTACATGTAAAAGAATGAAATTAGAACACTCCCTAACACCATACACAAAAATAAATTCAAAATGGATTAAAGACCTAAACGTAAGGCCAGACACTATAAAACTCTTAGAGGAAAACATAGGCAGAACATTCTATGACATAAATCACAGCAAGATCCTTTTTGACCCACCTCCTAGAGAAATGGAAATAAAAACAAAAATAAATAAATGGGACCTAATGAAACTCAAAAGCTTTCCCACAGCAAAGGAAACCATAAATAAAACGAAAAGACAACCCTCAGAATGAGAGAAAATATTTACAAACAAAGCAACTAACAAAGGATTAATCTCCAAAATATACAAGCAGCTCATGCAGCACAATATCAATAAAACAAACAACCCAATCCAAAAATAGGCAGAAGACCTAAATAGACATTTCTCCCAAGTAGACATACAGATGGCCAACAAACACATGAAAAGATGCTCAACATCACTAATCATTAGAGAAATGCAAATCAAAACCACAGTGAGGTATCACCGCATACCAGTCAGAATGGCCATCATCAAAAAATCTAGAAACAATAAATGCTGGAGAGGGTGTGGAGAAAAGGGAACCCTCCTGCACTGTTGGTGGGAATGTAAATTGATACAGCCACTATGGAGAACAGTATGGAGGTTCCTTAAAAAACTAAAAATAGAACTACCATACAACCCAGCATTCCCACTACTGGGCATATACCCTGAGAAAACCATAATTCAAAAAGATACATGTGGACTTCCTTGGTGGCGCAGTGGTTAAGAATCCACCAGCCAATGCAGGGGACATGGGTTTGAGCCCTGGTCCAGGAAGATCCCACATGCCACAGAGCAACTAAGCCTGTGAGCCACAACTACTGAGTCCACGCACCGCAACCACTAAAGCCCGCATGCCTAGAGCTTGTGCTCTGCAATAAGAGAAGCCACCACAATGAGAAGCCTGTGCACCGCAACGAAGAGTAGCCCCCGCTCACCACAACTAGAGAAAGCCTGCGCACAGCAATGAAGCCCCAACGCAGCCAAAAGTAAAATATAAATAAATAAATTTATATCAAAAAAATGGTCAACTTAAAAAAAAACAGATACATGTACCACACTGTTCATTGCAGCACTATATACAATAGCCAGGACATGGAAGCAACCTAAATGTCCATCGACAGATGAATGGATAAAGAAGATGTGGCACATATATACAATGGAATATTACTCAGCCATAAAAAGAAACGAAATTGAGTTACTTGTAGTGAGGTGGATGGACCTAGAGTCTGTCATACAGAGTGAAGTAAGTCCAAAAGAGAGAAACAAATACCGTATGCTAACACATATATATGGAAACTAAAAAAGCTGTACTGATGAACCTAGGGGCAGGGCAGGAATAAAGACACAGACGTAGAGATGGACTTGAGGACACAGGGGTGGAAGGGAAAGCTGGGATGAAGTGAGAGAGTAGCATGGACATATATACACTACCTAATGTAAAATAGATAGCTAGTGGGAAGCTGCTGCATGGCACAGGGAGATCAGCTCGGTGCTGTGTGATGACCTAGAGGGGTGGGATGGGGGGGTGGGAGGGAGGCTCAAGAGGGAGGGGATATGGGGATATATGTACACATACAGCTGATTCACTTTGTTGTACAGCAGAAACTGACACACATTGTGAAGCAATTATACTCCAATAAAGATGTGAAAAAAAATGTTTTGTAATTAAATATTGGTGATGATTGCACAACCTTGTGAATTAAATAAAAAGCACTGAACTGTACACTTCAAATGGTGAATTATATGGTATGTGAACTATATCTCAATTTTAAAAATGAAAAAGCATGGAAGATAGATAAACAGCTCTAAAGGCTCAAATTCCTAGACAGTAAATGCACCTCACTTGCCATACCTAAGTAATACCAAACACATACCGAAATGCATTGTGTGAGATTGTTCCAATTATGTCAAGGGTGAGAAAATATTAAATGCTATAAGAAGCTGGTTATGTTCAAGGGAGCTGCAAGCAGGTTGCCTGTAATAAAATGACAACCAACTGACAGCAAAATTTGCATTAACAACAGTAGATGCCAAAAGACAATGAAGATATATCTTTGATAGGCTGAGGGAAAATAAAGCATTATATAATAGCTAAAATAGCTAAATTATTAGTTATGAATGAAGGCAAAGTAAAAACATTTTAGGTTTACAATGACATAATTTAGCACTCCAGACTTCACTAAAAGAAGTATAAGGGATATACCTCAAGAAGAAGAAAAGTGAACCCAGAAGCAAAGTGTGAGAGACAGGAATTAATGGTGAGCACACAAGTAAATAAAGCATGTTGGTAAATGTGAGTAACTAGTCACCATAAAAATAATGTCCATATTTTTTGCGTTAAAATAGGAAACAGAAGCTATAGATGGAAGAGGGGATATTTAAGAGGGAGTTAAGGAATGCTGAGATCTATTCTGTCTTTGGGCAGAGCTTTGTAATTTTGTAACTTTTTGTAACACAAAGGATCATCAGTAAAATAATAGAAATATAACCTATAGCATCTAAGTCAGCAAATGAACAACAACAAAGAAAGGGAATACAGAAAATGTATCTACTTGATAGAAGGCAGAAAGGAAAAAAAGAAGCAAGGAATAAAGAATGATTATAAAATTAGAGAGTAGAATCAAGTCCAAAACCAAAACAAAATTAGATAGTAGAATCAAGTCCAAAACTATCAGTAATAAGAATAATTGCAAATGGCTCAAACTCTGCTCTTAAAATACAGAAATTTGGATAAGAAAAACAAAATCCAGCCCTGTCCTGCTTTTAAAAGACACACTTTTAAGAAAAACTCCCAGAAAGTCTGGTAATGTATGGCAAAAGAAATTCCATGCAAAATATAAAGCTAGTTCTTTGAAAAACATCATCCATTTTAACATCTGTACATTATCCTATTATATAAATGTGCCACAGGATATTTAATCATTTTTCTGTTGATGGTGGTTTTCCATTTTTTTGCTTTTGCAAACAATGCTCAACATAATGTTGGGCAAGAAAAGCAAGTTTCAATAAGATTTATACCATCTAACACAATTTGTATTATCTTTTAAAACAAGCAAAAAAAAGTGGATATTTTATGGTTGCATAGAAATGCAATAATTGAATGACTATATGCACAGGAATAATAAACATCAAATTCTGGATGTTTTTTTGGGGGGAGGAAGAGAAGGCTATACTAGGTACTTAAATTCTACCTTGATATTTAATCTCTTCAAACAAATTTTTGAACAAATATGCAAAATGTTAAGATCTGCTTAAACTGTATTGAGAGAGTACCTGGGTATTTGTTATATTATTAATTATAGTTTCTGTTTGCTCAAATATTATATATTAAAGAATTTCCTAAGTGAAAAATCTGTGACTGTCTTCCAAGACAGTTTTGTTTGTCACGTGTCAGTCCTGAAGCCACCAGAGACCACTTCATTAAAGAACTGCTTGTGTGGTTTCCGAAATTATCAAAGCTTTCTCCTGAAACGCCAGCACCAGGAAACTGCTCTGAGGACATCACCTTGATTCCTTGCACGTCCATAGCAAAGTGACTCTTATATGGTAAAGTAATAGCACCTGCAGACAATTTTTTTCTAGTGCCAACTTCAAGTGTGCCCCATGAGGTTTGTGAACGCAGTCAAGCTCATGGGCGGGCCGTAAATGATGGAGAGCTGAGCAAATGTTGGCTCTCGCTGGAGGAGTGGCCCAGAGCTTCACTTCCAATCATGACTGCTAACGATGGAGACTAGTCAGTGGCTTCTGAGCAGATGCCCCCGGCGCCTCAGTCACGTCACTTTCCCGAAGTGATCGTTAGATGGAAAGGTACAGTACCGTAGTCATTCGCTGATGCAGATAGCTGATTGCTCCTGTGTGTGCAGCTTCTGGCTTGCACGGTAGTGTTGGCAATAGATACAGCTCTGCTTCTAATCTCCGTTGCCTGATGTAGAAAGAGTTGGTGTGTTGAGATGCCAGCTGGCTTGCAATGACATTTTTTGTGTGTCCTGTTCTAGGGGACTACGGATAAAACATCCATCCAGAGGATTCCTCAGAAGAGAACTGACCAGCCCTGAGGTCTGAAGACATTTTAGGAAGCTTATGTTGCTTTTACAAAAACAAAATATTATGTTACTGAGTTACTGAAGTTACTGAGTGATTAACTTCAAAAATGGTAACTTCTGATCTTCCTAATACAGGTTTTTAACAGTAAATACTTTGGTACGTATTGCACATCTATCAAATATCAGGGACAATGCTAGGTTCTTCACACGTATTATCTCATTTAATCTTCACAACAACCCTCTAAGGAAGGTACTGTTATCTCCATTTCACAAATTAGGAAACTGAGGCATACTCAGATAAATAGCTTGCCCAAAGTTAGCAGGTGGCAAGCCTGTACTCTTTGCTCGAGTTTCATTGTCAGGGGTAAAGACTGATGTCAAACAGTCCACACTGGAACAGCCTTTCTTTCACAGTTGTACTCTGCCTGGGGTAGAGTGCAATTATGCATGTACCGATTTCAGGCACAACTGTGGGGTGTGGAGGGATCCTGCATTGTCTTAATTTTAAGTAAAGATTCCCATGAGTGGTCTCTTTGCAATTGCCTTTTATCTTGAGTTCAGTTTAAGGGATGCCAGTTGTCATTCTTACTATGGACTAGAGCAAAACACATTTGTTATGCGTGATTTAGCACTTCAGAGCTCTAGAACCCTAAAGAAATTTAACTTTACAGGCTTCTTCTGGCAGAGGTCATAGTTGGTGTGAGCGAAGGACAGAGCTACTGATTTGGCCTTACACTCCCCATCTTCAGATGCACACGTGGAAAAATGCACACACTGATGAAAAAAAATCGAACAAAAGACTTAGCTTGCGTAATCTCCCAAATATTTTTCTCCTTTGAAAGAGCATGCCTCATGTTCTTTGTGCTTGCCAGGAGAAACAAAATGAAAACAAAGAACTCAATTGAAGATGATCATCTCCTTGAGGGAGGACTTTCTTATTCTTTTTTATTAATTAAAATAATATTTTTATTAAATTAAATGATTAATCATTAAATCATAAGGTTGCAGGGCATTTAATAGCTAGCAGTTGTTTGAATAAGAAAAGAGCTTATTTTCCAGCCTTACCTAATTGCTTCTGCTCTTTCACCTGTTTGTCAGAGGGACTTGAAAACTGTGCCTCAGCCTTTCCAGATGATAGTAAGACCTGAGTTGATGTTATAGCTTTGGTGTAAAACAAAAGAGCTCAGGCCTCAAATTTGAAACTTCAAAGGAAAAGAACTTGCCGACATTCTTCTTTGAGCAAACACGGGCAGCAAATCTAGGTATCAAGGCATTGCTGATGCAAGGGAGAAATATTAGGTTTTGTAGATTCTAGTCAATTGTGTCAGCTGGTGTGTATTCTAAGTGATTCCCCTCTTCTTTAGTAAATGAGAGATTTATGAAGGTTACTGAGTATGATGCTGAGTAGTTTACTCATTCATTAAATATTTTTCAGCACCAGCTGTTATCAGTACTGGGATTAAATTCTGGGGATGCAAATGTGTATAACACCCTGTCCCATCCTAATGAAGTTTATAGCCAGGATCAGTGATCTATAGGGTGAAGCATAAGGAAGAGGTATCTCAAAGACCAGGGAATCAGTGGTTCAAGAATGGCTTCCAATGAAGGTGACTCAAAGAATTACTATGGCTCAGCATAATAAATGCAAAGAGTCTTAAGAATCAAAAGTCATTTGTTTGTCATTTTCCTAATTACGTCAAGATTAGAGTTCAGGGACTGAAACTCCTTCCATCCTGGTTGGGTATCTAAGCCATACTTCCCATCTGGGGGTTCCAGCACTCTACACTCATGGTTAGGAATAGCCCAAAGTGATTGAATGAACCTCTGTATTTGATAAATAGTTTAGAATGTGGGATAGATGTTTCTGCTTTGCTTAAAATGGCACTGAGTTTCAGCAAAGTGTTTCCCTTAGGTAGCTGAATGGAAAAAAAAAAACATATATATATATATATATATATATATGTATTTTTTTCCCCCACAAATGCCCATTTTGGATAATTAGCCTTTTGTGAATCACAGTGGTGTGTTCTCTGCCAAATAGTCACAAATAAATTCATTAAGTTAATCTCTTCGTTGTGTGCTGAGGTCTTTCATGTGGTAAAATCCATTTGTATGGAGAATGACATGACTTTTCTATACTATAATAAGAAATCCACCAGGCAGGCCACCATTAAAAGGCTCCTGGTGATGACCTTTCATCTCCTGTGCTGTGTAATGATGGTAGCCACTTACCAAGCACCTACGACATACTGGTACTCCGCGAGGTTGCAAGGTACCATACGTACATTATCTCAGTTATAGCCCCTTTAAAATCCTCACAACAACCATGCAAAGAAGTTACCATTTTCCCCATTTTACAGAAAAAAACAAAAACAAACCCAAACCCCTGAATCCCAAAACAGATTATCTCCTTAGGATCTCACAGCTGGTAATAGCTTAATCCAGTTCTGTGACATCCCAAACCCCGCTTCTCTCACAATACCACACCATCTCTCCCAAAAGTAGATCTTCGTGGATTTGATTCTTGTCACAGATCTTAGCATGTGGCCAAGGGTTGGCCACTCCTGTGTGCAATGACCAGACCCTGTCAGCTGCCCCAAGCATCCCTCGAAACTTAAGGAGAAGCCGACATATTCTCAAAACAAACTCGGCACCTAAGCCAGTGGTTCTCAACCTGGCTACGAGTTAGAACCACTGGGCGTTACAAACATACTTGCTTGGGCTTCACCTTAAAATAACAGATTACTTTCAAGACTCCTGGAGGTGGGGCTTAGGAATCAGTAAATTTGAAGCTTTCCAGGTGATCAGATGGGCATCCAGGGTTGAGAAATGCAGGTGGAAGCAAACAGCTTCAGGTTGGATGAAGGGCAACAAAACTATGTGGTTTATTTTTTTCCCTGTGGCCATGTATTCCTCTGGGGACCTGGAAATGCTGGTCAGGTGATCTTTCCACACTAGGGAGTGGTTTGGTTCAGGCAGTGTCAACTGGCCTTTTCCTGGATAGCTTCTCAGACAGCAAGCTTCCTGTCTCCTGTGCTCTTTGCTCTGTGAGCTTCAGATATGGAACCAGTAGATTAGTTAGTATTCTCATTTTCTTGAGGAAAAGTCCTTGGAGAACCAGAGTCTTTTCTAATGTAGATGCTGGGTTTAAGTATTCTAGTTTTAATATAAACTACACCTTGAAGAGTTTAAGAATAGACCCTCACCTTAGACAGCACTACATCTAATGTGCATGGTTTAAGAGTAATTTTCTGGCTGGGTTCATGTTGCTAGATTGTATTTCTGTGAAAGGAAGGAACACCTATCAGCGTGGCCTTCATGTAATGCTTTCATGTCTTGAGGAGACAAAGGAATTCCCTAGGTGGGAAAGTATTCTGCTGCTGAGTTTTCCTGGCAATTGCAAATCTTCCAGATAGTTCCTGAAATGTAGGATCTTCTGCTGAGGAAAGGGATGGAAACTGATGCTGGGTGAACACCTGCTATGTGTCAGCGCTGTGCTGGCTGTTTCTCATACGTTGGTTTCTTGTCATTCTCACTCAGGCCTCTGCAGTGAGTGTTACTATCTCTGTTTTTTTCTTTTTATGGGAAACTGAAATTACGTGTCCCAGTCATATGGGGACAGAGAAAGAACTGAATCTGACTCCCAAGGATGGGCGGGGGGTGACTACAAATGAGATAATGGTTATAAAGACACTGAACGGTGCAGAAGACAGGCCATGCTACTGGGCTCCTTAAACAGCAAAGCCCCGGGTTCACGAAAAGTTGTTATACTTCACTTTCATTTTTAAAACTGTTTGCTGGGAAGCCTAGATATTGAACAAGGACCAAGTCTCCTGTTCTGGTGAAACAAATTAACATCTTCCACTTGCCCTTTAAGGAAAAGACCAGCTATGAAAACCAGTTCAGCCAAACTGCTAATTTTAAAGGGTGTGTTTCTTCCTTGGGGACTGGGATGAACCCGTCTTGATTCCACTCTCTGTGGAGCTGTTGTTAACAGTGAGAGGAGTCTTCTGGCTGATTGCCTGTCTTCCCATGAGCTTATCTTCAGAGCGCAGTTAATTCATACCAAATGTGCTAGCGTGGCTGCCTCAATCAGAAACAGGTATAAGTCGGGTTTGGAATTCCAGATGCTCTGAGAAGATGTCCCAGAAAGAAGCTAGAAGGAGCCCAGAGAGAAGACAAATCCAGAGGGCGAAACTGATGTCAGGCCGATTCTCTGAATAGGGCAGAAGGAGCGAGCAGCACCCTTTCCACCAGCCCAAGATCGGCGCTGCCAGGGATGGTGGTGCCTATCCCAGAGTCTTTCCAGAGCTCTGTTAGCTCAGGGTTTAGTCCCCCCTTACCCACCAGCAGTTCCCCTGGACATGGTCACTGTCACTACAATAATAATAAAAGTTGCCCTTAACTGAAGGCCTTCTTTATGCCAGACACTGTGTTTCACATGGTTCACATGCCCCGTCTCGCTGAGTCCTCCCAAGAAGCCCTGTTAAGTGTGTAATGTTGCTATTCAGAGGGGAAAACTGACACTTAGAGAGGGGAAGTGTTTGCCTAAGACTAAACAGCTGGGGGAGGTGAAGGAGGCTTTAAAACCAGGTCTCTGCGACTTCACAGCGCCCACCCTTGCTCTCATGCCTTAGTCAGACACCAGGAACATCTTCTTTGGTCTTACTCTTTGCTTTTCCAAGTGCTCAATACATTTAGAAAAGATCGCTGACTCTAAGTGTTGGCTCTTCTTGTTGCAGATTTCCTCACAGTCCTCAGGTGATAGCATCAAAGTTGTTTTTTCCAACAAAAAGAACATTTTTTTCTTCATTTCTCAGAGCTTTTGTCTTCATGGTAGACCCAACAGGAAGAACAAACTTTGTGGGTAGGAGAGAAAAAAAAAAGCCTAATTTTGAAGACCACAAGTAACTTTAATTGATGCATAAAGGACTCCTCGCCAGCCAGGTAGTTTGTTGTGATCAAACTATAGCAAGAGCCCTGGCTAGTTCTTTACAGTTTATAGAACACTTGCAGTGTGTGCAAAATATTATTATTGTTGTTCCCTTCGTGAAGATAAGGAAGGGGAAGATTGGCGAGACTGAAACAGTAGTTTGAAAACTCCGGCACAGTGGAATTATCTGAAGAGCTTTAGAAACTCCTGAGGCCTCAGCCTAACCCCACACAGACTCTGCTTTCATGGGTCTGGAGTTCCCAGGATTTTTCAAAGCTCCCCAGGTGGTTCTCATATGCAGCGAGGGGTGAGAACCACCAAGTTAAAATTTTCACCCAAGACCCTGGGGCTCCCCTGACTTGATTGCTTGTCTCTGGTGCTTAGACTTCTGGAACACCTGTTCCATCCCAAACCCACATAGGTGAGGGAAGAGACAAAAGCAGCTATTTAAGAGAACTGTTAGCCACGATTTTTATGCAATTCCTTCCTGAGCCATTACCACACCAATTGTATTAAGGGGGAATGATTTGCGTTTGCTTTGGGGGAAGTATGATTATGGCTACTAACAATGGTATTCAAGAATCCCATATATCACAGATATATACTCAAATTATTGATAGTATAAATGAATTACTATTTTAACTTATTATGGTAGTTATTAAAACTTACTCTGAACTTTAGTCTCGGGCTATTTTAAATATGTGAGGTCTGAGGCTAGACCAGTTGGATGTGAACCCAGAATCCAGACTTCCTGCAACGCTAGCTGTGTGAACTTCGGCAAGTTACTTAAGCTCAGTTTCCTCACTCAAACTTTGGCAAGTTACTTAAAAGCCTCAGTTTCCTCACTCAAAAAGGGGGTGATAATAGTGCTTGCCTGTTGAATTGTAGTGAAGATTAAAGGCTGGTTCACATTAAATTCTTAGCATTGTGCCTAGTACACGATGTATGTCAGATATTATCATTATTTTAGCATCACGGATCCTGAAATGAAAATCACAGGCTCAGTTCTTATATCATTTTATCCTCGTGGAACGGATGTTGACATGTCAATCCCTTGCAATTCAAAACTCATGGATGACTTTTGAGCATTTTTATAAGGACTTTGCATCAAATTTCAGACAGATATCAATAGACACTATTTTAGAAATGGAATGTATGGCAGTGGGATTTTGTTCTTCATGTAAAACAACATTTATGAGGCAATAAATGATTGTTTTTTCATCTTGTTAGTGTATGTGTTGTGTGTGTGTGTGTGTGTGTGTGTGTAAATGCAGTTAGAAAATGTTTACATGTGGAAATGTTTTTTCCAAAGGTCATGTTATGGCATTATCTTTGAAAGAGAAGAAAACACATGCCCAACACTTTTTTTTTTTTTTAAAGGTGCCAATATTAGAATTTATTCAGAAGCTAAGAGTAAACCAAGTTTCTGCCTTTGGAGGCAGTCCTCTGCAGCAGAGATTCAGAAATTTTCCCAGTTGCTGCTGCTGTGCAGTGACCTTGCAAGATCACACTGAAGCCGTGGGGGATTGAAGACACAGAATTGGGTTCTAATGCAGATCATGGTTTACCGCACGGGAATTAGGCTGCACGTAGATTAGACGAGCACTAGTGACCATTCCTTCTTCCTGCTCTCAGTGCAAACAACAGGGCATACCAAATTAATAAGATACAACATGTTATGACATGATAACGACAGTGATAATGAATTAATCCAGTCTTTCCGAAAGTGTGACATGCTCCTGATAAAGGGGGCGCCTTGGCCTAATCAAAATGAGAAAACCACATGCTGTTGGCTGTTCTTAGGGATTCATAATACATGTCGCCATCATTTAGGTCTCTGAGAAGTCCTGCCATGAACATACTAGTTTAACCCAGTTACATTTGATACATGAATAAATCGCAGTCTATTTTCTGAAGAAGAATAAGTCTATGCATTATTTTCCTATGGGGAAAAAAAGTAGCCACCAAGCAAAGTGGCCTCAGAGAGAGAGAATAAAAAGTTGGTGATGGCAGATGAAAGGGCGGAAGTCATAGACACCTTTGGGAGAAATTGCGTTTATGAAAAAGATAAGAGTTAAACAAATGAGGATTAAAACTCCTAAAAGAGCGTTGACGTCTATGAAAAACAAACATTGTAATTGTATAATAAAGGTTGATGATGTGTCAGTTTTTGTCTTGAACATTTCTTTTCCTAAGCACATTTGAAAGTAATATAGATAATGACTTTCCCAAGTTCAGGTTCTGTGCAGAGATACGTGCCTTTGTCAAATCTTCATTAGCCAATGAGATCGTTTTCTCCAAGTAAATTGCTCTAGGAGACAAGAGCAGACTTTGTGAACGTGTCCCCAAGAGGAAAAGGGTCCAACTTGTTGATAATCAAGCATATGAAGGGGAGGGGATTCTGTTCCCAATTTGGTTCTCCTCTGCTTGGGGCGGGGAGGGGCTTGGGTTGAGGGAGCAGAAGAGGATTGTAACACTACTGCCTGGGTTCAGCTGTGGGAGGTACTCAGTCATCGAAAGGGAAAGGGCCGGACCTCCTTCCAGAAATATCTCAGGAATCCCCAAAAGATAAATGAAAGAGTCCTTAAGTGGCCACAGCACCAACCCGGAAGAAAGGTCCCCATTAAATTCAAAATGGTGCCCTTATCCCAGGTGCTGCTGTTTTGCCCTGTCATCATTTCATGTCCCCCTGTAGAGGGGAAAGGCAGTCAATGCGTACAAACAGCACTGTGTGAATTTTTCTTTATTCCCACATTTTGAGTGAGGGTGACAGCAGGCATATAAGTATTTCCACGATCTCGGTGGGGAGCCGACCTCTATCAGCGGATTCAACTCTATTTGCATCCAGTCCAGTGGCAAGGAGAGCTTTCGTTCTGACAATCAGAATTCTAGCAAACGGTAAATGTTTCTTCATGCTGAGAAGTAGGAAATTCAATAATACTTTGGCTGGGTTCATGCTGAGTAGTGAAAATAGAATGAATATGGAGAGGGGCTGTGACTTAAAGAGCAGTAAATCAGCTAGCCCAGAAGTGTGGGACAATCAGCTTTTAATTCGAAGCCCTCGCCTGTTTCTACTCCATTCTCCAGGGTAACGGGACTGTTTTTATATTTGCTCCTAGAGTGTTTTGTGCTGCAATCCCTTGTTTACCCCAAGAAACAGAATTAAACATTCTGAGATCTTTTTAAAAAAAAAAAAAAATCTACATATGCATTATTATGGCACTATAGGACCATTTGCTGAAAATCTTAACTTATGTGTTAGCCTAACTCCAAAGGCAAAGTAGGTGTGGATAGTGTGGAGCTTGTAGTAATAGCATTACTTATTATGATTGATGGAACACTTTTTCTTCTGTAAGCAAGTCACAGGTTTCAGAGGGGGTTACTGGAATGGAAGCCCCATGAGGGTAGAGGTTTCTGCCTGTTTTGTTCATTGTTGTATCAGCAGGACACACAGTTAAGTGCTTTAAGAAGTCGGTGAATGAATATTGATCTCTAGGCTGTGAAAAGTATACTCAGCTATGAGTGCTCTGAAAGGTCTCGGACTAAAGTGCAGAGTAAACTCAGTTTTCCTGACTTTCCATCATGTAGAGTTTTGTAGAATAGCTTTGATGCTTGATTCTATGGAAGAAATTTTTAGTAGTGTGTTTCTTTTTAAAAAGTTACATCACTAAAACTTGATCATCATAGAAAAAATAGAAAGTGTAAACAATTAAAAAGAAATAAAATTGCCATGTTTATACTACTCAGAGATAATCACTGCTATGGTTTAAATGTATGTTCTCCCAGATTTTCCTATGCACACATTTATATGTTTTTATAATATTAAGATTAGACATATATATGCTTTTTTTCATTCAGCAGTACTACATTCTAATAGGTGCGTAGTATATATCATTGTTGTTTTAATTTTCAATTCCCGAGTGACAAAAATTGTTGAGCATCTTTTTGGCCATATGTATATCTTCTTTGGCTAGGAGTCTGTTCAGATCTTTGCATATATTTAAATTGGGTTGTTTGTTTCCTTTTGTTGAATTTTAAGAGTTAGTTCCATATTTTGGGTACAAGACCTTTATACACGTGCTTTGCAAATATTTTCTCAGTGATGTGCTTCTTATTAGCACTCCAGGATTGCGTGCCACTTTGCAACCCTAAAAGCTTACATACAGTGCTAAGTGCTGCTTAATGAGATGGCTGTGCTCACCTGTGTTTGCTTTGCTATTTCCCAAAGTGTCGCCACTGCTCCCTCTCACTTCCTTAACCCCATCCATTCATTGTCAAAGAACCTTTGTATTCTGGGGTCATCACTGTCTATCTCTAGGAATTTTTTTTTCCTAGGCATTTGTCTTTATTTATTTTAAGTGAATGACCAAGGTGATGTGCTTATTCATCTATTTGCAATAAGATTTCTAGTGAGAGTTTTACCCTGTTTGTTTCCTGGTTTTAAAGAAAACAAACAGGTCTGGGGGCCAGGAAGTCGCCCGCAGGATTTAGGAGCGCTGTGTAGTTGGTGAGGCTAACCGTTGTCTGTCTTCCTTTGCATGGCCTGCAGTCATCAAGCCTCCTCTGCGTCATTTTAAATGCCCTGCTTATGCATCTAGCTCCTACGCACCTTCGGTCCCAAAGAAAACTGATGAGCATCCTGCAAGGTACAAGATGCTGGATCAGAGGATCAAAATGAAAAAGATTCAGAACATCTCACATAACTGGAACAGAAAATAAATCAAGGAGAAGAGGGAGTGAAGGAGAGGCCCACCCATCTGCCTCTGGGCACTAACCAGCCACAGTGGGATATGTCTCCAGAACGAGGCCTTCAGGGCTGGTGCTATCATTGTTGACTCCACCAAGGCACGGTGAAGCCTATATGTGAGTTTCCCCTTTGCTGTTCTGTTATAGAGCCATCAGTCACAGGATTTGGAAGTCCATGCAGCCTCTAGCAGCAAACCAGTAAGAGGGTTGTCTCATGCGGCTTTTATTGGTATAGATCTTTCAAAGTCTAAATTGGACCCAAGTTAAAATGATGCTACCCGTTCAGAAAAAAATGAAATTCTTCCCATTGACACTTTTTTCGTCCCTGGAAATTGACTTGCCCCAATGAGAATATCGGTTTAATAATAATCATTGTATTTAAGAAATGCACTTCTAAAAACATCTTTTCCAATTTTTAATACAAATATTTACAAGTCAAGTAAACATGGAACTTTCAAAGTCGATGCATTCCCAACAAAAGTTGTACTTCTGAATGGAACTATCTTAGAGGGAAAGGAGAACTGATGAATTGTATTCATATGTACTTCTGAACTTAGGCTTCATAAAGCAGATCCAAGTTAAAAATAAAGACCGTTGTCTTCGGTTCTCGTTGTATGGCTCATGCCTGATAGCCTCGCTGTACCTTTAAGAACATGAGAGTTTACAGGAGATGGATTTTGGCTCTGCTTTTCTCCGATCTTTCCTCTTCACTCACAGTAGACAATGCCAGAAGTCAATGGGATGCCTGTACCTCAGGGACTCCCGGTTTGAGATTCACCCAGGAAATGTCTATTTAGTCTTATGGTCCTGGTTCAGGAGAGTATAAAATGCTGAAGCTAATTTGAATTCCTTATTGGCGGATTTTTCTCCATAAGTTTGGAGGTGACTGTAAGTTAAATTTCAGGTCATCTTCCCAACAGACCGCATATCTGAGTCCCTTTGGGAGCCCAATTGCTCTCACAGCTGTTGGCGGGATAGAGGTCTATAACTTACCTCTCTTCATGGTGGCCTTTTTTAGCCTTTCCGAATCTCTCCCTAGAGTTTTTACTTGGGGACTAAATTCACAGAAATGGTAAGAAAAGTTTCAAGGTCAGAAATAGCTTCTGATCCCTTCAGAAATGGTCTGGTGCGGTGGAAAACTTCAGGTTTGTTGTCTGTCAGGTCTGATCTCCGAGCCTGTCCCGTCTATGTAACTAGTTACAGGTCCTCAGTCTAAACGGCACAACCTTTAAAAGGCTCAGTTTGCTTGACTAGAAAATGGGCTTCATAATCCCCACTCTTGCCTTTTGTGATGAAGATTAGGGATAACATAGGTTTTGTTTGCTATGGCTGAGCCTGGAGAGTCATAGGTACACCGCAGAGGTGGCCGTGAGCATCTCACCGCTGGGAAAACTCTCTGGGACGCCCCTCAAAGAGGGGACTGTACCCTGAGCCACAGCCTTTGGGGTCTGATTGTAAAGGGCGTAGCATCTTCTCTTCTCATTCTCCACATTCATTTCCGATAAACCACAGTTTTGCAAGTTGAGTCAGCACCAGAGTTTAGTGCCCATCAGGCTATTGAGCAATTTATTTATAATGTGCTTTACGACGGTATTTCGGGGAAATTTAATTGCTATACAGAAAGGAAAATCACTGTGACTTTTCATTAAGGAAGCAATTAATTCTTAGCTCCTTGCTTGGTGCCTGAGCAAGAGGACCCTTCTGCAGGCTGGTAGAGTCTAATCCACCTGAATTAGGTTAACTCGACAGGTCATTTCTACCTGTTTGTATACAGATGCCTTAGTGCTTGCTGCGCAGTCATTTGGCCACACAATGAGACTGTCCATGGGGTAGTGGCCTCCAGTGGATCAACCCACAAATGATGGTCCTCACCTGTCCCTCAATATCTTCAGTCTTAGGTATTGAGACTGTAGCTGTGCTTTCTTGACTGTGCTCCTTGGCATTGGAAGCCATGATCCTGAGGAATAAAGTTGGCTCCTTCTGTATTCTTTTATCCCAAGCTGTTACTCTTCAGTCTTTGCGAATCTTTTAATTGAGCAAATGTACAAGTATTGAAATTCTGCATTGCTTGTAAAATGCCTACCATGTTTTTTTGCATGATGGATTGTATGGACAGGCCAGATTATATTCTTATAGCAAATAAAGTGATGCTTTTAAAGAACTTTCTTGTATATGAATCATCTTTTTCTTCTGCAGAATTCTGGGATTCATAGGAAAAGAGTTAGATTTCCCTTATGCTTGGCACTGTTCAGTCCTGAATATCTTGTCAAGATGAATAGTCTAACTTACCCTTTTCAGCTTGCTTCCTGGTTGTGTAGGCGATAGCTTTAAAAAAAAAAAAAAAAAACCCTCCTCCTCCCTACACCACAAACCCAATAAGTTAATTTGTTGAATAATAATAGCAGCTAGTCCATAGGTAAACATCTGTGTTATCAACTCAGTTTATATCATTTCAGACTAAGGTGTATAGCTTAGTCTGAAATCTCAGTGGATTCAGAAAAAGGAATATATGTTTGAAGATTAAAGTGCCATTATACGTTTCTTAAAAAAAAAAAAAAAGCGACTTTGCTGTTCATATGTGTCTCTGTTTTATCTTTAGATTCAAAATTCCTAGAGAAGAAAAGAATACAGCTCTAGCCCTTAGAGCCTCACCCTTAAAAGTAGGTAGTCTGCCTAAGCCATTCTGCCCCACAAACATTTACCCATGGAGGGCCCATATGACCCAGAGTTGTGGACACAAATATCAGGGTGTGAACTCATCATTTCCTAAAATGCCTTGGGTGATGTTGCATTAGACAACACAGTTGTGTTTCCAGTAAACAATCTCCCATCTGAAGAGAATTTTTATGTTAGCAAGCCAAATGAAATGTGTGTCACCCAAGGGGCATCATGCATGGCTCATTTCTGGAAATGAGGTTGAAACCATGATGAGCTGGTGGCACAAGGATCTGGATAAGGCACACACTTAAAAATTATATTTATTTATTCAATTTGATGGAATCAAGGTATGGATCCAACTAGATCCACTCACTTCTTATGCTGCACTGCCCCCTGGTGTCTCTTAGAGGCATGAAATGTTTGCTGAGTTCCCTGGGATCTTTTTTTTTTTTTTTTTCCTTTATAAGAGGAAGTTTTATTGTTAAGGATGATAGCTTTTAGCTGGATGAATCTTGGAATTTAAAAGGGCAGGTGGCTGTGGAGAAAACCATTCTCATTCTCATAACAGTGCTGCTGCGTTGCTGAATCGGTTTACTCTGCTCGCAAACACAGGTCCTTGAAGAGTCCTGTTGTTTAAAAATAATAATAATACACACATGAACACACTAAGAAATCTTAATCTATGGAGAAAATAAAATAAAATTGGGGGACATATTGGGAGACAAATTGCAGAAGTCCTGGTAAATGTAATAGTGACAGAATGCTAAATAAAAGACAATACCTGTGACATTTAAAATATGGAAATAAACTATTTACAGCACCATTTAATTGATTAATTAGCATTTAATTACAGTACCATTACTTTATCATCCCTAGTATGCTCGTATGCTCACACAATCTCCGTTTCTAAACCCTTTCCTTTTCACCTGTCTCTCCTGGAGAAGCTGTAAAAGTTAACATTCAGTTGCCCAGTTTTCTTACATGTAGGGGCGGCCACATGACACAGTTTCAGCTAATGAGCTAGAAGCTGCCTTTTCCAGTTCTCCTTCTTGCCTGGAATAGAGACTTTAGCCTGGATGTGCAGCAGCCATCTTGGGTCTGTGAGGTGGTGATGAGCATGGAAATAAAGTCCAGCATACTGAATGTAAATGGAGCAGAAAGCTAGAAAGGGCCCATGGCTCTGATTATATCACCGAACTGCTATACCATCCCTGGACCGACTCCTTGAGACTTACTGTTGTGTGAGAAAAATAAACATATTTCTTTGAGTAACTGTTATTATTTCTCTTGCTACCTCTGAAGCCTATTCTTATGTAAAAGACCTTGCTTCAGTCATTGGTATCTTAAGGAACAGGAAATCTTTGAGAAAGAAGCCTAAGAGATCTCGTAGATAATTATACAGCATGAGCAGAAAGTTGCCACTGAGTTAGGAGACCAAGTACTTGAGGATGGGGGCCGGCAGGTGGAGGCATCCATAGGGATACGCGGTGAGGTAAGGTATGTATGTGTGTTTTCGCGGGTCGGGGGTGAGACCAGGAGGGGCACCAGGTGTTTCTCCAAAGGGGACAAACACATTTTGAGCACTGCCTATGAGAAGCCTTCTACAGAGCAGACTTTCACACGTTAGACCATTATATTCTTATCGCGTCATGAGTAGGAATGACCATCCCTGTTCTACACAGGAGAAAACAGAGGCTCAGAGGATCCAGTGCCCTGCCTGAGGCCACACGACTGGCGACAGCTGAAGCTTGTGGTTCAACCCGGCCTGAGCCCAAAGCCCTGGCTTCACTCCCTCCCCAGGGAACCGACGGGTTTGATGTCATCCTGGCCCTCTGAGGGCCTCTTCTGAAGTGCTTGGTGCTGTGGAAATTACTCCCCTTTAGGGTGCCCTTTCAGAAACGCCTCCTCGCCTAGCCACGCGTCTTTTCAGGCAACACCTGTTTGAGATGAGATTCTGTTTATCCCTGCTTTTCCTTACTCCTTCTCAACTACACAATCCCTCCTCCTGGCCTGCTTGGCTGAGCTGCTGGAAGGAGGTATGAAGGGATAACCCCCAGGACCAACCGCATCATCTGGGGCATGGCTTCATGGCCTGCCACCATGGCCTTGGCTTCATGGTGGTGGCAGGGAGGTGGTGGAGCATAGATGGGGGCTGGGGAGAGAAACTCCAGCCCATTGAGAAAGCAAACAAATGTCTATGGAGCATCTACTCTGTTACTATGTTTTTCAGGCTTTGTAATATCTTACTTGACCTACATTACAGTCCTCTGATGCAACCAAGGCTTAAATCACCTGTGCATTCTTCTCATTAATGATGACCAAAATCAGAATATTTCAGAATGGTTGTGGCAGAAGAAATAGACATGAGTTTAGGCTTTAGACTTACTATAGTACATCTCATTTCTTTGGAGTGGGGTAACATTTCATATGTGAGAGAATGAATTCAGACTACTGTTTTGGGGAGTTCAGTTTGAACTACTGAAAAGCTAAATGCTTGATACTAGGTTTCAACAGGAATAGTTTTATGGTATGTGAAGACAAAGAGACCAAACTAGGTTAATGGTAGTGGTGTTCATTTATTATTTTCCTGCAGGGATGGCTAGAGTTAGAGAAGCTGTTACAATGAACAAATGGTTTGCAATGAGAATGTTAACTACATTAAATGGCCACTTTTAAAATACTTCGAGGCTGACCTGGTTTGGCCTTAGCCTCCCGTGTCCTTTCACACGGTTGTCACACTTTACCGTTTGGAATGTTACCTGGCTTCTCTTTCTTGCGTACATACACACACACACACACACAGACAGGTTTTTTGTGCCTCCATAATGTTAACTATATTACGTTTTTATCTCTGATAAAAAAAAACCTTCACAAAGCAAAAAATAAACCTCAGTCTTGTCTCAAGGATTACAAAAATCTGAATATTGCAAATCAACGTTTGCTGAGTATTAAAGGCGCTAACAATAGACAGGAAACTGCAATGTGACAATTTCTCCAGCAGGTGGCGATGCTGTGTAGGAAGAAAAGCTACCCTTAGGCTAGAGGAGAACGGAGGCTGGCTGGGGACAACCATCAGCAAACACTAATTGAACATTTCTCGTTTCCAGGCACTGCCCTAGGTGTGCAGTGAATCCAGTAGGAGTGAGGCAGTGTCCCTCAGCTTTGGGAGCTCACAGCCTTAGGGGAGAATGTGTCCTTGTCTGTCAGGCAAGGTCATTCATTCATGCTGCTTGGAAAAGAACCTAAAAACAAACCCCACACCATGTGCATTGTTGGTAGGAATGTAAAGTGGTGAAAAACGGTAAGGTGGTTCCTTAAAAAATTAAAAACAGAATTACCATATTATCCAGCAATTCCACTTCTGGGTATATACCTAAAAGAATCAAAAGCAGGGTCTGGAAGAGATATTTGTACACCGTGTTCATAGTACCACTAATCACAGTAACTAAAATGTGGAAACAGCCCTAGTGTCTATAGATGGATGAATGGATAAACAAAATGTGGTATATTATACAATGGACTATTTATTATTCAGCCTTAAAAAGGAGGAGAATTCTGATACGTGCTACAACATGGATGAAGCTTGAGGGCATTACGCTGAGTGAAATAAGCCCTTCACAAAAGACAAATACTGTGTGATTCCACTTTTATGAAGTACTTGGAGTATTTGAATTCACAGAGACAGAAAGTAGAATGGTGGTTGCCAGGGGCTGGAGGGAGGGGAGTTAGTGTTTAGTTACAGAGTTTCAGTTTTACAAGATGAAAAGCGTTCTGGGGATAGATGGTTATACAGTATGAATATATTTAGCACCATTGAACTGTACACTTAAACATGGTTAAGATGGTAAATGCTATGTTATGTGTACTTTACCACATACACACCACCACCCCCGAAGCAGATTCTTCTTTGTCTGTTAGCCTGTCTGCAGTGTTTCCCCATATTGTAGGGACACAGAGAAATCCCTAAGGCGAACCTACACACATTTCCAGGCTGCACCCCTTGGTCCAAGACCTGGAAAGAGAGGGTGTGTTTACATTTGCTTGGCTATCGTAGTAGGTGTGGTCATCAATCCAAGGACTGAATATGAAATTCGATTTCTCCCTCCCACAGTTGTGACCTTTCAAAGGTGTAGAAAAAGAAGATAGTCACCTGCCCTAGAGCCGCAGACCCAGAAAGCAAAAAGAAACCATAGTTTATTGTTCTACTCTGGGCCAGGCATTCTACTTTGTAAGCGTTATCTCGTTTAACCTTTATTTAATCACCTCAAAGAGACAGGATCAGCCATCATTCTCCCTTGGCAAGTAAGGAAATTGTGGCTCAAAGTTCACAATGTTACCCAAGATCCATAGCTAGTAAGCATCAGGGGGGCAGGATCTGAATTCTGACTGCTCAGATGGATGCTCTCTGTGTGGTCTGATGAGATAACAGGTGTGGGCCGTTTGCTTATACTGCCCTTATGATGCTAAAATGCAGTGCTTTTCACATGTGAATCAAGTGTTAAGGATCACAGGGTCCCTTGTAAAAAATGAAATTCTGACTTGGCTAAGGCAGGGGATTCTGCATTTCTAATGAGCTCTTAGGGGATACCAAAGGTGCTGGTATCACTTTGAGTAGCAAGACTTTAATTTGCAGAGGTTCCCAAACTTTCTCATTGTCTCAGCAGCTTTTTCTCAGGACTTTGGTTCAAAAGAAATTCTTATTCTGTTTGTTCAGTTGTTAGTTCCAAACAACTTACTAAGTGTTATGTTCTAACAGCTTAGTAGCCATTAAACAATGATGTATATGTCAATTGAAGAAAACTATAATGTTTTTATTTCATTCTTGAATAAGCACAATTACTTACTAGTAGTGAGGCTGGGGATAGATGGGCCCCAGGCTGAGCAGCTAGAGTTTGTCCTCTGTGGACAGATACTCCAAAATAGCAGGAGGGGGGAGAAGCCGTGCCCTGCCTAGATAAGAGATAGAAGACCACATATTCCTCATTCTCAAAGTCCAGGAGACCTTCCCAGCTACACACGTGCAGAAAGGTTCCTTGAAGGTCAAAAGAGAGGAGGCACCACCGATAGCAGAAGATGTCAACCTACCCATAGGCTTCTTTGCTAGAATCCATCTTGGCTAAGAGACACACACGTACACATGGGAGGACCCTGAGATATACCAAATATGGACTCAGAACCAGGCAAAGCAAGATGACTTGTCGAAAGGAAACCGTAAAGAAATGCGCCATAAAAGTGATTCAAACGACCACGAGGGCGCGACTCTCTCTCTGAGCCCGCCTGCGCGTCTATCCACACGTACCCTTTCTCCGCCTAATAAACACTTTACTTGTTTCACTACTTTCCGTCTCTATGTGGAAATTCATTTCTACACAGTTGATGGGCCAGGTCCTCGTCACTGGCCACTGGTCCCTGGTGGTCTGGGGGCTAGGATTCAGCGCTCTCACCGCCACAGCCTGACTTCAATTTCTGGCTGGGGAACCAAAATCGTGCTTCAAGCCCCTGCCGGCAGAGGCCACCCGAGAACAGTAGGATATATGCATACCCCGTCCCTGCACAGTTTCTCAAACCTTGGAATCAGCTTGGACGCCACCACCCTCCTTTCCTGTTCGGTATTGATCTTTTATGATACTTGCTGCTTAGGACAGCAATTGTCAAAAATCCAGCTTCCAAAAGCTATGACATCCTCAAAAGAAATTCAGTGCATATTGAAATTGTGAACTACCTGGAACTCACATTTCACACAGAGGGTGACAGATATCAAGTATTGCTGGATTTCCCTCTGAAATTTAAAACATCCCGAGGCACCCCAGAGCTCCTCAGTGCACAGTTTGGGAACCGTGGCTTTAAAGCACTCTGGCTTGTGTTAGAGAACAGCTCTGTGGAGACACAGACTAGGAGCCAAGAGACCCTTTCACCAAATTACTCTGTGACCTCAGCAGTTTGCCAAGGTCTTGAGGCCCTTTTCTGACTCGAGAGGGGACCATGTGAACTGACCTTTAACATTCAGATATAATATCTGTGATTCTAATGATCTGTACACATGTCTCAACTCCCCCATAAGATTAAGCTCTTAGAGGGCGGGGGCTGAGTCTTATTCAGCATCAAATCCCACAGCACCTTCCTCATAGTAGTTGTTCAGTAAAGACTTGTGCGATAAATGCCTTTCGAAAACATCTTAATCAGTTTCCAGGGCTAGGGGATGGTGTGGGGTGGAGGGAGATTTTATCAATTCTTTAATATCCAAAACATTTTTATGTATGATAGAAGCATTTTAGCGGCCAGTGTTTTAGCAGTAATTTTAAAAAGATACATGCATAGGGGAGACATTTGTACCATGGAATTCCAGAAGGGCAGGAACAGAAATAGCAATCGAGGAGAACTCAATGCAAAAGCCAGGACTCCAGTTCTAGAACACCTGCTTACTACCTGTGAGGATTTAAGCAAGTGACTTGATTCTCTGTACCTCAGTCTCTTTATCTGTTTAATCTGAATCATAACAGCTACTCTCTGCCTATAGGGTAATTAAGACTATTTTAAAAGGTGCCGCGTGTGAGTGTGCTTGGTGAGTTAGGCATCCTTGTCATCCCACCACAGTGGGATCCCACCCCTCTCACCATCCCTGCCACAGAGGGGTGACTACAACTGTCCACTATGTCCAGCAAATGACAGCAACTTCCAGAAGCCATAACCAGGAGTAGAGATCCCTGCCTAGCATCACTACTTGAATTATGGGGCTCAGATGTGATCCAGGTAATCGGAGAAGAGCCGAAAGGAGAAGACAAAGAGTCTCTCAATCTCTGTCCTTGTGAGAGGTGACAAATGAGGCATCATAAGTCAATTTATTTCATAAGTATTTATGTGTCCTTTGAGACAGACTCTTTCATCTTCATCTAAGGAATAAAAGAAAATGGACATCAGCAGAATGCCAATCATTCTTATTCTTTCCTTGGGACAAATCAAGCTATGGAATGGCTTTCCTTTAAAAATGGAAATTCCAAGCTCAGAACCTGATACTTTTCCCTAAAATGATAGAACCATCTTCCAGTCTCACCTCAGTATCAAGATGAATCACTTTTTCCACCCACCTAAGCCGTCCTCCTGTCCCCTAATTGATGAGACCTCAGGGCTCTACTAACCCTCTCTTTTGAGAATCAGATCCAAGAACATCCACCAATTAATCCACAAGGTGTCCCTTGGGTTTACAGTTCATCATTATTGATTTTAGCCATATTAACTATTAAACCTAAAATAGACCAAACAAACACATTTTGTGGGAATGAAGAACTCTCTGTGTGTGGGTATATTCATCAGAGTTATTCATAGAGACAGAACCAATAACACACACACACACACACACACACACACACACACACACACACACACACAATGAGAAAGAGAGAGCAAGAGAGAGAGAGAGAGGGAGAGAGAGAGAGAGAGGTTTTGAGGAATTAGCTCATGCAGTTGTGGGGTTTGGCAAGTCTGAAACCTGTAGGGCAGGCTGGAAGCCTGGAAACTCAGACAGGATTTCTGTTTTGCAGTCTTGAGTCCAAATTTCTTCTTCTTTGGGAAATCTCTGTCTTTGTTCTCAAGTCCATCAACTATTAGATGAGGCCCAATGCTTTACTCAAAAGTCTACTGATTTAAATTAATCGCATCTAAAAATTACATCACAGCAATATCTAGACTGGTGTTTGACGAAACCACTGAATATGTTAGCCTACCCAAGTTGACACATAAAATCAAGCATCAGAGTTGGTGTCCAAAAAATGACTGAGTCCATCCAAAACACCCTAAAATCGGCTGTTTATTGTAATTCAACTGGTACCACCATAAGATGAATAAAACCATGCGGGAGTAGAGACTCAGGATGGAGAAACTTTCCCAGGTAAATGTCTTGGGAAAATGAAACACCAAAGTTCCTCCTCCAACAGCCCATGTCTGGGCTTCCTGGCCCTACACAGTGAACAGGAACTTCTGGGTGGTTGTGGAAACATCTGCACAGGTGTGTTCACTGCAAGGCAATCAATCTCTGGGTTGATGTAGCCTTTTCAATGATAGTTCCTCCTCCACTGGGGCAAGTCCTTTCTGAATAACTCTCTGCTTTATCAGATCCAGAGGAGGGGTGGAGCTCTGGGAAAATAAACAATGCAAAATCGTCACTCAGGGAAAGTAATGTCCTCCTACCCATCTCTCCCCTCTCCCTTGGCCAGAACGTGAGTCAGATCAGCCTGGTGGCAAGAGGTTAACGTGTTGGAAGGTTGGCCCATGTCTGGAGTATCGTGAAAAATGTATTCCTAGAAACATTTTGCCCGCTTATTAAAAAGTATCATTCCCTCCCTCCCACCCCCAAATGATGTTGTGCTTAGTTGTATTAGGAGGTGATTTCTAGCCAGTAATTGGCTGGAGCTTCTGAAAGGAGCTAAACTAACTCACCCATTGATCTTCAGGCTCCCTTTCCATCCTTAGGGTCCTGCAGGTTTCCGTGAGCTTGGCTTGCTCAGCGGTGGTTCCTGATTCCCTTACCTGCCTCCCTCAGGGACCAACTCCCAATCCACACCCACCCCCCACCCCCATGCAGTGAAACACAAACCACAGTGTCACCCCTTCCTGTAATGCCCACTCCATGGCTGACTGTTGATGGGACGATGAAGGGCCACGTTCTGTGCATGGCCTGCAAGGCCCTCCATGGTCTGCCTCCCTGTAATTTTCTCATCTTATTTTCCCTAATCTCCTTGCATTTTCTGATCTAGTCATTAGATTTTCTAACCTACCAGGAGATTTTGGGTCTCCTTTACTTGTTGCTTCCTTCTTCCCTCTGCAGTGTCATTTTCTTTTCTTGTCCATCCTTCATATTCTTTTTTGCCTGGTGAAGGGGCTGAGGAGGAAGTAGAGTGACGGGAGCAGAACTGAGATTGGAGGTCAGTGATCCTGAATTGTTTTGATTGAGCTGAAAGGATGACATCAGTGTGTGTGTGTGTGTGTGTGTGTGTGTGTGTGCATGCGTGTATGTGTTGAATGTGCACTTTGTGCAGCACAATATCTGTTGGTGAACCACCTAAATGATGTAAACAAGGTCTCAGACACCAAGAGGAAAGTGATGGGAAAGAGAGGTGAACTAAGATTGAATTAATGTCTAGGGAACCAGAGGCTTCCAATGCATGATCTCAATTACTTGTCACATCAACCTGGAAAGGCGGTATAACCGAACAGTTTTTACAGACGAAGACATTGAAGCTAAGAGAGGTTCAGTAACTTGCCATGGAAGCATAGCTAGCAAACGACTGAGCTGTTAGTGGTACCCCATGGGTCTGGTTCCAGAGCTCCTCATTGTATGTACCACACATCCTTCTCAGATGTGTATTTGTGTTCTCAAATTATGTTTGCATACTCTCTATACAGAATTGTCCTGAGGACAGTTTAAAATTTTTTGCATCCCAAAGGTGACTCAAATCAGAAAAACGTGTCTTATGTAGCTATTATGGATCCCGGATTATAGGGAGAATATCCTTTTTTGAGCCCAAGCATCCTTCACTTGCCAGATCCTGTTTTCCTTACTGGACTGAGCTTAAGATTTGGACCTGGCCTCCCGCCAACAATCTGGGTGGGAATTATCTGGGTGGTAGCCCTCCCTTTCTCTAATACCCTTGGTGTGAGCCATTCTTCCCCAATGGAAATAGGTGTGTCACCTACTGGGTGCTTTAGATTCAAAATCCGCAGGTATTGCTGAGATGAAATTTACTGCTGTTGTTCAATTTTAAAAGTATCATGCAACAGAGAAAATCTTCAAAAATGCAAAACATATCATACTCTTTTCTCTCACTGGTTCCTCACCAAGTGTCTACCCTGTGAAGACTTGTGGTGTATCAGGAGTTGAGTTTTTATGAAATTTGTCATTCCTGCCAGAGTAAATCCTTCGAGAAGGAACAAATGGAATTCATTCAACCCAAGGTAACCCCAGACAAGGCCTGTCAAATGGTTCTCTGGGCCGGGGCAGCTGTTTCCCAGAAAGGCCCACATGGAAGATTACCTGTCCAGTGGAATGAAGACAG
This sequence comes from Balaenoptera acutorostrata, assembly GCF_949987535.1. Taxonomy (NCBI): domain Eukaryota; kingdom Metazoa; phylum Chordata; class Mammalia; order Artiodactyla; family Balaenopteridae; genus Balaenoptera; species Balaenoptera acutorostrata. The sequence continues at coordinate 46,512,567 of NC_080070.1, forward strand.
AAAATTAACTTTTGTCCCTCCTTCTTGCCAGGATGAGGACTAGAAAATTTCACAAGTGTTTTTACATTTAATCCTCACAAAAACCTAACAAAATCTACATGTATCATTTGTTTTTGCCAATGAGGAAGCAAGACTCCAAGGAAGTAAAGATGCAGGTCTAAGGTCAAGTCCCAAGCCAGTGGTGTGGAGCCTGAAACCAAACCAAGTCCACCTGATCACAAGGTACAAAACTCAGGTTCTAGGCAGAAAGATTTACCCCCATAGGAGGTGGATAGATTCTTTTGCTTCCACCCTGCTTTGCTTTCATTCAGGTGTCCTTAGGTCTGAAATACTCCCTCCTTTCCATTCTTTTGCAAAGCAAGCCCAAATTTCACCTCCTCTGTGAATTCTCCTAAGACCTCCCTGGCAGCACAGAGCATCTCCTGCCCCACAGCCCTTCTGGGCTCCCGGACTGACATTTGTTCAGCACTGAGCATAGTGGGTCATCGGTATTTGCTGGTGGCTCCCTCCAGGATGGTGTGAGCTCAGGGAAGCCTGGGACTGTGTCTGATTCTAGCTCTGAACCTCAGTGCTCAGAAGACAGTGGATGACCCATAAACACCTGAGGAATGAGAGAATACATACATAAATGAATTAACATAAATTCCAGAACTTCAGAACAGAAAATTGACTACAGGGACTGTGAAATATCTTCCAAAACAAGACAGTCAAAAACAGAACCAGATAAAACAAATGCTGCATCTCTCATACTTTAGGGATTTGGTTGGCCTAGAAAGACCCTTATTAGCAAATGGGAGAAACAGGCTGGTGGCCTGTGGGCTGATGGGTTGTGCCTGGGGAGATCTGATTGTCTTCACCCCAGAGAGAAGTGGTGGCTTATTTTCTTTCCTGGAGGAAGGATGGCAGCTCCAGGCTCCCCTGGGCCCCATGTCCTCCATCAGACTGCTTGGATGGTTGATTCTATCTCCAACCACAGCCTCCTGAAGTAGATAGTTTAACATTCCAAACCTGCATTGCCCAATACAGTAGCCACTACCCACATGTGACTATTTAAATTCTTCAAAATTAAGTAAAATTAAACATTGAGTTCCATAGTTCATTAGCCACATTTCAAGAACTCAGTTGGCTCAAGGTGCCTACCATATTGGACAGCACAGACCTAGAACATTTCCATCATTACAGGGAGTTCTATGGTCAGCACTGTTCCAAATAATTTGGTGTTGTTTCCTAATTTCAGCACCGTAATAAATGAGCCCTGTAGCTGGGATCCTATCATCTCTGAATGACAAACATAAGCTTTGCTCTAGAATTCTCTTTCTGTTGACTTCTTCCTCTACTCCTCTCAATCAGGGTTGAGATTGAAATGAAATGGACCCCAGAATGTTCTGCCTCTTGACAAGCCATTGTGTGCTTGGCTTTGGTTGGAAAGAACATTTGGGGTCGAGATTTATATGCATACACTCATATACACATACAAGCATTCTACTGGGGATTTGGTGATGGAGCCTGTGTCTTTAAACCTCTTGGGAGAAACCAAGAATACTCTTTTCTCTCTAAGATTAATATCTCATAGACTGATAGGAATTTTTTTCAGAGGCAGGGTTTGGTAAAATCAGGCATTGATTCTCTGGAACTCCACTACACCTGAAATAATGCTTTTAAAGTACTAAAATTATAAATATTTGTACTGTTGGCAAATGTACATTGCTCTGTCACCAAATACCCAAATACAGAAGAAAATAAAGGCTTCCTTTCTGTTTTGGGTCATTAGAGCAAAGTCCTAGGAGGGGATTTATAACAACACAGTTACAAATTATGAATGCGCATTTGTTCAAGAACTACACCCTGTTGATTTGCTATTTAGTTTTTTTATTGCTGGCTTTTTGCTTTGCTCTGTAGGAGAGTGGCTGCAGATTTGGCTGCTGCTCAGACTGAGGAATCGCCAGGGACGTTGCTCCTATTCAGAAATGCACAGGGTGTATCAAAGACGGAGCTTGCAAACGTGCATATTAAAGCCCATACATTACCCACACAATGAAAACCCTCATCCCACTGGACACGGGAAGCTTGGGGCTGAGTGTGAACGGAGGCCTCTCATGCTGGAGGCAGCTGAAGGAATGCTTGGCCTCCTTAATTATCTAGTTACAGGGCTTCTGACTCTGCCTGGCAAAGTCCTAGTGTTTCCTTAAAGGCCACCAAAGGAGGTGATGGGAGGAGGAGGGAAGGAGGGGGTGATCATGGGGCTTCCCATCGTACTCCCACTCAGTTCTTCAGATTCGATGTGTTCTACATACTAGCCTTCTCAGTATGATTTCCCTTCAACAAAAGGATCCCCAAACACTGGATAATGGAAGCAAGAAGCTTTCCTATGGGATTAAGGGGCTTAGGGAGGAGCGGGATTGGCCATGGTACTTGTTTTCTTTCTGGGTAGAAGCCTTAGAGCAATGGGTATTGGCTGGTATGCCTCAAGCCTTTCCTATGTGTGATGGCTCATTTCAATGAATGTGTGGGATTCATTCTTGTTCCGGCTACTGCCTTTCAGATGGAACACAGAGCCATGTGGTCATGCAGTGGGATGGGGAGGGAAGGTAACGTGTGGCTGGGGAAAGGATGGAGGGATCAAGGAAAGAGCTATGTTTCCCGGGACAAGTGAGAACTCAATACCAAGAAATTATAATAGCATTGACCAGGGCAGTAAAGAGCTCTATCGGTCACTCAGCACTGAAGGACAACCTCGTCAACACTACAAGAACTCTGGGAAGACTTCTTTTTTGAATTTCCTGAAATGGGTACTCTTATGTTATTAATATTCACCTTTTAATTCCAGCAATCATCCTGCTAAAAAATCTGGTTAATGAAGTTGTGTGGTGAATATATACTATTTGAGAACCACTGCAAAAAAAGGTGAAGGGAACAAGTGGCTAGACTTGCTCAGACTCATAGCAGCTCCCTTTCCCTCATAGTACAGGCAGACAGCTGTCTCTTGCCTTCTAGGGGCAGATTTATCAAGGAGTTAATAAAGCTTAAACTCCAGGGCCCCTCACTAGCATGTGCCCTCTTGAGTTCTGAGGGTAGTTGGGAACCACAGAGTGTTCAGGGAGGAGGGAAAGCCAGGGTGTCATCAGAAAATATTTCTGGTAAGTTGCTAAAGAAATCGCAGAAGAAAAGCACCCAGATATTCAAGATTCCAGAACCTGGATCTACCACTGGGCTCAACCTCTCCCCCATCCCACATCCTCCCCACCCCGTCTCCAGGTTTCACACACCTTTCAAACACCTGTCTCTTAACCTGACTTTGTCTGTATCACTGCTGCTGTTTGGCGGCCCCGTGCTGGTAACTGAGGGTCAGTTTGGTATAAAGGCTCTAGTTATATAACCCCAGGAGGGGCACAACCTTGACTCTACTTATACTAGAGGATGTTTCAGACACTTTCTCCCTAAGGCAATCCCAGGACCCATGACAAGCCCGTAGGAACTACCCTGGGTGCCCGGCAGCTAGGAGCTGCAGAAGGTTGTACACAGCGGTCATTCCTCCACACCCAGCAGCCAGGATCACAGCACTCATGAGTTCGGTGTCCTGAGTTTCCATCCTGGTTTCTCCTCCAAGTCAGTTTCCTTGGCTATTTAGTTTTCTTACAATTGCTTTCCAGGATCAAACGAGACGATAGAGGAAAAAGATTGAACAAATGCAAGGGCTGACAGCACGCTATTCTTTTCATGAAGGGCATTATTTAAGTAGTGATTAAACAATACATTTTAAATATAGATTATACATGATTTGATGGATAAATATTGTTGCCTAGCGCTAACACATAATTGTAAGGATGTGAGGATCTGTGGTTCGCTGGTTTTATGCAACTCTCAAAATTCCCATTTGGCACCAGATTGGAAGAGTGAGGTTGGTTCAGAGGAGCTCATTTATCTTCCATTTTCTGCTGCTTCTTCTCAGCAAGTCTCCTGAAGACGAGGAATCTCATCTTCTTGGAAGGACCTGCTACTGTAGGTTAAGAAATACCTATCCTTTCTTCTTGAGAAAAATAAGCTGGTATCTTGGATTTTTCCAGGGCAGACCCCATTTCAAATACTACATTGTTTTCCCTGTAAATACACTTATCTGTGGAGAGTCTCCTGCCCTGATTTTTGGGGGTCAGGGATTATGGTCATTATTGTGTTCTGAACTTCTGTGAAGATGATACCTTAACGCCAGTTCAAAGGCAATCCTGTGTCCAGACCAGGAGGAGGAGAGTTTCAGTCCATCTATTTTCTCTGCATTCATTCACTGCCTTGGGGAGTTTTCTGAGTAAGTCTTCCACGCTTAGAAATTACAAGTGACAGGGGAGCCTCATTTACACAAGATGACAGAGACTCTACACAATCTATCATGTAACTAGGAAGAGTAAGTGCTCGATCAACCTATTTTCACAACCATATGTCATCTAAGTCTATCCTTGTTTTAAGAAAACAATGTGGACAACACAGGCTTGGGAGGCCTGCAATTCATTTAATTGCATTTAAAAGGAAACGCTGCTTGAGTCCTTTCCCAGCACCGGCTTCGGCCTCTCCAGGTGATAATTAAGCATTAGAAGCTGGCTGTGTGATCTCAGGCAGCAGCTTTTAAGGAGGATCTGGATTTAAATGAAGCCACCAGTGCTACGTGCAGCTCAGAGTCTCATGTCTAGCGCCTCCTCCTCTCAGGCAGCCTGGGCTTGGGGTAGATGCCTTCAGAATGAACAGATGGCCAACCGATTTGCCAGTTCTGTTGGGATGCCTTTAGTTGGGGCCTTCTTTCTGAATGGGCTACCATGTAATGCTCTTTAGTTTCTTAATATGATGATTATTTAGTTGGAGGGAAGTTATTCACAATGTATTGAAAACTACTTTAATCCGAATGTAATCCTAATCATTAAACCTCTAATTTACCTGCCTAGAAAAGGGCTACATGCATCAAGGCAGGTGAGGGAGATTTGGCTTCAATCCAAATCGCCCAGTTCCAGCATTGGTTAGATATTCTGATTGGCTTTGTCCCTCACCATTTCTGTGAGTGCTTCTTTGAGGCTGGGAGGATTACAAAGACCATCTTCCTGGAAAGAGGGAGGCTGGTCTTTCAGTTAAGGCTACACGCAAGTGACTCCCTACTTGAAGTATTTCTTCAGAGGCTCTGATTCAAGTCCACATAATTGCTACTGATTTAATACCCAGGCAATGGGGGTTTGGCAATAGAAAAGGCACAGTCCTCACTCTGAAAATGTCTTAAAATTATCCTGTTACAGACGAATAAGGCTTTTAAGCTTACTACACCCTTTGCCTTATATTATCTCATTTAATTCTCAGACTATGAAGGCAAAGTGGGGATTATTATCCTCATTTTCAAGATAAAGAGACAGACTGAGAGAAATCCAGGGACTTGCTCAGTGTTGCACAGTTGGGGCAAGAACCCAAGACCTTTGTCTCTTCAACAGCCAGTCTACTTTCCACCCCACCCCAGGAGTCAGACATGAGGAGAGATTTTCTGAGCACCTGCGAGTTTATTGGGCACAACCGGTGGGCATGGCTGCAGGTACCCCACGCTTGTACGGCAAAGCTGATAGAACGAGAGTTCATCTGTGTTTTCTTACTAAGAATCCCTGGGTGATGATGTAATCCTCTTATCCACATACGTGTAATTGCATTTGGCTTCTTAAAGACTTTATGGTGGCCTATTTCACCACTTATGCTTCAACCAGCAGCCTGGCCACAATCTTGCTCCCCTCTTCCCAAAGCTGTGATTGGGGCCACCGCTAGTAAAAGTCCAGCACTGGGATCAAAGAGGGAGAGATCATTAGGGACACGAAGTATGGGTCTTCACCAGGGGTTCCAGACTCAAACGTGAAGGCTGGAGGGTGAAGTCAGTGGGTGAAATACGCCAGGTGGGGCAGATGGAGAGCTGGAGAATGTATATTTCTCCTAAAAGGGCCTCTGGTGCTCAGTGCCCGCTGACGGTCGCCACGCTTCTAAATCAGGCTCAGGCTGCCAGACCTTGAGATGGTTTCTCAAGAGAATCTGGAAATCTAGGATTTTATATAAATTCTCCTGATTAGATTATTAAATATTAATCGTTGATTCAAACATTTTTAAACCTCTGTGGGTCAAAAACCAACAAAACAATCCTTGAGTCTCTTTTGCAACCTCTTCTCTTTATCAGTGTAATATAGGGTATTTATAAGTGTAAAATAGGGTATTTTTAGGAGAAATGCACCCGGACATAGCGATGCATCTTATTACCAGAAGCATCTTTATTACCAGCAGCGTCCTGTATCTTTTCCACATTTGTGAGAAGGACAGAAAGGCAGAAGGGATTAACAAACTATTGGAGTCAGGGTGTATACAGAGCTTCCAAATTATCACTTAGGCAGCATCTGCTTGAATATCCACCTTTATACCTTTGAACGACAGCTTTCGTTTTTCCCCACGTCCATCACCTGATAGATGATGAGGACCTCGTGCAAAACCTTCTCATGGCGCTCACAGACTGCAGGCTGGGGCAGGGGTCATACATAGACTCCTGCTCACTAGCTAATGCCACATCTTTCCCTCACATCCAAGAAAGCACATTGGGGTCTAAATAAGTGAGATTGCTAAAAGTATAGGAATGGCCTTCCATTGATCTTAATTAAGTTTCTAAAAAGTAAATTCATCACAAACATTGGTATTATCCCTATCATTAGTAATGGTCGTTTGTGACACAACTCACAAAATTTCAGGACAACATAGTTAAGAAATATTTTAAAAAATAAATAGAGTATATTGCTAAGCTTCCCAGATAGACCAGCACCCTCTATCTGCGGTGTTTTCAGTCAAGGCATGGTTAGTTGGGTTGACTCCCCCAGCTCACATATTCACTTTTAGGGTATCAGTTACAAGGATCTTAGCTAGGTATGTCACAAGAGACACTTGGACTCTTGAGAAAGGATAAAAGAGATAAAAGACCATGTTCTCCAAAGCAATCAGTGAGTCAGAACCCAAACATTCTCATTTCCCTAACTGGCAACAGGGAGCCCCAACTTGAACTAGTATTTGGATGATGTGAAGTCAAGTCCTGCCCAGCAGCATAAGCCAAGAAATAAAGGATTCCCATGTTATCCACGCTCTTTGCTCCACGAATTGTTCCAGAAGAGGCAGACGCTGAGCACTAAAGCTTTCCCTGTTATCTCCCAAGTTAGGATGATCTGCTTCCTTTCCACTGCATCAGAAAATGAAAACTCAAGAAGTGGGAATAGAAACCAGATTCAAAAAAGAAGAGGAAGACAAAGAGATGACTGGCAATCTGATATAGTGTGCCTCCTGGGGAAGATGTGTCTGGATCTTAAAGGCAGACTATGACAAAATGAGAGCAGAAACAAGTCTATTTTTTCTAGGTCGCCATAGGGAACCAATCTAACCTATTTACAGGTGGTCTTAGGGGAAATATCTTTAAATAGCTATTTGTCACCATCTTTTTCATCATCTTCCATGATCACTTTGGGTCTCTCGTCCCTGAGCAGTGTCACACCTGCAAAACAAAGCACAGACCTGCAATTAAGTGCCTCTAATTAGAATATTAGACGACCTTACAGCATAGACAGTACACAGGAGCATGGCAACGCAGAAACGTTTTAATGTCTGCAAAGCTAACTGCTAAAGGTGCCAACAGAGAGAGAGGGAGCTGAGGGGCCTTATTTGGCCTTCCCAGAGGAGCTGTGAGAACACCGTTATGGTTATAAGAGATGCTCAACCTAGGAGTCAGAGGCAACTTTCACCCCCTTCTCTACGTTCTACATTTAAGCTTACAGCAGTAGGATGGAAGCATATGGATTTTGGAGTCTAACTGCTTTGGACTCATTCTGCCACTCACTTAATCTGTGTTGGGCCAGATAACACCTTCAGACCTATGTTTTCTTGTATGTAAAATGAGGGCATTCATATTTATATAAAGGATTATTGTGACAACTAAATGAGAAGTATGTAACGATTCTTAGCACAGTGCTACAGCCATGAGCAACTTAGTTCTTCCTTTCCTTTCACAATTTGCTAGTTTGTTTTCCCTTTGAAAAGAACTGGTAAGCCTCATGAAGTCAAACTAAACATATTTTACTAACATCTGGGGGAAATATTGAGCTGAGACTCTGAACATGCTGCTTCTGAATGTCAGTGCTGGTAGATGATACATTTTATGTGGTTTAGAGCAAAACGAGAAAATAAGGAAAATGCAGTGAATTTTTTTCATACAGCTATATGGCTACAATTTAAAAAGCTGTCCTTTATTTTGAGATGATTCTTTTTCTTATTTTGGGGATTAAAATATCCTTTCTTTTATGAAATTTTAGGGGTTGTCTTGTCAGTATCCTTACTAGGCAAAATTCGAAGTTGCTATCCCTATGTTAGGCTCACAATATCTTGTTTTTAAAAGTCTACTAGTCTGTGGAATTCAGAAGCCTGAGCACCATTTTCTGGACTGATCAGCCCAGAAAAATCCATCCAAGGAGGCCTGGATGGTTCTGCTCATCCTGTGAATTGTGAAATCGGTTGTTTTAACAAAAGGAAAGGGAGCTGTGGTTCAGGGCCAGTCCTCCATGGTTTCAGTCACCCCACTCCAGTCAGTTAGCTTTGTTTTCCCACCGCTGCCTTGAATCACTCCCCACCCTTCTCAGAATTAGAGACCTTTCTGTGCATGAAGCATTTCATAAAGATCTAAACTTGAGGGAGGAAAGCTGTGCACCACAAGGGGCCTTTCTACAACACTGGACTCCATTCAACAGTGGCAAATTGATGAAAACTATGTGTTGATCTTCATGACTATTCATTTGATTCAGTCCCTAGTTTGTTCATATGGGTTCTTTACCAATTAGCTGATATTTATTGGAGGAGAAAAACAATTTCAAGAGTCTGGCTGAAAATAAGGCTTTTGCATAAATCACTTATGAAACAGAGTGGGAGATATTTTCTCTTATACCAGTTGCACAGAGGTTTGGATTTTAATTTAGTATTAAGGCTATCTTGATAGAAGAACATAGAGTTACCCCCAAGCATACCATCCTTCCTTCCTTGATATTTCTTCACATTACACCAAATTTGGGTGGATTCAATGTGGACAGGAGCCTTTAAATTCCCAGATCCTAGTCAACTTTCTGGTTATTTTAAGTATCCTTGACACCTAGTTGTACAAGCATCTGGGCCAAAAAAAAAAAAAAAAATCCTGGAATTTCAGGGAAGGGAGGAGGCGTTAAATCATCAAGGTCAGCCCTTCCCAAAGCAGGCTAGGTTTTCCACAGGGACACAGGAGATACTTTCAAGTGGAAGGTGAACTAGAATTTATATTAGTATAATTAAGCATTCATTTTAACATCTTATAATGAAAAAAATATATGGTAGTTTATCAAAATCTTGATTTCATGGATATCGTTGCTCAGGAAGAGGCTTAAATCAGTAGCATCTATATGTCATCACTGTGTGCTTATCCTTCATGCTTCATATCATTGCCTTTGGTCATTTGAAGATGAATGAGATTCGACAAACACTAGTCTATCTGATTTAACCCAGCCCTGATCCTCACATTTTCCTGTATAAGCAGAGGTGTATTATTGGAGAAACGAGCTCTAGAGCCACAAAGCTTTCCCTTCATTGGCCACTGAACTTGGAGCAGGTCACTTAACCTGTCTGAGCCTCAGTTTATTCGTCTGTAAAACTGGAGGAAACATAATTTGTATCTCCCATAGGGGGTGATCCCGCCAAGATAGATTTAGCCCAACATTCTTTTATGCTTCAATCACACCTTACATGAACCTCTGTTAAAGAACTTTACACATTGTAGGAATCATTGGACAAGACATCCGTCTCCTTAGCAAACTATGAGATTCTCAAAGGATATTCTAACATCTAGCACAAGACTTGGAATATAATAGGGATTTAGAAAAATGCCACTTCTTTCCCTTCCACTCTCTATGTAGAAGAGTTTAGGGCACTTGGTTGCTTCTTAGAGCTTGATGTGTTTTTAAGGCCAAAGCTGTTAGCCCAAGGTCTCTAAAGGGTCAATTAGCCCTGCAGCAAGCTGTTTTAGGCCATGATCCAAGCCAGAGCACCATCTAAAGCCAGTCACCTGCATTACAGATGTGTGCAGATCTAAGGTAGCCAGGGCTAAGACACCACTGCTCTTGGTAAACCACACCAGAGAGAGCGCTCTATTCCCGGCAGGACAGAAGAGGGGTCACTTTCAAAGGACACATCAGGCTCCTTTCTACGAGTACGATATTGAGCTTTGATCTCCAAGTGTTCACAGCTCATGGGCCAATTTTTCAGGAAGCTTCTCTTCAATGCTTGCAGCCTCATTATTCATTACTTTCTCCAGTTCCTTTTGCCACAGACCTCAACTGAAGACTTCGCTTCCTTTTAAGCAGGTCTCGGCTACACAGAACTGACCAATCCCAAACCAGCGCTCCCTGCCCTGCGGTTCCTTGGCCCTGGCAACTGTGGGTCACATGGAGAGCAAAGCTTGGGCTGGCAAGGAAGCCCGAGATGACTCCTTACTGCTCAGAGGAGTTGTCTGATGGCTGGAAGCTGTCACAGAAGCTCATTAACCTCAGGGAATGAAGGTAGTTAGCCAGAGATTTAAAGAAGAGAGTGAATCCCTGTCCAGCCTTCACTTGCCAAGGGCTAATGAGAGGCGATGTCTCCAGAGTGCATTTTCCTGTGAGTTCCTCTCAAGACCCTTATTAGAACCAGTGTGTCTCTCTGAACATCTGCTGAAGGCTCTATTCTTATCAGCTTAACTAGCATTTCGATTACTGCCAAATCTTTAGATACTAAAAGGCTCTTCAAAAATAAAGTACTTCAGCTAATATGCTAATGAAAGCTAGAATCATAGAACACTATCTAAAATTGCAAATACTTGCAACCCAAAGATTTGCTGAGTCAATGAATTCCGCAATGTATACAGGCCACTGCTCCAACTCTTGTGTACTTTGCACTGTTTGATAAACATGTTTTATTTGTCCGGGAAGCTGCTCTCTTAGGATGTCGATACTGGGACGTAAGCAGCCTCCATTCCCAGAGAAATAGAGCTTAACAGTTTAGGAAGTTCCTTGAATCAGCAGGGCTCTATGGAGAGGTAAAACACTGTGACTAGAAAAATTCTCACCTTTAAAAAATGGTTTAACTTACCTCAAAGAATATAAGGTTCTTGAGGACACAGGGAGGGGGAAGGGTAAGCTGGGACGAAGTGAGAGAGTGGCATGGACATATAAACACTACCAAATGTAAAATAGATAGCTAGTGGGAAGCAGCCACATAGCACAGGGAGATCAGCTGGGTGCTTTGTGACCACCTGGAGGGGTGGGATAAGGAGGGTGGGAGGGAGACGCAAGAGGGAGGGGATATGGGGATATATGTTTATGTATAGCTGATTCACTTTGTTATAAAGGAGAAACTAACACACTACTGTAAAGCAATTATACTCCAATAAAGATGTTAAAAAAAAAAGAATATAAGTTTGAAAAGAAGATAGAGGTGAACTAACATTTATTGAGGACTTTCAATAAGCCAGGAACTGCGTTAGGTGCTTTATATACTTTATTTAATTGTGTTAACAACCTTGGGAGACAGATTTTATGGTTCTCCTTTCAGAGATGGATGAAATGAAGGAGGCTCTTATGGTCTGTTTCCCAAGGTCACAAAGCTAGAATGCAGCAGAACCAGAGATCAAACCTACACCTGTCTGACTCCAAAGCCCATGTTCAGTGCTGTGTACTAAGGTAACTCTCTCTCCGTCAGTGTTTTTGTTCCTCTAAGTCTTCCCCTAGAAGGACTTTAATAAAAACAAATACAAGAATGAGCAGAAAATAATCAGTCTCCTAATGGAGAACTTGAAACTGCTAAATCATGATTGCCAAATGGAATATCTAATGAACAGACACTTATTGAGCGCGGCTATATAGGAGGGACCGGACCAGATATCAAAGTGAATACCAGCAACACAGGGCAATCCCAGGCCAATTCTCATGACTTCATCGAAAAAGTCTTTGATGTAAGTCAATTTAAATAACAGCTACAACAACAGCAACAAAAACAATAAGGACAATACCAAAAGAGAGGGCAAAGTCTTGGTATTTGCATGCCCAGCTCTAATACAGAGTCAGTTCAGAATAAAAAATATTCATTTTGGCCTTGGAGGGGTCTTTTGGCAGAGACTTTAAGCTGGCTGAGTCTTAAAAGGTGACTAGAATTTGGACAGAGGCAGAGCTTGGAGGAAATGTGTGATGGGTTGAAGGATCGGTATAGGTAGGGATGCATGTAACCTATAAGAAACAGGGCCGAGGCAGGTTCAGACCCTCCCAACTGGTCCTTGGTCTATTTCTCCAGACAAGTGCCTCTTCATGCTCCATTCCTCCTTGCCTGGCTCTTCTCAGAGGTCAGTAAACCTGTCTGATCCCCTGACTGTCTTTTCATGATGTGTTCTGAGTCGTCTTTCAATTTTGTTGTTAGATGCAATAATGGGAAAACACAGTTTTATAATAATGACTAAATCTCATCTCCTCCCAAGTGTCCCTTCTGGATTGCTAAAATGCTACCAGTCCAAACCATAGCATGGTGCAACGAAAAACCGCTCACAGATGAGACAGACCTGGGAGCCCCAGCTCTGTCATGTAATAGTGTTTGAACGTGAGCATAATTTGATCCATTCATCAATCATTCTAATCATCCCATCATCAATTAGGCAATCAGCCATCCATCTATCAATTTCATCAACAGAAGACTTTAGAGTAGCTAAGTTACTTAAATTCTCTCTCAATTTTTTTAACTGTAAAGTGAGATAATAGTTATTGTGTTATTCAGTTGATTTTTGAAAATCCACAAGACATGTAAACTCAGTAGCTAACATTAAGTAGGGTTTCAGTAAACATTAGCACATTTTCTCTTCTGCCATTCTCCCACCCCCAACTACCTATATAAAACAAACACGCACTCCATCTTATACTCTAACCGTGATTGTATATGTCTTTCTCCCCAACCTGTACATAAAATTCTCAGGGACTAGACTATACCTCACACGCTGGCTGCCCTGCCCTATAACGTGGGGTTGTGCACATAGTTCAGCAAGATTTTTTGGTTTGATTTGACACATATTAGGAGAGCTATCATTATTTCTGCAGCTCTCTTTCTCTCCCTTTCACTCTCTTCTTTTGAGGATTTGGTAAGTATATCCAGGTGTCTTGGGAGACTCAGCTGTCAGCCATAGAATGCAAGATTCCTGGAAGACTGGGGAGGAGGGTATTTAAACCCACTGACATTTCTATTTCATTGGCTCAGTGAATTCGACCAGTTCTGCTGAAGCACGAGTTATGCTCTGATCCTCACCCAGCTCCAAGTCAGCCCCACGGGAGCGGCCAATGAAGGTAAACCTGAAAGGCAGCAGTAAATGCTACTCCTCCCCTGGGCACTTCTTTGAGACACAGATTTCTGGACCAGGACAAAGGCCATGCCTCTGACACCTCCAGATGGTAAGGCTCTTGACCTGTTTCCATCACCCCCTGAAAATGCCCTGCACCAGCTCTTTTACCTGCTGCAAAGGGGGACACATGCAGGGCAGGTGTGTCTTTTCTCCTTGGCTTTTTCTGTTCCAGGTCAGTATTATGAAGAGCTGGACTCATTTTGCCTTTTGGATGTCTCTCTTGGACATCGTATCTTTTAATTAAATGTTCTGAAAGCACACCTGCATAATTAGGGGAACAGAGGGAGAAACAGGGTCAAATACATGCATCCATATTTGCACATACACCTGGTGATGGTAGTCAATAGATCTTTTCAAACATCTTAATAAAAGCAGTTTCTTTAAAATAAGAATTAGTATTTATTGAGGCTACACTAGAGAACATCGTTTGTGCAAAGGATTTTACATGCCTGATTTCATTTTAGCCTCACAAAACCCTGAGCAATTTAATATTACTACCACCGTCCACTCGCTGAGGAAAGTGAGGCAAAGACATGTGCCTGAGGAATAGAGCTCAGGTCCGTCTGCTGCCAAAGTCCACCCCCATTAGAGCAATGGGGTCTTTGCTGTTCCATAAGCCACGGGCTACACTCTTCACTGACTTAATTAGTCCTCTACTTCCCCCTACCTGCCTACTCTCCTCTCTTCTCTGCGTGACAGTTTTCTCCATCTGTAGAATGGAGAAAACTCTCTGAAAACAGCCTCCGCTATAAAAGTGTCCACACTGAGCTCCCAGGGTCCTTATCTGAGGACCTCCGTTATGATGTTACTTCTTGCTGTGTATTTCAGCTGTTTATGTGTTTCTCTTATTTCTTATAAAACTGAAAGTTCCTTTTCAGAACGCTCTGTGTTCTATTTGTTTTGTATCTCCCCCGAGTGGGTTGTGAATAGAGAGGACATTAAATAAACGGCCTGGAGGGAAGGGGTAAAGGAAATAAGACAAAACAAAACATTTGGAAACAAGAGAGTGTCACGTGTCACATGCACGGTTGTTATAGAGACTCGTTAGCTGTTCACCAGACGGTTTCGCTCTTCTGGGCACACAGCTGGGCTGCATTTCTCGGCCTCCCTTGCAGTCGGGTGAGGGTTGTGATGGAAGGAAGTGTGTGTGCCACTTGTAGGCTTGCCAGTCCTCCACTCTGTCTGCCCTGGGCCTGCTGGATGCCTACGGTGACTTTAGAAGCCGTGTACTGATGATGTCCATTGACTCGAGTCCCTGCGGGACTGTTTGGAGCACAGCCTGCCTCCCCCGCCCCCAACTTCCACTGATGAGGGAAAAGTAAACTTGTATTGCGTTATCCACTAATATTTTGGACTATATATATATATATATATATATATATATATATATATGTTATAGTGGCTGGCCTTATCGTAACTAAGACAAATGTAGAGATTGTAACAGTGATTTAAAAACATCCAAATATTTAAGGAAAAAACTGTAAGACCAATGTGATCTAGAGGCAAGCAGTTCCCTTTTACAGATGTGCAAACTGACCTCATTGTCCATTACCTGGTATGAAAGGTGGGATGTGCAGGGCTGGTGTATCTTTTCTCCTTGGTTTTTTCTGGTCTGACTCAACATTCAGGGTGACTTGTACATTTTTGCCTTTTCTTGGCTTCTTTTTGAGATCACAGTCCTTAATAAACTGGTCTGAAAGGTCATCTGATTTTGACAAGATGCAAAGAAAAAAAGAATATTACATAAGAGTCCAGTCACGGACTGGTTGCATTCCTATTATACCTGATGATAGGAGTAGAAGTCATTTGGTCTGAAAAAGAAAAGTATTTATTTATTGTGGCCTCTTCTACAGCGGACTTTACATGTATAAATCATGTAATAAAACTAGAATTCTGTAAAATTCCAAATGGAGAGAGCTTAAATGGGATGGATAATCAAGGCAAAGAGGAATTTTAAAATATAGTTAAGCAAGGCACAGAGTGGGTTTAAGTTACATTTCTGATGGGACAACAGGTGCCAAATGCTCCTTCCCAATTTCCTTTGCTCAAGCCTTATTCTCTTTGGAGAGCCCAAGGGCCAGTACGGCGTCTTGTGCTCTCTTTGGTCTTGTAGTTCGGTTCTCAGTCTGTTCCTCACTGCCTTCATTTCTATGACTGGCCAAGTGATTCACGCTTACACCTCAGCATTGGTCTTTTCAAAAATTTTTTATTTTATATTGGAGTATAGTTGATTTACAATGTTGTGTTAGTTTCAGGTGTCCAGCAAAGTGATTCAGTTATACATAGACATATATCTATTCTTTTTCAGATTCTTTCCCCATATAGGTTATTACAGAGTAGCGAGTAGAGTTCCCTGTGCTATACAGTAGTAGGTCCTTGTTGATTATCTATTTTATATATAGTAGTGTGTATATCAGCATTGGTCTTTACCCTACCCCCTGGCTTTGCAATTCTCCTATTTGCCCATCCTAACCCCAGGTCCTCGCATCTTCTTTTTTTTTTTTAATTATTTATTTATTTATTTATTTATTTATGGCTGTGTTGGGTCTTCTTTCTGTGCAAGGGCTTTCTCTAGTTGCGGCAAGCGGGGGCCACTCTTCATCGCGGTGCGCAGGCCTCTCACTGTCACGGCCTCTCTTGTTGCGGAGCACAAGCTCCAGACGCGCAGGCTCAGTAGTTGTGGCTCACGGGCCTAGCTGCTCCGCGGCATGTGGGATCTTCCCAGACCAGGGCTCGAACCCGTGTCCCCTGCATTGGCAGGCAGATTCTCAACCACTGCGCCACCAGGGAAGCCCCGCATCTTCTTATTCATCTCTCTATTTCCCTCAGTCCCCTGCATTACCTCACCAGAGCTTTTGAAGCCTGGATTCTACATCATGTCCATCAGATGTCATTGTATGTAATTAATCCGATCTGATCACCCCTTGCCCATTAAAGTATTCTCTCTGTTCCATTTTACTCCTCTGTGCTTTGGTTTATGTTGCTGTCCTTTGAGCTCCTCTGTCACTGTTCTAGCATTTGTTCATTCCGTAATGATTTATCTCCTGCTCTAGATGGAGCCTTCTTGGAGATTAAAGATTATATATCCTTTTGACAATTTTATTCTTATTTGCCTCTCCCACCAATAAATGCTTGCTGAATGGATAAATAAGTAGAGTTAGACTGATCTAAGTTCAAATCCTGACTCAGTTTCTTGTTAGTTCTGAGAACTTGGGCCATAATTTCTTTTTTTTTCCTTTTTTGTTGGGGAGGGGCTTCATTTCTAGGAACTTTAATATTCTCTCAAATTTTAAGATGAGGATAATATTAAATCGGTGTGTGTGTGTGTGAGAGAGAGTGAGAGAGAGAAGAGAGAGAAAGAGAGAGAAAGGGAGAGAGAGAGAGAACTAAATTTGTTAATGATGGTAAAACATTTGATACATTTGATATATTTCAGATCCTCAAAAAATGTTCATTCTGGCCATTGCTTACCCCCAATACTTTCTCCAAGGCTCAGAGGAAAGCCAAACCCTCCCACTCCCACCCCATCATTGTCTTTTCTTATTAACCGGAGTCCTGGGTGTCCTTTCTCATTTTCTAAGTATCCACAGCATTTTTACTCATGCTAACACCTTTAAAGGGTGATCTAATGATTATTTATACATATCTTCTTGGCCGTCTTTTATGACAGGTGTCTTGTGTTTTATCTCCTTAGCAACAATGAATAAATATTTGTTGAATGTATGCTTGAATGAATGAACTCAAACATATTATGGATAAGGAGCTATCCCGTTAGGATTCAAAGAATCTGCAAGGCAGTGAAGCTATTTGTCTTCTCTGGAAACTCACTATGGCCTGGATACTGTCCGGCTAGATTTACAACTATGAATGATGTTGGGGAAATTCAGAGAATAACTGGATTTTTTTTAATCCTTCCCTCCCTCCCTCCCTCCATTCCTTCCTTCCTTTTTTCCTTCCTCCCTTTTGTCTTTCCTCTCTTTCTCTTTCTTTTGTTTATGAAAATATTCAGGTCACTTTCTTTAAAATATTGTGGATTAAATGTGCCAAACCTTTTCACTTCACTTTTGTGGGTCTAGACATAACCTGTGTCATTCATTCATTTATTTATTCAACAAATATTGATTAAACCTCTACTGTATATGCTGGCATTGAGCTAGGACTAAAAAGAAAAGTAAGAAATGGACCTTGCTTCCAAGTTACTTATGGTCTATTGGATGTTATATCTGGATGATCCTTTGTTTTAGAAAACCCAATACGTGTGAGGAACCAACTATCAGAAATATTTAGTAACTGTATATCATTATGCCTGCCTCATCAGAAGATCATAATACATAACCAAAAAATCAAACAGCATCATTCTTCAGCCATATTTAGTAGTAATAAATATTTCCTTTTATCTAGGAGATTTTAATAATTTCATCCAATCATCTCAATTTAATAAGCATTTATTGAAATTGTACTATGTGTAAGGCATTGGACTATATGATTTTATGTTTACATGCATGCAAAAAAAGGAGATGAGAAGGGGGCTTTATTGAGTACTACTTATGTACTAGGTGATTTCACCTCATTTTAGTGTGTGGGATGGACCAACACCTTTTCTGATTCGTCAATGCCTGTGTTTTACCAGCTGTTAAATATTCACACCATCCTGAATATATTATCTCATTTAGTTCTTACACCATGCCCACGAGGAAAGGTACAATTATCCCTAACTTGCAGATTAGGAAACTGAGGTTTAGAAGGCCAGCTAAAAGGCTGAAGATTCCACTGCTGGCAGGTTATGGCATCAGGATTAAACCCAGGCTCTTGAGTCTATGTATCTTAATGCCGGGTGGAAAATGTAATTTTAAAAATTTATTACCACAGAGCACAGTTCATTTCCCCCCGTATTATACATACCGTAGACATTTGTTGAATGCATTAAAGTGGCTCAGAATGGGTGCTGCCTGGCTGTGGGGTCTCTGGAAGTACAGGCTGGCTGTGGACCAGTCATGCGTCACCATTCAACCCCAAGAAGCGATTCAGGGCACCGTACAAAGAGCAAGACATTTCCTTCAATGTTGACTTTTACTTCAATTGCCTTTTTTCCTATTTTTGGAGAAATCCTGAATATAAAATATCTTGACGGTAAATGGGGAGAGGGGAGGCAAGGGGAGTCATAACCAGGCGAGGCATAAACAAAGGCTATGAATATGCAAAAGGCCCATCCATCAAAAGTCTGAGTGTCTCATTTTTAGAAATGGGTAGAGGCAGAAATGTTTCTGGTATTTTCATTACAAAGGTTATGCAAAAAGTCAGTTCTGGAAAGGAAACAGATTGACAATAAACAGAAAAATGCTATTTAAAATTCTGTCTTGATAGGCAAAGAGAGATATTTGAAATATTTTATTGGCACTGCACATGGGGTGTAAGTGTGCCGGGAGGTACTGGAAACAAGCTATAATGTCACATTCCATTTATTGCCTCAAAAATGCTCTGCCTGGGACTCTGTCAGACCCAAAAATGAGGACAATGCCTTTCCCCTCTTTTTTTAATTCTAATGAACTTCTCTACAGTGCTTCAGCTAATATTTACATGGCAGACCCCACAGACCCATGGCTATTTGCCCGTCCATCTGGTGTTGGCTGTCATCAGAAGTCACAAACTATCAGGTTTCAGGGAGCCTCCCTCTGACTTGCTTGCAAACTGAATGGCAGAGATGCTCCCTTTCTGACTTTCACCATTGACATTAACACTGGAGCATTTACCTAAGTGGCCACAACGAGGGTCACGCTTGTCCAGTCTGTCTTCTGAGAGCTCCAGTGGCTGCATTTGCTCAGTGGACATCATCAAAGGAGGGCCCGTGTGTGGATTTCTTCTCCAGCACCACAGAAGTATAGAAACAAGTCCATTAGTACCTATTCTGTTTATTCACTCACTTATTAAATAAGTATATCTACTGAGCACTGACTACTATGTTCTCAATTCAATCCTATTTTTAAAGTCCACTTCTTCTACTTAGCTACTAGAAGCTCTAAACTTAAGATTTAAGCCAAAATAAATGAATCTCACACACACACACACACACACACACACACACACACACACACAGATTATCAGTAATTGTCATGTATCAAATGTTCAATATTTGCTGTCTTTCAGAAGCACTGTGGGAGTTTCAAGAATGAACACTTGTAAAGTCTGAATTAGAAAAGAGTTAGCTGGGAGTTACAGAAAATCTTGATTAAACCTTGCCTGTATTTTTTTCTGTTGAGTTCTGCAAAGTGAGATTATGCCTACTTCACAGGTGAGGAAACTGAGGATCAGAACATTTAATTAATTTATTTAGTCACACATCTATTAAATAGCCAAGCTTGGATCCATCTCCATTTCTGAAGACTTCCACTAGAGACACAAGACTCTTAATACAGTGGTTCCTTTGAATCGAAATTGAACCAGGCTTCTGGTTTTCTACCATTACATGCTTATAACTATGAAGTAATGAGACTTCTTCCCTATCCATATTATAACAGTCGTAGAGATGTGGTAGGGAAAAATCTAGGTCTTGAAATGGATCTTTATTATTTTCTCCCTAGAGATTTCTGATGTTATAGCAAATCTGTTTCCTCTTCCTCCTCCCCCCATCGCCCATTTTTCCTAAACCGCAAATCCATTGAATTTTTCAGAGCTATTAGTTGTAGCCATTGTCCAGAAGGAGCAGAAATTCAGAATGGACATGTGTCAGGTCTGAATGAGAAATGCATTAGTTGAGATTTATAGGAAGTCTTCATTAGAGTCTGCCTATATTCTGTTTCTTTTAGATAATTTATTACTCATGTCCTACCATAGCAAGAATGGTTGGAGAGGAATAAGATTTAAATGACCCAACTGATCCTTTTTTCTTGAGATTCTTGGATCACTGGCATGCAGAGGAACACACAGATCAATTGTGTTAACATTTCAAGCTCACAGCATTAGTTCAACTCAGTTGTCTTCTGAGGAATAAGCCAGTGTTCTCTGGGAAGGCGAGAGGGCCTCTTCTCCTACAAGCTGAGATCATTGTGTAGCAGACGGAGCCATTAACAGATTACTTGAGGCAGCTTTTAGTGTCATTCTGAGCAGACTGACTTCACTGAGTGACTTCAGCAGAAATCAATTCAGACCATTGTTTTTAGTGTTTGTATAGAGACTGCCAACTCCCTGGGACCGTAAGGAAGTATGCTGTTAACTTGGGTGGCCGGCCCCTACCTGCTTGCGTGAAGAGGAAAGCTATGGGACCATCATTCAGGATGAGTGGGCTCAGTGTTGGGGTCTGGAGGCAAAGTCATTCAGATACGGCCTGTGTACCTACTCAGTCTTTCATCTCTTTGGGCAGAAAGTCATGGGCCCTGTCATAGACTTCGTGCTCAACATCACCCCATGCAGGAACTAGTTAAAATATTCATTCTCTAGAAGAAGAAACTGAGACTCAAAGAACTTAAAATGACCTACAATTAGTTACATACTTAGAGTCAGAGTCATCATTTGAACTCAGGCCTCTTACCTTCTACTCTAGGTCCTCTCTGGCAGGAGTACCCCTCTCCTTCTCTCCAACCTAATGTAAGCTGTTTTTTGTACTTGGATCATATGGCTGCTCCTATGTGCTCAATAGCTGGTTTACTTAATTTGAATCTGAGCTTTCAAGTCAAATAGATCTAGGTTAAATTTCAGCCCTTTACCTAAAAGCAGTAAGACTTTGATGAAGTGGCTAAATCGTCATGATGTAGTGAGGGTAGATGGAGCCCAAGTGCAATATAATCGTTTTTGCCCTTTCTACCTACAGTCTATTGCTGCTGTG
This sequence comes from Balaenoptera acutorostrata, assembly GCF_949987535.1. NCBI lineage: Eukaryota > Metazoa > Chordata > Mammalia > Artiodactyla > Balaenopteridae > Balaenoptera > Balaenoptera acutorostrata. The sequence continues at coordinate 46,533,845 of NC_080070.1, forward strand.
GTAGAATTTGCCAAGGCGAGCGTCTTCCTGGTGCACCCACAGACTGGTACCCGGGGACATATGGTCCTCTCTGCCCCCATTCTTAGCCTCAGTTTTCTTATCTGTAAAATAGACTTAATAGTAACTACCCCAGAGTTACTATGACGATTAAATAGTAGCTATGTGCTTTGCACATTGTAGGTATTGAGTAATTGTCAGTCATGTAACATTGTCTATACCTTACTAGATAGCTAGCTAATGAAGACCAGCTGAAGAACTGAACAATTCTAAAAATCATTGACTCTTTCATTTTCATCTAGATGCTGACCCATGGGATGGCCAGCCACCATCTGAGCAAATTGGCTTTCACAGTACTGGACTTGAGAGGAAGGAGGCTGCCCTTGAGAGACGAACGGTCAAGTGTCAGAAGTCCATGGACAAGGTAAGGGCACCTGGTGATTAGTCACAAAACTGACACATGCCTCCTCCCCAAGGTAGCACCTAGTGTCTATGGGGGACACATCACTATTTTAAATCAGTGTGAGGGAAAGAATGATGGTAAGCCTCTGTTTACTAGGAGGCTGAGAGATGATTTTCACATATGGGATTTTACTTTACAAAAATACCCCATGCTGGGCAGGGATGCATTTTGCCCATGGGATTAGAAGCTGCTTTTACTATGGATGATGTCACTACAGTCTTCTTGGCAGAAAACCTTCACACAAAGAAAGGAAAGAGTACACGGAGGAGAGAGGCATTTGGAGTTTAGCATCACCTTATTAATGATCGTCATTTTATCTGCCTGTTGAATCTTAGTATAAGATGACCCCGTCTCCCTACCCCCTCTGCATTTCTACCCTCAGTGAGAAGGGGTGCCCAGGATAATTGAGCCACTGTAAGTCAGGAGCTAGTCTAATTCTTGAACTAGGAAATGGAATATTTCTACTTCGTATTCCTGACTCTGCCCATGCATTTCTCTCTTTAATTCAGTCTCCACCCCAAGCACAACATATGGATGTTGCTTCTGTCATGCTGCCCAGGGAATGTTTCATCATCTCCCTCAGCAGCTCGCTGTAATATGGGAAATTTCTGAAGCATCAGCTCTTTCTTTTGTACCTAAACACCTGGTACTCTGAGTCTTCAGTTTCCAACCAAAGGGCTAGGGACTGAAGAGATGCTTTGTGGGTATTTTATAAACTGTTTTCTAGTCAAAGATTTGTGATCCTTTAGCATTCTCTTGCCGTTCATTGGTTCAGTGTGGTCTCTGAATTTGAATACTCACACAGTGACGACTAGGACCGCCACTGTGACTGTCAGTATTGGGCCTCCCAACCTCTCCTGAAAAGCCTGGGGCCACGTGTATGGTGGAAATCAGGATATTTTTATTATGTAACACCTCCAGAGGAGTCTCAGGAAGCTCCACCATCACAGGCATTACTTCTGTAGCAAAAATATGAATATTCACACTAAATCACATAAATAAAGCCTACCAAATGAATTTATGTTGAACCTAACAACAACAAAAACTTGTGGTTTTCAGATTTTTCCATTAGAGAAGAAAGAGCTGTGGGTCTGTATTACTCTTCTCATTGTTGTTTGAGAGAATGTGGGGGTTTTGTTGTAGCATGTACAAGAGACCAGGTGATGGCATATCAGGGGCTTGAGGAGGTTTTCAGGATCCTGACGCTAAACTCTTGCAATTCCTCTTGGTAATCCTTACCTTCCTTTTCTCAGAGAGACACTTGTAAACACAAATACCACTGAGAGAGGAGATACATTAACTGATGTCACAACACACAGGGGTTATTAATGACAAAGGTCTCTTTCTCTTTTGAGAACAGAAGAGGAAAGGTCCAGGGAGCTGGGTGCCAGGGAAGGGAGCTGGCTAAGTTGCAGGGCAGGAACGCCAGAGCAGCCTGCTGAAGCCGAGGGCACCTTTGAGGGAGCCTGTCTCCACTAGCTCAGAGCTGGTTCCTATTTCAGGAGGATAGCAGTGCTATTTCTGCAGCTAAAAAAGATTGGTCAGTTCACTTTAAGGTCAGAAGCTGCTCTGGGCATTTTGTCCTTTCTCTTAACACTGACTAGATTTCTCAGTTGTGTGTTAGAATATGTAGTTTAATTCATAGAAAATTCCTCACTGACTGTAAGCACTTGGTGCTGTGAGGTGATATAAGGTAGAAACAAATGCTTGGTTGCTTGTCCCACTCTCTAGCTGGGTGAACTTGGGAAAGTTATATGTCCTCTTGGAAACTTAGTTTCCACATCTGTGAAATGGGCATGATAGTGGCTCTTCTCCAGGGTTGTTGAGAGTATTAACAGTACAATGTGTGTCAAGCTCCCAGCCCAGATCCCGGCACATGCTACCATTTTAAGAATGTCAGTTGCTTTCTGTGCTCTTTTAGTCCTCTGCTTGGAGTTACAACATGTACATTTAATTGAACCATTGGAACCATTTCCTTGTCCTATCTCTGGCCTTTTCTGAAGCTAATGATGAAATAAGAACAATCCAAGGTACAAACCAACTGCAGGACACCCATTTCCAGGCCTTGGGAACATGGTAATACTGATTCTCAGGAGCGAGCTGACACTTAGCCGAGTCATGTGGTATTCTAAAGAATTTCCCCAAATTAGTCAGGCCTGGATTTACTTGATGGAATAAAAAGTTAGAAGGTTATGTCCACAGCCCAATGTGGTGTCTGGTTAAAGCAGCCTCTGGTTATGTAAAAATTCATATCTTTTGTCAAATCTTTTTTTAACCTGAGGACTGAATTCAGGTTAAAAGTACCACGTTTTTAAATCAAATTTGTTCATTTAGAAGGCCTAAATTTGCAGTATTCCTCGAGGAATGACTCTTCCTCAAAGTAGGACAGAGAGAGGTTTTTTTTGATTAGGACACTCCTCAACCTTGGAAGGTAAGCATCCCTACACTGCTGTGTGAATACGCAGATATTCCTGTGTTCATTATGAAACTTCCCAATTTAATTTGCGGGGACTCTGGTTCTTACAGAACTCAGGAGTCCACCTCCCTCGGAAAAAATGACTTGCAAGTGGTGACTTTCCCAGCTCCCCATCTAATTCTGGCTTAGTCTCACTCCAGAAAGCACCACCATCTCCCACGCCCCCTGTACCGCCAGCTGCAGCCTTCTTTGTCCCAGCAACCACAAAAGAGCTGTAACTTATTGGAAGCTTGCTTTTCTCACCATAAAAGTTCTCAGAGTAAAAAAATCCGAAGCACTTACCAGTCAGTGCAGGTGCTGAGATGAGAAGGCAAGTGATGGGGAGGAAGTGTTTCCTCTCTGACGCTGGGCCGGCTCCTCAGTGGCAGTGGCTGCTGCTGCCCGGCTTCAGCTCCTCTTATCAAGGGACCAGCTGCCGCTGTTGCCATGGAGATGCTCTGTTTCTCAGGCGCCAGGGCAAGGGGGATGGAGAGGGAAAGAGGACTCATCTCGCGGCCACGGCTCCCTACCGTGATAATTGTCCGTTACCAAAGCAATGCACAGAGTAGTGCTTTGAGGGCCTGGTGTGCAAGGCTGGAGTAGTCCAGACGAACAAGCTAGGTCCTTTAATCCCCATAACAACCTTATGCAGTAGGATTTTTTTGGCCTGGCTTTGCAAATATGGAAATTTAGGCACAGAGAGATTAAGTGACTTGCCCCAAAGGTGCCACAGCTAATTCTGACCCTCAAATCCATTTGAATTTAAATGCAGAGTACTCTCACTCACCACTGTTGCCTCTTCGAGTAGTATCCTGATGAGAAGACGAATGATCGTAGCAATCGCTGACATTTACATAAGGCTTCCCACATGCCAGGCACTCCTCTTTACACATATCAACTCTTCAACCCTCATAACAGCTTTGCAAGATAAGCTGCTGTCATCATGCCCGTCCCACTGATGTGAAATCTGGGGCCCGAGTTCTCACTGCTAGTAAATGGTGAGGCTAGGGTTTGAACTGGGCATTGAATGTTAGAGGCCATGCTCTTAACCACTTTACAGTCCTGCTCACCAGTGAGAGCGTTTTAAAAAGAGATAAAACATAACAAAGAATGCAGCCCTCACCATATAGGTGGGGTATGGAGGGCAGGAAAAATTTGCTCCTTCAAAGGAACTAAACCAAATGTTCTAGTATTAGGAATCCACATGCACTCCAAGAAAGGCTTAGGGTCAAAGGGTATTTAAGCAAGTTGTGTGGGAGGTGACATGCTGTCGGATGGAGAGGAAGGGTCCATGTTTACCGTTCGCTCACTGGAGGAAGTGTCCTGTGTTGATTGGAGGAGCAGAAGTTTGTAGGCACTGGTTTGGGCATCAGGGGAGCAGGGAGGTCAGTCTGGAAGATCAGGTAGGGATCAGCATGGGCTGGAAGGACTTGAGATCCCTGAGGGTAGTCAGGAGGCTACCCACCAATACTGCCCAAGAAATGGGTTCTCCCAGAAGAGGTCTGAGTGCTTTCCATGCATGTTGTTTTCTTTCCTTCCTGAAGATGCAGGCTGTGCGGGTCCTAAGAAGCTCCTCATGGGCCTCAACTACCAGTTAGTTCCCAGTATTGAGTTGGTCGATGCCTCCTTGACATTTGCCAGAATCTCAGTAATAGAGCAAGAACTCATAAGTTCATCCTGAGGTTGACCCCAAGGGTTAGAATTTCTTCAAATGCCGTGGTAGTGAATCAGTAGAGAGTAGGCTTCCCTGTTTGATCCACCTTGCCTTGGTCCTTATTGGAAGCTCTAGGACAGAGATGAAGGCTGCCAAAAGGTAATGCTCCTGGCCAGGAAGGGAAACGCGTGCATGCTGAGGCAAAGTCCCTAAAAGCAGTTCTCAGTTCCAAACTGCCTGCTGTATCCTCTTACCAGCAGCCTTGTTGGCCAACAGATTAGCAACATCTTTATCTCCAAACTTAAGTGGAAAGAATATACTTTCTTCCTAGACTTCTCAATTCTTTTTTAAAATTAAACCTTTTTTCTTTTTGGATAATTGTAGACTCACATGCAGTTATAAAAAATAATACAGAGAAATCACCTGTAGCCTTTAAGTAATTCCTTCAGTGTTACTATCTTGCAAAACTAGAGTACAATATCTCAACCAGTGTATTGATAGGGATACAGTCAAGATACAGAGCAGAGTCCCATCATCGCAAGCCTGCCTCACGTTAGCCCTTCCTCCCCCCCAACCCCACACCTCACTCTTCCCGCCCTTACCCACTCCTTAACCACAGCAATCACTAGCCTGCTCTCTACTTCTATAATTTCGTCATTTCAAAAATGTTATGTAGCTGGAACTGTACAGTATGTAACTTTTTGAGTTTTATTTTTGTTTGTTTGTTTTTAACTCAGCATGGTTCCTGGTGATTCATCCAAGTTTTTTCATGTAGCAATAATTTGTTCCTTTTCATCACTGGGTAGCGGTCCACGGTATGCACAAAAGTTTAACCATTCACCTGTTGTAGGACATCGGGATTGTACCTGGTGTTTGGCTATTACAAATAAATCTGTTATGAAAATTGATGTACAGGCTTTTGTGTGAACATAAATGTTCATTTATCTGGAATAAAGCCCAGGAGTGAAATTCCTGGCTCATATGGCAATTGCAAGTTTAATTTTATAAGAAACAGCCAAACTGTTTTCCAGAGTGGCTACACCATTTCACATTTCCACCAGCCATTTATGAGTGATTCAGTTTCTCCACATACTTGTCAGCATTCGGTGTTTAATTTTTTAAAAGTCATTCTCATAGATGTGTAGCATTATCTCATTACGGTTTTGCTTGCACTCCCCTGTTGAGTAATGACATTTCCATGTGCTTGTTTGCCATCTGTATGTTTCTTTGATGAAATGTGTCTTCATGTCTTTCACCCATTTTTCTAATTAGACTGTTTGCTTTTTTTTTTACTGTCGAGTTTTGAAAATTCTTTTTATATTCTAGATACTAATCCTTCTTTACCAGAAATACATTTTTGCAAATGTTTTCTCCCAGTCTATAGCTTATCTTTTCAAACTCTTAGCAGAGTCTTTTGTAGAGCAAAAGTTTAAAAATTTTATTGTCTCATGTATCATTAAATTAACTTTAAAGCATAAAAAGTTGAGATTATTTCTGGGGGCCTTCAGAGAAGCTGAACAGTGTTAGGAATTTTAAAACACTCTTTTGTCACAATTTCCCAAGTTCAAAGGGAACATTTTCAAAGAGAGAAGAGAGTATGAATTCTTTATTTCCCCTTTGGATAGACATGTACTTCTCCGAAGTTCAGGTTGTTGTGGTGGTGTTTTTTCCAGGGCTTTCTATGCGCACTTTAATTGATTATGCCCAACCCCCCTTTTAAGACAGATGTAAACAGCAACTGAGATGGCAGATGGTAATGTAAATCTATACCTCAGAGAGTTCTAAATAACAGCCACATATGTGCAGTGTTGAAGTCATGGACCCTTGGCCTACAGTGTTCCCAGTGTAAGAACAAGGAGCCATTGTGTACGTGACATGATTTGTAGGTCCAGGAGCCCTCTGATGTGTGGCTGAATTGGCTTCCGGCTTCATTCCTGATGGATGCCTAATGGTAACTAGCTTTAAATGAACGTATTTTCATTTTAATCACAAATATTCAATCTTTATGAATAAGAATGATCACAGTGATACACATTTACAGACAATTTATTTCAGTCAATAACCTATAAAATGTGCACTTGAAATATCTGCCTTCCAAAATCAATCTAAGGCAGCTTCTGTGTTGATGGGTGATGGGACTCCAGCTTTTCAATTAAGAAAGAGAGAGCGAGAAAGAGAGAGAGCACTGAATATTTGTAGGCTGGTTCTTATCCCAGAGATCTTGCTGGATCACTTTGGTTATTTCCTTCAACACTCAGAGAGGAGAATTACGGTTTCAGATCAATATCTTCTGGTAAATAAGTGTCTCTGTTTTGCTTTGGGAAGCTTTGAAAACAATTTCAGCTCTTTATAACAGAGGATTGTTTGACTTTATCAATAAGAAATTCTGATATCATTTATTCACATCTAATTGAAATAAGAATATAGAATACATTTAACCTTCCAGAAATTGTCAAATACTTAATAAGTGCTTATGGAAATGAGAAGTAATATTAATTCACTTCAGATAATTGTAGATTCACATGTAATTATAAGAAATAATACAGAGAGATAGAACCCTTTCTCTATTGTGCTCAATTTCCCCTAGTGGTGACATTTTTTAAGACTATAGCACAATATCACAACCGGATATTGATATCCATACAATTCACCTATCTTATTCTGATTTCTCCTGCTGTGCGTGTGTGTATTGTTTCATACAATTTTATCACCTGTGTAGGTTAGTGTATCTACCACCACTGTCAAGGTGCTGAACATTTCCACCACCAGAAGGATCCCTTATGTTGTTCTCTTATTTATTTATTTGTTTGTTTATTTGTTTATTTATTTATTTTTTATTTTTGGCTGTGTTGGGTCTTTGCTGCGCGCGGGCTTTCTCTAGTTGCAGCGAGCAGGGGCTACTCTTCATTGCGGTGCGCAGGCTTCTCATTGTGGTGGCTTCTCTTGTTGCAGAGCACGGGCTCTAGGCTTGCAGGCTTCAGTAGTTGTGGCACGTGGGCTCAGCAGTAGTGGCTCGCAGACTCTAGAACGCAGGCTCAGTAGTTGTGGCGCACGAGCTTAGTTGCTCCGTGGCATGTGAGATCTTCCTGGACCAGGGCTCGAACCCGTGTCCCATGCGTTGGCAGGCGGATTCTTAAGCACTGCGCCACCAGGGAAGTCCCCATGTTGTTCTTTTATAATCACACCCACCTCCCCACCTCCCACTCATGTTTTCTTTGCCCCATCATAACCTCTGGCCCTCTGGCAGTCACTAATCTATTCTCCATTTCTATAATTTTGTCATTTCCAAGATGTTATGTAAATGGCATCATACAGCATGTGACCTTTTCCACTCAGCATAATTCTCTGGAGATTGTTGCCTGTATGTTCTTTTTTCTTGCCAAGAAGTATTCTATGGTATGGATATACCCCAGCTCGCCTAACCATTCACCTGTTGAAGGATATTTGAGCTACTTTCAGTTGTCATTTATTACACATAAAGCTGCTATGTACATTTATGTACAGGCTTTTGTGTGAGCATAAGTTTTCATTTCTCTGGGATAAATGCCAAGGGGTACAATTGCTGTTCTGTATGGCATTTGAATGTCTAATTTTTTAATATGCAAAGCCTTTTATTCCAATCACCTCTCAAAACAGGTTTCAATATGGTGACAACTAAGAGAACACATACACGGGAACGAGGCAGTGGGTTGTTTAATTTTATAAAAAATTACCAACCTATTTTCTAGAGTGGTTATACAGCTTACATTCCTGCTAGCAATGTGTGAGTTACCTAGTTTCTCTGCGTCCTCACCAGCATTTGATGTTGTCACTATTTTATTTCAGCTATCCTAATAAGTTTGCAGTGATATCTCACTGAAGTCTTAGTTTGCATTTCGCTGATGGCTAATGATGTTGAACATCTTTTCATGTACTTAGTTTGCTATCTTTATATCCTCTTCAGTGAAGCGCCTCTTCATGTCTTTTGCTCATTGTCTAATTAGATTGTCCAATTTTTACTGTTAAGTTTTGAGAGTTATTTATATATTCTAGATATTAGTCTTTTGTTGGATATGTGGTTTGAAAAGTTATTCTCATAGTATGTAACTTACCTTTTCATCTTCTTCACATGGGTTTTACAGAACAAAATTTTTAAATTTCATGACTCTTATTTAATAGAGATTCTCCATTGAAACCATCTGGGCATAGACATTTCTTTTGAGAGCTTTCAAATTACAAATTCAATTTCTTTACTGGTTCTAGGTCTACACAGATGACCTATTTCCTGTGGGTTTAATTTTGGTAGTTGCTGGTTTTCAAGGATTGGTCCATTTCTCCTATGTTATTGAATTATGAGCATAAAGTTGTTTCCTTATTATCTTTTAAGTGGCTTCAGGATACATAGTAATATCCCTTATTTCATTCTTGATATTGGTGATTTGTGTCTTCTCTCTATTTTTGTAAGTCTTGCTAGTGGTTTATCAATTTTACTGATTTTTTCCCAAAGAACCAGCTTTTTGTTTCATTGATTTTTCTCTATTGTTTTCCTATTTTCAGTTTCATTGATTTCTGCTCTTCTCTGTATTATTTCCTTTTTTCTGCTTGCTTTGGATTTATTTTGTCCTTCTTTTATTAGTTTCTTGAGGTAGGAAATTAGGTTATTCATTTGAGACCTTTCTTCATTTCTAATGTAAGCATTAATGACATAAGTTCCCCTCTCAGAATTGCTTTAACTGCATCCCACATATTTTGATGTGTCGTATTTTCATTTTCATTTAATTCTAGGTATTTTCAAATTTCCTTTGAGACTTCCTTTTGACACATGTGTTAGGTACAGCAGATACAATAGTGAATAAAATACAGTGTCAAAGTCCTTTGCATGGAATATGGCAGGGGCAGATGGCCAAGGGCAGTCAAATTTTGAAAGTTGGAAGATTGCAGCAACTATTTACCTACCCTTCTGAAAAAGAACAAAAAATTACAGTCTTTCTGGAGGGATAGTGTTATATCAAGAACTGTCAAATTTTAAATGAAACTTTGAATTATTCCTGATATTTTGGCCTCAGTGATAACATCTACCCAGGAATGTGGGTGACTTGCCTTTAAATGGCATGGGTGTCCCTACTTTGTGATGTCAGCTGACCTGCCTGAATGTCTCAGGGGATTCGCCACTCACCTGTCAGGACCTGGCATTGCAGCTTTCCTACGGTGCTTGACTGGATATTTGATCTGCGATACATCCTTGTTTTCCACACATACCTCATCTTTTATCTCACCTTCATCTCTACCTTGATTTTCTCTCATTTCCTACAGCTGATTCAATTCCAAGGCTTGCCCCACCTACATGCATTTCTATCTAGTTTCCAGATCCTGGCCTATAATGGTTTGTCTTAGCCAGTAGAGATCTAGAACCATGAGGTCCTTGAGCATCATTCTCACCAAAGGGGCCATAGTCCCACCGGCCTCAAGTGCATTTTTGACCCAGAGAGTCACAATCACACTGACTGATCTTGAGCACCATTCTGATCCAAACAGCCATAGTCACCCTGACCTAACTACCTTTTATTTAAGTTCCCACTTCAGTCTAAATATGTTCTGGTGAATTCTCATCACAACCCATCAGGTATATGTTATTTTATGTTACAGGTTTAAAACTTGATTTTCAGAAACCTAGGTCACTTGTCAATGCTGAATAGCTGCTAAAGAGCAAGGGAGTGGTTTGAACCCACATCTGTCTTCTCCAGAGTCAATGTTCTTCCCTTTATCTTGCTCTGTAATGCATGTGACACTTTCCGCAGTTGTCTCTGCATTGGTGGTCTTCCCATTCTTCATGCTCTTCTATTGTCTTGCATCAATGAAGCAGACAGATCCGACCCATCCTTTGCTCCCTCATGAAAACCAAGCTGATTTTATTCTTTCTGAGTAACATGCTCTCAAGGCTGGACATCTGGCTACTGTATAAAATGGTGATCACCACTCAGCAGAATAGCAACGGAGCCATGTGGCTTTTCTTCGGTTACTAATCCAAAGCTTTGCTTGAATATTAATTCTATCATGGCTTCTCTGATGCCCTATTAAGTGAGTGTACTAAAGATGAGAAACATGCTGAAAATATGCTGACTAATGCAGCTCTAAGTCATTAAGGGCACCCAAATGTTCTCTGGTCACTGGTTACCTCTCCAGCATGCGAGTTTGAATAATGGACTGTGGAGAATGAATTCATTGCCCTTTCCCATGTATGCTTCCTTCTAGCTAAGCTATTAGAATTTTCCAAATCTGAGACTTGCCTGGATTCTGAGAAATCTCCACCAGAGGCAACACAATAAGGGAACTGAGCCTAACCCCCACTGCGTCACCAAAGCCTATCAAATGTTACTGTAAGCGTTCATATAAGGCTGCCTTGTTGGAGGAAACCAGCGAGGGAATTGATGTGAGCTACCAGATGGTAATAGTGGCAGACACGACACATGGTTTATGCGGGCTTCTAAACACAGAGGGAGCAAGCACATATATTTTCCCAAAAGGCACATAGAATTTTAAGGTATATGCAATGTAGTTTAAAGCTTTTGTTGCTCAGAGAGAAGTAGTTAAATGAGGGGTTATCGCGTTTGAATTGTGCTACGAAAATATTAATAAGTAAGTTCATTAACTTTCTATGAGCATAAAAAGTGTTGACTAAGGTTTTTATGATATGGAAAAAAATCTTTTAAAGTTTTAGGACTTTGCCTCTTTGGTTTCAACTACATGAAAAATGACACACAATTTAGGAATATGCGAAAGCAAATTTTAAACTCAGCATGTGTTTAAAACAGCGGCTATAACTTCTGCACTTGATTTCAAGGAAATTACATGCCTCATATTACTACATGCATAAAGCCCAGTGGGAAACTCTCTTGCCTTTTGCCAGAGAGAAGGTCAGCTCCCCGGTTTCTGGCAGGGCCTCCATGCAGAATTTTGGCTTCTCCTCCTGTCTGTCTAGTACACCCTGGCCTGGAAGTGGCAGCTCTAGAATGCCTACATAGGAGCAGCCCCGGGGTGCACTCTGGTTGGAAGGGGAGGTTAGAGGCTCTGCCTCAAAGCTGCATTTGCAAAGCAAGCACATCGTTCTTACTAGATTGTATATTCATTTGTGTTTGGATTGGTTGTACACACTATGCGGAGGCTAAGTCTACCCGCCCTTGTCTCTGCCAGTGCTTCCTGAAGAGTTTTTCTTACTTTCCCATCACAATCCAGGAAGTTGAAATGATACCAATTGCCTTTAAGGTCAATTTATTTTTATTTTAGTTTTTTATTTATTTATTTTTTTTAAGGTCAATTTTGAACATCTATATCTAGAATTAAGGCTCACTTGATCTGATCTTTTCTTACCTCTCCAACCTGGTCATCCACTACTGCCTAAATGATTTCCTCCCTGTTCTCTACACATTCCTGTCTCAAGCATATAATATACTGGAAAAGAAAGCACAAGGTTTGAAATCATAAAGAACTGGGGTTAAATCTGTATCATGTCTAGTTACACTCTGGGTGATCACAGACAATTTAATCTCTGAGACCTCATTTTCCCACCTATAAATGGTGATAGTAATACTTGTCTTATACAGTTCAGATAAGTATTTAGAGCGATAATACCATAAAAGTATCTGATACAGTGCCTTGGCTCAGAGCTGTCACCTAAGAAATACTCATCCTCTTCCACTGTCCTTTGCTTCATTTTTTAAATTCTCCCAACCCCATAAATGATAAAATCAAATTTAATTTTGTCAAATAAGAACCTCCTGGATCAACTTAGACAAAATCTGTATTCGGAGGGTCAGTAGAACTTGGAAAATCATGTATGAGAACAACTAGTAAGAGGTAATAGCTCCATGACCATTCAAACTATGTTCATTAAAATCAAATCTGGGGAGAGACTTCTGCTACTAGTTAGAATATAGAAAATTGCAAGATCCTCACAATGAGTACAAGCAAGATAAACCACAAAAATCACAGTTTTTTTAAAAAAAACCAATCGGAGAGTTGAGGATACATAGAAAGCTAAATGAGCTAAAAGTCAGAGAAAGTGACTATTTTTTCCAGGATAAAATAGGCTTATGGCTGCCTTTATTGCTGGTGAGGTAAGGGAAGAAAAAGAATTCATTGTAGATAAAGATAAAAAATAATCTTAATGGCTGGGTATGAGCTGGAATATGGATTAAAATCCTCAAGAACCCTGACCAGAATGAATCTACACCTACTTGCTATTACTTTCCTAAGGGTTTTCGCTGAGTGCAAGAAGTTAAGTAGTATGCTAAGGCTGGGGCAAAGCAGGAGGGCTGGAGGAAGGCAGAGATATCCTCCTCGAGACTCTTAGTGCCTTCTGCAAGTTAAGTGTAGTGGTCCATTCCACTGAAAACTGCATGCAGGGTAGGAGAACTAAAGGAGATTCCCCTTGAGGCATTTCATATCTTCACTGAATGCAGGGCAGGAACCCATTGAATGCAAGGATTAGAGAAGAACGCCAAGGGAAATCACTCCAAAGCACTCTGGGCCATAACTAAGTACACTTTAGCGATGGTCAAAGGCTAGAATCTGGGCAACAGGATGGAGAAAGATCTCCCAGAAATGCACAGAAGAGGGACTAAAGGGCAAAGAGAAGACCTCAATGATCAAAAAGCTGAAAGCAGGGGCTTCCCTGGTGGCGCAGTGGTTGAGAGTCTGCCTGCCAATGCAGGGGACACGGGTTCGAGCCCTGGTCTGAGAAGATCCCACATGCCGCGGAGCAACTAGGCCCGTGAGCCACAACTACTGAGCCTGCGCGTCTGGAGCCTATGCTCCGCAACAAGAGAGGCTGCGACAGTGAGAGGCCCGCGCGCCGCGATGAAGAGTGGCCCCCGCTCGCCGCAAATAGAGAAAGCCCTCGCACAGAAACGAAGACCCAACACAGCCATAAATAAATAAATAAATAAATAAATAAATAAATAAATAAATAAATAAAATTTTAAAAAAAAAAGCTGAAAGCAGGGCTGTCGAGCAGAGAAAGGTACCCTGTGGTGCTGAAAACAGCAGCTGGATAGTGAATCTTAAAGAGATCTTGAAATCCCTAATATATGGAGTCCAAGCCCTGCTGAAGGGAAAGTCCGTATCCCACCCTGAAAATATTTGGAGCCAGTGGTGAAGTGAATCTAATGAAAGCTATAACAAAACCCCAACCCAGCTTAACTTCAGATTAGACTTATTCAGGCTCTCATGCTAGTGCCTGACAGAAGAATCAAAGTGCCCTTTTCTGGGGGTAAATATTATTCACCTCAGTCTCTACAGTTCTTTTGGTCATGTCTGCATACAATAAAACATTCTGAGACATGCAAAGAAGCAAAAAAAAAAAAAAAAAGATCTGTGGAAATGGTAACTGTGAATACACATAAAATACTTTTATTTTTCTCATTTCTTAATTTTTAAATGATAATTGGATGCTGAAAGCAAAAAATATTAACAATTTATTGTGGAGATTATAGACAATATAAGACAACAAAAGTTGGAAGGGAGGCAAAGGGAAGCATACTGTTGAAAGATTCTTAAGTTATATGTAAAGTGACATAATATCACTTGAAGCTAGACTGTAATATGTTAAAGTTGCATACCATAAGCCATACATAGAACAACAACTTAAAAAAGAAAACACATTAGTATGTCTAATAAATCAAGAGTGGTGATAAGATGGAATCCTAATACTTGATTAATTCAAAAGAAGACAGGAATTGAGGGAAAATGGAACAAAGAACATATGGCATAGAAAATATTAAGATTGTAGAAGTAAAACAAATGACATTTGTGATTACAGTAAATGTCATGGAATGAATATTAAAATTAAAAGACAGAGATTGTCCAATTGCATAAGAAAGAAAAGCCAAACTATATACTATTTATAAGATACAGACTTTAGGTATAAAGACACAAATAGGATAAAAGCAAGAAAATGGGGAAAATATGTCAGGCAAATAGTTTAAGAAGGCTCGAGTTACAATATAAATATCAGACAAAGTAGACTTCAGGATAAGAAATATTACCAGAGATAAAGAGGGACATTTCATAATAACAAAAGGGTCAATTAATCAAGAATGCATATAAATCATTAGTGTATAGGTACATAATAACAGAGTTTAATAAAACAATAACTGACAGAACTAAAGGAAGAAATAGAGAAGTTCACAATTATAGTTAAAGATTTTAGCACTCCTCGCAGTAATTGATAGTACATGTAGAAAAACAATCAGTAGCAATATAGAAGATTTGAGTAACGATAGCAACCAAATTAAATTAACTGATATTGCAGAACATTCAACTCAACAACACATCGTTTTCGAGGGCATATGGAAAGTTACCAATATAGATCATATGCTGGAACACACACACACACACACACACACACACACACTCTCTCTCTCTCTCTCTCTCTCTCTCTCTCTCTCAATTTTTAAGGACTGAAATAATACAGAGTATATTTTCTGGCCTCAGTGGAATAAAATTAGACATAAAAAAACAGAATGTTTGGAAACTCCTCAAGCAGTTGATAGTTAAGACATACTTCAAAATTTTCCATTAATCAAGAAGTAAGAATCAAGGAAATTATTTTTAATTGAACGATAATAAAAATACAACTATCAAAATTTGCAGGGTGTCATTAAAGCAATGTTTAGAGGACAAAAATTACCAAAATGGATTCAAGAAAAAATAGAAAATCTGAATAGATCTTCATCTATAAGGAAATTTAATTATAATTAAAATCTTGCACAAAGAAAACTGCCAGCTCAGATGGCTTCACTGTTAAATTTACCAACATTTAAGATGGAAATAATACTGAGTTTACATAAAATCTTTCAGAAAATAGAGAGAAGGGAACACTTCCCCCAAAATTCTATAGGGCCAACGTAATTTTCATACCCAAACCAGGCAAGGATATTGCAAGAAAACTATCAACTGATATCCCTCATGAATGTAAAACTCAAAATAAAATCTTTATGAATATGAGAAAATCAAATCCAGTAATACATAAAAAGGATGATACATCATAACCGACTAAATTTTATGTCAAGAATTCAAGTTTAATTTTATATTCAAAAATTAATAAATGTAATTTACTACATTACCAGAATAAAGAAGAAAATATGTATTATCATCTTATTAGATACAGAAATAGCATTTAACAAAATTCAAAATCCATTCATGGTTAAAAAAAAGGTACAGGGTACAAGGCCAGTACAACTGAGTTATATTTCTGTAATAGGAATGCACATTTGGGAAATAAAATTAGAAATACCATTTACATAGAATGAAATAATGTGAAATAATTTGAGGTGAATTTAACAAAATATGTGCAAGACTTCTATGCTGAAATCTTCAAAGCATTGCTGAGAGAAATTAAAGAAGTCCTAAATAAGTGGACGCTTCTAGCATGTTCATGGATTGGATGACAGTATTGTTAAGAAGTCCATTTTCACTATTTATCTAAAGATTTACCTAAAGGCAAGTCTCATCAAAATTTCAAAATTTGAATAGCAAAAGCAATCTTGAAAAAGAACAAAGTTGGAGGACTTACACTGCCTGATTTCAAGACTTACTATAAAGCTACCATAATCAAGGCAGTGTTATATTGACATAAAGTGGGGTTTCACACCTTGGCACTACTGATATTTTGGGCTAGATGATTCTTTGTTGTGAAGGTTGTCCTGTACACTGTAGAGTGTTAAGCAGTATCCCTGGTCACTATTCGCTAGATGCCAATAGCAGCCCCCTGTAGGAGTTGTAACAAACAAAAAATGTCTCCAACCATTGCCAAATACACCCCCTCAGGAGTGGGGCAAAATCACCTTGGTTGAGGACCACTGGTATAGAGATAGTAGAGATAGATAAACTGATCAATGAAACAGACCAGAGAGACCTACACTTATATCATTAGTTGATTTTTGCCAAAGTTGCCAAAGCATTTCAATCGGGAAAGAAAAGTCTTTTCAGCAAATAATGCTGGAACAACTGGCTATTTACACAGAAAAAAAGCAAACTTTGATCTCTATCTCACACCACACAAAAGCATTAATTTATGATGTATCATAGACCTAAACAAAAAATGCTTAATCAATAAAGATCCTAGAAGAAAACAAAATAGTTCCTTCCATAAACTTGAGGCAGAGAAATATTTTCTAGAAAAGATCCAAAAAGTATGAGCCATAAAATCGGTATTTGATAAACCATACTTCACCCAAAGTAAAATCTTTTGCTCATCAAAAGATAACATCAAGGTGGGACTTCCCTGGTGGTACAGTGGTTAAGAATCCGCCTGCCAGTGCAGGGGGCACAGGTTCGAGCCCTGGTTCGGGAAGATCCCACATGCCGCAGAGCAACTAAGCCCGTGTGCCACAACTACTGAGCCTGTGCTCTGGAGCCTGCGAGCTACAACTACTGAGCCCATGTGCCACACTACTGAAGCGCACCTAGAGCCCGTGCTCCGCAACAAGAGAAGCCACTTCAGTGAGAAGCCTGCGCAGTGCAACGAAGATTAGCCCCTGCTCGTCGCAACTAGAGAAAGCCTGCACACAGCAACAAAGACCCAACACAGCCAAAAATAAATAAATAAAAATTTAAAAATTAATAAAAAAAAAATCAAGAAAATGAACAGGCAGACCACTAACTTGGAAAATATAGTTACAAGATTTACCTATGACAAAGGACTCATATCCAGATAATAAAAAGATCTTCTATAAATCAATAAAATGACAAATAACTCAATAAAATTGGGCAAAAGATTTGAGTAGAACCTTTACCAAAAAAGGTAGGCAAATGGCTAATGAGTATATAAAAATGTACTCAACAATGAAATATCACTACACATATTAGAATGGCTAAAATTAAAAAAAAGACGAATGACAGAGTTGGCAATGAGGGGGGGGGGCAATGGAGTGCTCATATACTATTGGTGGGAGTAGAAAATAAAGCATCCATCTTGGAGAATATTCGCTAGTTTCTAATTAAGTTAAATGCTCATCATCCTTTGACTGTAGAATTCCATTTCTAAATATTTACCTAAAAAGCAAAACTAAAACAAGAATTTTCAAGCAGAAAAAAAATTTCAAACTAGAAACAACCCAAATGTCCATCAACAGGAAAATGGATGAAAAAAATTGTGGCATCCTTACACAGTGGAATGCTATATACTACAATGAAAAGGAATAAACAACTATAACACCAACAATGTAAATGAATCTCAAAACATTTTGTTGAGTGAAAAATCCAGATAATTATTGCATGATTATATTTACATGAAATTCAAGAACAGAAAAATATAATTTAATGTGAAAGAAATCAGAAGAGTAGTTACTTGTGCTAGATAGTTAACTAAAAATAGGCACAAGGGAACTTTCTTGGAGTGATGTAAATATTTCTACATCATATTTGGGAAGAGATTCCTAGAAGTGGCATAATTAAATTAAAGGGAGAAAACGTATGTCATTGTGCACTTTTATATTCACATTGATAGTGTTAAGAGACTGTCTGTTTTCTAATAGCCAATAACAGAATAGTTGTCAAACTTAACAGATTTTACCAAAATGGTATCTCAATATTTTTCTAATTTCTTTCATTTAAGTGAGGTTGAAGATTCTTTCATGTGGTTAAGAGCCAACTGCATTTCTTTTCTGTGAACAATCCATTCATATATCTGATCTTTTTCTCAATAGCTGTTATATGTTAGAGTTATTTCTTTGTCTATGATAGAAGTTACACATACTTTTCCCAAGCCCGCTATTTATTTTAAAATTTCCTCCATATTTTGCTATGCAGAAATTTTTTAAAAGTTATATTGTCAAATATATCATGTTTCCCTATTGCATCTGGAATTTATATCAGAAAAGATTTCTCCACTTCCACATTACAGGGGAATTCGACCATGTTTTCTACTATTTTTATGCTTTCATTTTCTGACATTTAAGCATCCGATTCATTTAGAAACTGGTATATCCTAAAAGAAACGGATTCAATTTCATCTTTTTCCATATGACTATCTAGTTATTTCACTTATTTAAAAGTCCACTCCCTCCCTTCACTCTGTATTTTGAGATGTCACTTTTATCATATTCTAAATTTCTATTTGCTTTTGGGTCTATTTCTGCACTTTCTATTCTGTTCCATTGGTCTGTTCTGTCTATTCAGGCACTAATACCACACTGATTTAATAATAGAGGACTTATAATATGCTATAATATATGGTAAGACTATTCCCTTCTCTCATTGCTTTTATTTGTCAGGGATTTTCTGGCTATCTTTGCTTCAAACCTACTAATTTTTTTTTGTCCTTCAGGACTGTTTTATAGTTTTTCTCACACAGCTTTTGAATATTCCTTGTTAAGTTTGTGCCGAGGTTTGTGACATTATCTTATTTTTCCTATTGTAAATGGGACCTTTTCTTTCATTATGTTTTCTAGCTAGTTTTTGTTTATACATATGAGAGCTATGATATTTACACATTGATTTTATAATCTGCTATTTTATTAAACTCTTTTGGTTTTTAACAGTTTTTTCATGATTCTTTGCATTTCCCATATATATATAACTATCTCATCTATAAGTAGAGATAGTTCTACCTCTTTCCTTTCATGCATCTCTGTTTTCTCTTTATTAATAGCATTGGCTGATACAATATGATAACAATGCTTAAGAGTTGAGGAGACACTGGGCATTCTTGTTCCTGACTAGAGGGAAAGTCTAGAAGTTTTCCAATATGTAGGGTACTATACTGGCTATTGGGTTGAGTTATTAAGAAGGTATCCATTAATTCTTTTATTATCTAGTTTTTAAAATAGGATGGCTTCTGAATTTTATCAAATACCACTTCTGCATCTATGAAGGTAAAAATATAATCTTTCTCCTTATTTTTATTAGTATGCTGAATTAATTTTAAAGCCTTTCTAATATTTAACAAATGTTACATTCCTGGGGGGGCACTTAGTATATATTATTTTTCATTGTGCCATTGAATTCTATTTGCTAATAGTTTAAGATTTTTGTATTGATGTTCATAAGTGAGAATAGTTGTATAGTTTTCTTTTTGGTGTAATCTTTTTCAAATTTTGGTGTCAATCTACTCTCTTTGCAAACTAAATTTGGAAGGTTTTTTTGTTTACTGTGCTCTGGAGTAGTTTAAGTATTATTTGATTTGTAAAAAGTTTGGTAGAATTTCCCTGAAACTTCCTGGTCCTGGTGCTTATTTTGTTGGGAATCCATAAAACTATTTTCTCTGTATCGTCTATGGTAATTGTCCTGTTTAGACTTTCTCTCTCTGCTGTGGTTAATTTTGCTTCTACATTTTCCTACAAAATTATTCATTTTAATTTGTTTCCAAATTTATATACAGAGTTGTGCAAAATTAGGGTAACATTAAAAATCATTTTCCAATTGAGAGCTGAAGCATGTGATAACTGGATGGGATGCTGGGACCACAGGCATAAACTGCCCTGGATAATGTGGGACTAATGGTCGATCACCCTCTGCAAAGTTGTTTCTTATGATTTGTTAAAAGTCCCTGATTGAGGTTATTTCTCCTTCATCATTTCCCTATCTTGTCTTTTTTTCCCCTTTAATTAGTTGGCTTATGGTTTGTCTATTTCATTTATCTTATTAAAAGAAACAGCTTTTGTATTCATCAAATTCTAGTATTTTTCTGTTTTTTAACTCATTAAATTCTGCTTTTGTCTTATTAGTTCCTTCCTTTGGCTTTATTTTGGTTTACTTTATTCTTTTTTCTAGTTTTTGGAGTTGGTAGTTAGTATACACACACATTTGTATATGTACGTGCATATTTACTTATGTCATATATATATATATATAATTTTCCTCTCATTAGTGCCTTATCACAGCTTCTGATGTGTAATATTTTCATTTTTGCTATTTTTAAGAAATTCTGTAATTTTGTTTTGTATTTCCCTCTTGACCTAGGAGTTGTTTAATAGTATGTGTGTGAGTACATTTCTTAAAACTATTATGATTTAAAGTTTACCTAGTTTTATTCCATTGGAGTCAGGGAATGCTCTTTGCACTATTTCTGTCTTTGGGAATTTACTGAGGTTTTCTTTGTGTCCTAAGAAACTGTGGCCAATTTTCCTGAATGTTCCACATGCACTTGAAAAGAAAACATATTTTCTGTTGTCAGTTTTCAGAGTTTGCTCTGGATGTGTCTCGGAGTCTGGTTCACAGTATCTAGTTCCACCCTTTTTCTCTGACCGTTCCTGACAGCCCTGGGCTCTGCTGCACTGGTTGTCTCTGGTGCTCTGCCCTTGGCTTCTCTGCCACTGCCCTGTGGAGCATCTACTGGAGCCTTCTCAGCCGCTCCGGTGCACATGCAAACCTGAAAGCGTTGTGGTATTAACAAGGCATTAATATCTTCTGAGGCAACTCTGGGAGATGGTAACCAGTGGTTAAATACTCTCTTCCATGTCTCAGGTAGTCGATTCTGAGATATATTGAACATGACTCTTCAGATGGATACCTCATACCTGTTTTGTTTTGATGTAGATGTTATCAGTGGGTTTTGCTTTTGCTATCCTGTTGCCCTGTCTGGTCTTTTTTTTTTTTTTAATGGGTAATTTAGTGAGATTACACTTCCACTACTGACATTTTCCCACTGTTTTTCTTTATAAATTTAGCATGTTTGTATCCTTAACCAGTATATTGTTTTTGTGTATTTGTGAAACTTACATAAGTGTGATTATAATGCTGCAATTTGCCTTTTTAAAAAATTTTTTTTGAGATCCGCTTGTGATGTATGTAGTTGTGGGTATCAATTAAGGACCAGTCAGGAAAACAAACACCACTCTGGGTACATACAAAAGAAATTTAATACAGGGCAGTGGTTCCATGGAGAATGAAAGATCGGAGAAGTCAGATAGAGGATGATGAAGCAAGCTAGCCATTAGCAACAGCACAAAGGCACTGCTACCACTAGGGCTGAAAGCACATAGGAGGTAGTCTAACCAAAGACCTAGCTGGGCCATCTGATGTGACCTAGAACCACAGCAGGAACTGGATTCATAGAGAAGGAATTGTCTGGTGGAGAATGGCAGAGATGTGGCCTACACTGGAAGAAGTCCATGAAAGCAGAGAAAAAAAGGGAGAAATACCCTGGATTCTCCCTTCTTCCAACTCCTCAGTCTTCAGGCTGTGTGTCTGATTGTCCAGGATGCATATCTAACCAGAAGTCAGTTGGCAAGGGAACCCAGAAAATGTAGTTTACGTGAGAAGGATAAGGAATAGACCTGAGAGCAAACAAACGAGGATTAGCTGTGGCTCGTTCATTTTTCACTGCTGTATAGTACTCCGTTGAATGAGTATCCCAGGGTTCATTTGTCCATTCTACTACTGATAAACATTGAATTATTTCTGATTTTTTCCTATAGAAGTAATGCTCCCAGAAACATTCTTTGTTCTTATCTCCTGATGCATATGTACAAGATTTTTCCAAAGATTTACTCCTGGCAACTGAATATCTGTGGTAGGGTATGTCCATGTTGAATTATTCTAGGTAATACCAGACTCTTTTCCAAAGTAGCTGTAGCAGAATATATTCTTATTAGGGGTGTTTCAGAATTGTGTTTTTTGCATATCCTAATATAATTTTGTATTATCTGCTTTTAAAAAATATTTACCAATCTGATGGGTATAGAATTTTATCTTGTTGTTTTAATTTGGATTTTGTTGATTGCCAGTGAGGTAAAATACAGTTTCATGTGTTTATGGGATATTAGCCCTTCCTCTTGTTTGTGTACTTTGCCATATTTTAAATCCTCCTCCTTTCTATTATTGATTCATATTAGTTTAAAAAAATCTATTTCAGATTCTAATATGTATTAAGTATATGTGTAGCAAATATCATCAACTATTTTGTGAATTTTTTCCTCTACTTATCGTGTCTTTTGTTGAACAGAAGTTAAATGTGAATTACTTTCGTTTATGGATGTTCAATATGTGTTCTGTTTAAGAAACGCTTTCCCACAAAAAAGGCCATAAGGATATTTTCTAATATTAGAAAATATATTTTGTAATATGCTAGGGTTGAATGCAGGCAACATAATCTAGGTATTTTAATGGAGAGGAGTTCAAAAGAGGGAGTTCTTACAAAATCTAGAGGCAGTATCAAAATGAAATCTATGATCTAGGATGAAAAAGCCATAATCACAAAGCTGCCATGGCCACCAAATCAAGCATGTCTTGTCTGCTCTGAAGCTGGTGACTGAAGGCTGGAACAGAGCCCAGCTACTGCTACCATCGCAACTGCCCGTCACGTCAGGTGGGCAGGATGCTTGCTGCATTTTCCATGGTCTTGCTTGAAGCAGAAAACAGCCTAAAGCAGCAGGTGGGTGGCCTTGGCCTCATTGCCACCTTCTAAATCTCATGTGAGCACACCTATTTGATGAAACCTAATTTGTATCCTGGGCCTTAGCTACTGGGAGTTTGAGAAATGTCTTTTTTTTTTTTTTTTTTTTTTTTAAAGATTTCTGCAGTGTAGGGATACACATCAGAAAAAAGTAGAAATGGATTCTGAACATCGGTCGACCACATCTCACACCTCCGCTAAAACTTTCCCAGCTCTGCCTTCCCATTTAAGTCCTTAATTCATCTGGTTTTATGCTGTCAGGAAGGAATCTTATTTTATTGTATTTTTTCCACACGGATAACTGATTGTCCAAGTACTATTTCTTGAAAAGGTTGTTGTTCCTCCACTGATATGAGATGCTGTTTCCATCATAAGTGCAGCTTCTGCATACTTATGGGTTTGTTTTGGGGTTCTTCATTCTGTTTTTTTGGTCAGTTTTTCCATCTCTGTAACACCACATTGTACTGATTAATATATCTTTATATTTTTCTTGATATCTAGCAATATTCCCCTGATCTTGATCTTCTGCAGAAGTGTTTTAGATCTTCTTTGGGTTTTTGCTTTTTTTTTTCATTCTAACATTTTATTATGTAAATTTCCAAACATAAAATGTTGAAAGCATTTTACAGGGAATAAACATATAACTACAACCCAGGTTTTATCATTAGTATTTTACTATACTTGCTTATTGTATAGCTATCCATCTACTCATCCCTCTAACTTTTATTTTTGATGTATTTCAAAGTATGTTGTAGACAATAACAGCCAAAACTGATGAATGATGGAAAAAAATCAAAACAGTGATTGCTTCTGTAGGCTGGGGCGGGGCTGACTGGGAAAGAACATGAGGGAACTTCTGAAATGATTGTGATATTCATTATCTTGATATTATCTTGAAAAATATCTTGAGTTGCACAGGTGTACCCAGTTGTCAAAAGTTGTTGAATGGTATATTTAAGATTGGTACATTTCATGATATGTTCAAAGGAAAAAGACTGTGAACACAGCCCTTGTGAATGAGATGCATACTCCTACAACAATTAGTTCTGGATTTTCTTCTAACTGCCCACAATGGTGTTTACTCCCTGCCCTTCCTGCACATCAGACTCTTACCTTTTAAAGCTCTGTGAGGCACTTCATAAGCTGAGAGTGTAATTAAAAATTCAGAGCCTGATATTATTATTTAATCAAAACCAAAACTACTGGTGGGAATGTATTGATGGGCAATGAATGGATTTTTAAAATAAGTGATGTTGAGGCAACCACGTATCAGTTTGAAGAAAAAGAAAACTAGTCTCCTGCCACCCACCTTACACCAACATAGATTCCAAATACATTAAATGTTTAAAAAGTACAAACATTAGAAGAAAATGCTGGTGAATATTTTATAATATTTGAATGTGAAAAATCTTTCCAAGCTAACTAAAGCAGAGGCTATGAAAATTAAAGTTTATATAAAATTTAAAAACTGATGTAACATAAAAATATTAAAAACTCACAATCAATTTACAACATTTATGTCAAAGATTGAATCTCCTTACCCTATAAAGAGTTCTTACATATCAAAGAGAAAGAGATATTTTCCCCTCCCCAAAGACTGAATATACAAACGAACAACATACATTAGAAATAAAAAAAGAACTCTGACCCACAATCTCTGCAGCAATCAGCACCAAATGGCTGTAAGTTGATAATTTCTTTCAGCTTTCCTAATTTTTGCCCCCGTTCCAACTCAGGACCAACCAGAGAAAGTTAATTATTCTCCGCAAACCAATCATATGAACTAGCTCCCTTCCAGTTAGTTCATTTCCAGCTTCCCCATGCCAACAACTTTCAACCACGGCATTCTTGAAACCTTCCATTCATTTCGCTATAAAGCTTTCCCACTCCCCTGCTTGCCCTAGAGTCGGCCAAACACAAGCACTGCTAGCTGACTCCACTGTTATAGCAAGCTCTGAAATGAATAGCCTCTGCTTGTTCTCAGTTGAGAGCTCTTCACTTATTTCCGCACTCCCAAACATGTGCAAAGAATATGAATAGGCAATTAAAAACCAAAAATGAAAAAAAAAAGAATAAAAGAAAAAAAGTCAGAAGTATATGTAAATACGTTTGATCTCACTAATATTCAGATAAATGCAAACCAAATTCATTTATCAGATTGGGAGAGTTAAATGAATGATAATGATTTGTGAAGAGTATGGAGTAAGGGTCATTGTTGGTGAGTTTACCTTTATGTTGAAACTGGGATAGTTTGGCAATATGTATCTAAAGCTTTAAAAATGTTCACATTTTGATCCTGAAATCCCACTTTTATTAATTTAATCTACCAAAACTGTCTGACCTGTGTACAAAGATATCTTTTCATTGTTAATAAAAAGGAAACATGAGAAGCTATCTATGTGTCAACATGGGGAATTAGCAGTATTGGAAAACAATTATAATAGGCTGTGATGCAGTCATGAAACAATGTTCATGTTTGCAGTTGTGTAATTTTTTGAAAGATCATACAATGTATTTCCCTTCTTGGTAAAGTTTCCCTCCTGCCCCCTTGCCAAGCAGTTTTTTTGACATGAACACTTGGTCCTGAGTCTGAGGCTTCTGGCCCCAGGAGAGGGGAGGACTGATAAAGCTTAGAACATAGAAGTCATAGCTCAGCTTTGAGCATTTTAAAGTCCCTATCAAGAGAAAAAACATAAAAACAGGGCTTTAGGAAAGAAAAATAATAATTTTCTAGAAAATTCCAAATTTTTTCACAAATCAAGGATCAATCCTCGGACCATGAAAAAATGGAGGTTCTGATAAAAGGAACATTCTTATCACACAAGCACAAAAGCCCTTGTGGAGTCAGGTGTAGGAGAAGCTAAGAAAGAGATAAAAGGGGGGAAATATTTTAGTTTTCTTGTGGGTTTTGTGCCCTACTTCTGTGTGCTGCTAGATCCCTGTTAGATCTCTGGGATTCCCTGACAGAGGTATGGGAATCCCAGAGTGAAGGGGAGTTATAGCATGCTTCCCATCCGAGCTTCTGGTTGACCATCTCTGTGTCTGTCCCATGGCTATATGGGGTGGGCATAATAGAAATGCCAGCATGGTGGACTTAGGTGGAGAGAGGGTCTGAGACAGGGTCCCATGATTCCCCACAGCCTGGGCACGATCTTGAGGAGAGCTAGATATTCCAGTGGGCCCCAGTCTGGCGATGAGGGTGGTGGTGTGGAGTGGGGAATGCACAGCAGATAGCTGACTGTTGAGAGCCAGTGGACCTGTGAGGCTATCACCATGGCTCATGGCAATGAGTGACCAGTAAGGTACAATGAGATTTTGTAACAGAGGTGGTTGGATAGTCTCACAGCAGTTTATAGACAGGGCTTGAGCCTGAACTTCTAAAGTTACCTGTGAGTCTACTTTAAAGCATAACTTAAATTTTCTAGAATCTAAGCTGTCTGTAATGGGACAACAGTTACCAGTTAGAGAGATTAGGAGCAAAACAAATATCACAGGGAGATATGCAGGATCGTAAAGGAGAGAACATGGAAGAAAATTGCACTGAAGCAGGGGCAGGTTTAGAATTGATAAACAGCCTCTGAAATGATCGTTACAATCACCAGTGCATGGTATGGCTCAATTTTATGGAGAAGTGGGCATGTGGTATATGAATGTTTGGAGCTGGCTGAAAGACAAGGTGTCAAATCACTCAGACTTTCAAGGTTGATTGGCTCCTGACACAGAAATATCTGGGTCAAGTGAAAGAGATACCTTGGGACCTGTCACGGGATGGGAGGAGGGCTGGAGGAGTCCCAGATGAGAGTTACACATTCCAAGGTTGAGCACAGTTCTCTGCTGAGCAAACCTCTTCTGTGAGAAAAACTGATGAATTTGAAAGGATGGGGGCTGGAGAAAAGAAGGGGCGTTTTTAGGCTTTTATTTTTAAATTATATTTGCTAATCAAAACGTCTGTAGGCTGCAATTTAGCCCTGGGGAAAGTGCCCATTGAAAATTGTGTTGAATAGCAGACCTCAAATCTCATTATGTGAGTAATGGTCTAACAAAGCCTGCCTATTCTTTACCACCCACTTGAGCTTGCACGAGGGAAACAACCCCTAAGGCAAGAAGAGGAGTCTAATGCAAACGCTGTTTTTCTACAGATGCCTTATTGTTCCTTTGCCAAATATAGCACTGAAGACTAGTTTGTTTGTGATGTAGGAAAATCATTTGGCTGCTGTGAGCTAGAAAATTGGTGTGGAAAGAGTTGTCATGGACAAATTAAGTGGCCTATGTTTTACTTTGACAGTGCTATTTGGAGTGAAAAGCAGGTTTCCATACTAAATTGGGATAATACCTTCTTTATAAGGATTAATTATATAAGAGTTTAAATTTTTCATTATTAATAGATTGCTCTCTTGTGAGCAGTGACCGTATAGCTTGTTTGAGGTACTAAAGGTTAACAGTGGGTCAAATATTCTGGATAGTAGTCTTTTTCTGGGGCAACTCATGAAAATTGTTCTGCTAAATATAAAGTGACCTTGCTGTTTATGATAAAGAGAAAGGAAGGGAAGGGAAGGGAAGGGAAGGAATCTGACATTTCTGAGTGTTGCTCAAACTGCTATGATAGGTCCTGGCAGGTCTGCCTGCTTCCTTTCACTCCCGCTGAGTCAATAACCCACAAGGTAGCCAGACTAATCTTCTTAGTATGTTTTGCATTCTGTCACTATCCTACTTCAAACCCTTTGATGGCTTTTCATTACATTCCAAACAAAATTCAGAAAGATCCTACCATGGCTTGAGACCCTTCTGACCTGGTCCCTGCTTCTCCCTCCTTGACTGGCTCCAGCCTTACTTTCTCTCTGTCCCCTAAATAGCGCAAATTCATTCCCAGCGGAGGTGGTGTACTTGCTGTTGCCTCCTTGGAAACACTGCCTCAGGTGTTCATGATTACTTTGTTTTTATTTATTTATTTTGCTTTGCTACCTTTTTAACACTTCATTGAGTTATAATTTACATACAGTTAAAGTGAACAATTTAATGGTTGTTAGTATATTTACAGAATTGTGCAACCATCGCCATAATTTCGGAATATTTTCATCACCCCAAAAGAAATTTCGTACCCGTTAGCAGTCACTTTCATTCCCCCTCCCCTGCCACCTCATTCTCCAGCACTAGACAACCACTAATCTACGTTCTGTCTCTATAGATTTGACAATTCTGGACATTTTATATATACAATATCATATTGTAAAATATATGGTCTTTTGTGACTGGCTTCTTTCACTTAGTGTGATGTTTTTGAGGTTTATCCTTGTTGCAGCATGTATCAGTACTTCATTCTCATATTGTTTTATTTATTGATTACATAAATGCACTTATTTGAAATTTCATTGTTTCTGCATATTTGTTTACTAGTCCACTGTCTATTCTAAAGGGCGCCTACCCCCACTCAAGAAGCCCTTTCATTTGATGTATATAGATAAACATACTCAGCAATCCCAGGGGGGTGAGTAGGTGGAGAAGTGAAAATCTGACAAATAATTTATCTCTGTGGAGGACTCAGGCAAATGTGAGCAAGCTCAGATGAGAATCCTTCCCCACCTCCTCCACTATTGTAGCTAGGGAAAAAACCTGAAGGTTAGGGGAAAAAAAAACACTTGGATAGGATGCCCCTTGTTTGTAGTTGTTAGGACCTTCTTTGTCATGCTTGGGGGTGGGGGGGGGGTTGCTCACCCAACCCAGGTGAGGGTCATTTGACTCTTTGGTAGAAAGTACATAGAAAGTATGCTTGCTGGACTTATATCGATTAGGGCCATGGGATTTAACAACTCTCTACAGTTAGATGTAAATTTATCAGAATCTGATAAAATACAAATTATTTTATATCCAATAACAAATTCAAATAATATTTATCCAGTAGAGGGACTTCCCTGGTGGTCCAGTGGTTAAGATTTTGCCTTCCAATGCAGGGGGTGGATGTTCAATCCCTGGTCGGGGAGCTAAGATCCCACATGCCTCGGGGCCAAAAAACCAAAACATAAAGCAGGAGCAATATTGTAACAAACTCAATAAACACTTTAAAAATGGTCCACATCAAAAAAAAAAAATTTATCCAGTAGAGAAAATAACCCCCCAAAATATGATTTATTGCTCTGTAAGACATTACCAGTCTTTTACTTAAAGTAGAAATTTTATCAAGTATTTATTTGTCTTACACTTATTATATAAACAAATCTTTCTCGTGTTACTCTTTATTGTTTTTTGTTTTTTTTGGCTGCACTGGGTGGCATGCAGGATCTTAGTTCCCCGACCAGGGATCGAACCCACACCCCCTGCAGTGGAAGCACAGATTCTTAACCACTGGACCACCAGGGAAATCCTCGTGTTATCCTTTAAATAAACTCTGTCATCTTACTAGTTCCCTCCTTAATGAGTTCAACAAAACTTCAACAAATTTTCATTATGTATTTGAATGTAATGTCTTTTTTCTATAATATTTTGGAAAATGACACACTTCACACAATTAACTTAAGACTGTAGTTTGTATGGATACGTTTGATTGCACTAAGAGAAAATCAAGTTTGGCATACAGACCTGATTTGGTTCTTTGGAAAGACACTAACTGCTTTTTAAAGTAAGGTTATTAAGGTATAATTTACATACAGTAAATTCACCATTGTATGGTGTGCAATTCTATGAATTTTGACAAATACATTGTCACATTCCATCACTACAAGTCAAGATAATAGAACATTTCCATCACCCCAAAATTCCCCACTTAGCCCTTTTGGTAGTCAATGCCCAGCTTTCAATCTAGCCCCTGATAACCACTGGTCAGTTTTCTCTCCCTATAGTTTTGCCTTTTCTATAATGTTATATGACTGGAGTCATAGAGTATATAACTTTTTCAGTCTGGCTTCTTTCAGAAGCATAATGTGTTTGAGATTCACTCATGTTCCTTTTTATCGCTCAGTGATATTCCATTGTATATATTTATAGTAATTTGCTTTTCCATTTACCAATTGATGGACATTTGGCTTTTTTTTTCTAGTTTTGAGAGATTGTTAATAAAGCTGCTATAAACATTAATGTGTAGGCTTTTGTTTGTATATTTGTTTTCATTTCTCTTGGGTAAATACCTAAAAGTAGTAATTTCTGGGTTGTATCATAAGTGTATGTTTAATGTTCAAAAAACTGCTACACTGTTTTCAAAGTGGCTGTACTAGTTTGCATTCCCATCAGGAATGCATGAGATTTTCAGTCACTCTGCATCCTTTCCAGTACTTGGTAGAGTCAGTTTATTATTAGTATCATTGTTATTATTATTAACACCATTCTAATAGGTGTGCTGTAGTATGTCATGTGGTTTTAATTTTTTCATTGCAGTTTGAATTTGTCTTTCTCAATAGTCTTTTTTTCATGTGCTTATTTGCATCCATATGTTATTTCACTGAGGTATCTGTTTAAATATTACATATTTTTAAAAAATTAGGCTGTTTTTTTTTCTTATTATTGAGTGATGACGGCGCTTTATATATTCTGAGTGCCAGTTCTTTATCAGATATGTGTTTTCTAAGTATTTTCTCCCAGTGTATGGCATGTCTTTACATTTTCTTTCTTTTTCTTCTTATTCCTCTTCTTTTTATTTGTTTATTTTAAAATTTTATTTTAGTTGGGTGCTGGTATTATTCTCTTTTTTAAAAAATAAACTTTATCTTTTAGAAACATTTTAGATTTACAGAAAAATTATGAAGATAGTACAGAAAGTTCCTATATGCCAGAACCCAGTTTCCCCTATTATTAACAGCTTACGTTAGCATGGTATATTTCTTAAAATTAATGAACCAATGTTGATACATGATTATTAACTGAAGTCCATACTTTATTCAAATTTCCTTAACGTTTACCTGATGTTCCTTTTCTGTTCCAGCATCCCATCTGGTATACCATGTTTACGCAGTCATCATATTTCCATAGGCTCCTTTTGGCTGTGATAGTTTCTGAGACTTTGTTTTGATATTCTTGACAGTTTTGAGAAACATTGATCATACATTTTGTAGAATCTCCTTAAACTGGCATTTTTCTGATGTTTTCCTCATGATTAGATTGGGGTTATAGGTAGAAGGAAGACCATAGAAGTAAACTGTCATTTCCATCACATCATTTAAGGTTATACAATACCAACTTGCCTTATCACTGTTGAAGTTGATCTTGATCACTTGGCTGGGGCAGAGTTTGTCCGGTTTTTCCACTGTAGAGTTATGTATTTTCCCTCCTTTCTGTACTGTGCTATTTTGAAAGATTTTATTATGCACAGTCCATACTTGAGCCCAGGGGAATTACAGTCCACCTCTTTGAGGATGGAGTATCTACAGACATTATTTGAAACTCTTCTGCATGGGAGATTTGTCTCTTCTCCCCATGTACTTACATTTTAATCATCCACTTATATCAATGAGGACTCATGGAAATTTAGTTCATACCTTGAATTATAATCCAAGATGACTTTATTTTGTTGCTCAAATCGTTCCATCTTTTGCCATTGAGAGCTCTTACACTTGGCTCCTGTGTCCCTTTGACATAACCCCTACTGAATTGTTTTTTTTTTTGTTTTTGTTTTTGTTTTTTTTTTAATTTTTATTTATTTATTTATTTATTCATTCATTCATTTATGGCTGTGTTGGGTCTTCGTTTCTGTGCGAGGGCTTTCTCTAGTTGTGGCAAGCGGGGGCCACTCTTCATCGCCGTGCGTGGGCCTCTCACTATCATGGCCTCTCTTGTTGCGGAGCACAGGCTCCAGACGCGCAGGCTCAGCAACTGTGGCTCACGGGCCTAGTTGCTCCGTGGCATGTGGGATCCTCCCAGACCAGGGCTCGAACCCGTGTCCCCTGCATTGGCAGGCAGATTCCCAACCACTGCGCCACCAGGGAAGCCCCTGAATTGTTTTTGAACACTTACTTGCTTTCTGGCATTACAAGTTGATCCAGACTAAGCTTGTATATTTCCTGCCCCAGTCCTAGAATCAGCCATTTTCCCAAGCAGTCCTATTTTCTTTTATTGGAGGGTGATGTTAGAAACTAAGGTCTAAGTGCTAGGTGTGATTGTTGCTACTGCAATGTCCTTATTTCTAAGTCTGTTCAGCTGATAGGGCAAGAAAATATGTATATTTTCATGTACATTTGTAAGGTATATTAATTGGTAGTTTTTCTCTTGGAATATCTTTTTAAAATTTTGATATCAGGTTATAAAGTCAATACATAAACATTAATAGCCTTCAATATATACAAACAAAAATAATTTTTCTCCCAAGCTGTCTTTTCTCCCAAGACATTCCTGTCTCTCCTTGGGGTGAGGTGGGAGGTTCTCTCTCCTCGAATTTCAAGTTACTTGGTTGCCCTGTGATCTCAGCTGTATGATAGATTTACAAAAATTATGATTTTTATCTAGCTTTCCTCATTGTTCATTCAGAGTGATCCAATGTTATACAGTCTAAGAAGAAAGAGATCTCTCAAAAGTTAATCTATAATGTAGTTAGTTATTTTTGAATTCAGACATTTCATAGGAAAATGAGCCACAAGCCAGGGAATAAATTCCTCCACATTCCATTCTCTACTGCATCCACAAGACTAGAGCAGAGGTCTGCAGGATTTGGGGGAACACCAGGGTACAGGTCAAGACTGAATAATGCAGACTTGGAGGGGAGAGAGGATCCTTAGGTGATATCAACATCTGTAAATAAGATATGTGATTTCTTGAAAAAAGGTATTGCAAATTCTCATGAAGAAGGTTTGAATGAGGCTCTGTGTGAGAAAAAATCAAAGCCTGAGGGCAGGTGGGCAAGGATACCACCTGGAAGGCATCCAACGAAGGGACCTTCTAAGAAGTGCCTAACTTGTGAGGTGCTTCTCCTTTGGACTAGAAGAAAAGTCAAATTCAGCATACATGTTATAATTATTTTCCTACAAATATAATTCTCTATAGATTACTTATACTAGTAGTTCTCAACCCTGTGTACCTATTAAAATTACTTGAAGCACTTTTATAAAATGCCAGTGCCCAGGCCCCATCCTATATCAATTATATAAAAATTTTTGTGGGGACTTCCCTGGCAGTCCAGTGGTTAAGACTCTGCACTTCCACTGTAGGGGATGCATGTTTGATCCCTGGTCAGGGAACTAAGATCCCACATGCTGAGTGGTGTGGCCAAAAAAAAAAAAAAAATTCTGTGTTTTTTCCTAGGCAATGGCAACTTTTTGAAAATTCTTAGGTTATTTTAATAGGCCTCCAGATTTGAGAATCACTGACCTAGATGAGTTACTACAATCTGAAAATCTCATATAGGCATGGGATTCAAAAGTAAAGGAAACCTGTCCATACGAAATCCTGATTTAAAAGAGGCCCTTGGGAGGAAGTAGCTTTACAATAAGGTAATGAATTCCATGTGCTGGTGAAGCAAGCAGGGGCCTAGGGTGGAGGAGAAATCTTTGAGGTGGATTACATAATTTGGATCCAGGTTTGTGATTCTCCAACCAAGAGGCAACTCCTCTAATTTAAAAGGAGATGTAACCCTGAAGTAAGAGGAAGAACACTGTTACTTGGGTTGCATTATCCTCATTAAAGACTTGCCCTGTTGTCATAATATTTTTTTCTCAATTTCCCCGCTGTCTGGTACAAATGATGATCCCAGGCCCAGAAACCCTGCTCTTAATAGGGAATTTTTGAAAAGTATAAATAAATAACATAGACAGGTTGTTAGCTATATGTTTTTTCCTCCCCAAACCAAAAATTCCTTGACGGATTAGACTGTGTCTCATCTTTGTTTATCCAATGTTTATTAGTGTTGATATATTGATTAGTTGATTAGCTAATTAATTTTCTTGTCTATTCACTCATCAACTTCTTTTATGAACTGATATCATGCCAGGCAGTGTTTTAGGCCTGGAGATAGGATATGGAAAGGTGACAGACAAGTCTCTTCCTTATGAAGCTTACATTCTAATAAGGGAGATAGCCACTAAACAAATAAAGTAATAAAAATCCAGGTAATGAATGCCATGAAGAAAACAAAGAGGATAAGTGGATAGAGAATATACAGAGATGTGTGTAGGAAGAAGCTCTATTTTGGGTAGGGTTGTCATGGGAAACCTTTCTGTAGAGTTTGCATTTGAACAGAGATTTAAATGAGAAGGTACCAGCCATATGAATATCTGGGGAAAGTGAACTAGTAAATGCAAAGAGGGAACAGCAAGGGAAATGTCCTTGAAGTGAGAATGACCTTAATGTGTTCAGGAATTAGCAAAAAGATCCATGAAGTTGGATCATAGTGAGAGAGGCAGAGAGTGGTATGAAATGAGATCATAAAGGTATGCAGGGCTGGGTCATGTAGACCTTTGTAGATATTGGTAAGGAGTTAGGGATTTAATTATAAATATACTGAAAGCCATTGGAGATTCTTACGCAGAGAAGCAATCCATCTGATTTATGTTTTTAAAAGACGACTCTGGTTATTGGGTGGTAAGTGGATAACTTCAAGAAGGAATTAGATATTATTATGATGTTCCATTATGAGAATAAATGTCTTGGTTAGGTGAGGTAAATTGAGTGTTCCAAGACCCAGAATGGAAAAATATTCCATTCAACCGTATCTCTTGGATACCATCATGATCTAAAAGGTCTCAATTAGTCTCTTTGAAAGGAAAAGTTCCTTTGAGAGACAATTCCTTTTGGATGATGTCCCATGTTATTGGCAAGAGTTTATAAAACATCTTTCCTTCAAACCATCTCAGACATGGTAATCCAGGAGGATTCAGGTACTGCATCTTAATTGATGTCATCATAAACAGTTGCATCTGGTTGCTGCAGAGCCAGACACATGAGTCTGTATTCCATACCTATGGTAACTGGAACATCATTTTCTATTATGTTCTATTTTGTTCTGACAGACAAATGATTAATTAGCACAATCAGCATCTCTCCTTGAAAAGGGCCATGGATCAGCGTGTTCCCCTCCATCATGTAATTGAATCAGGGCCCACACACCTGTTTCCACTTCCTTTAAACAAACACCTGTCCAATAACCAACACAAAGCAATATTAAATCTCAACCTGCCTTGTGCATAAGTACATCTTTCAACTTGACCTAATCAATGCTGAAAGCTAGGAAAACATGGGTCTCAGAGAAGACTGCTGCCTGATCCTCACATGTAATCAGAGCGTCTGCAGCTCTGGCCCCACTCATGACTACTTTGCGGAGTGATTTTGGAGTCAGACCAGCCTAGGATCATACCTGTTTTTCCAGTTGTGTGACACTGAGCGATTCAGTTAACCCCTGTTAAGTCTCTATTTCCTCATCTTTAAAATGGGGTTAATGACGTTTATCACAAATGTCTGTTGTTTTTCTATATGTAAGTCATGCAAGTAAAAGGCTTAGCACAGTATTTAGCACATAGTAAGGAAGTGTTAGCATTTTTTACTATAATAAGATAATATTAAAAACAATTAGGTTGAAAATTTTCAGTTCTGGTTAAGATAGGGTAAATGCATGCCACCTTCTCTTTACCACTGATTACAATTAAAAGTCCTGGACAGAATATATGAAGCAACTATCTGAGGACTCTGAAAAGTATACAACAGCAAGTTAACTGGGGAGGAGAAAAAAGCCACAAAGAGCAACACCTATGAAGAAGAGTTCCTGCTTCTTCTTTCCTCCCATACTTCCAGGCATAGATTCTAGGACTGCTTGAATCTTGAGACTGTACAACAGGTGCTAACAGAAAAAGTTGCATGAAAAGTCCTCTCTCTTGGGCCAGAGGGCTGGGAATGGGGCCCCTGGGAAAGAAAGATTTTTTACCCCTCTAAGCCCTACTTCAGTAATGAGGTGGCATTCCCATGGCAGTGGGAATTGCAGCAGCAGTGGAGGTGGCATCATGGGTAGCAGCTACAGCAGCAGGATTTCTGCAGGCTCCTTTCTCTTGCTACTTTGCCCTGAGGTAGATCCAGTTTCAGGAAGTTCATTATAGTACATGGATGATAAAACCATGATTTTCTAGGCAGAGCCATGAAAAGGAGTCCATAGGAGTCAGAGAATGTGGGGGGGATTCATAAGGAGGAGGTAGCAGGAGAAAGGGACCCTTTAAATCTGCGTGTAACGTATTGGGCTCATCATGAGTTGTGCATGTATAGAACTTGATCATAAGCAACATAGCAAAGCCTTTGAGAACTAAACTACAGTGTAGACCACCACCCTGGTCTCAGACTGAACCTGGATGGTACATGCACAGGTAGGCTGGATAGTACAGAAAGGCTATGAAAACTGAATTGACAATAGAGCTACAGCCTGCAGGTGGGTCAGGACTGTGGTCTGAACCTAACTAGGTTAACTGCCTACTAAAGAAAACAAACAAAAAATAACACGCCTCAGAAATTTTTTTAACAGATCCTGTATTCTCATAGCATAATATTAAAATGTCCAGGATACAATCCAAAATTATTTGACATACAAAGCACCAGGAAAATGTTAACAATCTTCAAGGGAAAAAGTAATCAACAAATGCAAACTCCAAAATGACCCAGATGTAGGAATTATCAAATATTTAAAAACACCTTTTATAGTGAAGATTCATGCAGTAAGGGTGAACATTCTCAAAATGAACGAAAAGAAATAGAAGGTATGCCAAAGAACCAAGTGGAAACCTTTTTTAATTTTTTTTTTTTTTTTTTTTGTCTGTGTTGGGTCTTCGTTTCTGTGCAAGGGCTTTCTCTAGATGTGGAGAGCGGGGGCCACTCTTCATCGCGGTGCGCGGGCCTCTCACTATCGCGGTCTCTCTTGTTGCAGAGCACAGGCTCCAGACGCGCAGGCTCAGTAGTTGTGGCTCACGGGCCCAGTTGCTCCACGGCATGTGGGATCTTCCCAGACCGGGGCTCAAACCCGTGTCCCCTGCATTGGCAGGCCGATTCTCAACCACTGCACCACCAGGGAAGCCCCCAAGTGGAAACTTTTGAACTGATAGATACAATAACAGAACTAGAAAGTCCACTGGAGCACCTCAAAAGCAGAATAGAGATGAGAAAAAGAAGAACCAATGAGCTTGAAGGTTGATCAATAAAAATTATCCAATCGGGAAAACACAGAAGAAAAAAAAAATGTTTGATAAAAAATGAACGGATCCTCAAATAACTGTGGTACAATATCATAAGTTCTTATATACTGTGATTACAGTCCAGGAAGGAGAGGAGAAATAAATTGGTGCAGAAACATACGTGAAGAAATACTGGCTAAAAAATTTCCAAATTTAGTAAAGGCCATATATTTGCAGATGCAAGTTCAGCAAACTTCAAATAGAATAAACTCAAAGAAAACCTGCTCTTACTCATCATAATCAAAGGGCAAAAAACCAAAACAAAGCAAGAAATCTTGAAAAGACCATAGAAAAACAATACATTAAAAAAGGATCAATGACCCAAATGATGGCAGATTTCTCTTCAGAAACCATGGAGACAAAACAGAAAACAAAAACAATAACAAAACACCAGTGGAATAACATTTTTTGAGTGCTGAAAGAAAAATACTGTCAATGCAGATTTTCATGCCCAGTGCAAACAGCACTCTGTAATTTAGGTCTGAGATCAGGTTTGGTACTTAAAATAATTTTTTTTTCACCAAATGTTCCTACTATGTTCTAGGTATAGTTCTCAGTACAAGTGATTCCAGAAAGATCAATACTCAGCTATGCCATCAAGAAACTTACTCTGAAGTCCAAGATAAGGTGGAAATTGAGCAGTTAAGTGCCATGTAAACACTGGAGTTAAGGATGAAGTCCATATAAGGTACTCTGGTGACACAAAGGAGGAGGTAGTTGTTTCTATTCAGGTAAAAAGAAGGAACCAGGCATAGTTTCAAGAGGAGATTATGTTTGACTTGAATATTCAAAGGTATATCCCAATGGGTAGAGAAATTAGTGCAGTATAGTAGATACTCTATAACAGGGAGAAACATGAACACACCCTGCAGTGGTTTGTTGGTATATTTGGGCAACTTTAAGTTTTTTAGTTATTATAGCACATATACCTCTGAACACTTATTTTTCACTTTCACCAAATTTCCAACTTCCAGTTCCTACAGCACATTGATTGAGGGCTGGATCCTATTCTTCTTGCACACAGAGCAATCTGATAATACTGGGGAATTAATGCTCCAGGGGCAGCTTTCAACCAATGACTGATGGGAGTTGATGAATAAATACCCCAGCTCCCATATCCCTTGGACAGGATAACTCTGAAGCACTGGGGTCTCAGATTTCCCCAGTGGAATTAAGTCCTGTTTGCTCACTCTTGTTAACTTGCTTGACAATGCATACATTATTGATTTTCATCCATTCCCTCTCCTACTTCCCCACTTGCCTTAGTAGTGTTTTTAGGGATAACTTCTCAAACAAACTATTTGAACTTGTATCCTTGTTTCAGGATCTAACTCTGAGATAACTCAAACTAAAAGAGTTTCACAGATTAGGTTTCCAAGGAAGCAGATTCTGAAATGGAGATTTAGAATTTATTAAGAGGTACTCTTGTAATTAACATCTGTGAGATAAGAAAGCAGGATTGGACAGAGGGAGGAGTTGGGCTGTAGTTACAACAAAAGTCTCAAGTAACCCCATGGAGAGCTCTGAAGCTGGAGTGACTCTTGAGAGTTGTCCCAAGTTGAGGTGAGGGGGCTTGGCTTACATTCCTTCATATCAACCAGTCATTAGATGCACATTTAATCTTAATTACCTCCTGTAACATCCTATCTCCAAATACAGTCACACTGGGGGTTAGGGCTTCAAGATATGAATTTTGGGGGATACAATTCATCTTATAATGTGTGTCTTTATGAAGAGAGTGTTATATGATGTAGTGCACTATGACTTTACATAGACATATCTATAAGTATGCCTCACCTTGAGCATAAGTGAAGAGAAATCCCTAAACCTTGTTTTATACAAAGCAAGGCAGTGCTCCTTAATTTATTTCAATAAGCATTTATAGAGAAGTGACTATGAGCAATATACTGTTATCAGATGTGAAAGATACAAAAGTGAATAAGATTAAGTTAGAAGTTCTTACTGTAATTTTAAATGACTTGAATATTTTACAAAAGGACACGCAAAATATTCTTGCAAACTAAAGCTTTTCAGAATGCAGACCACTCAACCAGAAGAAAGGAAACCTATTACCTTTCTAAATTTCAAAGAGCATCCCTATTTAAATAAAGAGTTTTCAGGGGAAGCAAATGTATGATTCATTGCTCTGCGGTTATTCAGATTAAATGAATAGTAGAGAGTTGTTTTCTGAAACAAAATACCAGAGCATACACATAAAGTGACCAAGTGCCAGACAAATATCCTACTCTACCACTTGTATACCCAGCTCTGGAGCCTCCACTGTGGACTGAAGAAGCAGCAGAGGGGTTGGTGGAGGTTGAGGCTGTAGAGAACAGATAAGTGGTAAGACTGGGCAGGAATGAGAGTTGAACAGGGCAGGGAACCTCCCCCTGTAACTCATCAATGTTATGCACTCATTAAAGCAATGGGAAGTTCGCAAGATTCAACAGTTTTCAACAGTTCAAGAAAACTGTGTCAGTGGATAATAAAAAATAAAAGTAAATTTTATTTTATTCATAGGAATTGCTAACAGAGCAATGCAGTTGACAAATGCCTACCCATTTCCATAGAAGAATACAGATGGTCCAATGTAGAAACATGTAACTTTTTTTGAATGGGTAAATACTTGGCTTTTGGGAAAGAAAGTGCTGGACACCTATTATATTCCTTAAGTCCTAGAAATTATATACTTATAAAATATCCCAAAATATTTATTTTAAAAAAGAAAAATATAGATGTTCTATGACTCTGGTACACTGTCATTAGCAAATAAGTAATTATTGAATGATAATGGGAATGAAGAAAATGTAGGTGCATTTGGGAAGTAGGTGCATTTCTTTCACTTCCATTTTCCTGGTGAATGAATTCAGAGAAGGACTGGCTCTGGCTGTTAGAGTGGATTACCAACATTGGATAGCACTGAACTCTTGAAGTACCCAAATGGGAAAAGTCTTCAATTTGATTCTAATGATTAGAAATCATTCGTGACATGGAAGTCTCTTTCTTTACATAATTGGGTTGACTCAGAGAGGGAGCATCTCATACTAAACTTCTGGTCTACTAATGTTTGAAAATTAGACTATTAGAACCTGAGTCTTGGGTTAGAGAAAGGTGCTACCAATATTTTGGCTTCTGTTCACATTGTCTCATTTTCAAGAAAGACGATTTGACATCATTTCAAATAATCTACAGTCCCTACAAATTATGGCTGTTCTTTGTTGTTCAAATTAAAATTTGAAATTAGATATGCAACCCACCATCTCACAATAAAACATTTTGAAAATTTTCTTCTCAAAAAAACTTTTATCCTTTAATCTCTGCACAAATGTCCTATTTTATGACCTCTGTTATACCACAGAAATTATTTCTCAACAAGAAAAAACAGTTATATTAGACCAGATTTTCAAGTCATTAGGACATATTCTGATTTTATTTTTTCTACTTTAGCAAAATTATTTTCTTTTGAAGAAAAGATGATTCTGGACCTGCAGACAAAAATGCATATATAAGGGAATATCTGTTAAACAAAATCTAATGGGATTTTGTGGAAATGTTTTCCTGTGGACTGAAAGATGGATATCCTTATATAAATCTACATAGCCTATGCATATGCTGTGGTTCAGAGCAACCTTCAAGGTTTTATCCTTTTGTCTCCTTTGTGCAACCTGGGTCTTCACTCATGCATAACGAAACCAAGGAAAATATATAACCTGAGTTTCCAAGTACTGTTTCTCAACTCAGTTTTCTCTATTCACACCTTTGGCTTTGAATATTGAAATGAAATCTGGATGGAATAAAATTAGTACAGGAAGGGACCCCTGTCCTTTGATGTAAAAGAGGTTAAATTGTTCCCTTGCCAACTTTTAAATTAGAAAATGATCAGGTGGTGTGATTTTTATTTTTTTTCTTCTTTTTCATTGAAATGGAATGACTCTAACCCCGAGCTGGGTTTCACAATTAAAAGGTTTTCTATGTTATTAACTTTGTACAAATATTTATTGCAATGATCTCTGATTTCAGATATGTAGTCTGGATTTTCCTGAATAAAGTCAACTTGGATAGGTTAACTTTGAAAAAAAGAGAATGCAGGATCTTGGAACTTGAAGACAGAACAACGAGATTCCCCAGAAAATCATTCAGGGACTGCAAAGGAACTCTTGCCATTATTCTTGGGCAATGCGACAAGCAGTAGTAAGCTAAGAGTTGCTAGGATGGTAGGTTCCTGAGGAGTCTTTGCGGAAGAAGTCATCTCTTTACATGAAAGCAACTCAGAACCTGCCTTTGACTGCAAGAGTCATTTGTCATTAACATAGTACAGTGCTTTTCAAACTTTTATATAGAATGAGATTTTTTTAAAGGAAAATCTCTGCTAAAGCTAAATTGATAATGCAGACAGAAGCAGTGTTACTTTGGTTGATTTGGGCCTATCAGTGGGCTCCACATAAGCCCCAAGGCTTGGCAGAGCCATAATGGTGAACCACTGGCAAAACATGGAATCAGAGAGTCAACTCAATCCCTTACTAGTTGTTGGAACTTAGACAATTTATAGTCTTTTTGAGCATGTGTGTGCACATGCATGCGTGCGTGTGTGTGTATTAATTTTTGCCTCTCAGGAGTGTTGTGAAGATAAGTGATAATGCACAGAAAGTGCTCAGCCCAGTACCTTGCATGTAAGTAGATATTCAAAAATGGCCACTACTCTTATTATCATCATCATCATCATCATCATAATCATAATGAGCCATACTCTGTATGGAATCATACAGGAACCATGTTCCAGGCTTGCTCTAAAGGGCTATATATGCATTAAGCCTTGTAATGTACAGGTGATGACACTGAGGCTTAGAAAGGTTAAGTAGTTTATCCAACACAGATAGTGGAGTTGGATTTAAGCTTCTGGATTTAACTCTAGAGCTTGAGTCCTTAACCCCAGTGTACAGTTGCTTCTCATTAATAATACGGCACAGGACTCAGTGTGTACCTGTGGAGATCATTCTCTCCATCTTAGCTTTCTCCTATTCAAATGGGGAATACTTCCCTTAGCACTGAGAGGCTCAAATGAGGGAAAGTCTGTCGTGTCACACGCAAAAGACTTCTATTTTTTATATGGCAACTTATATGGTCAGTTCCTTTTATGCAGTTTGATTATGTGAAATAACAACCATCAAATCTTCATTTGCATCTGTTTTGTGTGGAAGCAAGTCAGGTCAAAAACAGGTCTGAACTTTATCAACACTCCAAACTCCAAGATGGAACTTATTTAGCTTTAAGCTAGGTTCTCAGAAAAAAAAAAAGTTTTCCATGTCTAATGAACAGTTTTGCTGTGGGCTGCTTTTGAGAATAAGAGATTGTCATACAAGTACTTGGCATGGGGCATTGTGTATCACACAGAAATAAAAAGATAGATACTGAGTGAGATGTGGAAGCAAGTCTTCCAGCTGAAACTATCTTGTGGAGAGTAGAAAATGCTGGACGGGAATTCTGGAGAGAGCTGGGAACTGGGCTTCTAGAGTGAGTGTGTATATTGAGAAAGATGGTGTGGAGAGAGAAAAAGAAGAGAATTGAGGACAG
Source organism: Balaenoptera acutorostrata (assembly GCF_949987535.1). Classification (NCBI taxonomy): domain Eukaryota; kingdom Metazoa; phylum Chordata; class Mammalia; order Artiodactyla; family Balaenopteridae; genus Balaenoptera; species Balaenoptera acutorostrata. Next base: position 46,576,475 of record NC_080070.1, read on the forward strand.
AAGAGGGATGTCCACACTCCAAGTAAGTATAGTCAACAGAGGGAAACTGCAGGGTGGTCTGAAGGGTAGGAGGGCTCCCATGAAGCCGAAGGCTTTCTGAAGAACAAGGAGGATGAAGAAGGGAAATAGGCTATGAGATGGGTTCTAGTAATGGGTAGTTTCAAAAGAAATAGCTTCTTAGTTTCCTTGCTGGAAAGTAACCACCACTGGCCCATCTTATATAAATTATGCACTTCCTTCAAGGAGTTACTTTTCCACGAAGTTTTTCTGACTGTTCCATTCTTCATGCATTCCCCCCTCCTGAGAATTCCTGTAGCACTTAGAAACTGCCCGTGCATTCAGCCCTGGTGTACACCACCCCGCATTTCACTGGCGAAGGGGGGTGGAGGGCTCACAAGCCTCCCCAGCTGGATGGAAGCAACTTGACAGCTTTGCTTCTCCCTTCAGGGATTACACCAACTGCCTTGTAATGGGAGCTCCTGCACAGCTGTAAGTCCCCAATGGTACCTTCTCCACAAGGCAGTCAGCGTGATTTTTAAATGTAAAGCAGATCACAGGACAACCCTGCTTAAAACCTACAATGGCTTTCCGTCACACTTGGGAAAAACTTAGGCTCTCGGACTCCAGCCTACAGTTATCCCAAAGCCCCACCTCTCAGACTTCCACTCCCCCATCACTCACCCACGCAGCAATGCTGGCTGTTTCTGTCTCAGAGCCTTTACACTTCCCATTCCTTCTGCTTTAAATGTTCTTTCCCCAGAATTTCACATGGCTTCCTCTTCCTCACCATTCGCGTCTCACCCAAATAGCTTCCCTTTTGCAAGGCCGACCACTCTGATGAACGTGGTAAGCTTTTCACCCCACATCACTCTCTACAGTAGCATCACACGGTCTTCGCCATGGTGAGGAACTGACATGATCTTATTTACTTGTTTGTTGGTGCGGTGGTTGTTTCTCACTCTTCATCCGATGCTTTGTGAGTAGGAGTTCTGTCTTGTTCACAGCTCTGTCTCCAGCACAAGAGGAGCTGCTGACACCTAGTGGGTGCTTCTTCAATAAGTCTGGCTCGCCGACCAACTCAAGGCTTTTGGACAGTCTGCTACCTCTGAGGCCTGGATCTTCCTTCCTCCTTCAGGCCCTTCTGATACCCTGATCTAAATCAGACTCCCTGTTATTCTCTCTTTCATAAAACCCTGTTATTTCCTTCAAAGCCCTTTCACAGTTTTCAAATTCATACCTATTTATGTGTTTACATTCTGTCTCCCCCAACAGACTGTAAGTTTCAGCAGGGCAAAGACTGTACACCATATATACCTTGAGGGATATATATTATATACATCTTGGCCACTGCACCCTATGCCTGGCACATAGTAGGTGCTCACTTATTCTGTATCAAATGAGTATTAAAATATTCCTCCCAGGTTTAACCATAGAGTAGAATATTACAAAGAATAGCTGAGGAAGGATTGATACATTCTTCTCCTTAGGGAAAATTTAGATATTCTTGCTCTGGCTAGAATGTGCTTTTACATTTTGTAGAAAGGTCAACAAACCTGCCCTGACCTAGAGGAAGACATCTGTATCCTTTTCTCCAATAGGACAATTTGACAGAGAGGCTGGATCTGATTCTGCCCAGGCTGGAGGAGACATCCTGGTGCTACTCCCCAAGGTGGATGGAGGAAAGGCAGCTAAATGGGTCACATTGGAGCATGGAACCCGCTGGCCATCACTGGGAGGAAAGGCAGCCCCAGGGGCCATGGAGGGGTGGATCTTAGCACATGAAGTCTGGGCATTCTTTTCTTCGGTCCAGTTATACTGATGCAGATTTGTGTAGTGTTCAGGTGGTTCCCCTGTGAGAAGCTCAAGCTGCTAAAAGGAAAACAAGGACAAAAAGTGTGGACAAGTTCCCATATTTACACCGAGCAGCTAACTCAGACTTGTGGGAAAGGCACTGATGGGTGTGAGTTCTCTAGACTGGGCTCTGTGCGATGGCAACAGATCCTGGCAGTGACTTAGCCCATATTAGGTCAAAAGCTGTGTTTCTTGTTCTCATTCGGAAAATGGGCTACTAATACTTATCTCTTGTTTACAGGGCAGAGGAAAAGATGGGCACGAGGGTTAGGTGACCCAAGTTCTAGTCCTGAATCACCATCAGCTAGCTGTGCGGCCTTGAGCAAACCAATGTGCTTTTCTGGGCTTCAATTTCTTTATACCTAAAATGAACGTGTTGGCACCTAATCTTAGCATCTGGAATGACTGTACAATCAGGTTTCTCACTTAACGCACCCCTGCTACGATGGGCAGGATCTAGTGAAACCCCACACCCCATCGCCAGTACCAATGGCATCCCTTCTCGAATTTGCTGAGCCTGGTCTCCTAGTTGAAACTCTAGCTCCTCCAACTCCTGCTGCAGGGCTTCACGTAAAGTTTGCAGTTGTTCAGCCTCCTCCCTGCAGGTAAATAATAGAAAACAACCAAATTTCACAAGCACCTCCAGGTGCAATCTTCCATTGTCCCTCTCAAAATGTAGGTCACTCCTTTGACGGGTCTTAAAAGAGAAAGTCACCATCTTTATTTGTATCAGTTGCAGGCATAGGTTTATTAGGAGGGCAGGTTTCCTTTTTTCTTTTTTTTTAAACAACTCTGTTGCAGGATAATTTACATACCATAAAGTTTACCTATTCTAAGAGTACAATTCAATGATTGTTAGTAAATCTGCCAAGTGTGTAACTACCACCACCATTCAATTTTGGAACACTTCCATCTCACCAATAAGAAACATTGTGTTCCTTTATAAATTAACCCCTATTCCTACTCCCAGCCCCAGGCAATGACTAATCCACTTTTGGGACAAATACTTTTAATCTATGTGAAAATAGTGCAGATTTCCAAAACTCTAACAACCGCCAATATTCGCATTTGCGTGAGCCCCATTCACATTGATTAAAGATATCCTGCTGGCTAGTCCCCTCTTCCCAGCTGCTGCCTATTTTCTGACATCAAATAGCCCTGGCCTTGAAGAGTAAGTGTTGCTATCCAGCAAAGGGCTCTCACAGACTCCCACTGAGAAAGTAAGAATGGGAACAGGAAAGCAAAGGGAAAGCTGGCCAATTTCTCATTAGCCCTGCTCCCTGGTGCTCATCTGTCCTGCCCTGATTACCTTTTCTTGCTCCAGGTGTGTGGGCTGGTACTTACTTTTATGGCTCCCTTAGATAATTACCTTTTCTCCTCTGACATGTCCCTGGAAAAGGGTGCCTGTTGTTCTCTAAGGTGCTGCTCAATTTCTTCTAAATGCTTCTGGAAACTCTGGCATACCGTCTTCATTGTTTCCATCTCATGGACTGTGCACTGAGAACAATTAGAAAGAGCTGAGAAGGAAGGTCTTTCTGAATCACTGCAAGAGTTCACCGCAGTGGCACCTGCCTTCCCACCCGGGCTTCCCTGTTCGCAACGCAGCCCTGCGGCTAATGTGTCAGAAAGAGAACAGGGAAAGCCCAGCCTTTGGCTTCGTCAAGCAACTAGAGGTAGTATGTGGCTGGGACAGGAGGGCAGCCATTGTTGGATGGTCCTTGGCGACATTATGTCCCAGAGACAAGAAAGGCGCTCTGGAAGACTAGGGGGAGGTAGGGTGCAAGGATGTAGACAGGAGAGGAGGAGGGAAGGGCCAGAACAGTGCAAGCCTGTGCTTAGAATTGTTGAGTTTTTTTTGTTTGTTTTTTTTTTAAAGGAATTCCTTTATTTTTATTTATTTATTTATTTACTTATGGCTGTGTTGGGTCTTCATTTCTGTGCGAGGGCTTCCTCTAGTTGCGGCGAGCGGGGGCCACTCTTCATCGCGGTGCGCAGGCCTCTCACTATCGCGGCCTCTCTTGTTGCGGAGCACAGGCTCCAGACGCACAGGCTCAGTAGTTGTGGCTCACAGGCCTAGTTTCTCCGTGGCATGTGGGATCCTCCCAGACCAGGGCTCGAACCCGTGTCCCCCGCATCCGCAGGCAGACTCTCAACCACTGCGCCACCAGGGAAGCCCAGAATTGTTGAGTTTTGTTTAATCTTGTTTAACTTTGGTGCTGAGTACTGCCTCACTCTGAATCTCAACAACACTGAACACGTTTGTTCGGATGGTATGTGTTTGATTAGAGAAAGGCTGCTTAGAATCATTTTTCTTAGTCTTGGCTTTGCTTAACCACAGTCTCTGGTGGTTGAAATCTGTAGGATCAGCCCCACCCAGCGAACAAGCCCATTCAGAGTGAGGTAGGCATAGATTAGGCATCGCATCCTCCACGGACTGGAATCTCAAACTGAACTCTCTGTCCTCCCAATCCTGCTTCCCATTGTTCCTGATGTGAATCATTCTTTAAATCTTACTTTCTCTGTACGACAATGCTGTTGCCTTGGTTTCCTTATTTAAATATCTTCTTGCAGCCACCAAGCCTGGTCTATTTGTCAGGCACTCTGCTGGTTTGCTGAGTTCTTACCAGCTATCCTCTTTGTTTTCTAGCCCTTGTTGGATCATGCTTTGAATAGATCCATGATCCAGAACCCCAGAATCTCTACCCATCTGACTTTGAGTAATATTAATGCTGGCTGGACCCTAATGCTAGATCTACCGGGTCCTCCATTTTAAACCCCTCCCTGATGAGTGTGTAGTGTCTGGTCGTTGCCTACTCACTCTCTCCCTCCTGTATTCATAATAACAGAATTCTAATATCTTAGGGGCCCTGAGCATCTAACTAAAACCCTACATTTCCCAGTATCCCTTGCAGATAGGATGGCAATGAGATGGAAGTGGAGATGGTGAAGTGGGGCTTCTGGGAAACTCTTTAAAGGAAAAATTTCAATGGCAGGCCGCTTTTAACCTTTTCTTCTTCTTCCTCCTTCAGTGGAGACCAATCTTTCAACTATGTTAATTCCTCCCACCTCTTTTTCTAGGAAGTCCCAGATTTCTTACCTTTCACCCCCAAACCACATGGCCATGCTCTTAGCAACCAGATGGCTATTTTTACTGGTATTGTCATAATGGAAATACTGTCCTAAGAGTGGTATTTTGATATTGAAACTCTCCATCATTTTGCTTTGAGAGTTCGGTTTTGATTCTATCCTCATTTTTATACATGAACAACATTTTACAGAGCAAAACTCTCCAATTATTGTTGCTTCAGTGTAAGTGCATTTGAACCAGTTAGAGGAGTATTTGAAGGTTATTGATGTCGGCAACAGTGCTTGAAAGGTGACTACCGTTATGGTTCTTAAAACTAGAAAAGATCATACAGACCATGGAGGACTTCTTTTTATAGATAAGTGTTCTGACACAAATAATTAACTAACTTGTCTGAGGTCAAAACATGGTAGATTTCAAACCCAATTCTCCCGATTCATTTCTTTTCTTCTCAAGATCTAGCTGAGTCACAGCGGGGAATACAGTGTAGCTAGTCATACGGAGAAGTTATTTGTCCCTAAGGAATGAGCCGATTGGTCTTAGTAGATTCTTACAAGGTGACCAAGTTCTAGGGACAGTGAGGTCAGGGCCATGGAAATATGGTGCTCAAGTAGGCTGAACGCTATAAACATTGAATTTTATGCTTCATCTAGATATTTTGAGGTAACCCTTTGTGATTGGAAGGCATGGGGGCTGGGATTTAGGAATAACTGACGGTGTATAGCTCCCTGTGAAGGGAGCGATGTGGAAGATTCTGATATGCTGCCATCTCCCGGTCATTTGGAAACACTGAAACTATCAATACATTTCTGCTTTAGAACAGATACAGAAGTTTCAGAAAAAAAGGAAACCTTAGGCAAGCAAACAAAAAAGAGACTGTTTTGAACTCTTTTTTTTCCAATATAAGGGCTAGGTTATAACTCAAATACAATGCAAGGTCTACTCTACTGACCCAACCTGGGCCTTAAAACAAACTTTATTTTCAACAGTAAGAGCAACAATATTGACCCTTCACTTTTGAATTGGCTCATATTACTTTTTAAAATTTGTATGATTTTCTTTTTCTTTAAATCTAAATCATAAACATTATAGATGGATCTTCTAATATCCAAAACTCTTATTTCATATACATCTCATTTTCTTTTCTGGAAAGATTTTATTTCGAATTAACAAATTATTGTGAAGAAATCACTTATTTATAAGAAATTAATCATATCAGCAAACCATTATCATAGATAACCCACGAGAGCACACCCTCTCTGTGACTTTCTTCTGAAGTTTTAAACACCGTTTTGGTTTTTTATACTTTATTATTTTAAACAAAATATAAAACCAAATATGGTTTAATTTATATTTCCTTATAAAATTTATCTTAAAAATGTAAATTAGAAAAATAATATTTTTTCCAGGATATGTTAGATCAATAATCTGGTTTTCATCATGGAAATTGGAGTACCTAACTGTAGGATTTAATATTTTTCCCCTTATAGCCTCTTAAAATGTCACCTTCTCCAGCTGTCTTTCATCCCTAACATTTTCCTACATGAACTATATATATGGTCAAGTAAATGTTTATTCCCTTAGAGCTGAGTTTTTCAACTTTGACATTGTTGACATTTTAGGTCAGATAATCCTTTGTTGTGAGGGGATGTCCTATGTATTGTAGGATGTTTAGCACCATCTCTGACCTCCACCCACTAAATGCCAGTAGCACCTACCCCAGTTATGACAACTGAACATGTCTCCAAACATTGCCAAATGTCACCACGGGTGGGGTAAAATTATCCCCAATTGAAAACCACTGCATTTACAATCTCTCAACTAACATCAATGATGATGATGACTCCTACTATTCTCCAGGATTTGAACCCCGGTCTTTTTACTCCAAAGGACCCCAGCTATACATTAGCTTTTGTTCGTTTCTCCCACTGAAACTTAGCATAATATTATACCTAGAATTGATCTCAACACCTTCTTTTACTAGTTCAACCCTTATTTTATCTTTCGTATAATCGTTTTCTATATTTATATTACGTTTGTATAGATTTCTATATCTTGAAGGACCATGTAGTAATTTGCCTTATCTTTCAAATAATCACTTTCTCATGTTACTAGTACACTTACATAGATTTAGATATTTTAAAGTTGGACACATCTTTGGAGTGGATTGTCCAAGAATTTGGTGCCAGCTAAGTTTGAATGTGACTCTGGACTTAGGAGTTGTGGGAAGTTGGAAAATTAAACTCTCTCAGTTCTTGCTTCTTCGTCTGTAAAAGAGGGAGGACTTGGCACATTTATGGCATGGATGAAAATGGGGGTTATTTGGCACAGCATAAATAAAGTGCTTGGTATAGCACTCAGTAAATATTTGTGGAATTAACAGAATGGGAAGGTACACAGAAGGCACCAAATAGTAGGCACCCAGGAAATTATAGTTGCCCTTCATTCTCCTTTGTTTTTTTTTTACTTTTGGGTTTGTTTGTTTGTTTGTTTGTTTGTTTATTTATGGCTGTGTTGGGTCTTCGTTTCTGTGCGAGGGCTTTCTCTAGTTGCGGCAAGTGGGGGCCACTCTTCATCGCGGTGCGCGGGCCTCTCACTATCGCGGCCTCTCCTGTTGCGGAGCACAGGCTCCAGACGCGCAGGCTCAGTAGTTGTGGCTCACGGGCCCAGTTGCTCTGCGGCATGTGGGATCTTCCCAGACCAGGGCTCGAACCCGTGTCCCCTGCATTGGCAGGCAGATTCTCAACCACTGCGCCACCAGGGAAGCCCTCATTGAACTGTCTTGCTTCTGTTCCCAGTCCTGGTTCTGCCGTGGTAACAGGGTCACACGTAGTGCATTCTGAAGTTGCTTCTCTAGAATCCATTCCCAAGACCACAGCACTCTGAGCAGCTGTTGCCAGTTTGGAGAACATGTGGATTGTCACGGACTTGGAGCTAACAGCGTTTACCTTAGCATCTGGAGGAAGGTTTCCCATCTCAGATTCTGCTGTAGGTGGTATTTGACCCAAAGCACTACACCTTGGCCTCACTTGGGGAGTATCGCCAGCCACTTAATCTAGATGGGGAATGGACTTTCCAGATGTTTGGACAAGGTCGCCTGTGTAGGGCATGGCTTCACTGGGCTTGGGGACGTGCTGTGGGACACTTTTTTTGCATCAGTAAGGCGTTGTTAATATCAGGACAGAGTTTACCGCCTTCTGTTCCTCTTGGGGCCTCCGAGTCAACATGAAAGGACTTGTCTTGAGCACGATCAATTCCAGGTGACCTCTGAGACTCACAGTGGTGGCTTTGCACATATACTGCCCCAGCTCGCTCAGGCCTCAGGAACCCATCCTTCACTTCTGTGATGTGCATCACCATAAGACCCAGAGGGCAATCATATTTGGAGGTAACCGTGCCTACAATGGCCTCATATTCAGTCTGGGGCACAGGCGGATGCTGCCACAGATGGCTGTTTTTCCTCGGGGGTTCTCCCCCAGGGGTGGTCTTATCAAGGGCCAGATCTTGGGTCAACAGCTCTGGGGGCCCGTCCATGGCCTCAGACTGAGACTCTTTCTCTACCACAGAGGTTGAGGCTTTTTCTTCCAAGACACTCCAGTCTTGACTTGAAAAGGATGTCCTCACAGGAATCAGACTCCTGTGACTCTTGCTGACAGTCCTGGGATGACTGTAAGCTGTGGCTCTGATTCCTTGGCTTTCTATATCCATTCTCAGCAGGACTCTGGTAGCTTGACAAGCAGGGTATCTGTGGGAGAAATGGGAATAAAGGCAAATGGGTCAGAAAGGTGGGGGAGGTACTAGGTTTAAGAAATGCTGTGTCTTCCTTTTTTTTATCATTATCATTGACTTAGGAATCAGGAGACAAGGGTTACAAACTCAGGTTTGTGTAAGTTTACTACTTTACCTGGGACCTTCTTTCTACGAGACTCAGTTTCCTTCCTTAGAAAAATCAAAAGAAAATAAAAAGGAAACAAACACTAAGCTTTCTGTACTTGTCCACTGTGACTCCATTGTCCCCCATCTCTTGGGTGCCTATGGCGTGTCTTCTAAGCATTGGTTGCACTTTCCAACTGTGGTGACGCACTTTCATCTTATCTTTCCTTCTGCTCCTATTCCGATCCTCAAGGGGCCCTCTACCTGCAGGGGTGGTGGTTCCTCCAGGAACCCGCTGCTGTCAGCCTGGCAGCTGTTTGCTCTGTCGCCATGGCACCTGCAGAAAGATAAAGAGGCCTGAGGTCAGTAAAGTGAAAACAGACCGCCAGCAGGACTGGGGTCAAACACTCTCTGTGTCTGACACACTACAGATCCTCAGTAGATGTCCACTGTGTGGAAGTGTAAGTGAATAAGGGAATTTCAAGGATTTTTTTCTCAGTTATCAGAGGGTCCATGTAAAATTGAGTCACTGGTTTCCTGTTACAAGGAGTAAAACATGAAACAAAGGAAGAGGAATTAACATCTCTTAAGACTAAATAACAATCTGATTGTGAGATGCATCGTCACTAAGGGGAAGAAAATCCAGAAGGAAATGCATATGCCTTAAATGCCACACTGAAAAAACAATAAACACCACAATTTATATATCTGTGTATATGTATTGCAATGGACAGAATGTTATATTCCCCTTCCACCATACTATGTAAACATTAGGAGACCCAAAGATTCAACAGAAGGGTTGAAACTTGCTGAAGATGGACGAAACAGACTTTGCAACCTCTCACTTTTTCTATATTTGTTTTGGTGCAAGATTTGTGCCACAAGCTGTGAAGGACTCCCAGTACATCATTATTCTTTAAAATTTCCAGATAATGTCTAAGCAATTACTATTCTGGAATATAAGCTTCATATAAAACGGTTGCTCTTCCCTTTCTTGTAACTCTGCAATGAAATTATACATTAGAGCACTAGAACAAAATTATAGGTTAAAGCCCATTCATTCGTATGCTGGTAGGTTCAAGTCAATCTGGTCCAAATGAAAATAAACAACCACAAACATAAAGCGTCCCTAAAAAGTAGAGAGAGTGATTTCCTCTAAAAGGGATATAGTTATTATAACTGTTACCTTTAGTTAACTGTACTTTGTAAAGCACAAAAAACCAAAAACAAACAAAAATAACCTCTGAAACTCATTTAAGTGAATTTGTGAAGAAACCAGATTGTGAAAACTTCTCTTTGATGGTGAGATCAAATGGTGGAATTGGGCATATTTCTCTCAGGAGTAGAGCCTTATTTATCTTGTGTTTTAGAAGCCAAATACATGTATCTGAATCATTTTGAGCAAGTCACCAGGAAAATGTGGTCCAATTTACAGATGGTTTCGTTTCTTCCGGAGGCTAAAAATCTTTCCTGCCTATAAACCACCTTTCTGACAACTCGATAATAAACTCTCAAAATTGGGTTTGCAAATTCTTTTTTTTAAATAATTAATTAATTAATTAATTTTGGGCTGCATTGGATCTTCATTGCTGTGCGCAGGCTTTCTCTAGTTGCGGTGAGCAGGGGCTACTTTTCTTTGCGGTGCGCAGACTTATTGTGGTGGCTTCTCTTGTTTTGGAGCACGGGCTCTAGAGCGCAGGCTCAGTAGTTGTGGCACATGGGTTTAGTTGCTCTGTGGTATGTGGGATCTTCCCAGACCAGGGCTCGAATCCGTGTCCCCTGCATTGGCAGGCGAATTCTTAATCACTGCGCCACCAGGGAAGTCCCGGGTTTGCAAATTCTGACTATTCTCTTAGGGTTGTAGGAATTACATGATACAAAGGATAAGAAATCGCCTAGTCCAGGATGGCTATGATAGATGATTAAGCAAATAGACAAATACAAATGTGCATCGTTTAGCACTCCCACACCCTCACACCTAATATGTAATATGAAGGTTGGCATGACTTAGGGGAAGATGATATGGCCTCTGGCAAGAGTAATGGACTTAGTACCTGCACACCCAGGCCAACCCACCCCAGTTCCTGAAACTATCAAGGCCAAGACAGGTAGAACTTCAGAAGCCTCATCACCTCCAATAGGATTTTGTCTCTGCACTTAATATGCACAAGGAGCCATAGCTCTTCCTTACTCCACTAGATTGGGGCCTTGACTTACCCCTACCAGTCCCTTTCCCCTAGCTAGATCTTATTATTCAAACCCTTACCTACTGGGTGGATCCTCTACCAAACCACCACGAATCCCCTCGTGAGTTTGTCATGCCCCTTAGACTGCTGATTCCCCGACTCTGCCACTCCCGTAGCTCAGGGGGTTAATCTCTCTATAATGTATGCTACTAAGATCCAGTTTGCTCCCATAGCTGAGTCATCTAGAGAATCTGGGACCAAGTCTGCTGGGTTAAGATTCTGACTCTCCTACTTACTAGTTGTGTGGTCTTGGGCATGCCACTTACACTCTCTGAGTCTGTTTCCTCATGGGGAAAAGAATAAATATGCTGATGATGTTGTTTGTGGGGTTGTGAAGAGGATAATATCCAATAATATATACGTGAAGAATTTATGTACATGGAAAAGATGATGTAATTATATATACATTTTTACTGCAGAACATCATCTTAATATTATATCATCTATCAGAATTCAATCATTACTAATGTTATTAAATATCATTAATGAGTGTCATTATTAATATTAATATTTATTAGAAATTACCTTTTCCAGCACAGGACTGTCCTCACAGAGTTAAGATTTTACCCTTCCAATTAGGTAGACCCTGCCCTGGGAAGGTTTGCTTCGCCATCTCAAGGGTGTGAAACATTTCTGCCTGGGAGGAGAGTGATGCTGCAGGCACTTTGTCCAAATAGTCACCAGGTGGCAGCATTACACCAACCACAGCACAGAGGAGTCAGGGCCCTGACAAGAGTCTCTGGAATGGCTTAAAGCAGTAAGAGAAGTCAACCTGAAGGGTTGCTTTTCTGAGTTAGTGGTAAAAGCTCTGACTCCTAAGTGGGAAATTTTTACTTAATGTAGTCTGAGTTCCTAGAGGCTCAGGAAAAAAAAAAAAAGTGTGTGGAATTGAAACATAAACGAGGGGAGGGAGAAAAAGAAAAGGAATCTTTAAGGGTGTGGTGTATGCTGGAGTTGTGCAGAACAAAAGAAATGGTTCAACCTTAGGCTGTTTGGGGTTCCCATCTTCACTGAGCTATTCTGCTCTACCTCTTTGCCAAGTTCTTCTCTCTTCCATCCTCCAATGGCAGAAAATTCTGTGACAGCTCCGTGGTGAAGTTACATCTCAGGGGCAAATTATCTTCGAATTGGACTGGACATTACAGATTATGCAAACTCAAATGCCTTCAGGAGCTGGGCAGGTCGCATAGATATGTGAAGCAGCAAGATTCAAGACAGTAGGGAGCCGTGTGAATAGTTTGGACTCCAGAGTGTGTGTTCCCCCCAAAGACATTTAAAAAAATTCATTTGTAGAACAAACAAAACCTCTCTATGGGTCAGTCAGTCCCCCATGTTGGAAGCCTGCATGGTGCATCCTACCATCCAGGGCAGGAGTACCTTCCAGAACATTCCTTATAGATGGTCATCTAGCTGGTGCTTGCCCACTTGTGGTGACAGAGACCTACTCTTGTGTACTCAGAGGGTATCATACCTTTTAGAAAATGCCTTTTTATATTGAGCCAAACCTACTTTAGCACTTTCCGTCTGTTGCTCATAGCTCACTCCGTGGAGTAATACTGGACATGTCTAACCCATTTTCCTCCGGACAGCTCTCTTGTACTCTCCAGGCCTTTTCTCCTCACCTTAAATCTCCCCAGATCCCCTTAAATCAGCCCTCAGAGGGCAGGGTCTCCAGGCCATTTGTGTTTTGTATTTTGGAATAAGCACTTACTTAATAATGTTTGCTGTAAAACTCGGCGCCCAGAATTAGATTCCGTGATTGAGACATGGTCTTACCATCATGGAGTGGAGCAGGGCACCCTTTTTCCTTCTTCTTGATATTTCTCTTCTGTACACACAGTCTAAGGTTAGTCTAGTCAGAAGCTGTGTTTGCAGTGTTGGGTTGTACTGAGATCAGTCTCTATTTTGTAGTCTCACAAAATTGACCTAGCTAGTTTGGGACCATGTTTTCATCCAGTCAAGGATGATTTTGACCTTCATTCTGAAAGCTATTTGTGTCATCTATGGATTTGAAACACATTCTTGCTGTGGGCCAAGTCACAGTTAATATTCTGAAGAGAACAGGCCATGAGACAGAGCCGGGCAGGTTGCTCTACTGCAAACCCCCATTCTTCCACTTGATGCATGTTCACTGGCCCTGCAGGGCCCTGCACTGCTCCAGAAACTCCATGGACACAACAACAAAAGTACCTGGCCTCACACAGCTTATATTTTATCTTGACTGAATTCTAGAACTCAAGAAAGGCTGACAATATTTGTGATTGTGGCAGGTACACCTGAAGAGATTTAATTTTTTCTTCTATGCCAGCAGGCTGGAAGCAGAGGAGCTTCTATCCCATAAAGATTTCTACATAAGGAGTTGATAACTTCCATTAGCACCCTGCTGACATTTTTGTTTCAATCTCTTTCTTACAACCTGGAAATCCTTACTTTTCCTTTTTCCTTTTTCCTCCTACTCCCCTCCCTCTCCCTCACCTCCTCCCTCTTTTTTTTGTTTTTTGTTTATTGCTCCAGGTTTAGCAATTTCTCCTTTGTTCTTTAGTCAGAATAATCTTCCTTCATCATTACAAAAAAAAATAGCTGCTTCTCTAAAATCAGCTTCTTTTTGGCTTAATACCATTAGTTATTTTTTAGCATTGGAGAAGTAATACATAGCAGTGAAAAAAATTTGGAGAGTGAAAAAACATAAAAAAGAAAATAAAAATTACATATAATCTAACCATACAGGAAAGTTACTATAATATATATCTACTTCAATCCAGTACATTTTCTTTGTGCACATGTATATGTATGTTTTATAAAATAATCATCCTAACATACACAGTATATATTCTGCTTCTTTTCACATAATATATTGTGAATTTTTCTCTATAAAAAATTCCTTGTAATTTGTGTGTGTGTTCATATGTGTGTATTTGTAAGCACATGAATTTCTTTTTCAGATTTTGGTATAATGATTGTGCCACTTGTATAAAAAAATAACTAGATAGGTTTCTCTTTTTTTTTTCCTATGCTCTCAAGCAGTGTAGAAAGCTTAGGTAGTATCATGTCCTTAAACTTTTTAAAGTGCTCAGCCATAAAACCACTGATCATGGTGCATCTTAAAAGATGAATTCTTTGACAACTTTTAATTTCTACAATAGTTATTGACATTTTGGACTCCTGTTTCTTGAATTAATGGAAATACTTTCTTTTTCTTACTTATTTTCTAATGTTGTCAGTCAAATAAATCATTTGTTTTCATTCTACAGTCTCTAAAAAGAGCAAAGACTAAGTTTCTGCCTCTTGTCATAGCTTTGGCTTTATTTCATAAATTTTTGTATGTACTATTTTTTTTCTTGAATTATAATAATAATTCAAGAAAAATAATAATAATGTTGGAATTCCTGTTTTCTTTTTGTTTACTTTAGCACACTTTTTGGTATATTTTTGCCCATTCATTTTTAACTTTTCTATGATTCTTTATTTTAAATGTCGTTAAATTATTTTAATGACCTTTGAGTCTTTTCCTTTGTTAGATCCATTTATTATACCTATAACCATTTTCATAAAATATGAGCTTGGTCTTATTGTTCGTAATTTTATGTTATCTACTTTTATAATTGTGATTGATGTAGTAAGCATATGGCATACTTGATGCAAATCTTCTCTCTCTCTTTTTTTTTAAATAGGCATCACTAATAGTCCATGCTGGTCTTTTCTGCTGAGCTGAGATTCAGCCTCAGAATATTTATCAGTTCAACATTACTGAAGGCTAATACTAATCAATGAGAATTGGGACATAGTTATAATCTATCTGCTATTCTTGTTGTATTAATAAAGACCATAACTTCACATTTAAGCTGACCTGATTTCGAACTGTGTCATAAATAGCTATCTCAGAGACTTAATCGAGGATTAAAGGAGATAATGTAAAACACTTAGCCTAGTGCCTGGCACTCAATATTTGTTAGTATCATTAATATGATTAATTTTCAATGATTATTCTTTTGCCAGGTGGACTATATTTTCTTAGGTTGCTTTTTTCCTCTGGTAATTCATAAGGCATACAGTGTGTTTTTAAATTTAATTAGTGGTAACTTTAAAAGTTCAAACATATTTCACACTGCGATTTTCAACATCAAGAATTATACATGTCTATTGACTGCCCAATTAATCAGTATTTGTTGATAATTTTATTTTCTTCTGCATTCAGCTTTCTTTGATATGATCTAGGATTTTAGATCTAGAATGTTGTTGTTAAATTATTTTTTTCATGTGCCTTCTTTTTAAGAATTTTCATGACATTTGGATTACGTCTGTATAATTTACACTTCCTTCTACTTTGCCTTGCTCGTCCTTTTAAACAGCATTTCCTCATTTAGTAGGCTGGTGTATATCTTTGAGAAAGAAAATGTGGGTACTCTACTTCCTGAGAGTTTGCTTATCTGAAATGTTGCTTCACAATTATATGACAACTTAAAAAGGTATAAAATTCTTGAGTTGCAAAATATCTACTTTAAAATGAAACTGATGTGCTCTTATCCTCTGGTTTCTGCTGAGAGGTGAGTGTGAAAAACCTTCTCTATTGGTCTCATGGTCTGACCATATTTTAAAATATACATAATTCACATTGCTTCCTCTGGCATCTTTTCATATCATTTTTTTTTAGAAGCTGTCATGTAACACACTACCTAAACAATAGTTGAAAAGGACATTTTAGAGTAATCAGAGGGAGTGACTTATGTTTCTGTGCTCCCTCCTCCCCCGACAAGCTATGTTTCTACCCATAACGAGTAGAGGCCAGTGCACCTGGAGCTAAGTGGCATAAAGTAATCAGGGGATCCATCATGAAGAATCTTGGAATGAAACAAAGTAATTTTAATCAATTAAATTATTTCTGAAACAGAACATTTATATGAATCTATAAAGATTATATTGTTTCAATACACATATCTTCTTTGTGTACATAGATACTTATTTATTAGATATTCTTGAGAAAAAAAGAAGGGGTACAGAGCCAATTTTGAATTGTAAACCTGCATTCATCATTCGGGAAGAATGTAATGAAAAATTTTCATTTGGAACCAGTGCTTATCTCATATTTGAAAATAGGAGAATAGAAGTTTCTAGGACTAAATGAACAACGTCGCCATGACCATTTGAGACAATAGGTGGATTACAAATTTTGTGATACCAATTTCTTTGAAGTTTTAATTTCTGTACTGATTCAACTACCATAGTTTTGAAGACCACGGGTCCAAATGTTTTTTCTCTTGCGAAGCTGTCTGGGAGCAACATTATCCTTGCTTGACTTAACCAGCTGATGGGCAGCTGATTATGCCAACTGCTCAGACAGCAAGAGGCAACAGTCCATTTACATGGTAGCCTACTTCATCAAAAGTAACAATTTAAGTATCCAAATTGGATCTATTTTTCTTACAATTATAAGTAAAAACTGTTTATTAAAAATACAATTCTTAAAAATGTAATAATCCAGGATGAAAAAGGAAAAAAAAGTTTGGAGACACCAAGCTGGAGAACTAAAATTTTCATCAAGAATCAGGCTTATGATTTTCATCTACCTACGTTCTAGGGGACAGATGTAGGACTGGTGGCCGCATCAGGGGCAAAGGGGAAACTCTCAGGGAAGCCACTTGTGTGTTGGTTAGTCTCCATTTGCCCTTCCTTACTTTCACTGCCGCTACTCCAGTCGTTTTTTGCCCTGTCTTTCCTCCAGGTTTTCACTTGTGTTCAGTCAATGGGAGGCACTGGTAGAGATTGAAGGGCAGGAGAAAGAACACTGAGTACTTACTTACCACCACTTCCTTAGGGGTACTATTTGAAAATAGCTGCACTCCCTTATGGTGAGATCTCCAGGTAAAGTGTTTTCCTTCTAAAGCTTCCACTTTTACCAGGCTCCAGTAACATGATTCTTTCCCACTGTTTTTTCAGACCTAGGAGTAGTAATGGCTTTCTGCTCTTCCTAGCCTAGCAGTGCTTCCCCATCTCTTATTGGTTCCTTGAATTCAGCCCATCTCAGTAAATAGTTCCTTTTCAAACCTCTCTTCAGTTAAACTTTTTTGAATATGCTGTTGCTTTTCTGTCTGAGTGAAACATCCAGGACAATCACCCAGATAACTAAAAATGCTTTGCCATGGCTAATCTAGTATTCTCATAGCATTGTATCTTTTTATTGTATTTAAAATTTTTTAAAATATTTATTTATTTATTTATCTGGCCATGCTGTGTGTGCGATCTTACTTCCCTGACCAGGGATCAAACCTGGGCCCTCGGCAGTGAGAGCACAGAGCCCTAACCACTGGGCAGCCAGGGAATTCCCAGTAACTTTAAATTTTAATCCTAATTAATCTCCTTTTTTTTTTTTTTTTTTTTAAAAAGGAGGCTTGGGTTTTTAGGGACCTTAATCCACTGAAGCTTGTTGGAAAGATGGACAGAGGATTGAGACCCTGCCCTCCATATCTGTCATATTTAATCCCTTTCACCTCTTTGCCTTGTTCATTTTGATTTTTCTCTAAAGAATGTCTTTCATGTCACTTTTTTTTTTTGCACTACCAGTGTTATTTTTTACTACTTCAAAATCATTTTAAATTCTGGTAAAAATTATTTTATATATTCTCATTCATTTACTTGACAACTATATTACTGATTGGCTACTTTGTGCCAGGCATTGGATGAATAATGGAGTCATTATTACAGACCTGATGCACAGTCCAGGCTTTGAGGAACTTGTCTAGTCGACAGGGCACAGATTATGGGTAAAATAGATGGTAAAGAAAAATGCTAAAAGTGCCTTTTATTTATTTATTTATTTATTTTTAAATTTTTATTTATTTATTTATTTAGTTATGGCTGTGTTGGGTCTTCGTTTCTGTGCGAGGGCTTTCTCTAGTTGTGGCAAGCGGGGTCCACTCTTCATCGCGGTGCGCGGGCCTCTCACTATCGCGGCCTCTCTTGTTGCAGAGCACAGGCTCCAGACGCGCAGGCTCAGTAATTGTGGCTCACGGGCCTAGTTGCTCCGTGGCATGTGGGATCTTCCCAGACCAGGGCTCGAACCCATGTCCCCTGCATTGGCAGGCAGATTCTCAACCACTGCACCACCAGGGAAGCCCCCTAAAAGTGCCTTTTAATTTAATTTGATAGCAATAAAAAATACCCCAGAAGATCTTTTTCAACATGTTTTAGAAACACATAATTTACAAGACATGCCTCCTAAGCAATGAAATAAAATAATTTTAAAGCTGATGACTAGCCACCGTCTAGAAAAAAGCTTGCTGTATTTATTTATTCATTTCCAGAAATATTTATCTATTGAGTGCTTACTGTGAGTTAGGCAGTGTTCTAGATTCAGGGGATACAATGGTGAATAAGATTGTGTCTCTCCTCGGCAGAAGTTCAGTCAAATGTTCTGAGAATGAACTCTGAGGATGTTGGTAGCCCTTACAAAGAGTAAAATAGCCTTATAACAGTCTTTGTACACTTTAAAAACTAAGTTCTTTTAGCTGGGGCTCCAGCAGCACTGGCTCCTCTTTAAAGCATGGTTTCACTGACATGTGTAAACTATTTGGATTCAAATGCTAAAAACTACTCAGAAGAGAAATCCTGAGTACCTACTACAGGGGGAAAAATCAAGTGAAGATGTTGTATGCAGTTTTGTGATATTCATGATAGCAAAGGGAAGCATGATAACAAATGAGAAATATAATCACGGATCTATAAATAGTGAAACGCAAACACAAGTATATTAGAAAAACTTATTTCTACCTAGTAGCACCAGATAAGTGATGGCAATTGAAGTATGATTAATGGTAGTGCTCAGAACGAGGTTACACACCCAAACTTAAAGCATGATTGTGGTCACAAGGTGGCCTATTTCAAATTGACTTTTCAAAAGGAATTATATATCTGGCTTAATTTCAAACAAGCAATTTTAATATCTTTTGTCACACAAAGTATATTCCATTGCTTTATGTGATGTTATCATTCTTTTTTCTGGTCTTTGCTCTTACAAAAGGAAAACCAGAAGATGCACAGCAGTAACAGATTTTGAGGCTGAATTCTTTTTTTCTTAGAAGGACATGTTTTTGCCAAGTTTGCAACCCACTTGAACTTCTGTTTGTTCTTTGATTTTAGAATAAACTTGGGTTCCTTTTAACATTGGGAAAATTACAGATTTTGCCATAGATAAAGAAGTCTAACAAAGTTCACTCAAGATTTTTATCATCACCAAGTATCTGTAGATAAAGAACCTTCTTAATACAATCATTGTAGCTGAATCTGAAATATAGTGTCTTAATTTAAGGTGAAACCATTTTATTTTCAATTAAGCATTCATAAAATAACTTTGTAAAGGAAATATTTTTTAAAAGACATTCTAAGAAAAGCTTACTCTAATTTTTAACTGTTTGAAGAAGAGCTTGCCTTATTTAAAAAACTACTTTATCATTTGTTTCCCCAACAAACATGAGTGTTTGCTCTGTGCTAGGCACTGAGGTAAATTCTGGGGACTGAAAAGAAATCAGACATTATTCATGCCATCAAAATGCTATTACCTGCTTAAATTTACCTTTACACATATTGTTTAAACAAAGAATAATTTGGGAACATGTTACAGAGAGAGCTGGTTAATCATAAAATAATCAGAATTGAAGATTCAGAACTGAGAGTCTTGGGTCTGGATTTGTCACTAATCATCACTGGCATTGGAACGAGTCACTAACCTTGTGGGCCTTTCTTTCCTCATATGTAAAGTATGAGGCTTGACCTAGAAATGGAGTCATTAAGCCTTCCATTTTATAATGACAACAATTTGATTGCCTGAAATAACCATAACCTCATGCCCACCCCTAGATGTCTGAGCATGCATATTGGCTCAACATGGTCCACCAAAGCCTACCAAGACATGGAGAGGGTAACTTGCATGTATTTATAGACAAAGAAAAGGAGGGAAGACTAAATCTATTTTTTAAAATACATAAATTATTATGGTTAATATATACATATTACAGGTAACATGGGCATATTTTAGAAACTATAAGAAGATGAAGGTGAACAGGGAGTCAGAGAGGAGAGCAGAGAGGGTTTCCTCTCTCAGACATTCTACAAGGTGGTGAGCAATCAGGTTTCACAGAGTGAATCCTGAAAGGCTTTGTGTTACCCACTCCCTCATGACACATGTGATAAAACATTTTATCTGCTTTGGCTTCTAATGAAGTGCAATCTGCACCAGCAAAACTCATTTTTTTAAAAAATATTTTTTCTTTTCTTTTTTTTTATTTTTAATTTATTTATGGCTGTGTTGGGTCTTCGTTTCTGTGCGAGGGCTTTCTCTAGTTGTGACAAGCGGGGGCCACTCTTCATCGCGGTGCGCGGGCCTCTCACTATCACGGTCTCTCATTGCAGAGCACAGGCTCCAGACGCGCAGGCTCAGTAGTTGTGGCTCACGGGCCCAGTTGCTCCGCGGCATGTGGGATCTTCCCAGACCAGGGCTCGAACCCGTGTCCCCTGCATTGGCAGGCAGATTCTCAACCACTGCGCCACCAGGGAAGCCCGCAAAACTCATTTTATAATAAAGTTACATCCCGATAGGTTATTTGCAGCACAGAATTTGGGTAGGGCATTCCAACTGGAGTCAGAGAAATCTGGGTTTCGTCCTGATGCCAACACTTGCCAGTTGGGTGAACTTGAGCAAGTTACTTAACTTTTATGAGTCTTGGTTTCCTCATTCACAAATTAGAAATAACTGTAGGTAAGTCTTTATACTCAACTATAATTATGGGGTACTACGTTGTAACCAAATTAAGGAAGGGAAGTTTCTGAAATCTGCCTTTGGCCTTTCTTGACTCCCTTTTACTTTCTTGGCTCAAAGCCTTTTCTAACATCATCTCTACCTTCTCCAAGGAAAAAGGAGGACCCCACTTAGAAGCATTTTGTCTTGGAATTAGGCTATGGATCAGCGAAGAAACAAATATTTGTGAAACTTGGGTACAGCGAGTTGGCAAGACCCAGATGCCTCTAGCAGTGTCGTGTATCAGAAGCAAAGGGCATGAGAGGGATCCCCCCAAAGAATAACGTAAACTTGCCTTCCTTCCATTTCCCCATAAACAGCCCTATTATTTGTTATGAGATACTGGTCATACTGGGAAGAGGGGCAAATTGGGTGGTGATTGGAGAGATACACATAAAACAGAAAAGTTCTTACATTTGGGGAAATGGTTCCACCTTTGGTCTGGATACAGACTTCAGAGTCCTTGCTCCCATAACACTAATGGGTACCAAGAAGGCATATGAGTCCTAAAGGTCTGTGAGCCAGCTGGCTTCTGTCTTCTCCAGGATTCCTTAGGATCCCAGGGAGGCCACAACTACCAGGAACTGTCAGAAGAGCATGTACAATTTCTCTAACAACAGTAAATATGGTGCTTCTAAAATTATTTCCCCACCATTTCCCTTGCTACAAATAGAAAAGGAGCTTTATTTTCTTTCCCTACAGTGATTTTTGTTAGAAGTAAATTTAAGCACCTTTCTTCTGAAGTTAAATATTCTTTTCTGAAATTCAAATATTTTATCTTCGCTCTGTCAACCAAGTTTACTGAATTTATTTTAGGTCCCTAAAGCACTGTGGGAGCAGGAATAGGGCACAAACATAAACCAGAAAATTACAAGAGAATATGGTGATTTTTTTACTTAGAAGATGGGACATTGAATTATTTGTAAGGTAAGGGACTTGTCTAAAGAGTGACTGTTAATGGAGACCAATCAGAATATGTTTCCTCTGAAATAAGTTCGTCTAAACTCTGTTCTTTCCACTTACAGTGAAGTTTTCTTCACAAAAAGCAAGACGATTTTGATTTTATACTGATACACATTTTCTTTTAAGTAAACTGTTGGAGATATTTGGTTATATCTCAATGCCCCTCTTGTGTAACTTAGAAATGCTTAATATTGCATGGAGGTATGATACCTCGGCACTCTGAAACTTAAGGCTAATTTTATTATAGGTTATCAATGAAATACTTGCTATTGAGAAACTCCTTTACGTAAATCATCCTCTCTGCACAGGTCTATCACTTTTTAATTGTTGGTGTTGTCTCCATTCTAATTAGAGTAGTGCTTCAAATCTACTGAGGTTATAGGAGTAATAATAGGATTTTCCCTTCTCTAGGCTTTTCTTCCTGAAGGATGCCAAGTGCTTTAAAAATTGAATAAGTTGATAGACAAATTATACTGGGATGAGCACACCTACCAAGGATGTGCAACCATCTCCAGGGTAGCCCCCTGTAGCTGTTTACTACCTCCCAGTGGTGCCTAGGAGCAGTTGATTAAAAAGGAAAGAAGAATGCCACTTGGAATATAAGCAACAGGGGGTTTGAGGAAGAGCAGATATAATTATCTAGATTGGAATGTGACCAGGACAACCACACCATATATGCAAACTACTAAGATTAAAATAATTCCTTTTATTGATGGAGTAATCAGATTTGGAAAGGCAAAAAGTAGGCAGGAGAGGTTTGGGAGTCTGACAGTTGTTTGAAAGACAAGCTAGTGTTTTTATGCTGCCAACATATGCATTTTAGAAACCTTTTTGGTCTTGTGTTTTTTGTCTCATTCACTTGTACTAATCCTCAGGCTGTTTCTTGCTTTGGGCACAGAGGAAATCAGAAAAAATCCATTGAAAACTATTCTCCCAGCTATCTAAGGAATCTACTGTGTGATTTAAGGCACTAGCTATTTTCAAAGCTGAAATAACAGATAGTGCCTGTGGAATCAGAGAAGATGAAAAATTGGACCTTTGTCAGTGTGTGGAAGGGGTGTGTTAAAAAGTGTATTACCTCCTTCTGTCCCTAGTCCCACTTCACACTCCCCTACTGTTTTTCCTGGGAACACTTCCTAATAAATCACTTTAACACGAACCTTTTACCAAGGGCTGTTTCTGGGGAACACAGTCTAAGATAAATGGTAGGGATGATTCATAAATGAACTCTAGAACATAATGTTAAAAAAATCTAATTATTGAAAGTCCAATATACGTAAATATTCATCACAGGCCCTGAAGGGCTAATCATAAATAGAATAAATGAAAAAGAAGTAAATTAACAATAATTTACATTAAAAAAACCAAGAAAGAGCCACAATTGAAAACCATGATCAATTCAAGGTAATGTTACTAATATGTTGATAACAAACCATAATTCTTGAAAACTGTAAAAATTCCAAAAATTTACATGTTTGTATGTACAGTAGGCATCTTATAACGTTGTCAAAGCATTGTGTAGCGGCCTGGCCTCGTTATAGAAAACTGAATTAGAATTCTCAGTAAACTCTCATGTACCACTTGAATGAGCCCTTAATTAGTCACTTAGTATGTTACTAGTAATAGTCTGGATCATATCTGAAAATGAAAGTCTGTTCAATTACACATACTTTCCTTTTAAGAATCAATGAAAAGACTTCCATTTTTTAATCAGTTAATGTCTCATTTTTCTTAAGAGAGTACTAAGGACTATCTATTGATAATCACTTATCATGTCTTCATATCTTTGTCCATAGAAATGACAGAAGAGAATTTACAAATGACTTTCAAGATGAATCCACAGTAATAACTACAGTACTAATAGCCACTATTTATTGCTCACCACTACTGTTTGTGATGTTCTGTACACATTGTTTCTGATCCTTACAACTGCCAAGTTGGGTAGATTTCATCAGGCCCATCATAAAAAATGGAAACATTGGGGTTTGCGGGCCTCAAATAACTTACCATAGGTCACACAAACAATGTGACCTGACCTTATGTTCATGCTTTTTCCATTAAAGCACACATATCAAATCTTTGGTATTTCACCAGTCAGTCCTGTATCCATGTCCAAAGAAGAAAGGAGAAAATATTGGCATTTATTTTCTAAGGGCTAAATTCTGGATTATGGTAATTTCTAGAGTTTTGCTAATCAATATATACTTTCCAGAAGCCACTCTTATGCTCCTTAAGGAAATTAATATAAAATTAAGCTGAACTAAGTAACATTCTCAAGCTTACAGCTTAGAGTTTAAAAAGAAATATGTTTAGTCTCTTGGCTGATGGTGATACAAAACATCAGCAGTGGACCTGAAGTGAGGTCCAGTGTTTATTCCTGCCATTCTACTTCAGGGAATAAGAAACAACATTCCAGGGTTCCTTGTGATTTGAAAGTATAAATGGAATTTCTGCGTCAGGAGTTTTCTCAGTGATTGTTTCTGAAATAGGTTTCAAAAAAAACGAGCAATGAATATTCTAAAATCAGATGACAAGGGTGTCCAACCCCTCCTCCTCAGAGAATCTTTCCTAACCATCTAATAAAATATAACTCCCTGTGCCAGGACATTCTATACTCCATTACTCCATTTTATTTTTTCATAACCTTTAAAAACATCTAAGATTACCTTATTAGTTAATTAATTATATAAATGTGTATTTATTGAACACCCATTATGTATCAGGATCTGGGTATGTTCTAAGGAACTGGGCATACAGTATTGTACAAAACAGAGAAAATAACTCTATTCATGAGATATGTACACCTATTAATTGTATGTCATCTCTTCCTTTTGTGGAGACTTTGTTATTTATAGCTCTGGACACATAATAGGTACTCAATAAATATTTGCTAAATTACTAGAAAAAGTATAAATCTGCAAACTTGCATGCAGTTATTTTTTAAAATAAGTTATTGAGCTAAAGTTGAGTCTCTCTTCCCTTCCATACCCTGCTCCCCATCAAAAACAAAGATAACTAGCCCTGGTCTTCTCTTATAAAGCATAATTTTATTGGAAATATTTATGAACTGACCTCTCCATCCCCCTTACTTTAGATGCTTAAGAAAATACTGGAGGTTATGTAGGTATTTTAAGCATTGGATGGTTTGGACTAAATAACAATCTGAAAGTCCATGGTACCTGGAGTCGAAGACACTGGATGGTATAACGAAGAGGTCTCTAAATTTTAATACAGATGACCTGAATCCAACTTCCAACCTTGGTGCATACTAATTGGTTGTTTTGTGGCAAGTCACTTAACTTCTCTGAGCCAAAGTTTAGCATCTGAAAAATGGGGATAAGCCTAACTGCTTAAGCTACTATACTGGTGACTGTAAGGAAAAAACTTATAAGCTAGAAAAATATGAAGCTCTTATTAATGGCAAGAATAACACAAATGTAACTTAATGTCATGAGAAGCCATCTCTCGAATTCAGGAAGGTTCAGAATGCTGTCGGGTATACAACATAAATATAAACATAACCACTGAATCTAGCTTTACACGGAAACAAAACAGACTGCTGATCATATGGGGATTTAAAAGAAGGATGGTCTTAACCAAGAATATCTTTCCTTCTGGTGTGTCTTACTACCTGATATTCTACTAGTAGAAATGTTTCAATCCATTGTTACTGAATAATAAAACAAATGTAGACTCTGGACTAAAATGGTAGAATGAACACATAAAATTTTTTTCTTTGCAAATATCTTGCTAAAACTGTAGTAAAGAAATTTGTTCATATAGTAGCATCTTGGACATGGAATTGTTAAACCATCTTTGAGAAAGGTACACCAGGACTTGTTCATTAGGTTGGCATCAGAGGGGCAGAAGGAAGTATAAAAGGGAGGGAAGTATGTGGATGTGTTCCTATTTATATTTTGATGATAACCATTGATGTGTGTGCCTCTCTTAGCTGTATTATAGGAATATATTGTTAAGTAATTCAAGGGAAACATACCTCCTTGCTAATACTTTAATAGTTTAGATTGGATAATGAATCCTCTTTAAAAAAAAAAAAGAAATTTGTTTTATTACAAAGACATAAAAGGAGAGAAGTACTTCTGGAATAATGGAAAAATAGCCTGCCAAACCCCATTTCTACATAAAAGCAACAAGAACACTGGCAAAAATTGTCAAAATTAACTTTTTCAGAACTCTAGAAATTAACTCAAGGCTTGCAACAACCTAAGGAGCATTTATTCAAGGAAAAAAAAAAAGCTGGATATAAATAAGAACAGTGAACTTCGTGGCATTTTAACTTACCCTAATCCCATTATCCTTTCCCCAGCTCTGCATGAGCCTTGAAAACAAGCAGCCTTGGAACAACAATAGCTGTGAAAATCAGAAGACTTAGCAGTGAGTGGTAGAAGCAGAAAAAGTGTGAACCTCCCAGAAAAGCCCATCCCTGGAGAACTGTCACTAGTTGACCTGGCTGGCAGCTCTCTGGCAAAACCCCATTCACTAAGCTTGTCTTTATTTGATCTGACTCACAGGTCCTTAAGTGAGGAAAGCCACATCTTCAGGGTATTTGTCAAAAACAACCAATGATAATTGTTTAACATTGCAGCTACCTGAGATGGCGATACCACTTGGGGCAAACATGAAGCTGATTAATACCCGCAGAAGACTTTGAAAAGCTCCAGTATATTCCTATGGATCTAGAAGGTTGTACACATGTGCAAGGTTGTGTGCATGACAGGAAAGATCTGAGGAGACCCCAATCTTTCACCTCTGGCTGACCTTGAGGCTCTGAACAAGGAGGAAGCGAAGGCTAGGCTGAGTTGTATATAGTTGGAGCACTGAAGCTGTGCTCCAACATATGCACAGAAACCATCAGCAGTGCGTGGGAGACTTATTTGTTCAAGGCACTTAAAAAAAAATCTGCCCAATCATTAACTGACCACTAAGCTATCTGAGTAGAGACTTCAGTGACTGCACATGGCAAAGAAGACAGACTTCACAGAATTAATCCAGGGAAGTCACTTTAAAACCAACCAACCAACCAACCAGAAACAACAATAAACTATCATAACAATAAACCATAGGGAAACTCAGTAAGATTAACAGTTAACTTCCCATCAGAGACCATGAAGACCAGAGGCTGTGGGGTGACATTGTCAAAGCACTGAAAGAGAAAAGAATGCCAACCGAGAAATTCTATATTCAGCAAAACTGTCCTTCAAAAATAAAAGACAATTTAAGACATTCCCAGATAAACAAAATTGAGAGAATTTATCACTAGCAGACCTGCCCAATGATAAAAACTAATGGAAGTCCTTCAAGTTGAAGTGAAAAAACACTAGAGGGTTGGTGATGCTAAGATATCCTAAAGTGACAACTGTGCATCAGGCATTAAACGCCACCATCTTGTTGATTAGAAAGGCACACTAAGAGCGGAGTTTTGTTTTCTGATTATATATATTTTTAATCTAATGAAATCACTGGAGGATGTTCTCTGAAAAAAAAAGGGGTACCCAAAGAAATAAATGAGTTCTAGGAAAAGGATAATCCAACCCGAAAAGATGTAGGAAAAAGAAGGTGAAGGAAAATCCCTGAGGATGACAGTTTCATAGCAGGCTTAGAAATCATTCTATCCAGAGGAAAAAAAAAGGATGGAAATTACCATAAGAGTAGATGCCAAGAGTAAATTGAAATTATTAGATTTGTCAGTTTACCTGGAGTAAAAATTTATTTTATGAAAAAATATATTGAGAAGGTATTGGAAAGTGTAGGAAGAGCTGGTAATGTACATAAAAGAAAATAAACAAAAAGAAAAAAATACCTTGCCCAAAATATCTTGGTCCATTCTTCTATTCAATATCTCCATGTAAGCTTTCAATTTCTCTGATAAAATCCCAGTTGATATATTATTTGATATTAATGTTTGAAAATAATAGTCTGATGGGCATAAAATTTTTTTATTCTTCTAAATTCAAAGCTTTTTATCATTATCAAGTCAGGTCAACAGAAGTCCATACTACTGCACTACATTATCTTTGCAAAAATTTATTTAAGTGACGTTGATTTTATTTAAGCCTTTAGAGCCTGGCCATCATAAGTTTCTCCATCTCTCTCTTTCTCTAGCTCTCTCTTTCTCTCTCATATCATTGCTCTATGAAGACATTTAGATAGGGGCTTGATTTTGTCTTTTTATCAAAGGCAGGAATACAGCTCCTGAGAAATCTTTGTTGTCTCATTCATCCACTGAAGAAATACTTTCTGAGCTTTGAATAGGTGTCAGATCCCCCACTAGATTACCAAGGTATGCATGTCAGTGTCTTTGGACTGCTAGGAAATCACAATTTATTCACTTTATCGTTAACAAAGAGCAAATACTGGTTTTTGAAATAGTCATATTTTTCAGGAGGCAAGAATTTATACTAATAATATTACCTATTAATAAAATAAGAACAATAATGATAGAAACAGAACTTTGAATTTCCCTGTAGACTCTGCATATTTTTAAAAGAAAGTCATTTAATGAAAATAGAATATTTACAAGTTCATATCATGTTATTTATATTTTATAAAATAAAATTTAAATCCTATTGGTTAGTGCATCAGACCATGACCAAGGTTAAACCTGTGCAATTGCCATGCAGGTGGGCAAATTGCACATGCTGAAGGAAATAGACCATGTCAGATATCATCCTTGAAGTCTGTGTGGGCACCAGAAGCAGACTACAGTTGGCAGCAGAAGAAACCAATCAAATTCTCAGCTGCTCTGGCTCTGTGCCACTCTCTAACCTCTCTTCCCAGGGAGAAGAACCAGCCTCACCTCTGGTTTCAACTTTCCCAGGGAAAACTAAGAGGGGAAAATGCCAACTCTCTTTCCAAAGTGAGGAGAACAGCCAGAATAAGATCAGATATGGAAGGAAAAGCCCTAATATTCAAAGCCTCTTCTAGTACCAGTTTCCTTTTCACTTGCTCAGACTTTTCTAGAGCCTTGTGCTTACCATACAGGATAATGTTTGCTACACAAGACAAGTACTGGGATATTTCTTCCAGCAGATTCCTGAAAAGAAGGTGGGAAGCTATGATTTTCCCCTTGCACTCCCCTAAGCCATCGATCTTCATATCAACTTCATACTACCTGGGACTTTTGGCAAAACACAAACTCCCTTATTAATGGCCTAGTTTCTTGATGCAATATTCACCTTGAATGGTTTTATACTAGCACTTGGCCAGTAATTAAAGGAACCTAGAAAGGAGTGGGGGAAAAGTGGTGGGGCTGAGCTGGGGCAAGAATAGGGGATAAATCATGTGATAAAAAACATC
Organism: Balaenoptera acutorostrata; assembly: GCF_949987535.1. Lineage (NCBI taxonomy): Eukaryota > Metazoa > Chordata > Mammalia > Artiodactyla > Balaenopteridae > Balaenoptera > Balaenoptera acutorostrata. Next base: position 46,605,597 of record NC_080070.1, read on the forward strand.
TGAAACACGTTCTCTTTACCTTCCCTTTCTTCCTCTTTTGTGGCTTCTATCAACCACCTTGGCCGCACCCTTCATTCCTTCCATAATCACCTCTCCAGGCTCAAAAAAGGGCCTGTGAGAGACTGATTTTCTAATCCTCTTCCAAAACAACCTGTTAGGCTAAAACAAAATAAAGGATTCCTGGTTTCATATCTGATATAAGCTATCCTCTGAACAAACCCTGAAACACATCTCTTGTTAAGCAAAAAATTAATTTTTATAAGGGGCATAGAAGATCATGCTCTTGTTTATTTTCATCTAGCATAGTTCTGTGGGGATTTATATAATAATAACTGTTATTATTATTAAGCCTGAATTTAAATAAACTGAACCCCTAGTTAAATCATAAACTTTGGTTTGCTCCCCCTTTTTTGGTGTGGTTCATTTCAACCATATTAATATACTTTGATTTTAATATTCCCTTAGAAGTACAACAGTGTTTTCTCTGTTGAATTATAAATCTAATTCTACCTACATTTTAATATTAGGGTGGTATCTTGACTATTCTAACATAACATTAAAATTTTTGTTAGGGAAATAGAGAATGTTTTGGCAAGAATAAAAGTTTTTGGATCAGACAGATCTGTGAATCCTAGCTCAGTCACTCAATAGCTGGGTTACCTGGATCCAATTATTTAGCCTCGCTCAGCCTCAGTTTCCTCTTCTGTAAAATGGGGGTAAAATCCACTAATTCCTGTGGTTGTTTTAAGGATGAGTTAAGAATGTAAAGTGCTGTGTGTGATGCCTGGCCTATAGACTACTCAGTACAGGTTTACCCCCATTCTTTAAGCCCATTTCCCATGCTAAGTGCTCCACGGATGTGATGCCAACCCCCAATCAAGACATGACTGCAAAGATGTACGCAAAGAATCCGTAAAAGAAATACCAATTTAGTTAGAGACATATGCTTTGCACCAGCTAATTATAATTCAAGGCAAACTGTGTTCAGGCCTATGGTAAAGGCATATCAAAATTTATGGGAGCGCTGAAGAAGGGGTACTCCAGGGAAGAGGGTTCTTGGAGGAGATGATAGAAGAGGCAATAGCTGAACTGAGACCTTGAGGATGGATGACTTCTGGCATGTAGAAAAATAAACTGGAAGTGGATTCCATGAAAAGGGAGCAAGGCAACTACAAAGATGTAAAAGTGGGAAGTGCTGAGGGATGCAGAGCAACCCAAATACGTGCAGTTTGGGCTGTGGGAAAGGAAGTGAGACTGTCAGGATGTACTGAGGCCAGAATGGGAAAGACCTTGAATTAAATCCTAAGGATATATCCAAGTATAGACAATTAGGAGAAATGATATTTAAAAAACAATCATGAACGAACACTAGAGCATTCTTATGGAAGTAAAAGCTCCCAAACAAGTGTAGGGTTATAGCTATAGAACTTAGCATCAAGCAACTGCCCCTTTTATTCGATAGTGGATAATACCAGCCTTCATGCTATTGGAACATACTCAGTCAATTAAGAAAAGCACTGATTGCCGGCTGCAAAATATCCCCATGGTGCCAAAATGTCTGTGGAGTGGGTGGGGAGGGGGGAGGGAAGGTGTGATAATTAAAAGAATTGTTACTTGCAATGTCACAGGAGCCAATGTGTTAACTCTGCCTGCTGGAAGCTAGACTGCTCCCAGCCGCCACGGGGAGGGAGGACGTGGCTTGATCCCTGGCACCACTCGTTGGGACAAGATGAATCACAAATGTGTTAATAGTGAGGTGCCACGGCATAATGTGGCAGATGGAGGTGGTTACATCTCTGATTGATGGCCTCCTGGCCAAGACAGGGGTTTTCCAGAAGGCGAACGTCTCCAAATTGGTGTTGGAGCTCTAGGGATCAGCAGGTCTTTATTTTGGTCAACGTGGACCTGACATTCTTGACTTTATGACGTGTGGCTTCCCCAAGACACAGGCAGCCAGAAACAGTACGTGGATGAGGAAAGATGTGATGAGGGTGTGATATATGGAAGAAAGTTTTGCCCTGGACTAAGCGTGGCTGTTAATGAATCTGTGTATGCACTGGAAATAAGGGGCTGGAGTGGGGGTGAGGAGATGCACTAGACACCCTGCCCGTGAACGAACTCAATAACTAGAGAGAGGAAAGGAAAGAAAAAGAAGAGGAAGAGCAGGGAGGAAATGCTTCCCAGCCTCAGACACCAAATCCCCACAGCAGATGAACCCGCATGCCAGGCTGAGGACACCAGGCAGAACTACAGAGCAGAGTAATGCTGGGTGACCTTCCCGCCTGTTCCGTTCCTTTCCATTCACCCCAACTATAACCACCCAGCCCTTTGTTGTTGTTGATTTTTCTCCCCAATGCAAGCTTCCGACTATAAACAGCCAACTACAAGGGCAATAACTGTGGCATCCTACCGGGAGCTAACGCAGCCTCTCATGCAGGCGCTGGGTCCTAATACAGGACAGTGAATAAAGCTTCATTACAGAACAATGGAGTTAGCTGCCAGAGCCTACAGATTTGAATAAACAACAAATAAGCAACATCTGCTCCAGCATATGTGTATGGTAAAAAAAAAAGTCACAAAATAAAAGAATTTGTAAATGCCAAAAGCAACACGAAACTGGCAGTGCTACTGTAGAGTGAATTTTTAATTGCACATGCAAAGAGGCAGGCTGTGGGTATTAGTTTCACATATGTCTTGTTGCTGCCAACCTGGGAGTATAGATGAATTTAATTAAATAAGGATTATCCCTTCTCCCCAGTACAATTACTTATTTATAACAATGATAAAATTGCCTAATAAAAATTGTAATATCTCAAAAACAAGCCTAGAAAACACCCTGCTTTCTGTGTAAGTCGTTCAGGGCTGTTTGAGTTTGAGTGTGTCTTTTAAAATTAAGTCTTTGCCTACTGCCAACGAAGAAAACAACAAACAGTAACCCTTATCATAAAGCCCGCTGCAGTTAAACAGCCAAAGATGGTATTATGGAGAAATATAAAGAAGACACAGAGCAGCATGGGAATTGGCTTTCGTGGGGTGTGCAGAAAATCAAGCAATTGGACTCAAATTGAGGCCAGGCGACTGAGCCAAGGGACAGAGCCACTGAGACCTGTGCTCCACCAGTGTATTGGTCCCAACCTGTCTTGTGAACAGGCAGTCTCAAGTGATCAGTTCCCTTCATTCTGGCTACCCTTTTCCCTGGGCACTAATTCCCCCAAAACAAGTGACACTACCTAGGCCAAGCAAACAACCAAAGAGGTGGGCACTCCTGCCCCTCTTCTCATTGCCAATGGAGTCCATTTTTACCTTCAAGTTAGCAAATCACACCATCGGGGAGGTCAGTGGTGATAATCCAGGTATGAAGCCATAAACACCAAAGTAGATTCATGTGTAGGAGGTTATTATAGAAATCAGTATCTTCTGAGTCTCATGATCTAAGTTTGTTTTATATTTGAGCAATGTTGTTGTTTCAATAGACTTTCTGCACTAGGGTTTAAGGCAAGCGCTAAGAGCTCGTCACAGGGATTCTGTCAATGCCAATTTAGAAGGCAACAAGAAACAAACGACAGTCAGGGGCTCTGAGATGTGTGGCCATGGGCAACCACACAATCTCTGTACATCAGTTTCCTCATCTGTGCAATGGGAATGATAATGATAGAATCCACCTCCAAGGGAGGATTCAATGAATTAATAGATGGAAAGTGTCTGGAAGTGTGCCTGACACAGAGCACTCAAATGTTGCCAAGAAGTTACAATGATGCTTTATCAAGGCACTTAAATCTGTACCTGGCTGTTTCCGGGATGTTAGCAGCTTTCAATTCATCTTTTGCTTTTTCTTCTTGATACTTACCACAATTGTACATTAATAATTAATTAGTTTCTCCTAAATCTTGTATGCTCCAAGAGACTAGGCTCTGTTTGGCTTCCATCTGTAACCCCAGCACCTAGAACAGGTTCTTGTATGTATAAGTGATCATTGAATATTTGTTGAATGAATTAATTCAGTATGGAAGGAGGACAAGATCCTGGCTTGAATTTTGGTCCTTCCCTTGGCCAGCTGTGTAAACTTAGTCAAGTTAATTTATTGATGTCTTATCTCTAAAGAGGAAAGAATAGTGTGATCATTACATTAAGTAATATAATTAAAACTGCTTGGGACACTACAAATCTGTGTATTGATGTAAATTGTTAATTAACAAGGAAATGCTCCTTCATAATAATTGTAATTGATTGGAGTATAAAGTTCAGCAACAGATTTCACATATATTCTGATAAACCAACTTTCTGAGAGACGCTGCTGAAATGTGTGTAAAAGTGAAGTAAATTGTCTACATTACTTAGTACTAAATGCAACATGAATAAAATGAAGGAGCAATTCACAGATTTGAAAGGTATGTACAAATTGGATAAATTCCTAATTTACAAATATTGAAATCTATGACAGTAAAACCATTAAAAAAACTATGCACTACATTTTAAGCTAGTCATTATACTCTGCCCATAAGGCACTGTTGCAACATTAAATCACTACTGATGAATTAGAATTGGGAACTCTTTTGGCTAAGACAAGAGAAGCCCAGAAGGCGACATGACCAATGTGGGGAGGCAACATGTATGTATGGGATTCCCTGATGGGTCAGGCACTGTGCTAGGCTTACTGGGTGAATAGGACAAGATTCCTACCCCTAAAAGGAACACAGTTTGGCACAAGAGAGCCAGGTTACAGTTTTTCCAGTAAGTCCTGTGGAGGTGTCATTCACCAAGGGCAATAATAGCAAAAGGAAGTGGGTATAGGTAGAGAAAATAAAGGAGGAAGAATAGCAGGGACTACGGAATTTGTCTGCCTAACAAAGGAAATAGGCCATTTTTGGTGTTTTCTAAATTCGAATACCAGCCTCTTTGAAATAACAAAGAAAGAGGAAGAGAGAGGAAGAGGGAGAGGGAGAGAAAGAGAAGGGGAGGGGAGGGGAGGGAAGAGAAAGGAAGGGAAGGGAAAAATTGAGAGAGAATAAACGATTCTAGTTTAGTGGTAACTAAACTCTCTAGGAAGAAGACCAACCAGGAGACAGGATATAAAAGTTCTCTCTTCAAAGTTCTCTAAGTCCCCAAATATATTCAAATTATAAAATTAACATTTAGGATTATCTTCATTGAATGATTATTCTGTGTAGACAAATTAGAAAATACAGATAAGCAAAAGGAGGAAAAACCACATGTAATTCTATCATCTGGAGATTGCCATTGTTAATACTGTGATCTCTCCCTCTTTCTCTCTCTTGATTGATCAAAGGATTGATTTTTGTTGTTGTTGGAGTGCTAAGGGTTAGAAACTTGTTTCAAACATTTTCATTTGTATTGTATAAAATGTAAGAAGGGGAAAGACAAAATATTACCTGAAACTCATCACCATGAGATGGTCACCAAACTATTACCTGTAGTTTATCTCATATGTAATTTTTATGTGTATTATATAGAGTAAATAATGTAATTTTATATAAGCAAATTCAGATATTTTTCTGTAGGAACATGAGTTTTATTTTGACTTGTTTTTATCTCCTAACTCTAAGTCTTAACCACTGTGGCGTAAAATACCAGTTGTGTTCTCATTAATCACTGCATGATATGCAGCATTATTTATTTAAACAATCTTTTATGTTGGATATCTAGGCTAGTACTGATTTTTTTAAAATTTAATTTCTTTGATTGTTTTTATTTTTATTTTTCACACCTCTTTTATAACTGTTTTAGGATAACTTTCTAGAGGGTGCGCACAGCTCAGAAGGTAAACCATTTGCAATATTTCTGATCCATGTTGTTATATTGCCTTTGGAGAACAATGTGTATCCTTGACAACATTAGATTATATGATTTCTTAACCCTCCATCAATTTAGTAACTCATTTGTCTATTTTAGTGTAACTTAAATTTATATTTCTTAGATTACTACTGAGGTTGAAATTTGCTTCATTTACATTATTTTGTTGAGTAAAATTCCTACTGATGCCTTTGGTTTTTGTTAAATTTTCTCACATTGGGAAATATTTCAAACACTAGAGGGTATAGAAAAATAAAACAACAAATACCTATTCCTTGAAACCTTCCACCAGCTCTGTTAAAGCGCAACATTTAGCCATAGTTACTTCAGTTTTTTTTTTTTAAAGGAAACACCACAGATACAGTAGAAGCCCTCGGTTTATCTTGTCCTGATACCATTTCCTCAGTCCTTTCCTTCCTTCCCAGTTAACCAGGATCCTGAATTTGGTGTTTACATTTTTCCTTGCATATTTTTTTGCTTTTACTTTAATATGCATTAATACAGAGCAAATGTTGCTAATATTTGTGATATTTTCCCAAGTGGATAAATTAACTTGTTTATTATCACTGTTGTGTATTATTCTACTGTATGACTATATTATAATATCTTTAACGTTTCTGTTATTGATTTGATTGCCCTTAGGTTGTTTTAAGTTTTTCATTATTTCAGTGTTGCAAAAAAAATATTCTTATACCTCCGTTCTTCTGCATATATGTGAATCTCTCTCTAGGGCATATACTAAACATGGAATGGCCGAATCAAAGAGTCTGTGTATCTTAAACTTTACTAGATTTTGCTAAACTGCTTTGAAACTGCTTTACAAAATGGTGTACCAATTTATAATCTCACCAGTGGTGTAAGAGTTCTCCCCTTTCTCTATAGGCTTACTGGCATTTGGTAGTATCAAAATATAAAAATTCTGCCAATATTTTGGGTTTAAAATAGTATCTTATTTAAATTTACCTCCTTCTGATTATAATGGGATGAAGCATTTTTTCTTCTTTATTGGCCAACTTTTCTGTGAATTGTATATTTATATGTTTTGTCCATTTTTGTTTAGTCATTTGCCTTTTTTCTATTTTCCTATCAGAATTTTTACTGAAGTTGTGTTGCACTTCTAGATTAATTGGTGAAAATTTAATTTTCAGTAAATATACTGAGTCTTCATTTAGATATATTCCGAGGTACTTTTATAGGTTTACTGTTTTTGTTGAAATTCTGAAAGAAATCCTTTTCTTTTTTTCTGTTAATGTCTTCGTTTGGTTATTGCTGATGCATGGAAATAATACTGATTTTTGCATTTTGCTCTAGAATTCAACAAGCTTGCTAAACCTTATTATTCTACTAATATGTCTATCAATTCTCTTGAGATTTCTATGTAGACAGTCACCTTGCCTGCAAAGGTGAACAGTTTTTAAGTTTATACACTTCATACTTTCATGGTGTTGTCATTCTGCTTTGACTTTTAGTTCAATGTTGAATAAAAGCAATGTTAGCAGGTTTTGTTCCTGGCTAATGGAATTTCTTTAAGGTTTCTTTGCTAGGATTGATATTTGCTGTCAAGACTTGATAGATGCCCTTAGATTAAGAAACTTCCCTTCCATTGCAAAGAGTTTTTATTTCTTTGTTTTGATATTTAACCATTAATTACTTTTGCATTTTGTTATTTTCTTTTCTGCATATTTTGAGATTATTAAATGTTTTTTGAACTGTTAATGGATATGTTTTAAGTGATTTTACTGATGATGGTCCACCTTTAAATTTATGGGAAAACACTATTGCTCTTGTTAGATGTTTGATATGCAATAAATTTTATGTAGTTAAAAAATCATAATCCTCTCTTCTTTATGATGAAAATATACTTCCAGTTTGTCATTTACCTTTTCATTCTTTATGGTTGTTTTCACATGTAAGTTTTCAATTTTAGGTAGAAAAAAATCTATTAATTTGTTGTACTTTAAGTAAAGCTTTTAAAATCATTATTTCAAATGATATAAATATTCATCTATATTTACTTCTAGCCCTTTTGTAACTTGCTTTTTTTTTTTTTGCATTCAGTTGTCTATCTTAAATGTCATTTATCTGAAATTTCTGTTGATAGAGTGAAATGTTTCATAAACATATACATCTTTTTCATAATCTATCAAGTCAATGTATCATTTATTTCCTTTCATAATTTATCATGGTAGTCAATGATAAATTATATCAATTATATTTTTCAATTGTTGAAACATGGAAATCTTGGAATAAAAGTGAGTTATCCAAGGATTAGTATTCTTTTATATTTTACTTTATTTAAGTCACCATTATTTAATTAAAATATTTTGCGTCTATATTCATAAGTGAAATTTATCAATTTTGTGAACCATTTTAGTAACATTTTGATATCAGGTTTTTAAAAACCTGTATGGAACTGGAAAGATTGATAAATGCTTACATTATCTGAAAAATTTATATAGAAAAAGCAATTGCTTCTCAAAACATTGAAAGAATCTGGTCACATAATTTTTTTTTTTTGGTCGTTGTTGGTCACTGCTACTCTCAGAGGCAGTTTTTTTTTTTTTTTTTTTAAACATCTTTATTGGAGTATAATTGCTTTACAATGGTGTGTTAGTTTCTGCTTTATAACAAAGTGAATCAGCTATACATATACATATACCCCCATATCTCCTCCCTCTTGCATCTCCCTCCCACCCTCCTTATCCCACCCCTCTAGGTGGTCACAAAGCACCGAGCTGATCTCCCTGTGCTATGCAGCTTCTTACCACTAGCTATCTATTTTACACTTGGTAGTATATATAAGTCCATGCCACTCTCAGAGGCAGTTTTTGATAAACTTAATTTTTGCTTGTTTCTCCCTCTACGGTGTTAATTTACTTACCTATATTTTTTGTTAATTTTATATACATGCATACATAAATATAGGTAAATAATACCATTATATAATTTACTGATATAAATATTTATTTTTCTAAAATATCATCCATGTTAATTATCTCTGGTTTTAATCCCACTAGTAGTACTGGTGTTTCTTCATAATTTAAAAATGGGTTTGCATATTACACAATTTATTTTTTGTATCAGTGACCATGTATCTTTCCTCTAATTTTATTTTGATTACTTAATTCTGTCTGTATGCATTTTTCTCTTTTATTTTTTGACAGTGTTGTCTTTTTCTTTTTTGTTTTTCATTTTTTCCCCCAAAAATGAAAACTAGTACTTGGATTTTACTTATCAAATCACTTGTTTTCTGCTTCCCACATTATTCATTTCTACTTGTCTATTAATCTCTATCTTCTAATTATGTTTACTTTATTGTTTTTATGATTATTTCTTGAGACATGTGCTTAATTTTAGTTTTTACTTATTTGATTGTGAAAGCAATTAAGGCTATGAATTTGCCTCAGATCAGTGCCTCTGTTCCAATTCTCCAGTTTTATATGAAATGTTCTCCATCATTATTCAGATGATCTGAATTTATAGTGTTAACTTTGCATTTTCTGCACTTTTCTATAAGATGGAGGACTCAGTCCCCAAGTCTTGGATTTGGTATTGTGCTTTGTTTGGAGGAGGAAAGTGTCTCTTATATTTTTTCTATTGAATTCAAACATTACTGCATTTATATCTATGGCAAAGTGGCCTATACATTATGTGTGAGTGTGTGTGTGTGTATAAGATATAAATGAAATAATCTTTGCATACAGTTTGTTAGATATTTTAATAAATATTCCAAGAACACCAGCAAAGAATACTTATTTCAATAGTCTTCTATTAAAGGCATATTATCAATTATAATATTAATATCTTTTCTATCATATTTTATTATTTCATGCTTGACCTGTAAAAGATGAGAGGAATAATAAAATCTCCCAATTTGAGTGGAGATGTTGGTCAAAGGGTACAAAGTTGCAGTTATTCAGGATGAGTAGGTCTAGAGATCTAAGGTACTGCATGATGACTATAGTTGGTAATACTGTATTGAATATTAGAAATTTGCTAAGAGAGATTTTGGGTTCATTCATTACACACACACACAAAGTTAACTATGTGAAGAGATGACATGTTAATTAGCTTGAGCAGTCATCATCATAGTAATTATTTCACTGTGTATATGTACATCAAATTATCACATTGTACACCTTAACATATATAATTTTTATTAAAACAAAATCTCCCATTTTCATTGTGTCAATTTCCTATAGTATCACAGAGTTTCTTTTGCTAAGTAGTGTTATGAAAATAACATATACACATGGTAACATAATAAAAGATGCCAATTAATTAAAAACATGTGAGTTTCCCTTCTGTTAAGGTACTGCCATTAACAGTCCCTTATACATTCTTTCAGAAGCATCCTGCACATACTTTCCTCCCTCAATAGAAATATACTCTTTCAACACAAAGAGGTATGTACATAGACTCCTTTGCACGTATCTTTTTTCTTCTCCTTTAGCAGCTGTATATCTCATAGAGACCTTTCCGTATCAACATATAAATATCTGCCTCATTTAAAAAAATAGATTTTAATGTCAGAATACATGAATAGGTTTTAACGTCAGAATGTACAATAATTATTTGAAGCAAACATATTTTTGGCACTTAGGCTGCCTCTAGTTGCTTGTTATTATAAACATTTTTATAGTAAAAAATCCTTGCGTGTACATTTGAGTCTATTGGTAGGTCAAGTTTCAGAACTATAACAGTTGCACTAAAGTTACATACATTTAAAATTGTGCAACATCAACAGATTATACTCCAAATAATTATGACAATTTAGCTTCCAACCAACACTGGGTGTCTGTTTTAAATTTTTATTATCACTGGGTATTATATAAATCTTTAAATATTTGCTAATACGGTAGGTGAAACACATGTTATCATTATTGTTTACATTTGTATTTCTTTAGTTACAGGAGACATTGATCATGTTTTACCATTTTTATGGAGCTTGTATATTTCTTCCCTGGACTTTGTATCTATTTCCTTTCCTCATTAATCTAATAAGGTTTTGTTGTTGTTCTAATTGATTTCTAGAGGCTTTTTACAAATTCATAAAATCAGCCTTTATATATTAGATGTTAATTATTTGGTATGTAATGATTCATAATTTTTAAATCTTAAATGTGCTTTATAATTTTGATTAAATTTTTAAAGTCTTCTTTTTAATTTTTTTTACCTGGAAGTATACTTTATTAGATTTTAATATGATAAACCCTGATTAGTTTTTGTCTTTATTTCTCTTTTATCCTATTTCCAACCTTTCACTGTAGTTTGTTATATAGAATTTAAGCAAATTATTATTGTAAATTTTATTTTTATCCCAAGTTACTTTGTAATATTTTGTTTCAAAAACTTTGACAATAATTAATTAACTTTGTATGTTTAGTTGGTTTTTACTTGAGTTCACTTTTTCCATACCCTATTTGAATTATTCTAGAGTACTTTTTTTTTTTTTCTTGCAGGATCTTAGTTCCCTGACCAGGGATTGAACCTAGGCAGTGACAGCTTGGAGTCCTAACCACTGGACTACCAGGGAATTCCCAGGACTATGTTATTTTGAGTAACATCTTAATCAGTCAGGACATTGTCCTAGAAGGGTAGTGAAGGGAATACTTCATGAATCTTCCTTTGAGAATGACTTTAAGCTGCCCTTGCATACAGAAAAAATATGAATGGGTATAAAATCATTAGTTCACATTTTCCCACTTCTAAATTATGTATACATCAGTTAACTCCCATCTGCCATTTACTGTTCCTAATGACATGTTGGAACGTTTTCACTTGTAAGTAATCTGTACTTTTCTGTCTGGAAATTTATGGATTACCCCTTTCCCCACCTTATCATTGTATCTCGTACATTTTACTGTGATATTTAGGTGTTCTCATTTCCTTCATATACCTAGACTTAATGAAAACTATTTTTGTTGCAATATTTATTTATTTATAAAAGGTAAGATTTAGCTAATTTACACTGCTACTGCACTTCCTTTGTCCTTAAATTTCTATCATCTATCTATCTATTATCTGTCATCTATCTGAACATTTCTTAATTTCGCAGTCTATCTGCTTTAATCATTATCTTGCCAACCTTCTATCTAAGGTAAAGACATTAGTGTACTGTGCTGAATGTTTTCTGTTTGCTCTCCAGATCTAGTCTTCTTTCTTCCCTACTCTATGTGTCCCTTATTGACCATTATCAGTGAGCTTCCTTGATCTCTGGCATCATCTTGGGTTTGGCCACTGGAGATTGGAGGATAGCGAGAGAGGGAGTTTCGAGTATTTATTTTCCCACCTGCCTCCCTGCTGGGTCATCCACAGCTTGGCTGCCTCACTCTACAAAAAGCCACAGCTTTCCATACAGCTGTTCACCCCCTGGTTTCAGCCACTACTCCTTCCCCTGCCCCTGCAGTCCTAAGAGTGGTAATTTCTCCCTAATATTTCCAAACCTAGGATTAGGCACCATTCGTTGCTGGGTTTAAGCTTGCTCATACGTTTATGGAAACTACTTCTCAGTCACAAAGGTTGGGTGCCATCTGTTTTCTTTTTGGATGAAAGCCCCTGTTCTTTCCTCCACCTTTCTTCAAACTTTTCATCTACCACTTCCCAGCAGCTATAATTCTACCTTCAAAATGTTTATGTGACCAGAATTAAGTCTCTGTGTTTGCCTATTTGTTGATTCTCGAAGCTGAAAACCAATCAACAGCGTTCACATTGTTATAGCTGTGTACATATGATTCAATGCAGAGTCTGTAGTTTGGTCAGGTGGCATTTCCTTTTCTTTATGCCCATTGCCATCAAATGGTATTAGATACCATTAATTTTAAGATTTCTATTATTTATGTACCACTAAAAAAGGAAAAAACCCTCTGCCAATTAAATTATGACCTGCCATCAATTGTAAGATGTATCTTGAGTTCAAGGAAAAATTGTTCATCTTATAATTGATGAAATACAGTGGTCAACTCTTCCCTTGCCCTCTTGACTTGTTCTTGAGCAGTTCTCAGCCTAGAGTCACAATCCATTTCACAGCCTGCATTATTTTTCTCATTCACCAACCACATGTCTTCCAACTGCAGAGGAGTCATTTCAAAGTTGTATGGTATAGTATTTAAGAGTACAGACTCTGGTGCTAGATGACCTGAATTTGAAACCTGGAACCACTTTCTACTATCTGTGAGGTCATGGAAAGTTTCTTAACCTCTCTGTGCTTCAGTTTCTTCATCTAATAATTAGAAATAATAATAGTGCCTAACTCAATGGTTTATTTTGAGGATTAAAAGGTGTAATGCACGTGAAGTACCCAGAACATGTGAAGTACCTGTCACACTGTGACTGTCCTTGTTAAATATAATGAAATTGCTCTGTGAGTGGTCTCCTTTAAATGCCCCTTACTGCTTGGGTCTCAAAGTTGCATCCCCAGTCCTCCTCCAAGTGGTAGAAGGGCACACAACAGGGCATTACTGTTCCCCAATTAAATATCTTCACCAGTCTTTTCTTTCTCTCTGCAACTTGTCCCCTCTTTAAATACACAATGAGCTCAAGAGTTGTGCAACTGAGTCCTACAATTTCCTTAGAAAAGTTGCATATATGGATTTGTCACATGTTGACTTTGTATCTGATATCTTTTTTAGAACCTCAGTCAAAACTAAGACAGGAAGAGTCCAACTCTAACCACCTGTTACAACTATGTAATATACTCCTTGGATCTGTCTTTCTTGACATTTTGTTTATTATATCCATTTCATTTTTCTACTTGATTCTTAAATAATTTCTCACACATGTCTCCTACTTTTTAAATTCAGTTATTTTTCTGCAGTATTCAATCTGTCACTTATTGCCTTCATTGTACATTTTTGAATTATAATTTAATTTTTCTATTAGCTTTTTGCTATACATCTGTGATTGCTTTTACTTTTTTTTATACAGCAGGTTCTTATTAGTTATCTATTTTATACACATCAGTGTATACATGTCAATCCCTATCTCCCAATTCATCCCACCACCCCCACCGCCCCCCCCCCCCCCCCCGCTTCCCCCGCTTGGTGTCCATACGTTTGTTCTCTACATCTATGTATCTATTCCTACCTTGCAAACTGGTTCATCTGTACTATTTTTCTAGATTCCACATATATGCATTAATATCTGATTTTTATTTTTCTCTTTCTGACTTACTTCACTCTGTATGACAGTCTCTAGATCCATCCACATCTCTACAAATGACCCAGTTTCGTTCCTTTTTATGGCAGAGTAATATTCCATTGTATATATGTACCACATCTTCTTTATCCATTTGTCTGTCGATGGGCATTGAGGTTGCTTCCATGACCTGGCTATTGTAAATAGCGCTGCAGTGAACATTGGGGTGCATGTGTCTTTTTGAATTACGGTTTTCTCTGGATATATGCCCAGTAGTGGGATTACTGGATCATATGTAATTCTATTTTCAGTTTTTTAAGGAACCTCCATACTGTTCTCCATAGTGGCTGTATCGATTTACATTCCCACCAACAGTGCAAGAGGGTTCCCTTTTCTTCACACCCTCTCCAGCATTTGTTGTTTGTAGATTTTCTAATGATGCCCATCCTAATCGGTGTGAGGTGATAGCTCATTGTAGTTTTGATTTGCATTTCTCTAACAATTAGTGATGTTGAGCAGCTTTTCATGTGTCTCTTGGCCATCTGTATGTCTTCTTTGGAGAAATGTCTATTTAGGTCTTCTGCCCTTTTTTTTTTTTTTAACATCTTTATTGGAGTATAATTGCTTTACAATTGTGTGTTAGTTTCTGCTTTATAACAAAGTGAATCATTTATACATATACATATATCCCCATATCTCCTCCCTCTTGCGTCTCCCTCCCACCCTCCCTATCCCACCCCTCTAGGTGGTCACAAAGCACCAAGCTGATCTCCCTGTGCTATGTGGCTGCTTCCCACTAGCTATCTATTGATTTTTTAATGGTTGCTTTAAATCCTCAAAGTTTCACAGTGTACTTTATTTTTTTTAAATTTTATTTATTTATTTATTTATTTATTTATTTATATTTTTATTTTTTGGCTGCATTGGTTCTTCGTTGCTGCACATGGGCTTTCTCTAGTTGCGGCGAGCGGGGGCTTCTCTTGTTGCGGAGCACGGGCTCTAGGTGCGCAGGCTTCAGTAGTTGTGGCACGCAAGCTCAGTAGTTGTGGCTCGCGGGCTCTAGAGCGCAAGCTCAGTAGTTGTGGCTCACGGGCTTAGTTGCTCCACGGCATGTGGGATCTTCCTGGACCAGGGATCGAACCCGTGTCCCCTGCATTGGCAGGTGGATTCTTTTTTTTTTTTAATAAATTTATTTATTTATTAAACTAATTAATTAATTTATTTTTGCCTGTGTTGGGTCTTCGTTTCTGTGTGAGGTCTTTCTCTAGTCGCGGCGAGCGGGGGCCACTCTTCATCGCAGTGCGCAGGCCTCTCTTGTTGTGGAGCACAGGCTTCAGACGCGCAGGCTCAGTAGTTGTGGCTCACGGGCCCAGTTGCTCTCCGGCATGTGGGATCTTCCCAGACCAGGGCTTGAACCCGTGTCCCCTGCGTTGGCAGGCAGATTCTCAACCACTGCGCCACCAGGGAAGCCCGGCAGGTGGATTCTTAACCACTGTGCCACCAGGGAAGTCCCTCGTGGTGTACTTTAATATTGTACCATTTCACGTAAGATGTAAAAACTTTGAGCTATATTGATCCGTTTACCAACCTCCCCTTCCTCCATGCTGAAAGTGTCATATGTATTACATTTATGTATGGTATAAACATCACAGTTCACTGTCTATCATTAGTCTGAAGAGCTTCCTTTAGCATTGTGAGTGCACTGTAGAACTATACTAACAAGTTATGATCATAATTTCCAAATGAATCTAAGTTAACTCTCAGATTAGTCAAGGCATACCTTTCCTGTCACTATAATATCAGCAAACACAGAAAAATTACCACAGTATCTAGCAGTTCACAATTAGAGGCTATTCCAAGAAATGCCCACCAATAAAAGAATGACTACAAAGAATCATTTGGAATCCTCAGAAATGAATATTTTCAGTGAGATGAGAATTGTTATATGTTTCCCTCTTATATTTATATTCCCTCGTCATTCCAGTGATAATTTTTCAGTGATAAAGGGAGGATGGTGCATTTGTGGCCTTGGGTCCCCATCTTTCATAAGAAGAAATTTTGCTCAAATTCATTTAGGGAAATGCTTAAATACACTTTTTCTGCTAATATTCAGAGTATTGTGCTTGAGTAGATGAAATAGTCTTTAAAATATCTTTAAGTTTTAAAGGCATTTGAAGTGTTCATCACATGCCTTCATCTATTTGTATGTATATATGTGGCTTAAAACTACAATTCATTATTACTTCCATGGTTCTGTGGATTGATTCAGCTTAGCTATGTGGCTGTTGCTTGGATTCTCTCAGGCAGTTGCAGTCTGATGGCATCTGGGCTAGAGTCATTTGAAAGTTTGACCGAACTGGGTAACTAACATGGTTTATTCACAGGTGAGCTCATTCAAGGCTGTCCCACCAGAGTGATACCCACGTGTTGCACTTTTCACACAGAATGAGCTAGGGCTAGGTTCCCAGAAGGAATGTTCCAAGAGCAGGTATCTCAAGAAACAGGAAGCAGCCAGGTGGGTTAAAGGATAAGCTTGAAAGTGGCACAACATCATTTCTGCCATATCCTATTGGTCAAACAGTCCATGTGCTTTCATCTTTTGAGTAAAGTCATCTTTTGAACTTTGTGTAAACATTCATTCATTCATATGTGTATATATTTAATATGTACATATATAATTCATATATATGTGATCCATTCATATATATCAATCAAAGTAATAAATTTCCCTTTCCCTATTAATCAAACTAGTTTTACTTATTTTTTGTCAGTCCTATTTTTTCTTGGGTTAACAACACTGTTGTTGAAAGTAATAAAATCACATTTGCTTTACTATAATTCAGATTTTCTCCATTAGGCTAACCTTTACCCATCTTAATTTGTTCTATGAATTTGAGATTAAATGTAAATTAGTGCTTCTGCCTAACTTCCCAAATCATTTTTTGGAATGACTGGGGAGACTTACATGGTATCAGCAGACCTCTTAATTGAATGTCAAGGAAGGCAATTCCTATTGGCAGGGGGACCTCCAGCTTCACTGAGAAGCGCTCAATTAGATGGAAAACAGATGCTTATTTTTGTCTTATAAACCTCAGTGCAGGTTAGTGGTAATTACTTTGAAGAGCAGGATAACAATTTATGTAATCAGCAGGACCCTATAATTACTAATGCATAATTTCTAAACAGCGTTTAGCAAAATGAGGCCCATACATACACTTTGTAATGAAAAAAATGTGTTTGACACCACACTAAATTAAATTTTAAATTTGCATATTTTCTTCTAGGAAACAAGTGAGCTTCATCTGCTTTATTTTGCTTCACTAACCCCTGTCTACTTTTAGCTCTTTTCTATAAAAGAAATCATGGAAATGCTGAATCACAATGATGGCTGAATGGCAGCGTAAGAACCAGTAGTGTAGAAAGACTTCCTTCTCTGTTTTCTAGGGTAATATAACAGCAGTCTAAGAGATGATTTGCAATGTTACATCTAGGCAACTTGTTTCCACTGTGAGATTAATATGATGGTCATAGAATCACTTAATTTAGACTGTAAGTGCCAGCAGAGAACTTAAAAATTATCTGTACTTATCTCTTCATTACAGACAGAAAAACTGAGGTCCAGTAAAATATGACTTGTGCAACAGCAAGCAGTTGGCAGTAGGAGTAAGAAAGTATTCACTCAGTTAGTCCCAGGTCTGTGTAAAATCCATTTCATTAGCCTATTTGGGCCATATAGAGTTTTTGTTAGACAATAACACATACTACATTAGCCCCAGGGATACTGGACATTTCTGTAGTAAGTATTTTGAAATTTACATGTACATATGCCTTGCTAGCAGGTGTTTAATAATAGTAGGTCGAAGTAGTAGTAATAGTAGGTATAGCATCTCCTGAAGATAATTTAAGTTCTACATATTAAGAAAATTGAGCACTAGTTATTGACATTTTCTTTGTGAAAGACCATTGATGAAATTGTACACCTTGATGAATTCTTACCTACAGTTCCTGAGGTCATGTCAAGAGGATTATCAGCCTCTTCTTCAAAGCTCTGGACCTGAGACACCAAAATGCATCAGTCTCATTAGAAATGCTTTCATAATAAATTCACTTCATTTATTTAATCAACATATAATGAATACCTACTGGCTACTGCCAAGAGGATTAAACATGATTTCTGAACTCAGAGAGCTAACAGTCTGCGGCAGGCAGGTGGTATGTACAAGGCACTCATAACAAAGATTCAAAGAACTAAGGGAGTTAAGAAGAGGGAAAGGGAAAGATCACTTCTGGGTGGAAGGAATAGAAGCCCTGCCTGGAAAATGTGGCATTTGAACTAAACTTAGATAATATTATTACTATTAACCTAGAAATATTTTTTTTGTTCCTAAAGAGCTTTAACTATATTTGGAGCAAGCAAGTTATTTCCCATATTTAATTTTAGCTCTCTAAGGGATTTATTTACAACTTGGTAAATTTGTGGAGAGCAATTCAGGAAATTTCATAACTCAGTTGCTATATAAAGCTTAGAAAGCTCAAAGAAAATTTGATTTTCAAATTGAGAGAGTAGAATTTATTTTAAAAATTCTTCTAAGAAATTAATGAATATTACCCTATTAATGAGAATAAAATTATTGTTAAAACAAAATAATAATTATTTCTTTAAAAATAATAACAGCTTTCTATAGAAACGATAAATATAAAAAGTTAAAGAAGGTAAGAAAATGGTTACTGTTATTATTTTGGAGTATGTCTTTGCAGGTTTTCTTTTAATACATTAATTCTGGATATAGTAACATAGTCAAATTTTCACTCAAAATTTGGAGGGACCTTTTTTCCCCACATCATAAAATTTCTTTGAAAATACCATCTTCAATGAGTGCACAATAGGCCATATTCTGAAGGTACATTAATTTACTTAATGATTCTCCTAATGTTGGAAAGTTTTCTAAATTTTGCAAATAGAAATGATGCTGAGATGAGTATCTTTGTACATAAATCTATTTCTACATGTCATATTATTTATTTGGGATTCATGTCTGAATACTGAAGGCTGAGTCAAAGGATGAAAACATTTTAAACATTGTGGTACATATGGCCAAAAATTACCTTTAACCCAGGAATAAACAGAGGACTATGAGGATATAGCTCAGCAATGTAAGAAGAAATATTTATTCCCTCTTTTTAATCCTTCATCTCTCTTTTCACAGAAGGTACTTTATACTTGTAATTGATTAGACATACTTCTTAACATTATTTTTACTGGTTTTGTAACTCAAACCAGTGTGCACCATATAAATTTTTCAGTATAATAAGTAAATTTTTTCTCTGTGACCATTATCCTGGAGAAAAATCCACTTAGCGCAATGTAAAGTACCTATTCATCTATTAAAAAAAAGAACAAAAACAAAAAATTCCCAATAATGTAAAATGGAAACCAGGTGTATTCCTGGGTTATTCCACCTGGGCCAAACTTATTAATTAAAAAAAAAAAGAAATAATTATAACGTTTGAAACACTTCTCACCTAAACAAGATGCTGACTGGCATTGTTTAATAATATGGGCAACATTCTTACATAGGAGTTCCAGAGAGCAGGATCCTTGTATGTAAGCGAGAGGGAAGGTTAAAGATGTTATATTGTAGATACAAAGAAGCATCCTAAGAGAGTCTACAATTACAGAAGTTTCATAAGTATTAAATTCTCATAATATATTTGGGAATTAAAAAAAGAAAGGAACAGACTCAGTTTAACTCAGTAAAATTAAACACAAAAATGTTGATTTTTGCATTAAAAATCTATGTACAACTTGGTTGGAATCATAATTTTGAGAAGTGAGCCAAATATTACCATATTCAGCCTTTAGTAGGACTTTAGGGAAAGCATCATAGAGTGATCTGGAGGCAGAATTTGGCCAGAGTTGAAATTCTGATAGGTAGATATTTAAGTACATTGGCTTATGTTTTAACTGCCATGAAAATCTGCCAATTTCACACATCGTTTTCATTTCTTATATTTTAAAATTTGCCATTAAAAAATGACTATTAAATCTGGCATTAGCTCCTGTTTAAGCTACAACCTACCCAAGTTTCATTTACTCATACATTGGTATTGAGTGAAAGAAATATTTTTCTCCCAGTCTGTGTGATGAAGATTTAATATTTTAAATATACATTTTTAAGAAAACAAAATTCGGGACTTCCCTGGTGGTGCAGTGGTTAAGAATCCGCCTGCCAGTTCTGGGGAAATGGGTTCGAGGTCTCGTCTGGGAAGATCCCACATGCCGCGGAGCAACTAAGCCCGTGTGCCGCAACTACTGAGCCTGCGCTCTAGAGCCCACGAGACACAACTACTGAGGCCCCCGCGCCTAGAACCCATGCTCCGCAACGAGAAGCCACCACAATGAGAAGCCCGTGCCCACAATGAAGAGCAGCCCCCGCTCGCTGCAACTAGAGAAAGCCCGCGCGCAGCAACAAAAATGCAATGCAGCCAAAAATAAATACATAAGTAAATAAATTTATTTAAAAAAAAGAAAACAAAATTCAAATAGTGAGTTTTTAAATATCATTTTGAAGGCTCTCTCTGCCTTATATATACATATAGCCTCTTACACAAATCTGGGCAAATATTAAAGAAACACCACAAAGTTGGCTTCAAAGTTCAACAGAATATTTTGTTTTTATATGGAAGCCACCCACAGACTAAATTATCAAATACTTCTAATATTAATTTACTCGTTTATGAATATTTACCAAGTTCCCACTATGTGCCACAAAACGTGAGGTTTTTATTTTTATTTTATTTTTATTTTTGGTGTCTGAGTGTGTTCTCCTTACCACACCTATATATACTAATACATATTGCTTTTCCTTGAATAATTGTCATATAAGAGTATCTGAAAGTTTGCCATGCAAGGACTAACATTCTCTTCTTAGTTCTTTATGTTTAATATGATGATATTTATCTCTCCCTGTACTCTCACATATAGACGACATACAAGGAACTTTGTTCTCCTCTCTAAGTCAGTATAGTTTGATGCAGAAGCAGCTTAGTAAGGGGACAGTGGAGTCTAATGAGGCTTGTCAACAGGCTGGCGTTTGGTGAAATTTCCTGTTTGGATCCTAGGAAATAGACAGCAGACTGAATAATGACTTGCAGATTGTCTTGATAGTCTTTATAGTAATTTAACTATTAGTTTGGTAATTAAATAATTTTTACAAGATTGAATAAAAGAAAATACTCTTTTTTAGTGCCACCTGCGATTGTATTCAAATCACGGCACTTGACCAAAGCTCTGTTTTTTTCTCCATTTATAATTTTTATTCATTTTTATGCTACTGTTTTAAAGTCAGATTAATATTTTAAGGTTCTTAAAGTAATTTCTGACATAAGACATATGCATACAAAAACATATACACATAGATATTAGGATCATTAACAGCTATATATTTTGAGGCAATTTTTATCTCTTTGTGGGATGGGGAGACCTACCAATAGGCATTCTCAGACTTCTTTTAAAGTTATTGTTAAGCTTTAACATCCTACGATTTCCTTGATTGTCTCAGCCCCCTGGCTGATTAAGAACCCCTTTTCTTACTCCCCAGATATCCAAACTTGTCTCTTTAGTGACATGAAAGTTTATCAGCAGAGCTGTCACTCTCCCTACCATGTTATTGGTTTTTGTGCTTATCCCTGCCACTACACTGTGGTTCCCTTGAGGGCAGAGTCTGTGTCCCAGAGCCTCACATGTAGTGGGCTCACATGTAGACTGTCTCACCTGTAGAGGGCTCGAAAGAGAGTGGCCTGACCTTGGGATTGGCATATAAATATCCTACCCGACTTCTAAACAATTTACATGAAAAGGGGGAAAAAGCCTTGCTCTTCTATACTTTCTCTGTAATCAAAGAATAAAGAGATGAGTGAAAATGTGTATATATTTTTTTAAAAAGACTTTGAAGTACAGTTGGGTGTGCCATCTAAATGACAATGAAAATTAGCAAGTGTGAATGAAGGCGGGATGAAGAGGCAAAGAATATGTGTGAAGTGGAGGTCAAGCTATGTATCACTAAATCCCAAAGCAAGCAAACAACTAAAATGCTATCAAACCCAAGTCCCTACTTTTTTTGTCCAAGGCCCTGCATTAGGCGTTGCAGGGGAAATATTCCCAAGACATATTCCCTTGAGGATAAAATCTAATCCTCAAGGAGCTGACAGTCCAGCGGGGGAGGTGTTATCAGCACACACACACAATCTTTACTGTAACAAGCTCTCCCTGCCAAGGCTACGAGAATACAGAGGAAGAGTGGTGGGCTAGCTTCACTTAGCGGGAAGTAGTTGAACTGACCCTCAAAGAGGTGAAACATGAAAAGTTAGAGAGTAGATGAAAGTATACTGAGATGCATAATAAAACATTGAGGAAAAGCAAAGTGAAAAATAACCTGTGGATTCAGTTGTGAGCAAAAAAAGGAAAAGAAATGGGAGAAAGCAAAGGCTGGCTTCATACTAGTTTAGTTCTGACTGAAGTAACTAGAATGACCTTAAGTGTCCTAGATTAAACAGAAGTTTGGAATGATAAGATGTAATGCTGAAGGGTTGAAAGATAAAGGGGTGAAATGAGGGGTGGAAGGCAAAAGATGCCTTGGTGGGAGTTACTTCCCTTAGAAGTTGAGTACACTGACCTCTTCCATTTCGAAGGAGTCTGGTGCTTTGCCTGCAAGACAAGACAAGCTCTTGAGTTTGTTAGTCTGAAGTGAGTTCTCCTTTTGAGTTCTGTCCTTGACTGACCCCTCAGACACACAGGAAGGCAGAGCCTGCTTGGCCAGCATGGATGAGTGAGGCCACTGCTTGCTCAGAAGAGCTCGGGGAGGATCACAAGGTGTCAAGTCATCACAGGCTTGAAGAGACCAGTGCTCTGCTGAAAGAAACAAATGACTTTGGTCGTGTTTGTTTGTCATGGCAACTCTGCTCCACACCCTGCTTCTGCAGAGACGATGGAAATTTTGTTTCTCATCTTCAATGACTATGATGCTCCCAGGCTATCATCCCTTCTAGTGTTCTGCTTTGAACCATTCCCCAAAAGTTCACCCATTCTTCTTCGATGCTCCTTGGCTTCACTCACTGAGGTTCTTTGCACACTTTTTCCTTCATCTTCCTCTTCAGCTTTGTTCTGCAGGATGTTGACATCATTCAGCAAAGATGAGAAAGCACTGGCCACATGATCCAATAGTTCCAGCTGTTAGAAACGGCCTGAACCATACAAGGAACACACAATTTTTAGTTTCAACGAAACTGCATTCATGTAGTAAAAACTGAAGAGATTTGTTAACACATGTGATTTTCAAGATGGGAAGGACTTTAAGTTTCTGAAACTCAAGTTTTCCTTAGTGTGTGCCATTGATTATTACGGAGGAGATTCCCCCACATAACAAGGTATCACTGTATTATAGGGAAAGAGAATGCCTTTTATATTTAGTTGAATATGCGTAACTATATAGATTCATATAGTTTTTATGTGTTAATCTATAAAAACTGTAGGCAAGGATGAATCTTGAGATTAATGTCATGTGTTAAAGTAAATGTCAGAGAGTGAACCCAGCTCTTTCATAGGAAGTGAGCTTGGAGATTCTTCCATAGCTTGAGGCAGTCACCATCCTCATCACCTCCATCATATCCATCTATACCCTTCACCTGAGAGTGTGGAAAGATCATGACATATAGAATCAGAAGGACTGGATCCAAATCCCAGATCAGCCAGTCACTGAAAGTGTGACCACAAAGTAAATGAATTAATAGATTCATGGTACTTAATCCTGTGCCTGGCACATAGTAAATGGCCAGTTTCTTCATCTGGAGAATGAGGTAATAATACCAGTCTTACATATCTCTCACATCTGTTGTGAAAAGCACAATGCTATATAAATATCAGTTAAAATAAATGTGCATGACTCAGGAAGGGAATGTATTGTCTTCAGTCTTCCAAGAGAAGATAGTCATTAATGTGAAAACCCATTTACCTTTCCAAACAAACCAGCTCCTCAACTTGTAAGTCTTTCTGAACCACCTGGCCTCACTCATTCGGGCAATATGCAAGAATTGGCTTAATTAGTATGTGGGAGAGATCTAATGTAGCAAGGGCTATTTTGAGGATGCACTGCCACTTTGAAAAAATTGTGTAAAATATTTTTGGTATCTCCAGACAGTAAGACCACAGTAATGGAAACAGAACATTTTGTTTTTATTACACAGCCTTCTCTCAACCCCAGTGATAGCATGAAGGGTTGCATAGCTCATCAACGGCCAAAGGCCCATTGGTGTGGAAGGATGCTGTCCTCTGTTCTGTTGTTTGCATCATCATAGCAATGCTAAAGACTCCTGCATGAGCAAATCATGGTGCCTACCTGTTTCCTTCACCTGAAAGTGGCAGATATTGACCATTCATAATTCTACTCCAAAAAAATGTGATGGGTGTCTTATGGAGGACTGTGATATTCTGTCAAGACCTAGAGGAACTCTTGGGTTCCAGATGTTTTCAGAAATATTCTGATTATGCTTCCCCCTTAAATTTAGTTGTAAGCTCAAGAGCATGATTGAATCATAATTCCACTTTTACGACTGTCTTAGTATCCTTTCTATAGCAGTTTTTTTAAAAAAAAATATTTTATTTATTTATTTATTTATTTATTTATGGCTGTGTTGGGTCTTTGTTTCTGTGCTAGGGCTTTCTCTAGTTGTGGCAAGCGGGGGCCACTCTTCATCGTGGTGTGCGGGCCTCTCTTATTGCGGAGCACAGGCTCCAGACGCGCAGGCTCAGTAATTGTGGCTCACGGGCCCAGCTGCTCTGCGGCATGTGGGATCTTCCCAGACCAGGGCTCGAACCCGTGTCCCCTGCATTGGCAGGCAGATTCTCAACCACTGCGCCACCAGGGAAGCCCTATAGCAGAGTTTTATACTTAGACTAATACAAAACCTATCAATTTAATTGGTTCAGGCAATTCAGAGAACATAATAGTGTGAAGTGTTGGATGGGGCGTTTTGTTTGTTTGTTTTGCTTTGAGGTACACTGAACAATGAACCAACTGATTCTCATCCCTTCAAGTTGGAACGTTTTGTACTGACTTTGAAGGAGACATACTTTTCCATTCTGTCTATGGGACAACCAAGTAATTTTACTATTGCTTGTTTTACATTTGACTTTCTCAGTTTTCTCGAGTTGAAAGTGTACTGTAAGTGTTGAATGAGAACAGTTACCGTGCTCTATTAGCACAGTTTTAAGTGGTGGAAATAAGAAGGGGCCAGCAGTCACAGGATCAGGGGCCAACTCCTGGTTTCCCTATAATCCATGTGTCAATGTCATCTGTGAAATGTTTACTTCACAGATCTGCTCAATCACTCCTCAAATATTGGTAAGTGTTATTATTCTCCCCAAATAAATAATTGATCAAAGATTTTTTGCATCTCTGTGGGGCTTGGAGAAGGAGACAACAAAGAACAGTATTAATTTCTTCTAAAGGTAAAGAAACATTACATTGCAACACCTTCAGTTTTGCATACTCTTTTTAAAAAATGTCATTGCTTAGATTTCTGAGACCCATTTCACCCATATGAAAGCAGGGGAAACAGAAACTGAAATGAAAAATCTAAGTAAAAACCTCTGTTCCTGATATTTGTTTGAGAGAAACACTTCATCTCACTTGACTTTCTTTTCAGTGAATTTATTTATTTAGAAGAATTTATTTAACAGAATTTTGGCATGTTCCCCAGTCCAGAATTCTGCAAACTCTATTCCACGGAGGAGATGTTCTTTAATGCTCCTCTAAGAGAGGTTCTGTCCTGAAATGATTTTGAAAACGCTGCACTGCATCCCCTCTAGGAGACTGAGAGTGCACCTCAGCATATTAAACAAATCCTGCAGTAAATAAACCTGTTTAACTGTAAGCCATCTTTCTCCCAAATTATTTGAGCACAGTACACATATTCCAAGAATATCCTCAGTAGTGTCCTAGAGAAAAGTATTCCATTGACCATCAGTTGGAGAAAAATTGCAGCATGCATGATAACTATTAAGATTTAAGCACAGTTAATCCACGAATCTGAAGATATGACAGATTTATAACTACCAATTACAGCTTGGGGTGGAAATAAGCAGTGTTCTAAGCCTCACAGATGAGGAAATTAAGGTTTCACTTAGTGACTCATGATAAGCCTTGCCAGATCCTGGTTTCTCTGACCTCTGGGTATGTGGCTATGGTATGTATTAGTGCCGTTCACCAGTATTGTCTTCCTTCTGGGCATGTGGTAGGATTGCATGTTGTCACCCCTTTGGAGGGAAGTGTGGCCACATGATTTATTTTGGACAATGAAATCTGAGCACACTTGATATGTGTAAGTTCTGAGCAGGAGGCTTTAAGACCCAAGTATGGTTCTCTATTTCCACCTTTTCCCTGTCATTACTATCAGTGATGTTCCAGATAGTTGAGCCAAGTCCATGGATAAGGAAAACATCATGGAACAGATCTTTCTTCCTCCCAAAATATACACCAATCCGCAGTGGACATGGAGAGCGATCGTGACATAAACCTGTTTCTGTTAGAAGCCACCGAGATATTGGGGTTGATTGCTACTGCACAGATCTCCTGGCCCATCCCTCCTAATACTGTGGCTCATCTGACTGCTCATTGCCATTGCTGAGATTCTGACGCCATGTGGTCCTCACTTACCGTACAAGTTAGTGTTCTCAATGTCCATTCGCTGTTTTTGAGCTTCAAGAAAAACACGGATGTCGATTCCTCTGGCTGCTGAGCCACAACCCAGGAATCTGGCTGGGATTCGTGTGTAGATGTCTGGCTCGTCAGCACCAAACCCCAGATCCAAGAGAATCTCCACTGGATCTTTTTCCCAAAATTCCAGCCATTCAGGAATGCTGCAGTAAAAATATGAATATCTTTATCCAGTAACAGTTCACTTAACCGAAAGCCATTTTTTTTCCTAGTCACCTCACCCACCCAATCTTCCAGAAATTGAGTAAAGGAGGAATCTGAATAGACAAACAGATGGTGCATTTACTAGAGCTCATATATACTTCCTAAAAGGACAGTCCTTCACCCCCGCTCAGGGACTGCTTGTCTGTACTTTAAAATGAGTTCACTGAACAGGTTTTCCATTTCACAACAGGCAGATGTTAAATTAGATATGGCAGGGAGACTGTGGGACAAAAACCAGAGGCAGTGAAGTGATAACCACAAAAAATGGTAGTTGATGGCAATATGAAACAGAAGAAAAAAAAAACAACCCTGAAAACAGTAGACTGAAAAAAAGAATATTTAAAAAGTGTATCAGTCTGGGGCATCCCCAGTCATGCAGATTTGTTGAGGCTATCACTAAATGGAGACTACAGGACTGATGTTCACAAATAATGACTTTAAGTCCCTAGGTGAGGTTAAAATATGTTCTGTATTTTTTTGGACTTGGCTGAGAAACAAGAAGTACTTTTTTCAACTTGTTTTATTCGGTGCTGGCACTTAAAATGATACCCTTCAGTTATGTGGAAATTATATTTATATATACCAGCTCATTTCCCCCTCACTGACTACCCATTTACACAAATATTTATTGAACGTCTGTCATGTTCTAGGCTCTCTGGTAGGCACCCAAGGCACAAAAAAGAACAAAAATAATATAGTCCTGCTTTCTAATGGCTCACATTCTCATGGCCAAAAATATAATTATTGATTGATTTGTCATTAAAAATACTTTCAATATTATTTACTTTTTTAAATCTATATTTAATCAGGTAAGAAAGACATAAAATACACTCACCTTGTTAAAAATTGTTATGTCCTACATAAGCGTCTCTCTCCCCTTGGCCATTACCCCTACAAATCCTGACTGCCTTCCTACTGAATTTATGTGTATCCTTCCAGACATTTTTTTTTTATGTAGTTACACATATGCTTTATAGTTTTCACTTGTTGGCTTTATAAGCAGTAACATATTCTATGTATCTTTCTGCATCTTGATTTTTTTCCTCTTAAAATATGACTTAAAGATCATTGTAAGTTAGTATAGTTATCTCTACCTATTCCTTTTACCACTGTATAGAATTCCATAAAATGGGTGGGCCAATAGTTTAACTGGCCATTTCCCCATTGACAGATATTTAGTCCACCTTCACTGAATCTTTTACATCGTTCTTGCAAGTTGGGGTTCCGAAATCCTTTATTCATTCTCTCATCCATCCATTCAACAAATATTTCTCAAGTGCCTATTTGTAATTTCATGAACTCCATCATTGAAGAGAATGATTTTTCTGGATGAAAAGTGCCTGGAAATCACATACCTTTGTGGTATACTTGCAGCAGAATGGCAAGAGTTGAAACTGGTCCCTCTGGAGAGAGTGGGAGTTTCTAAAAACTGATGCAGAGATCTGCAGTCGGGGGTGGGGGTGGGGGAAATACCAACGATGAGATGTGTTGATTTAGATAGTCCCCTGGGAGGTCATTGTGACTCTTTCCCTTCCAGAGCAAACATTTGCATTTCCTCTTTCTTTCTAATAATCTCCTAATGGCCACACCTTTGAAGAAGAGAGAGTGTGCAGCAGAGGAACTGCCCCTCTCTTCAAGAGCGTTGCGTTACAGAAGGTGTAAGAATCTAAGTGTTAGGTGCCCACAAGTGCTCATTATAAAGGTGACAGAATGTCTCACTTTGGACAGATGGCAAATCATTGGGGAACCTTTCAGAAATACAGCTTTGCCAGGCACCAACTTTCAGGAAAAAGTTAAAATTATGTGATGAAAGAGGTAGAGCAAGCAACCACTGAAGCGAGTCTGCATGAATTCTCATAATGGTGGAGGGTTTCATACTGCATAGTTAACACTCTCTAAGTGCCGTCTCCTGTGGTCATCCATATGCAATGCTAACAAACTCCTTTCTTATGGCAAAGGCAAACACAAGCGTCTCTCTCTCCAAATAGGCCTGCAATGCAAGTCATTTGAAAGGGTTTCCAAACGGAATGGAACCCTGTTATAATATAGTTCACTTTTATATGGCTCAGATATACCATAACATATCTAGCTTCATCAATAGAACAGCAAGTGGGCACAAAATTGGAATTTATCAAAGAATACAATGTTGATATCAGTTCTCCCAAGGAGACCAAGTTATCTTACATGGGCTCCTGAATTTGCCTTAGCCTGGTCCACATTTGGTAAGAAGAGCTGGGCCCCGCCTCTTCTTTGTTTAGTTGCTTCTCTGTATTAAGGCCGGCAAAGTGCACATTTCTGAATAATAAAGATTCTGTTTTAGCAGATGACTGAGCTGGCTGAGAGCCTTGGAAGGCAGGAAGAAGATACCTTTCACTTACTGCCTCCCCTCAGTTTGCATTAGGTTTGCCATAATTTTTGTTTCACTCTGTGTTTGAGATTCACACTTTATTTTACAATGTTCAGCAGAGCTACCCAGAAACTGCCCTGACCTTGGATCCAGGAGAATCCATGTTCAGTCACAGTTCTAATCAAGCTGTAGGAGCGTGGGTGAGTCACTGACCTTGACTTGTCATTTTCCTCTTCAACAAAACGAGTTGCCTGAGGGATTTCTGTGGTCCCCACGCCTCTATGATTCTGTGAGTAGCAGAAACATCTAATCTTCTAAGAGGGAAAAACTATGCCAAAGTAGCATTTTAGGTGTGAATCGGTAGGAGGTAGAGGGATACAGTGTTGAACGTTTGGTTTTCGACAAGTTTGAATTATCCGGAGAAGGCAAGAGTGACTAGAGCGTGGGAAGCAGAGTTCCCAAGCCCCAAAAGCACACTGTCTGTTCTGGTGGTTCTTACATTAGAGTGGGCCTCAGAATATTTGAAGGGCTTGCAAAAACGTAGATTTCTGATCCCTACGTCCAGATTTTCTGATGTGATGTGACTGGGGTGAGGCTTGGGAACCTGCAGTTCTACTAAGTTGCCAGGTGATGTTCCTGCTGCTGTTGGGACCCCTTTGGGACCTAGTCTCTCTCCTCATATTAGGGACACTCAAAATGCTTTCTACCTGACAGTGGAAACCGTAGGCATTCTTGTCCAGCAAATAGCGTGATAATAACGGACAATATGGAAACATGGTTGTAACTACTTTATGAACAGGTTCTCATGACTAGCTGAATTTTAGTAGAATACCATTTACACAGATGCTTTAATTAAACTCCTAACACTGGAAACTGTAGGCATTCTTGTCCAGCAAATAGCATGATAATAACGGATAATATGGAAACACGGATGTAACTACTTTATGAACAGGTCCTCATGAATAGCCGAATTTTAGTAGAATACCATTTACACAGATGCTTTAATTAGACTCCTAACATTGGAAACTGTAGGCATTCTTGTCCAGCAAATAGCGTGATAATAACGGACAATATGAAAATAATGAATGTAACTACTTTATGAACAGGTCCTCATGAATAGCTGAATTTTAGTAGAATACCATTTATGCGGATGCTTTAATTAAACTCCCCGCAACCCAGCATTTGCTGAGGTAATTTGCGCACTCTTTTATGACAATTAAAGAACCTCTATCTCTCTCGAGGCTGGTACAAATGGTTTAGGCACTGTGGCTAAACCAGTAACAAGATCCCAAGATCCATGGCATTATAAAGAGACCTCCTCACTTCCACTTCATTTATGAAAGACGTGGCTGTAAAATCCTGCAGTGAAATAACAGTGACTCTGTCACCTACCTCGTGTAGTCTTTCACAGTCATTTGAACCATTCCTTGTTCATGAAAAGGAACTGCAACAAAAAAGAGGAGATGAGCTTAATTTCCTTTTTTTCTAAAGGAAGAGTTTCTCACCTTCAAACGAACCAACATGGCACTGATTTCCATATCCAAACTGTATCGGCCTGAGATACAAGGCATCTCTGTAGTGAACAAGACAGAATGTAATTAATGACTAAACTGTGTGACAAGCACTTGAAGAAATGTGGTACTTGCTCAGTGAAGGGGGAAGTCAGTGGCAAATGAAGTAGTCAGCAAAGATTTCATGGAGGAAACAGTACTTGTCTTGGATTTTTAAGAATGGGGAGAATTTGATAGATGGAAAAGAGGTGTCGTCATGAAAGAAGAGTGTCTATAGCAAGTGCCAAGCACAGTGATAGGGCTAGGCTGATTAGATCACAAGGCATTTTGGAATACTCTCTCCTGGTACAAAAGGTTGAGGAGCAAGCATGGGGACAGGCAAAAGAATACATGAAGAACCCAGCATTCACGGAGCAGTTTCCATTAATTTGTATCACCTAATCCTTACAACAGTCTTATAATTTAGGACCTATTCTTATTCTTCAGATAAGGAAACTGAGACTCACAGAAGCTGAGTAATGAGCCCATGACCACACAGTCAGAAGTAGCAGATCCAGGAATTTATCATTACATTTATTATTGATTATAACAATAATAGTTACTATTTATTTAACATTAAGTTTGTGTGAGGTAGTGTGCTAAGCATGTTACATGCACAATCTGTTTATCCGTGAAATAGGTATCATTCATCCCCACTTAAGAGAGAAGTAAACTGAGGCTCAGAGTAAATAAATTTCCCATGGCCAGTAGGATGCCACAGCTTATTTTTATTTGTTGCTGTTGTTTCTTTTCAAGACACTACGCTGTCAACAGATTGTCTTGTTGCTTATTTGAAAGCCGGAAAGAAGAGTTTATTATGTATGTGTTAGGACATGGAAAACCATAAAAAGTTTTTGAGCAAACAAGTAAATGTGAGAAGGACGATGTTGAAAGTCCATTTGCCTGGTTAGTGGTGCTGAGGACAGAATAGAAGAGCTACATATTGGATGTCAGAGAGGCCTATTCAGGGGCCGAAGCAGTACTCAGAACCTGTGTTGTGAGGTAACGCTGCGGCAGACATCTGCAGAAGGAAGTGTTCAGAAGACAGGCAGTTCCTCAGAAGTCCCCCACTCCATCCCCAGGGCTTCCAATTTCCTCTCACTGTGGCTCTCCTGGGCGCAAATGTGTGACATGTATCAAACTGGAAGTATTACCACCCAGCACTTCTATGAGAATGTGAAGTTCTTCACCATAAGAAATATAACACAGGTTGGGAGAGATTTTGGAAAAACAAGCTTAAATGATTGAAACATATATAAAAAAGGAAAATAATAAAGGGCTCTTCAGTCTGGAGCCAGAGTTCCTCTCTGGGTAGGGGGTCTCTGAATAGATCTCAAGGTATCTGGAAACTTGTCTCTTAATACCAAATTTTGAGGGTGAAGATAAGAATACTCATAGTTTTCAGCTGTTTTTTTTAAGGCTCAGTGACCCTGCCAAATGGAAAAGGGCAACTGGTCTAGAAAGATAAAGACTTGAGGTATATTACTGAGGCATGAGCAAATAGTGGATTCTTAATTAAGTCCGAAATACATAACTACAATGTTAAAAGGTAATGAGAAAACAGATACAGTAAGTTCTGCCCTACAAAACAAATGGAATTCTGTCACCAAAAGAGCTATATAGGGTGAAAAATATTAATCTATGATAAAGGTTTAAAAATAAAGTATATATATCTCCATGCTACCACTCTCAATCTCACTCTCATAGCAGACATCATTAATCAATTACATCACTTTCTCATAGAGCCTAGATAGGCTCTCAAAATTGTCAGGAATTGAATGAGATGAAGCTTTTATGCCATCCTTTGTGTAGAGTAAACTTCATGAGTGGCTTTTTTTTTTTTTTGAATAAACAAACTTCATCCTTTGTTTAGAATAAACTATGAGTTTAGAATAAACTGCTTCATAGAACATTATAGGGAGCCACTACCAAGGATGGAATATCAAGGTGAATGACCATTATTATGATACAAATGTGACATTTATTAAATGTGCTATGCGGTATCTGGTGACAGTTATTCATGTAAGTTAAAATATCTGACTCAAACTTATGCACCAATTTAGAAATGAGCTTAGAATCCAAACTCCAGTCTTTTGCCCATTACATCAGTAGTTTTAAAACTGGGTTTTAGTGAGGAATTCTTTTGCAAATTTCTAGTAATTTAAATAGCTAAAAGGAGTGCTGTTCTGGGCAGAGTGGTCTCCCATTTAGCTCTTCCTTCACTCTGTCAGTCACCTCCACAATCCAGAGTTTGAAACACATCATCTATTCAACACCAAATCTCTCACCTAGGCAGGCATTGCTAATCCACTGCAGCACTCTTGCTCACTGAACTCAGTCTCAAAGCTTCTCAAATCATAAAGCCAATGCCAATTGATTGAAGTTGTCACATGGGAGAAAGCCTATTTGCCACTTTATTAATCATGTTATAGATGCAAGCACAGTATAATTTTTTGGCAGTCATGTTGTAATGACTTGATGAATTAAATAATAGGTTGCCCAAAATGGAAGGTTTAAATAAATATTTATCATTTTCAGCAATTTTTTGTCTATTTCTCCCTGCCCCCACCATCTCCATCTATTGCTTTGCATGTATCTCACAAAGGCAGGCTCCATTTGTGCTTAGTTAGCTCATCCAGAGAATTCTGGAATTTCTGAGCAGCTCTTGCATAAAATACTCCGGGGTTCTAGGACATGTGGCTTCATAGTCTGCCAGTACTGCCACTCTCGCCACTGCCTCAGTCTTTTCTGGTTGTCTGCTATTGCTCTGGGTTTCCTAGAACATGTGAACGGATGTATACGTCCAGGCCAGGGGTCTGGCATTGTGACCACAGTGAATTGCTCAAACTGTCAGAGAGGAAATGAACCATTTTCAGATATTGATGAAAAGAGTTAGCACAGTCTTGTTGAGTTTTCAAAAACCCTAGCCCCACAGAAAATCTAAGTCATCCATAAAATTCCACATCCCTTCACTCAGGGCTTCTTCATGAGATTCTAGTGCCCACACAGATCTAGTAGCCACATTCCA
Organism: Balaenoptera acutorostrata; assembly: GCF_949987535.1. Lineage (NCBI taxonomy): Eukaryota > Metazoa > Chordata > Mammalia > Artiodactyla > Balaenopteridae > Balaenoptera > Balaenoptera acutorostrata. The sequence continues at coordinate 46,639,446 of NC_080070.1, forward strand.
CGGATCACACCCTGCAGCTCTGCCGTCCAGGTTCAGGAGCAATCTGGTTGCCAGGAAACCAAGGGCAGCCTCAAAGGGGAGAAGAAGCCCCTGAAGGAAACATATTTTCTAAGGAACGTGCAAAGTGGACCTGGCTAGTTCACCGTGGCGTTGTTTTCTGTTCTGATGACACACATGAAAGCCTTACACAGTTTTAGCATCAGCGGGCCCCGTAAGGCCCAGCCGTCGCTGACAGCTAGGGGCTGGGCAGGATGTTTGACCCCCCTCACCTGAATCTCGCCCTCACTGATAGACAGATATAGCTTTTACATCTTTTGTTAGACTCTTTATACTCTTTCTTTTTGATCTTGTTTAAAATGACACAAATGTCTATCTCTATCCAATATAGACACATAGCCTTCTCTGCTGCCAAGCTTAGATTCTGGAGAAAATGTAGCCAGGGAAAATCGATATAATTTTTTAAACTCACAAGACAAGCGTGATTTTTAAAATTGTAATATAATTATCAAAAATTAATTAGCTTCACTGCTTCATTTCCATTTTTCACTCCCTGGACACCCTGAGTCCTGGGAGACCAAGGGGCATTTTCAGCGTTACTACGTGTTCACTTCCTGATGACTGTGGAAACAGGAACTGGCCTTCCCAGTGTTGGACGCTGACAGTTGAGTCTTGCACAGGACAGTGTGAAACTATTATTCCTTGCCTGTTTGAGGTTTTTTTGGTTTTACTTTAGTTTTTTTTTTTTCCACTTTGTTAATTTGTAAGGTAAACTTCCTGGAACCTGAGGACAAGCTGGTCAGGGTCAGGCCCTTGCTTCTTTGCCTGTTTTCAATAATGAACCTGAAGCTGGTAGCCCAGTTCTCAGCAGCATTGGTATTCCTAAGCTTTTGTTAAAACCCAGAAGATCCAGCAGCCCTGGCTCAGGTCTCTTCAGGGCAACATCTGCTGGAGGTGATGCGCTCTGCAATTCTCTGCAGTCTGCCCGCCTGCCAGGCTCACAGAAGCATTTAAGTCTGTGACCTCTGATCAGGGCACAAATTTGACACCTAGGGAATGCCATCATGGGACAAACAAACTGCTCCTGTTACCCCGGATTTCCCCAAGCTTCTGCAGGTAGAAGGTGGGATCCTTACAGATGCACCTGTGTTCACCACATAAGCCTGCCTGCTAAGCCTCCTCAAATCCACACTGGCTTCTCTGGGTGCTTGGCTCTGATATTATCTCCATTTCTTTGTCCTTCCAAGATAGCACTCTTATTAGGTTTTTAAAGCCAGATTTTACTCTCTAAAAGCATTGAGGGAACAAAGAAAGAGAGAAAAAATTAAAGTCCTCCTATCCTCAAGTTTCCTAAGGGTTGGTCTGAAGGAAAATTAAAGTGAGAAAAAAAAAATTCCCTGCTCTACTCAATACATCCCATTGCATGGGTTAAAACGCCAGTTCTGATTCCCTTTTAGATACTTGAGTCCACAGCCACCCTCCCTACTGTTAGGTGGACTTCTGCCATCTGAAGCAGCAGACACTGCACTTAACCCTGCAAAATGTATTACTGGAGAAGATGTAGTGAGATATGCAGAAGGCACTAATTAGCACCTTTATTGGCTTGGAAAGCATTTTTTATTTTGGTTTTCCTAAGCATTTCTGACTGATTCATGGAAGACATTTGGTTCTTTGGAATATCGTCCAATAGACTAATCAAATTGCATTTTCACAGGGCTCTAAAATAATAGCATTCTGCAGCTTTCTGTATATTTAACTCCTGCATGACCAAGACACGTAGTAGAGGCAGTCAGCAGGGTTTATTTGTCTCAGTTGGCAATTTATTAAACTATATTCTTACAAAAAAAAGAGACTCTGACATTCTCCCTGACCCTCATGCTCAGAACTTTAAAGCCAGTTGTGATGCTTTGCTCTTGTTAACCCAGATAGCTGTTTATTTTCCAGATGCTGTGGACTCTTCTTCTCTATTCCTCTGCTGACACCCAGCCCAAGCCCTCATCACCCCAAGCCTGAGGTCATAATAGCTTCTTCCCAAAGGGTGCACCTTCTTTCCATTGCCAGGATAAACACTGGAATCTGTCATCTCTCTTCTTAGAAACCATTCATAACTCATTACAATAGAGATGGCAAATGTGAAACACACCTGCTTCAATTCCCCAGTGCTGCACCTGTGGAGTTATTACTTATTATTCATGACCCTTTATTCAGGTGAACAAAGATATGGCTTCACAGTTCTACTCAACACAGACCCCAGCTGTAACTACCCATCCTTTGGCTGGAACTTGAGATGACACTTCTTTGCCATCCCTGTCCTAAGATGTCAAGCGTGATTCCCTCTTTCTGGACTTTAAGGCATTTATAACCTGACCACACCCTATTTAACAGAAACATGTCTCCCTTTGCTCCTTAGCATGAAACCTTTTCTCTAGTCTTATCACCCTATATGTTTTCCTGCACACATTGTTTGCTTCTCACTCTGTGCCTTTATTCAAGCTCCTATTGCTTCCAGGAAATGACTTCCACTTGCTTTGTCTCTTTGTTTTTTCAAAACCATATCTCTCTTTGATTGACTAGTTCAAGTCTCACCTTTTTTTGAAGATTGCCCAATCTGACTAAATCATGTTTATTATGGACCAGTTTTACTAAGATCTTTTTGTTGACTAGCTTTAGGGAAATCAGATGTGTTAGAGATGATTCTTGCCTCAGTGGCCTTTACAATTTTGTTAATGAGGCCGATCATATACTAATAATTTGAGGCAGCACAGGCCAAGTGTCATATGGGTAGAACCCATGATGGATGTCACTGATGTTCAGAAGAGAGACTGAGTCTCTTAGTGCAGGTGTCAGGAAGGGCCTTACAGAGAATATGGGACTTGGGTAAAGTCTCAAAAGAAGGGCAAGAGGTAAACGGAACAGGAAAGACTTTAAGACAGGAGGAACTGGATGAAGAAAGAGAAAGAACTAGGTATAATGAGAGGAGATAAGACTAGACAGTCTTGTAGAAAATTGGAACAGGTTATATTCACATTGTAATGGTCCTGGAAAGTCAGAGTGACATACTTGAGAGCAGGAGTCATATATTCTACATCTTTGCATTCTCCACCTTGCATAGTTCTCTGCTTTGAATGTTTCCATTTGATAAACATTATGCTTTCATATTATAAACATTCTTATAATATAGACAACAAATTTAGAACTTGATCTTGTAAGTTCTTATTATTTAATAATTTTTAAAAAATTGATTTATTGATTGATTGATTTTTGGCTGTGTTGGGTCTTCGTTGCTGTGCGCGGGCTTTCTCTAATTGTGGCGAGCGGGGGCTACTCTTGATTGCGGTACTTGGGCTTCTCATTGCGGTGGCTTCTCTTGTTGTGGAGCATGGGCTCTAGGTGCGCGGGCTTCAGTAGTTGTGGCATGTGGGCTAAGTAGTTGTGGCTCGCAGGCTCTAGAGCGCAGGCTCAGTAGTTGTGGCATGTGGGCTTAGTTGCTCCATGGCATGTGGGATCTTCCCGGACCAGGACTTGAACCCATGTCCCCTGCATTGGCAGGCAGATTCTTAACAACTGTGCTACCAGGGAAGTCCCCGAAAGGGGTAAGTTTACTCTTCAGGGACCTCTCTGAGAATCAGAGAAGAAATGTCTAAATATTAAAAAGGACAAACGAATTAACCACCCGTCAAGTAATCAATGGCACCAAGCAGAACTTTGATAGAAACTGTCTTTTTGCTGTAGGAGATCGTTCTAGTCTTTTCACTCGCAGTTATGCGTGGATGTGTTGTTGAACAAGCACACATGATATAAACCCACATGTTGACACATGCACTCAATGTATGCGTCTGCCCTTGCAGCATCAGGATGGTATGCTCCACAGTCAGGCAGAGCCGATGTTGCATTTGTTCTCTGGTGGTGGGAATGGGTTTGCCACAGTCCAGCTCCTCTCTCCAGGCTTTCTTATACACAATTTTAATATGAAACCTGGGATTAGGAATGAGTCAGCAGCCTGAGAAGAGGAAATTTAACATCCATGACCTGATCCCTTTAGTACCACCGCTGACCCCAAAGAGGCTCTGAATGTCCTATTGTGTTTGTGATTATAGGAAGGTCTGTGGATCCTTACTGAGCTCAAACCAAGAATCAAACTTGTTTGCTTGTGAAGTTGGTGACCAAGAGGAGTTAATCTGCACCCAGTGGTGGTGGTTCTTGGAAAGGGAAAAGAGAAAGAAATTGAACGATGCCCATGAGGCTCTTTCCTGTCCTGAGCACATGTATCCTGGAGATATATCAAAAGGAGACTGTCAGACCACTCAGCTAAGATACCCTAACGTTTGTCAGAAGACAGGGCAGAAGGTGAGAAACCTTTGTGAAGTGCATTAGTGAGACTTGGGATTCAAGCCGTATGGGCAGTTGTCCAACTTTTTACAGTTTTGATGTTCATATGGAAGGAAGGAGCAAGGGAAGTTATTTTTCACAAAGAGAAGCCCAAATGACTTCTATTGGTAAATAATCCTGGGTAAGCGATGTTTCAGTGGAAGAGACCTCAAAGCCCCAGGAGGCAAGGTCCCAGAGCGGAGACCCAGGCTCTGCCAATGGCTCTGGGAAGCCAGGGGAAGGTGCCACGACCACCTCAGTACTTCTTGGCCACTGGATCATTCCCATCATTCCCATCAGCCAATACACCTTGCCTCAATAGCTCTCATTCCCGGAAGAGAATATCTTTTGTCTCCACCTCTCCTCCAGCTGTCATTTTAATTCACTGCTCCCTTTTACCTCATAACTCCTCCAAATACTTTTCTGTTTCTACTTCTTCTATTCCCATTTTCACTTGAAAGCAGTACAATCAGGCTTTCTCCTCCACTGTTCCTCTGAAATAGTTCTTTTCAAGGTCACCAATGACCTAATTGCCAAACCTAACGGTCAATTCTCATTCCTCATCATATACGACACATTAACAACAGTTGACAGTGTTGATCACTCCCTCCTTGATACCCTAACTTCACTCATCTTCCAGACACTTTTCTCTTGGTCCTCTTTTTACTTCATGACCTACTCATTTTCCTCCTCCCTTGCTGGTTTTTCCATATCTTCCTGACTTCTTCTCTGTCTCTGTGCACTTGCTTGGTGATCTTATTTGGACTTCTGGCTTATCATCATCTATATGCCAACTCGACCCAAACATTTATCTATTCCCGGACTTTCCCCTGAACTCTAGATTTGTATTTCCAATTCGTATTAATGTATACCTATTTACTAGCATCTGCTTGGGTATCTATTAGGTATTTGAGTCATAGCATGCCTAAAATTGCATCTCTTACTGCCAGCCTGACCCTTCATGTTCTTGCAATCCCAATAAATAACGATGCATCTTCCCAAATACTTGTGCAAAATCCACCGCATTCATCTTTGACTTCTCTCTCTCTCTCTTTCATACCCTACATCCATGAGCATATCCTGTCCTGCCTATATTCCAGATATATCCAGAATCTAGCACTTCTCTCTGCAACAACTGCTACTGCCCTGGTCTATGCCCCCATCCTCGCTCCTCTGAATTATTTCCTTAGCCTCCTAACTGAGCTCCCTGCTTCAAAATTTTCCCCAGCAGAGTTTATTTTCCAAGTAGCAGCCAGAGCTGTCCTGTTAAAAAGAACCAAGACTATGCCACTCCTTTGTATAAAACATGTTAAAAGTTCACTTTTCCCTCAGAATAAAAGTCAAAGTACTTACAGGGATACATATAGCCCTAAATTATTTGGCCTCTGAATAATTCTTGAACTCATAGCTCTTTACTGTATCCCTTGCTCATTTAGCTGCAACCATTCAGGCCTCCTTGCTGTTCTTGTAATACAGAGGGTACATTCCCACCCCAGGGCCTTTGCACATGCTGTGTCATTTGCATGGAGCAACTCATCCTACAGATAAGCAAATGTCAGATAACTTCACTTCTTTCAGGTAGCTGCTCACAGGTAACCTTATCTAAGATACCTTCCCTGGCCATCTATACTCCTGGCATATTACATATTTATTTATTTATTGTGTCTATCTCCACTGCATCTTTCTTCTTTGCTATCTCCAATCTTAATGGAGTGTCTAGTTTGGAGGAGGCATTCTATACATATTTGTTAAATAACTGAAGAATGGAATAAAAGGGAATTTGTCAGAAGTGTTGTGTGCTTATGGACAAGGAAATGAAGTTGATAGCATGTTTGTTCTCTAGTCTCCAGACTAAGTCTAAGGCTCAAGGAGAGATATGGGCTGCAGGAAGAAGCTGAAAGTTTATTTCCATCATGAGTTTTGTGTGACACAGAACACTAGTCATGCTGCCTAGATCCCTACATGCAGTATAATAGAAAAGAGTGTTTCTACAAATTCTGCAAGAACTAGAGCACTATAAGGACTCAAAGGCAGTACCCAGAGGAGCACAAGAAAAACTAATGCTCAGGGAGGAGCTTCAAGATGGTGGAAGAGTAAGACACGGAGATCACCTTCCTCCCCACAAATACATCAGAAATACATCTACATGTGGAACAACTCCTACAGAACACCTACTGAATGCTGGCAGAAGACCTCAGGCCTCCCAAAAGGTGCGCGAGGAGAGGGGATTCAGAGCGCCACTTAAAAGAGCTCCAGAGACGGGCGCCAGCCGCGGCTATCAGCGCGGACCCCAGAGACGGGCAGGAGACGCTAACGCTGCTGCTGCCACCACCAAGAAGCCTGTGTGCGAGCACAGGTCACTGTCCACACCGCCCCTCCCGGGAGCCGGTGCAGCCCGCCACTGCCAGGATCCCGTGACCCAGGGACAACTTCCCCGGGAGAACGCACGGTGCACCTCGGGCTGGTGCAATGTCACGCCGGCCTCTGCCGCCACAGGCTCGCCCAGCATCCGTGCCCCTCACTCCCCCGGCCTGAGTGAGCCAGAGCCCCCGAAGCAGCTGCTCCTTTAACCCCGTTCTGTCTGGGCGGGGAACAGACTCCCTTAGGCAACCTACACGCAGAGGCGGGTCCAAATCCAAAGCTGAACCCCGGGAGCTGTGTGAACAAAGAAGAGAAAGGGAAATTTCTCCCAGCAGCCTCAGGAGCAGCGGATTAAATCTCGACAATCAACTTGATGTACCCTGCATCTGTGGAACACCTGAATAGACAATGGATCATCCCAAATTGAGGAGGTGGACTTTGGGGGCAACGATATACATATTTTTTTCCTTTTTCTCTTTTTGTGAGCGTGTATGTGTATGCTTCTGGTGTGATTTTTGTCTGTAGAGCTTTGCTTTTACCATTTGTCCTAGGGTTCTGTCTGTCCATTTTTAAAAATTTTTTTATTACTTAAAAAATATTTTTTCTTAATAATAATTTTTTTAATAACTTTATTTTACTTTATTTTATCTTCTTCTTTCGCGCTTTTTTTTCTCCCTTTCATTGTGAGCCGTGTGAAGGTCAGGCTCTTGGTGCTCCAGCCAGGTGTCAGGGCTGTGCCTCTGAGGTGGGAGAGCCAAGTTCAGGACACTGGTCCACAAGAGACCTCCCAGCTCCATGTAATATCAAATGGTGAAAATCTCCCAGAGATCTCCATCTCAACGCCAAGACCCAGCTCCACTCAACGACCAGCAAGCTACAGTGCTGGACACCCTATGCCAAACAACTAGCAAGACAGGAACACAACCCCACCCATTAGCACAGAGGCTGCCTAAAATCATAATAAGGCCACAGACACCCCAAAACACACCACCGGACGTGGACCTGCCCACCAGAAAGACAAGATCCAGCCTCATCCACCAGAACACAGGCACTAGTCCCCTCCACCAGGAAGCTTACACAACCCACTGAACCAACCTTAGCAAGTGGGGACAGACACCAAAAACAACGGAAACTATGAACCTGCAGCCTGCGAAAAGGAGACCCCAAACACAGTAAGTTAAGCAAAATGAGAAGACAGAGAAACACACAGCAGATGAAGGAGCAAGGCAAAACCCACCAGACCTAACAAATGAAGAGGAAATAGGCACTCTACCTGAAAAAGAATTCAGAATAATGATAGTAAAGATGATCTAAAACCTTGGAAATAGAATGGAGAAAATACAAGAAACGTTTAACAAGGACCTAGAAGAACTAAAGAGCAAACAAACAGTGATGAACAACACAATAAATGAAATTAAAAATTCTCTAGAAGGGATCAATAGCAGAATAACTGAGGCAGAAAAACGGATAAGTGACCTGGAAGATAAAATAGTGGAAATAACTACTGCAGAGCAGAATAAAGAAAAAAGATTGAAAAGAATTGAAGACAGTCTCAGAGACCTCTGGGACAACATTAAACGCACCAACATTCGAATTATAGGGGTCCCAGAAGAAGAAGAGAAAAAGAAAGGGACTGAGAAAACATTTGAAGAGATTATAGTTGAAAACTTCCCTAATATGGGAAAGGAAATAGTTAATCAAGTCCAGGAAGCACAAAGAGTCCCATACAGGATAAATCCCAGGAGAAACAAGCCAAGACACATATTAATCAAACTATCAAAAATTAAATATAAAGAACAAATATTAAAAGCAGCAAGGGAAAAACAAAAAATAACACATAAGGGAATCCCCATAAGGTTAACAGCTGATCTTTCAGCAGAAACTCTGCAAGCCAGAAGGGAGTGGCAGGACATATTTAAAGTGATGAAGGAAAAAAACCTACAAGGATCTCATTCAGATTTGACGGAGAAATTAAAACCTTTACAGACAAGCAAAAGCTAAGAGAATTCAGCACCACCAAACCAGCTTTACAACAAATGCTAAAGGAACTTCTCTAGGCAGGAAACACAAGAGAAGGAAAAGACCTACAAGAATAAACCCAAAACAATTAAGAAAATGGTAATAGGAGCATACATATCGATAATTACCTTAAATGTAAATGGATTAAAGGCTCTAAACAAAAGACATAGATTGGCTGAATGGATACAAAAACAACACCTGTATATATGCTGTCTACAAGAGACCCACTTCAGACCTAGGGACACATACAGACTGAAAGTGAGGGGATGGAAAAAGATATTCCATGCAAATGGAAATCAAAAGAAAGCAGGAGTAGCAATTCTCATATCAGACAAAATAGACTTTAAAATAAAGGCTATTACAAGAGACAAAGAAGGACACTACATAATGAACAAGGGATCAATCCAAGAAGAAGATATAACAATTGTAAATATTTATGCACCCAACATAGGAGCACCTCAATACATAAGGCAAATACTAACAGCTATAAAAGGGGAAATCGACAGTAACACAATCATGGCAGGGGACTTTTAACACCCCACTTTCACCAATGGACAGATCATCCAAAATGAAAATAAATAAGGAAACACAGCTTTAAATGATACATTAAACAAGATGGACTTAATTGATATTTATAGGACATTCCACCCATAAACAACAGAATACACATTCTTCTCAAGTGCTCATGGAACATTCTCCAGGATAGATCATATCTTGGGTCACAAATCAAGGCTTGGTAAATTTAAGAAACTGAAATTGTATCAAGCATCTTTTCCGACAACAACACTATGAGACTAGATATCAATTACAGAAAAAAATCTGTAAGAAATACAAACACATGGAAGCTAAACAACACACTACTTAATAACCAAGAGATCACTGAAGAAATCAAAGAGGAAGTTAAAAAATACCTAGAAACAAATGACAATGAAAACATGATGACCCAAAAACCTATGGGATGCAGCAAAAGCAGTTCTAAGAGGGAAGTTTATAGCAATACAATCCTACCTTAAGAAACAAGAAACATCTCAAATAAACAAGCTAACCTTACACCTAAAGCAATTAGAGAAAGAAGAACAAAAAAACCCCAAAGTTAGCAGAAGGAAAGAAATCATAAAGATCAGATCAGAAATAAATGAAAAAGAAATGAAGGAAACGATAGCAAAGGTCAATAAAACTAAAAGCTGGTTCTTTGAGAAGATAAACAAAATTGATAAACCATTATCCAGACTTATCAAGAAAAAAAGGGAGAAGACTCAAATCAATAGAATTAGAAATGAAAAAGGAGAAGTAACAACTGACACTGCAGAAATACAAAGGATCATGAGAGATTACGACAAGCAATGATACGCCAATAAAATGGACAACCTGGAAGAAATGGACAAATTCTTAGAAATGCACAACCTTCCAAGACTGAACCAGGAAGAAATAGAAAATATGAACAGACCAATCTCAAGCACTGAAACTGAAACTGTGATTAAAAATCTTCCAGGACCAGATGGATTCACAGGCGAATTCTATCAAACGTTTAGAGAAGAGCTAATGCCTAGCCTTATCAAACTCTTCCAAAATATAGCAGAGGGAGGAACACTCCCAAACTCATTCTACGAGGCCACCATCACTCCATCACCAAAACCAGACAAAGATGTCATGAAGAAAGAAAACTACAGGCCAATATCATGGATGAACATAGATGCAAAAATCCTCAACAAAATACTAGCAAACAGAATCCAACAGCACACTAAAAGGATCATACACCATGATCAAGTGGGTTTAGCCCAGGAATGCAAGGATTCTTCAATATACGCAAATCAATCAACGTGATACATCATATAAAGATGCAGACCTACTAGAGAATGGACTTGAGGATACAGGGAGGGGGAAGGGTAAGCTGGGAGAAAGTGAGACAGTGACATGGACATATATACACCACCAAACATAAAATAGCTAGCTAGTGGGAAGCAGCTGCATAGCACAGGGAGATCAACTCGGTGCTTTGTGACCATCTAGAGGGGTGGGATAGGGAGGGTGGGAGGGAGGGAGATGCAAGAGGGAAGAGATATGCGGATATATGTATATGCATAACTGATTCAGTTTGTTATAAAGCAGAAACTAACACACCATTGTAAAGCAATTATACTCCAATAAAGATGTTAAAAAAAAAAAAAAGAAAACCCAAAAAAGAAAAACTGATGCTCAGGGAGTGATGAAATATGAATTGTCCATATGTTGACACCCAGGGGAATCTGTTGGAGTAGAAGCAGTGACAGTGGAAATCAACTCATTCATGAAAACGTCTGAGGCATCTTCTGATGAATCCCAGAAATACTTACGGGCGATGCTTTGCAATAGACCCTGTGTCACCAGGATGGAGGCAATAATCTATCAAATTTGGGGTACTAATTTCATTATAATTTAATTTTTACCCACAAACTTGTGAAACCTGAGGCAAATTTGAGTTATAGGAGTTATCTATAGGTTAATTTCAGAATAGTTTTATATGTCTTCCTCTACATTTTTTTTTCTATACTAAAAGCAAACTATTTAATGTGTTTTTTTTTCTTTTTTAATTTTGTTTAAATTTAATTTAATTTATTTTTTTATACAGCAGGTTCTTATTAGTCATCCATTTTATACACATCAGTGTATACATGTCAATCCCAATCCCAATCGCACAATTCATCACATCACCACCTCCACCCCCACTGCTTTTCCCCCTTGGTGTCCATACATTTCTTCTCTACTTCTGTGTCTCAATTTCTGCTCTGCAAACCGGTTCATCTGTACCATTTTCTAGGTTCCACATATATGCGTTAATATACAATATTTGTTTTTCTCTTTCTGACTTACTTCACTCTGTATGACAGACTCTAGATGCATCCACGTCTCTACAAATGACCCAATTTCGTTCCTTTTTATAGCTGAGTAATATTCCATTGTATATATGTACCACATCTTCTTTATCCATTCGTCTGTCAATGGGTATTTAGGTTGCTTCCATGACCTGGCTATCGTAAATAGTGCTGCAATGAACATTGGGGTGCATGTGTCTTTTTGAATTATGGTTTTCTCTGGGTATATGCCCAGTAGTGGAATTGATGGGTCATATGTTAATTCTATTTTTAGTTTTTTAAGGAACCTCCATACTGTTCTCCATAGTGGCTGTATCAATTTACATTCCCACCAACAGTACAAGAGGGTTCCCTTTTCTCCACACCCTCTCAAGCATTTGTTGTTTGTAGATTTTCTGATGATGCCCATCCTAATCTGTGTGAGGTGATACCTCATTGTAGTTTTCATTTGCATTTCTCTAACAATTAGTGGTGTTGAGCATCTTTTCCTGTGCCTCTTGGCCATCTGTATGTCTTCTTTGGAGAAATGTCTATTTAGGTCCTCTGCCCATTTTTGGATTGGGTTGTTTGTTGTTTTAATATTGAGCTGCATGAGCTGTTTATATATTTTGGAGATTAATTCTTTGTCCATTGATTCATTGGCAAATATTTTCTCCCATTCTGAGGGTTGTCTTTTCGTCTTGTTTATGGTTTCCTTTGCTGTGCAAAAGCTTTTAAGTTTCATTAGGTCCCATTTGTTTATTTTTGTTTTTATTTCCATTACTCTAGGAGATGGATCAAAAAATATCTTGCTGTGATTTATGTCAGAGAGTGTTCTTCCTATGTTTTCCTCTAAGAGTTTTACAGTGCCTTGTCTTACATTTAGGTCTCTAATCCGTTTTGAGTTTATTTTTCTGTATGGTGTTCAGGAGCGTTCTAATTTCATTCTTTTACATGTAGCTGTCCAATTTTCCCAGCACCACTTATTGAAGAGGCTGTCTTTTCTCCACTGTATATGCTTGCCTCCTTTATCAAAGATAAGGTGACCATATGTGTGTGGGTTTATCTCTGGGCTTTCTATCCTGTTCCACTGATCTATATTTCTGTTTTTGTGCCAGTACCATATTGTATTGATTACTGTAGCTTTGTAGTATAGTCTGAAGTCAGGGAGTCTGATTCCTCCAGCTCCGTTTTTTTCCCTCAAGACTGCTTGGCTATTTGGGGTCTTTTGTGTCTCCATACAAATTTTAAGAATTTTTGTTCTAGTTCTGTAAAAAATGCCTTTGGTAATTTGATAGGGATTGCATTGAATCTGTTGATTGCTTTGGGTAGAACAGTCATTTTCACAATATTGATTCTTCCAATCCAAGAACATGGTATATCTCTCTATCTGCTTGTATCCTCTTTAATTTCTTTCATCAGTGTCTTACAATTTTCTGCATACAGGTCTTTTGTCTCCCTAGGTAGGTTTATTCCTAGGTATTTTATTCTTTTTGTTGCAATGGTAAATGAGAATGTTTCCTTAATTTCTCTTTCAGGTTTTTCATCATTAGTGTATAGGAATGCAAGAGATTTCTGTGCATTAATTTTGTATCCTGCAACTTTACCAAATTCATTGATTAGCTCTAGTAGTTTTCTGGTGGCATCTTTAGGATTCTCTATGTATAGTATCATGTCATCTGCAAACAGTGACAGTTTTACTTCTTTTCCAATTTGTATTCCTTTTATTTCTTTTTCTTCTCTGATTGCTGCAGCTAGGACTTTTAAAACTATGTTGAATAATAGTGCTGAGAGTGGGCATCCTTGTCTTCTTCCTGATCTTAGAGGAAATGCTTTCAGTTTTTCACCATTGAAAATGATGTTTGCTGTGGGTTTGTCAGATATGGCCTTTATTATGTTGAGGTAGGTTCCCTCTATGCCCACTTTCTGGAGAGTTTTTATCATAAATGGGTGTTGAATTTTGTCAAAAGATTTTTCTGCATCTATTGAGATGATCATATGGTTTTTATTCTTCAGTTTGTTAATATGATGTATCACATTGATTGTTTTGCATATATTGAAGAATCCTTGCATCCCTGGGATAAATCCCACTTGATCATGGTGTATGATCCTTTTAATGTGTTGTTGGATTCTGTTTGCTAGTATTTTGTTGAGGATTTTTACATCTATATTCATCAGTAATATTGGTCTGTGATTTTCTTTTTTTGTAGTATCTTTGTCTGATTTTGGTATCAGGGTGATGGTGGCCTCATAGAATGAGTTTGGGAGTGTTCCTTCCTCTGCAATTTTTTGGAATAGTTTGAGAAGAATGGGTGTTAGCTCTTCTCTAAATGTTTGATAGAATTCACCTGTGAAGCCATGTGGTCCTGGACTTTTGTTTGTTGGAAGATTTTTAATCACAGTTTCAATTTCATTACTTGTGATTGGTCTGTTCATATTTTCTATTTCTTCCTGGTTCAGTCTTGGAAGCTTATACCTTTCTAAGAATTTGTCCATTTCTTCCAGGTTGTCTATTTTATTGGCATAGTGTTGCTTGTCATAGTCTCTTAGGATGCTTTGTACTTCTACTTCTGTGGTGTCTGTTGTAACTTCTCCTTTTTCATTTCTAATTTTATTGATTTGAGTCCTCTCCCTCTCTTTCTTGATCAGTCTGGCTAATGGTTTATCCATTTTGTTTATCTTCTCAAAGAACCAGCTTTTAGTTTTACTGATCTTTGCTGTTATTTTCTTTGTTTCTATTTCATTTATTTCTGCTCTGATCTTGATGATTTCTTTCCTTCTGCTAACTCTGGGTTTTGTTTGTTCTTCTTTCTCTAGTTCCTTTAGGTGTAACGTTAGATTGTTTACTTGAGATTTTTCTTATTTCTTGAGGTAGGCTTGTATAGCTATAAATTCCCTCTAAGAACTGCTTTTGCTGCATCTCATAGGTTTTGGATTGTCATGTTTTCATTGTCATTTGTCTCTAGGTATTTTTTGATTTCCTCTTTGATTTCTTCAGTGATCTCTTGGTTATTTAGTAAAGTATTGTTTAGCCTCCATGTGTTTGTGTTCTTCCCGTTTTTTTCCCTGTAATTCATTTCTAATCTCATAGCGTTGTGGTCAGAAAAGATGCTTGATATGATTTCAATTTTCTTAAATTTACTGAGGCTTGATTTGTGACCCAAGATGTGATCTATCCTGGAGAATGTTCCATGCGCACTTGAGAAGAAAGTATAATCTGCTGTTTTTGGGTGGAATGTCCTATAAATATCAATTAAATCTATCTGGTCCATTGTGTCATTTAATGCTTGTGTTTCCTTATTAATTTTCTGTTTGGATGATCTGTACATTGGTGTGAGGTATTAAAGCCCCCCACTATTACTGTGTTACTGTCGATTTCCTCTTTTAGAGCTGTTAGCAGTTGCGTTATGTATTGAGGTGCTCCTATGTTGGGTGCATATATATTTATAATTGTTATATCTTCCTCTTGGATTGATCCCTTAATCATTATGTAGTGTCCTTCCTTGTCTCTTGTACCATTCTTTATTTTAAAGTCTATTTATCTGATATGAGAATTGCTACTCCAGCTTTCTTTTGATTTCCATTTGCATGGAATATCTTTTTCCATCTCCTCACTTTCAGTCTGTATGTGTCCCTAGGTCTGAAGTGGGTTTCTTGTAGACAGCATATATATGGGTCTTGTTTTTGTATCCATTCAGCAAGCCTGTGTCTTTTGGTTGGAGCATTTAATCCATTCACATTTAAGGTAATTATCGATATGTATGTTCCTATGACCATTTTCTTAATTGTTGTGGGTTTGTTTTTGTAGGTCCTTTTCTTCTCTTGTGTTTCCCACTTAGAGAAGTTCCTTTAGCATTTGTTGTAGAGCTGGTTTGGTGGTGCTGAATTCTCTTAGCTTTTGCTTGTCTGTAAAGCTTTTGATTTCTCCATCGAATCTGAATGAGATCCTTGCTGGGTAGAGTAATCTTGGTTGTAGGTTCTTCCCTTTCATCTCTTTAAGTATATCATGCCACTCCCTTCTGGCTTGTAGAGTTTCTGCTGAGAAATCAGCTGTTAACCTTATGGGAGTTCCCTTGTATGTTATTTGTCGTTTTTCCCCTGCTGCTTTCAATAATTTTTCTTTGTCTTTAATTTTTGCCAATTTGATTACTATGTGTCTTGGCGTGTTTTTCCTTGGGTTTATCCTGTATGGGACTCTGTGCGCTTCTGGGACTTGGGTGGCTATTTCCTTTTCCACGTTAGGGAAGTTTTCGACTATAATTTCTTCAAATATTTTCTCGGGTCCTTTCTCTCTCTCTTCTCATTCTGGGACCCCTATAACGTGAATGTTGTTGTGTTCAATGTTGTCCCAGAGGTCTCTTAGGCTGTCTTCATTTCTTTTCATTCTTTTTTCTTTATTCTGCAGCAGTGAATTCCACCATTCTGTCTTCCAGGTCACCTATCTGTTCTTCTGCCTCAGTTATTCTGGTATTGATTCCTTCTAGTGTATTTTTCATTTCAGTTATTGTATTGTTCATCCTTGTTTGTTTGTTCTTTAATTCTTCTAGATCTTTGTTAAACATTTCTTGCATCTTCTCGATCTTTGCCTCCATTCTTTTTCCGAGGTCCTGGATCATCTTCACTATCGTTGTTCTGAATTCTCTTTCTGGAAGATTGCCTATCTCCATTTCATTTAGTTGTTTTTCTGGGTTTTATCTTGTTCCTTCATCTGGTACATAGCCCTCTGCCTT